>NC_042631.1:44021970-44707918 GCF_901001135.1 Rhinatrema bivittatum | reverse complement strand
TATGGCCCTCGGCATTACCAAGTCAGCAGCTGGCAAAGCTCATGGATACAGTATGAAACTAACTGGAGGAGGAGGAGGCAATACTACACTTGTATTAGGGGACCTCCACAGCCAGTCAGTTTTCAAGATATTCATAATGAATATACCTGAGATAAAATTTCCTACATTGAAAACCCTAATATATGCAAATTTATGTCAGGTAAATTAATTGGGAATATCTTGAAAACCCGAATTGTGTGAGGGTCCTCAGGAAAAGTTTGGGAAGCTTGCTCCATATAATGTAGGAATAAAGTCCTATCTGCCGTGTGGATCGTGGAATTGGAGGTCCCTGTTTTTCATAGTACCTCAGCCACAGCAGCAGCCTCCGAGTTGCCTCCAGCTGCAGAATCTTAGAAATTACCAACCGGCCCCACCGGACCTCTGAGCTGCCTCCCACCCATCACTCTTGCTCTGGCTTGCCAGCACTGCATCTTTTTTTTTCCTGCCACCATTGTCCCCATTGCTGCCACCTTCTGCATCTTCGAAATACCATTGCTGACTCTTGCACATCTATGCCACCCCCCTCATTACCACTGCTGCTTCTGCACAAGTTCTCCACTCTTCCAACTACACCACTGCTCCTGCACCTCCTCCCTCCCAGCTATCAACGGTGCCTCCTGCATGTCTCCTTGCCTCCTACAATCACTGCCACTGCCTCCTGCACCTCAACTTCCTCCCAGCTATCAACGGTGCCTTCTGCACGTCTCCTCTGCCTCCTACAACCACTACCTCCTGCACCTCTCCTCCCTCCCAGCTATCAACTGTGCCTCCTGCATGGCTCCTCTGCCTCCTCCAACCACTGCCACTGCCTCCTGCACCTCTCCTCCCTCCCAGCTATCAACGGTGCCTCCTGCACGTCTCCTCTGCCTCCTACAACCACTGCCACTGCCTCCGCCTCCTGCACCTCTCCTCCCTCCCAGCTATCAACGGTGCCTCCTGCATGTCTCCTCTGCCTCCTACAACCATGCCTGCATGCTCCTCCCTCCCAGCTATCAACGGTGCCCTGCACCTCTCCTCCCTCCACACCTCTCCTCCCTCCCAGCTATCAACGGTGCCTCCTGCACGTCCTTGCCTCCTACAACCACTGCCACTGCCTCCTGCACCTCTCCTCCCTCCAGCTATCAATGGTGCCTCCTGCACGTCTCCTCTGCCTCCTACAACCATTGCCACTGCCTCCTGCACCTCTCCTCCCTCCCAGCTATCAACAGTGCCTCCTGCATCTCCTCTGCCTCCTCCAACCACTGCCACTGCCTCCTGCACCTCTCCTCCCTCCCCTTCAACGGTGCCTCCTGCACATCTCCTCTGCCTCCTACAACCACTGCCACTGCCTCCTGCACCTCTCCTCCCTCCCAGCTATCAACGGTGCCTCCTGCACATCTCCTCTGCCTCCTACAACCACTGCCACTGCCTCCTGCACCTCTCCTCCCTCCCAGCTATCAAGGGTGCCTCCTGCATGTCTCCTCTGCTCACTCCAACTACTGCCTCCTGCACCTCTCCTCCCTCCCAGCTATCAACCGTGCCTCCTGCATGTCTCCTCTGCTCACTACTAACTTACTGCCTCCTGCACCTCTCCTCCCTCCCAGCTATCAATGGTGCCTCCTGCATGTCTCCTCTGCTCACTCCAACTACTGCCACTGCCTCCTGAACCTCTCCTCCCTCCCAGCTATCAACGGTGCCTCCTGCACATCTCCTCTGCCACCTACAACCACTGTCACTGCCTCCTGCACCTCTCCTCCCTCCCAGCTATCAGTAGTGCCTCCTGCACATCTCCTCTGCCTCCTACAACCACTGCACTGCCTCCTGCACCTCTCCTCCCTCCCAGCTATCAACAGTGCCTCCTGCATGTCTCCTCTGCCCCCTCCAACTACTGCCACTGCCTCCTGCACCTCTCCTCCCTCCCAGCTATCAACGGTGCCTCCTGCATGTCTCCTCTGCCTCCTACAACCACTGCCACTGCCTCCTGCACCTCTCCTCCCTCCCAGCTATCAATGGTGCCTCCTGCACATCTCCTCTGCCTCCTACAACCACTGCCACTGCCTCCTGCACCTCTCCTCTCTCCCAGCTATCAATGGTGCCTCCTGCATATCTCCTCTGCTCCCTCCAACCACTGCCACTGCCTCCCTACACTTCTTCTCCTTCCCAGCTATCAACGGTGCCTCCTGCATGTCTCCTCTGTCTCCTACAATTACTGCCACTGCCTCCTGCACCTCTCCTCCCTCCCAGCTATCAACGGTGCCTCCTGCATGTCTCCTCTGCTCCCTCCAACCACTGCCACTGCCTCCTGCACCTCTCCTCCCTCCCAGCTATCAACGGTGCCTCCTGCACGTCTCCTCTGCCTCCTACAACCACTGCCACTGCCTCTGCCTCCTGCACCTCTCCTCCCCTCCAGCTATCACACGGTGCCTCCTGCACCTCTCCTCCCCTCCCACACCTCTCCTCCCTCCCAGCTATCAACGGTGCCTCCTGCACGTCTCCTCTGCCTCCTACAACCACTGCCACTGCCTCCTGCACCTCTCCTCCCTCCCACACCTCTCCTCCCTCCCAGCTATCAACGGTGCCTCCTGCACATCTCCTCTGCCTCCTACAACCACTGCCACTGCCTCCTGCACCTCTCCTCCCTCCCAGCTATCAACGGTGCCTCCTGCACCTCTCCTCCCTCCCACACCTCTCCTCCCTCCCAGCTATCAACGGTGCCTCCTGCATGTCTCCTCTGCTCCCTCCAACCACTGCCACTGCCTCCTGCACCTCTTCTCCCTCCCAGCTATCAACGGTGCCTCCTGCATGTCTCCTCTGCTCCCTCCAACCACTGTCACTGCCTCCTGCACCTCTTCTCCCTCCCAGCTATCAACGGTGCCTCCTGCATGTCTCCTCTGTCTCCTACAATTACTGCCACTGCCTTCTGCACCTCTCTTCCCTCCCAGCTATCAACGGTGCCTCCTGCATGTCTCCTCTGTCTCCTACAATTACTGCCACTGCCTCCTGCACCTCTTCTCCCTCCCAGCTATCAACGGTGCCTCCTGCATGTCTCCTCTGTCTCCTACAATTACTGCCACTGCCTCCTGCACCTCTCCTCCCTCCCAGCTATCAACGGTGCCGCCCTGCACCTCTCCTTCCCCCACCTATTGAAATCAGCCCACAACTGTATGCTGTTTCTCTTTAAAAACCTCCAGTCAGCTCCTCCATCTCTGAGTCTTTCTGCTGGTCTGCTTTCAGCATTCTTTTCTTCAGGCTTGACTGAAGATTGCTTTACGCCCTTTTTTTTTTTTATTGTTATCTGTATTTATTCTTTATCCTAGTTTTTATGGGATGTAATCTTTAGCTTTCACAAGCACAACAATACTTTTGAGTCTAGACTGGCCCAGAAGTTCTCATCTCTGGCAGCCATTACCCAGGGTGGCGTCACCAGAAATCACCACAATTTATTTTTTTAAGCAGGAAGTTTTGTCTTTGGCATTATTTGGAACATCATTGTTAACCTCAGTGAGGTCATTAACCACTCTCCCTCCCCCCCACTCATTGAAGTATCTACCCCTAACGCTGCCCTCCAATCCTGGTCCAAAATAACAAAATCTATAGCAAACACTCTCTGCCCACTGACAACCAAAAACAAGGTCTGCTAATACATCCAAACGTCAACCCTGGGTATAATGATGAACTACGAAAACTCAAACCAATTACTTCGGCAAAAAGAAAGAAAATGGCGCAAAGCCCCTTCACCAGCCTCACTCTCTGATTACAACGATCACTCCATCTTTACAAAGTACCATGTTGAAAATCAAAAGAGGACTACTATGCCCGAAAGGTTCATCATCTCAGCTTTGACTCAAAAGCTCTATTCGCCTTCGTTTCCAGCCTCACTAAACCTATCACTCCAGATATACCACCCGAACAAGCCCAGACTAAAGCAGACGAATTGGCCTCTTCATTTTACAAAAAATATCGGATCTCCTTAATCAGCTGATTCCAAACACTACGTCTCCAGGATAACACATATCTTCCCCAAAATAAGACATCCAGCTTAATGCCTTTGAACCATCACAATCACAGAGATACAAATGTATTAAAAAGAATGAAACCGTCATCCACACCCATTTGATCAAATCCCTACCAAAATGCTTCTTCTTATCCCGGACCCAATAGCAAAAACCCTAGCAGATACTTATAAACTGCTCCTTATCACATGGCATCTCCCAGATGACCTAAAAACTGCCTCAATCAAGCCACTGCTAAAAAAACCAAATCTAAATGCATGTGATCCCAACAACTTTCCGCCCTATTTCCAACCTACCATTTATAGCTAAAATCATGGAAAAACTGGTAAACACCCAACTATCCAACTACCTAGAGGACCACAGTATTCTGTCCCCAAACCAATATGGTTTTCGCAAAGCCGCAAGCACCGAAACGCTACTAATTTCACTCATGGACTACCTACTCTCTGGTATTGATAAAGGCCAAGCATATTTACTAATCCTCCTTGACTTCTCGGCGGCCTTGACACCGTCAACCACGCCCTTCTTCTAAAACAGCTGGCAAACATTGGTTTAACAGGTGCCACACTAAACTGGTTCAAAACATTTCTAGAAAACAGAGGATACAGAGTCAAAATTCATATAAAGAATCCCAATACCACCCTTCTAATAGAGGAGTGCCGCAAGGATCATCACTTTCACCCACCCTTTTCAATGTCTACCTGCTACCACTCTGCCAACTACTAACAAATTAAGCCTGAAACATTTCCTTTTTGCAGACGACGTACAGATCGTAATCCCTATAAAAGAATCAATCTCAAAAACAATGGAATACTGGGACAGTTGCCTATTAGAATTAAACTTCTCTCAACAGTCTAAACCTTGTACTCATGCTTCGAAAACAGAATTCCTGCTCATATCACCGGAAAACAATAACACACTTCCTAAACCACCCACACTCCTTCAAAACAACCCACGTAAGAGACTTAGGAGCCATCCTAGACAATCGTCTCAACCTCAAAACATTCATTACCAAACCACCAAAGATTGCTTCTACAAATTACATATCCTGAAAAGATAAAACCGCTGTTTCACACTCAGGACTTCAGAACAATCTTGCAAGCAATAATCTTTTCCAAACTAGATTATTGCAACTCATTACTATTAGGCCTCCCCAGCTTCTTACACCAACCTTTACAAATGGTTCAGAACTCTGCAGCCAGAGTCCTTACAAATTCCAGGAAAATTGACCACATTTCACTATTCTCAAAAACCTCCATTGGCTTCCGATCCTCTATAGAATCATGTACAAAACCATTAACATCATATACAAAACTATCAACCAACACACGCAACTTGACCTACAAATCACACTTAAAAAATTCACCTCCGCCAGGCCTATCAGGGAACACTACAAAGAGTCACTCCAAATTCCAAAGGCCAAAACCTACCAACATAAATCCTTGAGTCTCAGAGCCTTCTCATCAGCAGGTCCAGCTCTCTGGAACTCGATCCCACCTGATTTGAGACAAGAGCCATGCTCTTTAACATTTAGGAAAAGACTAAAACTTGGCTTTTCAAAAAAGCATTCCAAGCCTTGAATAAAACCTTCTCTCACTAGCACTAACTCGTATGCAATAATGGAATGTAAACACGAATCAACCAACCTCAAACCCTCTCTCACTAATTCCTGCTGAATATTTATCATACTATTACCATTCACAACTGTCATATTTATTCATTTGATTACCTATGTACCGTTTCATTTTTCACTTACTATTCTAATGTATCAATAGGCTGAAATGTAAATATTGTGCTGTTCAATTTCTCCCCTTCCATCCCAAGTTTATTTTCCTTGTTTTTTGTAACTTTCCCTCTCCCTTTTCTGATTCACTGTATTTAAAGTTCAAGGTTCTTATTGAAAATATTGTTTTTTTACGTTACGTTATGCTTTACACTCCTTGTTATTTGTAAACCGGGTTGATGTGATGCCTATCATGAAACTCGGTATAACAAAAACAATAAATAAATAAATAAAATAAATAAATTGTGCAATGTCTCAATCTCAGCCAAAAGGCCAAGAAGAGATTGTCTTAAGCTCATGGCTCAAACCCTGCAATTGAATTGAGGTTAAAAAGAGGCTGAGAAGTGATTATAATATCCCAGGTCAACTTGTCTCTTTCTCCACTGAAAACAACATCCAATTTAGCTTCTACTGGAAAAGTGGAGTGTAATACCCGCGGCGACGCTAAAGCCTCCTCCTCGGCGATTTGCAGCGGGACCGGACGTGCGAGGCCTGCGCAGCCGGCGCCGAGACCCACCGGGGTAAGGCCCTTAAACGCACCCTCACCCCGGCAGACCTCCGCGCCGACCACGAGGCGCTGATCCCAGCCCACCGGCTCCTCCTTCAGCCCTCCTCCGGGCCGACAGCCAATCAGAAGCCCCGCAGCGCCGCCAATCACGCAGGGCCAGGAGCCCTTTAAACTCACCCGCGGCGACGCTAAAGCCTCCTCCTCGGCGATTTGCAGCGGACCGGACGTGCGAGGCCTGCGCAGCCGGCGCCGAGACCCACCGGGGTAAGGCCCTTAAACGCACCCTCACCCCGGCAGACCTCCGCGCCGACCACGAGGCGCTGATCCCGGCCCACCGGCTCCTCCTTCAGCCCTCCTCCGGGCCGACAGCCAATCAGAAGCCCCCGCAGCGCCGCCAATCACGGCAGGGCCAGGAGCCCTTTAAAACTCACCCGCGGCGACGCTAAAGCCTCCTCCTCGGCGATTTGCAGCGGGACCGGACGTGCGAGGCCTGCGCAAGCCGGCGCCGAGACCCCACCGGGGTAAGGCCCTTAAACGCACCCTCACCCCGGCAGACCTCCGCGCCGACCACGAGGCGCTGATCCCGGCCCACCGGCTCCTCCTTCAGGCCCTCCTCCGGGCCGACAGCCAATCAGAAGCCCCGCAGCGCCGCCAATCACGGCAGGGCCAGGAGCCCTTTAAAACTCACCCGCGGCGACGCTAAAGCCTCCTCCTCGGCGATTTGCAGCGGGACCGGACGTGCGAGGCCTGCGCAGCCGGCGCCGAGACCCACCGGGGTAAGGCCCTTAAACGCACCCTCACCCCGGCAGACCTCCGCGCCGACCACGAGGCGGCTGATCCCGGCCCACCGGCTCCTCCTTCAGCCCTCCTCCGGGCCGACAGCCAATCAGAAGCCCCGCAGCGCCGCCAATCACGGCAGGGCCAGGAGCCCTTTAAACTCACCCGCGGCGACGCTAAAGCCTCCTCCTCGGCGATTTGCAGCGGGACCGGACGTGCGAGGCCTGCGCAGCCGGCGCCGAGACCCACCGGGGTAAGGCCCTTAAACGCACCCTCACCCCGGCAGACCTCCGCGCCGACCACGAGGCGCTGATCCCGGCCCACCGGCTCCTCCTTCAGCCCTCCTCCGGGCCGACAGCCAATCAGAAGCCCCGCAGCGCCGCCAATCACGGTAGGGCCAGGAGCCCTTTAAACTCACCCGCGGCGACGCTAAAGCCTCCTCCTCGGCGATTTGCAGCGGGACCGGACGTGCGAGGCCTGCGCAGCCGGCGCCGAGACCCACCGGGGTAAGGCCCTTAAACGCAACCCTCACCCCGGCAGACCTCCGCGCCGACCACGAGGCGCTGATCCCGGCCCACCGGCTCCTCCATTCAGCCCTCCTCCGGGCCGACAGCCAATCAGAAGCCCCGCAGCGCCGCCAATCACGGCAGGGCCAGGAGCCCTTTAAACTCACCCGCGGCGACGCTAAAGCCTCCTCCTCGGCGATTTGCAGCGGGACCGGACGTGCGAGGCCTGCGCAGCCGGCGCCGAGACCCACCGGGTAAGGCCCTTAAACGCACCCTCACCCCGGCAAGACCTCCGCGCCGACCACGAGGCGCTGATCCCGGCCCACCGGCTCCTCCTTCAGCCCTCCTCCGGGCCGACAGCCAATCAGAAGCCCCGCAGCGCCGCCAATCACGGCAGGGCCAGGAGCCCTTTAAACTCACCCGCGGCGACGCTAAAGCCTCCTCCTCGGCGATTTGCAGCGGGACCGGACGTGCGAGGCCTGCGCAGCCGGCGCCGAGACCCACCGGGGTAAGGCCCTTAAACGCACCCTCACCCCGGCAGACCTCCGCGCCGACCACGAGGCGCTGATCCCGGCCCACCGGCTCCTCCTTCAGCCCTCCTCCGGGCCGACAGCCAATCAGAAGCCCCGCAGCGCCGCCAATCACGGTAGGGCCAGGAGCCCTTTAAACTCACCCGCGGCGACGCTAAAGCCTCCTCCTCGGCGATTTGCAGCGGGACCCGGACGTGCGAGGCCTGCGCAGCCGGCGCCGAGACCCACCGGGGTAAGGCCCTTAAACGCACCCTCACCCCGGCAGACCTCCGCGCCGACCACGAGGCGCTGATCCCGGCCCACCGGCTCCTCCTTCAGCCCTCCTCCGGGCCGACAGCCAATCAGAAGCCCCGCAGCGCCGCCAATCACGGCAGGGCCAGGAGCCCTTTAAACTCACCCGCGGCGACGCTAAAGCCTCCTCCTCGGCGATTTGCAGCGGGACCGGACGTGCGAGGCCTGCGCAGCCGGCGCCGAGACCCACCGGGGTAAGGCCCTTAAACGCACCCTCACCCCGGCAGACCTCCGCGCCGACCACGAGGGCGCTGATCCCGGCCCACCGGCTCCTCCTTCAGCCCTCCTCCGGGCCGACAGCCAATCAGAAGCCCCGCAGCGCCGCCAATCACGGCAGGGCCAGGAACCCTTTAAATCATCCACAGCGCCTAGGCGTCGCACGCCTTGCGTCGCACGCCGAAGGAGCACGACAAAGGGGCTGGCCCCTTTGTGAGCCCCTTCGTGCAGACCCGAGGGAAGACCACCACAGACCGTTCAGGGCAACAGTAACCACACAACTAAGGTCGGACCATCTGTGCATATCAGCCGAACAACCGCAGTAAGTACTGAGCAACGCCAAAATACAATCTACCACACCTACAAATCCTCCTCTCTCAATCAAAGATATATCTCACTAACTCAGAGTCTTCTTATCTGAATGCACACTCCAGGCTCAAAAACTAACCACCTCTAAATCCAACAGCTCACACCACCAAAGCAATCCCTGCCTCAACCCCCTCACAAAACCAAACATGGCAGGTTCACCAATCCCAATCATCCACAATGTCAAGAGATCATCTGCAAAAAATCAAGCCTTACCTCACCCCTTACAAAAAAGATTCATTCCTATCATCATCTCGCCTCTAAACCAACTACTAGGCCTCTCACTTTTTACCCTATCGCTGCTAAATGCACAGTCTTTGACTAAGAAAACTCACCTTCTACATGACTACCTTCAGGAAACAAACACCGACCTATTTGCAATTACAGAAACCTGGTTAAAACCAGAAGACATCGCTACAATCAACCAACTCCCCACCCAAACTTACAATATATTCTCTATCCCTAGACTCAAAAAAAGAGGAGGTGGTCTTCTTCTTGCAGCAAAAAAAACACTGGGAATGTCACTACAAACCTCAATATCCTCACACTCTCTAGAATTCGCAGTTTTCAGATCTTCTCACCTTCAAATCGGGCTAATTTACGCCACCCCAGGATTCCTCGAAACAGACCCTTCACCTTTGATTGAAAATATAGTAAAACACATCAACTCCAACATTCCAGCGATCATCCTGGGGGATTTCAATCTCCATGTAGATGTATCCCCCCTCTCTTCTAGTTGTGAAACCTTCCTAAACACACTAAACTTCATGGGTTTCAAACAAATAATTAAAGAACCCACCCACAAAGCAGGTCACACGCTGGACCTCATTTTCATTAACCAGGAAATTACCCATTCCTCTAACCCTACATGCATTCCAGTTCCTTGGTCAGACCATATGCTGATCAACACCGTACTAAAGATAAACCTACCTACAACCCCAGGAAGGCAGAATAACTCAATCCAATTCAAGAAAATGTGCAGCCAAGAAACACTCAGCAATTGCCTATCAGGTGAATTCAACCAACTAGACCTTACAAACGTGGAATCAGCCATCACGTCCTGGAACAACATTACCAAAAAAGTGGCCGATACCACATGCCCAACTATCACCAAAGCTCATCAAGCAAACAAGGACAATAGAAAACCTTGGTACACACCAAATCTAAAATCCTTAAAACAAGAGCTCAGAAAAAAAGAACAACACTGGCGGAAAAACCCTACATCTACCAACATCACAGCATTCAAGTCCACGATGCACCTATACAGAATTTCCATTCTCCAAGCAAAAAGAAACTTTACTCGCAAAAAAATTCACCACTTCATCTTCGACCCCAGGGCGCTTTTTTCTTTGGTATCATCACTCACTAAACCCGCTTTGACATCTATACCAGATGATAAAGCAGCAAGCAAAGCAGAAGAACTGGCTACCTACTTTAAAAATAAGATCCCAAAACTCCTAACTCAGTCCAAGAATAATATCAACACTTCACCAGTTACACCTCGAGCTGCTGTCCCATCACAAAAGGTTAGCCTTAGGGAATTCGAACCGACCTCATCCTTAGAGATCGAAAATATCTTAAAAAAGCTCAAACCTTCTTCACACCCTCAGGACTCCATACCCACCAATCTACTCATCGCCTGCGCTAAAACCATCTCCAAACCCATTGCACAAATCATCAACTGCTCCTTCTCCCAAGGGCTAGTACCTGATCCACTAAAAATGGCAATCGTAAAACCACTACTAAAAAATCTAGTCTTTCTCCAGAAAACCCATCAATTTTCGCCCAATTGCAAATCTACCTTTCATCGCAAAAATCATGGAACGTGTTGTAAACAAACAACTAACTGAATACCTAAACGATAACAACATTTGTCTCCAGCTCAGTTCGGTTTCCGCCAATCACGAAGCACGGAAACTCTACTTATCTCACTAACGGACTCCATATTACTAAACCTGGAAAACCGACACCCTTGTCTTCTCATCCTACTTGATCTCTCGGCGGCATTTGACACGGTCAATCATAACACATTAATAGATCGTCTGTCAGACATAGGCATCAGAGATGAGGCCCTCAAATGGTGCAAATCATTCTTACAGAACAGACAGTACAAGGTCAAGGTCAACAAGGAAGTTTCGCAACCAGTCACCTGCACCTTAGGAGTCCCTCAAGGCTCGTCACTTTCTCCAACCTTATTCAATATATACCTTCTACCACTCTGCCAGCTCCTCATTAATCTAAATCTCATACACTACTTATACGCAGACGATGTGCAGATAATGATTCCTATCACTGAATCTCTCCAAAAAACCCTGGACTTCTGGAACTCTTGCCAACTAGCCATCAACAACTTGCTCACGAGCCTCAATCTGATTCTAAATCAAAGCAAAACAGAATACCTACTCATCTCCCAAGACGGAACCCACATACATCCCAGTACCATCTTGTCTTCTCAATTAACAATGTCCACACAAGTCAGAAATCTAGGGGTTATCCTTGATAATCAAATGAATTACAGATCTCTCATAAATAATATCGTAAAGGATGGATTCTTCAAATTACAAGTTTTGAAAAGGTTGAGACCTCTCCTCCATTTCCAAGATTTCCGTTTAGTGCTGCAAGCTATCATTCTCACGAAAATAGATTATTGCAACTCGCTTCTACTAGGCCTCCCCGCTAACGCCATAAAACCCCTACAGATGCTGCAAAACGCAGCAGCAAGGATCTTAACCAAGTCCAATAAAAGAGACCACATATCACCTATTTTGAAAACCCTACACTGGCTACCCGTGAAATTCAGAATACTATTCAAAGTGCTCTCATTAACCCACAAGGCTCTACACAACTTGGCACCACTCGAGCTCAAAATCCCTCTCCGATTCCACACCTCCTCCAGACCAGTAAGACAAGCCTATAAAAACAACCTACATACACTACCGATGAAGTCAGCATTAAGCAAAAGAGCCTTCTCTACAGCGGGCCCCAAAATCTGGAACTCTCTCCCACCAGAACTCAGAGCAGTGCAATGCTCATCTACATTTAAAAAAAGACTCAAGACTTGGTTGTTCAACCAAGCTTTCCCATAACAGCTTCCTGTGGAACATCTCGGCCAATGATTACCCACCTGAGAGCTATTTAGATCATCTATAGAACTCACTTAATCTATGGCAGTCGAAGACATAACCTAGTCTTATAATTAGCAACTGTTTATTTAACTTAGGCCTCCCCTTATAATTAGCAACTGTTTATTTAACCTACATTAGGCACTGTATCTTTTACTTATACCTATATTAGGCAATGTATCTTTACTGGTTAACCCCATATTTACTTATCCAAGTTATATCGACCTGTTCTTTGTAAGACATTTACTTGTCAATGTTATTGTTCTGTTAAAATGTAAACCGAATTGATCAGTAATTCTGTTATTGGAAAGTCGGTATATAAAAATGCTAAATAAATAAATAAAATAATACCTCATTGCTTTCCCATTCTTTCAGCAGGTGACATTCAGCGCACGCTTTCTTAACGCAGGGATTAAACGTTTTGTTTTTAACTCCCAATGCAGTAAGCTGATGCATCAGAAGATAAGTGCATATGATGAGTTGAAACGTGTGTTAAGCACAGACTGAATGCACATTTTAGCTCGGGAGGGCAGGAGAGCCACCACAGAGAGCTGGTGTTTCTCCCTTACCCCAAAGCCGGCTGCAGCCCTCCACTGAGGAGAGGTCCCAGCCTGCAACACAGGCAGCGGCCCTCATCCCACCCATCCCCCTCTACAGCCCTGGGACTGGATCCTGCCACCCCCATTTCTTGGCCTGCAGAGCGATTTCATTAGCTCATCTTGAACTCGCCCGATGCTTGCAGATGGGGATATTATGTGTGTTTGGAAAAAGCAGGTTTTCTGCACAAGCTTTATTAAATCTTTTAGGGAAGATTTTAAGGTAGTCAAATATTCCAATGGGATGTCTGATGTTATTTGATGTCTTTTTATGTAGATGATGTATTTGTGCTGTCTTGTCAGTCTTTAAGTTTACGAATGTTTTACTGTGAACTACTTTGGTCTAAAGCAGTGTAGAAGAAATTTTTAACTAAATAAGAGCTGAGATGCTGAGCAGCTGCCACTGGGGTCATCAGAAGTGAAGAGATGTGCACTGGATGAAAGGCTCTGCCACCACTGGTTTCCCACCTCAGTAATCTAAACAGAATTCCTTGAAGGGAATGTGTAGTAGACTGACCCCGTTTTTCCCCTTGTTGTATGTGCAGAACCAGGTTAGAGGCCTGGCCCACTTTAAATCCCATGGAGGGATAGAGCTCTGTGGGTGGGCAGAGGAGAGTCCGGAGGGCGGGATGGGCTGGAGAGCATGAGTGTAAGCTCAGCTGGGTTCAGGAGGTCTCTGTGCCTCCAGGAGAGGCAGCTCCTGTAAATCTATCCTGGCCAAACCAGAGGGAGGGAGTGTACACTGTCCAGAGGGAAGGCAGTCTACAGCCCTGAATGTGTACCTGAATACTGCTAGGGTGGGCAGTCCAGTGTTACGCTGTGTTTTTGCTAAATAAAGTGAAAACTGCATTAGAAAAGGCTGGAGTCCGTGTGACTTTGTGCCTCTAGCCTGGGAAACATCACTTGGTTCCCCCCAGCACGTTATTGCACTTCTGATCCATGTTGGAAACTTAACTCCATGTCTGACCTGGAGTAAAATTTCCAGCTTTAAGAAAACCTGGGTTAGACCAAGTGCACCTCCCTGCAGCAGAGAATACTCATTTGCACTGGATTTCCATGCGAGGGCACAGTTTTGAATGCACATTTTGTGAGTGTAAAACCTCTTCCTGTTGGCAGTAAGGTTTACTCTCTGGAAATGTGTATCCAAGTGCGGATAAAATTGTGCATGCGGCTGAACGTGCCTTACTGCATGGAGATTTTTCACAGCCTTTCTCATGATCACTGGGGTGCACCATCTTTAAAAAAAAATCATAGCAGAAAGAGAATTTCTTATTTTTATTAAAGTTTTCTTAATATTGCAATGAACCTTTTCCTGTGAAAAGTGAACCCTCATGGAGTGCTGCTCTCCAAGGTCCTCTGAATGGTTTTGGCCTCTATTGTCCCCTTCATTCTTCTTTTCTCTTTCACCATTCCTCAGATTTCAGTGTCTTTTCTTTCCTCCTCCATCTTTCCACTTCCCAAGTTACCTCCTGCTTCTTATTCTTTTCTTCCGCAGGCCTCCCCCCCCCCCTCTGATTCTCTTGCTGTTTTTCCCCATTGTCTTTTCCTTCTCCCAATCCTTACAGCCTTTATTTCTTAGGGGTGAATATCAGGAGAGCAACTTTTAAAAGCCGCTTACATGGGCCTTGTTGAGAATCGCCCACCCTCTCTGCGGGTAAAGGGACGCACATTTCTCCACGATTTTACCCGCATTGAATGGAGACGTTTCCAAGGGCAGGGAGTGCAGCAAGACACATCGTTTTTCGTTTTGAACGCTATTGCATGTTGTTTTAAAGGGGAAAAGTATCAAAGAAAAAGTGGGTGCAGATCTCTGCAGGTAGTTTTACCATAGATATTTTTCAAAGGGAAAATTACCTGCAGACATTCTAGAACTGCCCCCTAAGAGATGAAAAAGCATTAAGTCACCCAGTGACCAAAATTGCAGGTATATTATATTATAGGCAGCTATTTTTGGCAAAGATTCATCCGTAACCTAGAGAGCTAGTTTGAGGCAGAAATCTAACTTGTGAAACTTGCTGTCCATACTCATAAACATAACCAGTTTAGACTTAGTAGGCTAGTGAAGAGAGCTGTGCTGCCCACCTGATCAAACCTTGCCCTAGGGGATGCCTGCATTTTGAATGGCCATATATGAATGGCAGCTATATTTAGCTGCTTAGGAAAGAGACATTTTCAAGAGGTTTGGTCTGGCTTCCTGAATTCTGAAGTTAGGTAGCCAGAACATTTTTGGAAGTTTACCCTTAGTGTTCTGCTCGTGTTACTCTGCACAGAGAGTAGGGCTAAACGGTAAATTTTCCCCAGTGAAAAAAGTTGAATAGTGGAGTGCCTCAGGGATCTGTTCTGGGATCTTTGCTTTTTTAAATATATTTATTAGAGATGTGAATCGTGTCCTCGATCGTCTTAACGATCGATTTCGGCTGGGAGGGGGAGGGAATCGTATTGTTGCCGTTTGGGTGTGTAAAGTATCGTGAAAATCGTTAAAATCGTGAGCCGGCACACTAAAACCCCCTAAAACCCACCCCCGACCCTTTAAATTAAATCCCCCACCCTCCCGAACCCCCCCCCCAAATGCCTTAAATTACCTGGGGGTCCAGCGGCACACTAAAACACGGCACACTAAAACCCCCTAAAACCCACCCCGACCCTTTAAATTAAATCCCCCACCCTCCCGAACCCCCCCCCCCAAATGCCTTAAATTACCTGGGGGTCCGTAGCCTTAAATTACCTCCGTAGCGGCGGTCCGTAGCTAAATCGGGGGAAGGGGGAGAGCAGGAAAAGCGGCACACTAAATCGTGTAGTCTTCAGCCGGCGCCATTTTGCAAAATGGCCGCCGCAAAATGGCGGCAGCCATAGACCAAAACGATTCGACGCAGGAGGTCGTTCCGGACCCCCGCTGGACTTTTGGCAAGTCTTGTGGGGGTCAGGAGGCCCCCCCCAAGCTGGCCAAAAGTTCCTGGGGGTCCAGCGGGGGTCCGGGAGCGATTTCCTGCCGCGAATCGTTTTCCGTACGGAAAATGGCGCCGGCAGGAGATCGACTGCAGGAGGTCGTTCAGCGAGGGTTCCGGCTGAAGACTACACGATTTAGTGTGCCGCTTTTCCTGCTCTCCCCCTTCCCCCAATTTAGCTACGGACCGCCGCTACGGAGGTAATTTAAGGCTACGGACCCCCAGGTAATTTAAGGCATTTGGGGGGGGGTTCGGGAGGGTGGGGATTTAATTTAAAGGGTCGGGGTGGGTTTTAGGGGGTTTTAGTGTGCCGTGTTTTAGTGTGCCGCTGGACCCCCAGGTAATTTAAGACATTTGGGGGGGGGGGGGGTTCGAGAGGGTGGGGGATTTAATTTAAAGGGTCGGGGGTGGGTTTTAGGGTGTTTTAGTGTGCCGGTTTTCCTGCCCTCCCCCTTCCCCCGATTTACGATGTTTTGACGATAAATCGGGGGAATTGGTATTGTATCGTGGCCCTAATGATTTTTGACGATTTAAAATATATCGGACGATATTTTAAATCGTCAAAAAACGATTCACATCCCTAATATTTATAAACGACCTGGAAATGGGAACATCAAGTGAGGTGATCACATTTTCTGATGGCACATAATTATTCAAAGTTGTTAAATCACAAGAAGGCTGTGAGAAGTTGCAGAGGACTTTGCAAAACTGGGAGACTGAGCATGCAAATGGCAAATGAAATTCAATGTGGACAAGTGATGCACTTAGGGAAGAGTAACCCAAGTTATAGCTACATAATGCAAGATTGCACATTAGGAGTCACCATTCAGGAAAAGGATCTCGGTGTCATCATTGAAAATACATTGAAATCTTCTGCGCAGTGTGCAGCAGCAGCCAAGAAAGCAAATAGAAAGCTAAGGAGGAAAGGAATGGAGAATGCAACAGAGAATCTCATAATGCTTCTGTATTCCTGCAAGGTGCAACCTCATCTTGAGTATTGTGTGCTCTTCTGGTCACCACCACATCTCAAAAAAAGATATAGCAGAATTAGAAAAGGTAACAGATAGAGATCTTCATTTTTGGTTTTTATTTTTTTTTTCCCTTTAATTTATCAGGATTTATTATGTCAAGAACAAAAACAGGAGAAAATCAGTGGAAAATGTGACTCATTTTTCTGGGTAAATATCAGAGTTTATTTTGGTGGACAGAAGGCAAGACAATAAAACAATATTAAGCAGATTCTCCCACTCGCGCACTCAGCAGCATCCCTTTCTCTTCCCTCACCCCTAAGAATCTCCCTCTTCCCCCACAATTGCAAAAGCATTCCTCCTTACTAGTGGTGGCTCCAGGACGCTGCTCAATCCTTCAGCAGCGCTGCACTTCTGCCTTTGTGCAGGCCGAGGGAGCCTGCCGGGAGCATGGCACGTCTGAAATGCTGCATGGGCACCTTGGCTGCACAAGGGAAGGAGAAGCTGGACTTATCAGCTGAAGTGGTGGGTGAGCACTGTCGCTGGTGAGGGGCAGGGCTGGAAATACCGCAGTTGCTTTGGCCCGCAGTCGCTGAAGGCCTTCAGACACTGAATCTGGGGCTCAGGAGCTGCTCTTTAATCATCCTATAATGAGGGTGAAAATTGTTTTACATGAAAACGAAGCACCCTAGCACAGAGAAGGGCGACCAAAATGATAAAGGGGGTGGAACGATTCTCCTATGAGGAAAGGCAAAAGAGGTTAGGACTCTTCAGCTTGGAAAAGAGACGGCTGAGGGGAGATATGATAGAGGTTTATAAAATAATGAGTGGAGTGGAACAGGTAAACACAAATTGGTTGTTTACTCTTTCAAAGAATACAAAGACCAGGGGACACAGAATGAAGTTACTGGGTAATACATGTAAAACTAATAAAATATTTTTTTACTCAACACATAATTAAGCTCTGGAATTTGTTGCCAGAATATTTATTTATTTATTTATTTATTTAGCTTTTTTATATACCAGCATTCATGAGCAAGTCACATCATGCCGGTTCACATAGAACAAGGGGTGCAGTGAACAGTATAACTAAACTTGTGCAGGGGGGGAAGCAGTTACAAAAAACAGGGGAAAATTATTAGTGTAGCTGTGTTTAAAAAAGGTTTGGATACGTTCCTGCAGGAAAAGTCCATAAACCATTATTAAGGTAGAGTTGCAAACATCCACTGCTTATCCCTGGGATAAGCAGCTTGGAATCTGTCTACCCCTTGGGATCCTGCCAGGTACTTTTGGCCTGAATTGGCCACTGTTGGAAACAGGATACAGGGCTTGATGGACCTTTGCTTATGTTCTTATGATCTGAAACATCGTAGAATGAATGTTCGATACCTCTTACTATGGATATTGTGTGCAGAACCCAAGGAGAGTTGCTCAGGTTGTCTATTCATCCAAGGAAAACAAATATGAATTTAAAACGTTTTCTTTGGGTTTTATTTTTAATATCTTGTTTTCTAGTTTATGAATTGCTCTCTGTCTGCTTTCTTTTTTTCAGTTCAGATGCTGTGGGGTCGCAAACTACACAGACTGGTTTGAAGTATACAATGCCAGCAGAGTGCCAGACTCTTGCTGCCTGGAGTTCAGTGAGAATTGTGGATTTCATTCCCCTGGGACCTGGTGGAAAGATGTAAGTAATTACTCACAGTCCAAGGCAGGTTTCTCTTCTACCTCCCAAGGTCACAGGCTTACGATTGTCAAAGATTTAGGGGAAGAGAGGGCCCATAGCCCCCAGCAGTCTACATCGGAGACTGGGAGCAGCTCTGACACCCAGCAGTTTGCACCACAGCGCCTGTAACGCCCCCCCCCCCCCCCCCCCATTCTGTAAGAGAGAGAGAGAACAAAAGCCCTTGTCTGCCATGCATATACATCCCAGAGACTGGGGAAGGGCGCAGACCCTCAGGGTGAGAGCTGGCAACTTCTCTCCCACTAACAAACCCTTTTCTGAGTGTGTCACACACTCATGCAATGTGTCTGCATGCCTCAGTGTTTGGCAAGTAACGTCATTCTGTATTACAAGCCTGGCTCTTCCAATGCAAGAACCACAGACCCACTGCAGAAACGTGAATTCTGGATGCTTCGACATTCCAGGCAGATTTCATCCTTTGTTCACATTTCGTGGACCTTTTTCAATCTTTTCTTCTCTCCTGTCACTAAAAAGAGTCAGAGAAGTCACATCTCAGAAAGTCCATGGCTTGCAGCCTTCCCTCTCATGGCCAGGTATTCAGAGCAGTCCTCATAGAAAAGAAACTAAAAACTGAGGAAGCTTGAAGACGTCTAATTAAAATGTGCCCATTTAAAATATATATATATATATATATATATATATATATATATATATACACACACACGTATGTAATGTATGGAAACAAGCTACTTGTTTAATGCGAGTTAGAGGATCAGGAGACAGCAGCGCTTGCTTTAGTGTTTGACAGATGTGTTGCAAGTGAATGCATTTCAGCATCTTACAATACTGCTTCCCTCTATTATGTAATGTAGCACTGCTCTTCCAGCCTCACCTAGCATCACTGGCAACATCACCCAATTATTCACTGCCTGCTTCTCTCGCTAACGGTCTAATTCCTCCTTTTTTCCCCAGCCATGCTATGACAGAGTAAAAGTGTGGCTGCAAGAAAACTTGCTAGCAGTGGGAATCTTTGGACTCTGCACCGCCTTGGTTCAGGTACTGTGTCTGAATGAAACTGCACTCGTCTGTGCTTGTGACCGTGTGGTTGAATTGCTCTTAAATGCATGCGGATCATGTTGGTGGAGAAGAGAGTAGCTTTAATCCCTGATATAGAGTGGATGTATTTGGATATTGCTTATGGCAATGTCTGCAGGGAAAGCAAGCTGAACCTTTATCAGCTGTTCTCCCTGAGAGGTTAGAGGTCCATATTCAGCCACTATTCAGCTGAACAAGTTAGAGGGATAAACATATTTGGCTAATTTGTCTGGGGTATTCAGTGGCAAGGCCACACCATTGAATATACATAGATAACTAATGATTAGCCAGATAAGTTTATCCAGCTAACTTTAGACCTGCTCAATAGCAGATCTAATTTATCCAGCTCACTTACGGCCGATACAGTAAAAACGCCACTCTCCTGTGCAGGCGATTCAGTATCTTAATTTATTTAAATTAGGCCCGGCGGTAAAAAGAGGCGCTAGGGACACTAGCGCGTCCCTAGCACTTCTTTTTTGATGGAAGCGGCGGCTGTCAGCGGGTTTGACAGCCGCCGCTCAATTTTGCCGGCGTCGATTCTCGAGCCCGCTGACAGCCACGGGTTTGGATACCTTACGCCGGCAAAATTGAGCGTCCGGTTTTCGACCCGACAGCCGCGGGCCCATTTTAAATTTATTTTTTTTTAATTTTTTACTTTTTTAAACTTTCGGGACCTCCAACTTAATATCGCCATGATATTAAGTCGGAGGGTGCACACAAAAGCAGTTTTTACTGCTTTTCTGTGCACTTTCCCGGTGCCGGCAGAAATTAGCGCCTACCTTTGGGTAGGCGCTAATTTCTGAAAGCAAAATGTGCGGCTTGGCTGCACATTTTGTTTTCTGAATCGCGCAGGAATAACTAATAGGGTCATTAACATGCATTTTCATGTTGCAGGCGCTATTAGGTTGGGGGGGGGGGGTTGGACGCGCGTTTTGGATGCGCTATTACCCCTTACTGAATAAGGGGTAAAGCTAGCGCGTCGAAAACGCGCATCCAAATGCAGGCTAGCAGTGCGCTCCATCGTAGCGCACTGTACTATATCGGCCCGTTAGCTGGATAACTATTTAGGAAGATAAACAATTATCTGGCTAAGTGGCAGCTGCTAAAAGTGGCCGAATAATCAAACAGGATCACTGAACCGGATAAGTCCAAACTTACCCAGCTAAGTAGCACTGAATATTGGGCCCTAAGAGTTTGTAAACAGGCCTGGATTTGCCAATAGGCACAGTAGACCTGTGTCTAGTATGGCAAAATATGGGGGCATCAGGCTGGCTGAAGATTTATTGACTCCCAGCTGCTCTGAATCTCAGTCAGCAGAGAACAGTCCAGTTCCAGCTCCTCCCAGGCAACATGCAGACAACAGGAGAGGAGAGAGTGATACTGGCACAGACAGCAGAGCAAAAAAAATCTGCTCTGCTGCTTAATCTAACTCCTACCCCTCTGTCCTGGGCAGGGAGGTTGTGGGGAGGAGAGGGCGTGACAGCACCAGCAGTGCTTAGGGGGTGACAAATTTCTCAATCCATCACAGTTTGCACAAGGGATATTTTGGGTAGCTGGATTAACATAGAGGCTGAAGAACAGACACATTCATGCCATAATCAAACTTGACTTTTAATGTAGGTCCACATGCAGGACATCTTGGATGGAAGAAAGGTGAAAGGACAGTGGCACAGATTGAGTCGGACATCCTAGAAATGTCCTTGTAGATGAAAGATGAATTCTCACACTTCTCCTCTTGTGCAGCCAGGAGCAGTGTGATGGTCCAGCAGAGTAAGGATGTTAAACTGTTGGGTGTTATGCTGCTCCCAGAAGAGGGTGCCCTTAGTCTATGGACAAGCTGGCAGGCCCTGTTTGATGCCTTCCTCAAACTGGAGCATGAAAAATCATTTCAACTTTCTGAACCATTTAGAGGCTCATATGACATCAAGACAGTCCATCTCCTTGCACTGCAGGATCAAATCAAATGCCAGCTTCTCACTGCTTTATTCTGATTACAAGGCAAATCCTTAAACCTGAGCTACTGCTTCTTAGGATTTCACGCTTATGTGCGAGGAAGCGGAGGCTTGTGATTAGATGATGGGTTTATAAATTAGAAATAAAGAGCAGCAGTGAATCAGTTTTTGAACACATCCCCCTGCAACCTGGAAAAAAAAAGGTCTAATCAAGACCGCAGCATTCAGAATCTGATTAGCTGGCTGATAGCTATCTAATTATGAGGCCATCCCTGTGTGCAAGCTTTACCTTGCAATCAAGCCAGCACAATCAGAGCTGGAGGGGTTTTGAGCAGTAAGTTGAAGGCTGCTGCACCGTTCTCCGAGGACAACAGGATGTTAGTCCTCACATATGGGTGACATCATCAGATGGAGCCCGGAACGGAAAACTTCTGTCAAAGTTTCTAGAACTTTGACTGACACAGTGAGCATGCCCTAATCCACGCGTCCATGCAGTGTCCCTCTTCAGTCTCTTTTTTTTCCATGGAGCCATAGTCTTGCGGGCTTGAAGCTCGTGCTCTTTTTCTGGAAAACTAATCCCTTTTTCGGCTATTTGTTGCCTTGTTCCTGTGCCGGGTCCCTCTTGGTTCCACCTGACCTTAGTCAGTCTTGTGGCGCGGTAAGTTCTGATTCGTGGTTGGTTCCCCATAGCAGTGTCTTCGGGGTCCAGGGGCCATCATTCATTGTCGGCCTTATTTTTGTCATGGCATTGCTGTGTTTTTGTTGGTGAACCCAGTGCCTTCAGACAAGTTGATTATGGATCCACATGACATGTGCATCCTCTGCCTGGAGGTATTCCACGATGTTTGGGGGTGCCACCTCTGTGACCAGATGAGCCCCAAGGGTCAGCGGGCCCTCCTCGATAAGATGGAGAAACTGTTCGGCCCTAAGAGGTCCAAGCCTTCAACGTCAGCGTTAGTGTCATCAACTCTGAAGGATCAGGGGAAAACAATGGGCATTGATCCTCCCTCAGAGTAGCAGAGGATCGAGCCTCTTCGGTCTCTTCTAGGTCGAGGATATCTGGATCTTCACCTCCCATCTTTGCACTGGGGAAAGACCGAGCTGAGCACTGTAGAAAGCATCGACTTGGTCATCGTTGGTGCATGAAGCAGGAATTGGGATGGCACCGGTTCTTGCCGTGATGCCCCCAAAGCATCCCTGAGATGAGGAGGTTACACCCTCCATCAATGCCAGGGCTACGGGGCAGTCCCAGCCAATTCTGGTGCTGGGTTCTGACCTCCCTTGAGGCTCCAAAAGAGGATCGTGCCACCCCCTCCTCCAAGCGCAGCCAGTTCTGGTATCTGCGACCTTCAAGGAGGAGCTGGAGCACAGGGTTTAGTTGGCGGTGGATCAAGTCCTGCAGGGCATCGAGCCCATGCCGCTGCCAGTGCCTGCAGCCTCCCAGCTGGAGCCACTTCTGGAGCTCCTCAATGTTCTTCTTGGTGTCCTCCCTACTTGGCTGGCTCCAGTGCCCTGGGGGCGTTCGATGCACCATAGGGCACTGTCGCTCCCTCAGCCAGATGCCATCCTTGTTCATAGCCCCTCAGATGAGGAAAGCCCTGCGGCGCCTTCCCGCTCTTCGGCCGGCCCTACCTGGTTTGCCCGCAGGTCATTCACAGCCGTCGGTGCCCGCAATGCCTATTCCTTGGGCATGCCTGGGCCTTTGTTCCCAGCTCAGTTTAGTGAGGACGATGCCCCTTATGACACCCGGGGTGATGACACCTCTGATTCCTCCTTGGAGAATTCCAAGGGCCTTCCCTCAGACCCATCTCCCCCGGAGGAAAGTGGAGGTCCCTGCCCGAGGACTTAACCTTTGCAGGTTTTGTGCAAGCCATGGCGGAAGCTATTCACTTCCACCTGCTAACGAAGAAGGATGCTAGGCACAAGATGCTAGAGGTCCTCCAGTTTGTGGATGCCCCTAAGGAGGTTATGGCCGTTCTAATCCATGACATATTTAAGGAGCTGATTTTCAGGATTTGAGGGTACCCCCTCCCAATTCCAGCTGTAAATAGGAAGGCGAATGGGGTGTACCTGGTCCAGCATGCCACTGGTTTTGAAAAGCATCAAATCCCCCACCAATTGGTGGTGATTGAATCCGCGCTGAAAAAGGCCAAGTGCTCACGGACCCATGCCTTGGGTCCTCCAGGGAGAACACAGAGTGCTGGATGCACTGGTTAGGAAGGTCTTTCAGGGCACCATGGCTCAGTTGCGGGACCACCTTGAGACCATCCAGCTCTATATGATCCAGTACTCCCGTAATCTCTGGAAGCAGGTTCATGAGGTGGCTGACCGTCTGCCCCAACAGCAGCAGGATGCTCTATTGGCAGTCATGCATCAGGGGCATGAATGCGGGAAGCATGAGGTACACTCCACATATGATATATTTCAGATGATGCAAGAGTTGCAGCTGCTGGGATTGGCGCCCACAGAATGGCTTGGCTCAGGCCTCAGACCTCCTGGAGAGGTTCGCTGACTTGCCGTGTACTGGCAAAAATCTTTTTGGTGATAAGGTGAGGGATGCAGTGGCTCAGTTGCGGGACCACCTTGAGACCCTCCAGCATTTTTCCACTAGTACCTCTGACCTGCCATCTTCGGCCAGGAGGTCAACATGGCAAGGGCCATGACAATCATTCTATCATCAGCAGAAGTATTACCCACCTGCGTCTCGCTCCCGCCTGCAGAGAGTGAGCTCTCGGGGCTGATCTAAGTAGCAGCGAGCACCCAAGCCACATCCAGCTCCCCAGCCAAACCCCACTACATAGTTTTGATTGGTGGGGAGGGAGCAGCAGCCAGCCGCCCATCCCCATGCCATGGGACTCCCCCAATCAGAGGTCAGCTATGATTCTTTGCAGATCGATGGCCAGGGATTACTTTGGACAAGTGAGTTCTGTCCATAGTGTGGCAGGGTTACCAGCTGAATCTGTTAGATGTACACTAGATTCATACCAGATTCTCCACAAGCCCTTATTGGGGGCCATCAGCGTGTCAGGAGACCTTCTTGGAGGAGCTCTTTGCCAGTGCATTCAAGCCTGTCCCTCCAGGACAGTTGGGATGGGGTTTCTACTCCCGGTATTTTCTGATTCAAAAGAAAATTGGGGGCCTCCGTCCCATCCTGGATCTGAGAGCCTTGAACAGGTTTCTAAAAAGAAAAAATTCAAGATAGTCTCCCTGGGCACCCTGATTCCACTCTTGCAAAAAGGGAACTGGCTATGCTCCCTCAAATTGACGCCTATACCCACATCAAGATCTTCCGAGGTCACAGGAAGTATCTCCAGTTTGTAATAGGCAATCGCCATTTTCAGTACCAGGTGTTATCATTCTACCTGGCCTCCACACCATGGGTCTTTACCAATTGTCTGGCCTTGGTGGGGACGTACCCATGCAGGTTTTCCCCTACCTGGATGATTGGCTAGTCGAAAGCACTACCCAGGTGGGAGCGATGCGTTCCCTGCGCTTAACCATCCAGGTGCTGGAGTCTTTGGAGTTCATTATCAACTTCCCAAAGTCTCACCTGAGCCCATCGATGCGGTTGGACTTCATTGGAGCCCTACTGGACATGACACAGGTGAAGGCCTTTCTACCCACAGCACTCCCTGGTGGGAGTGGTGCATGAAGCCAGTGAGTCTCCGCCAGGCAGATGTTGAAGCTGCTTGGACACATGGCCGCTACCATCCATGTTACTCGCCTTGCCCTGCTTACATATGTGCAGGCCCCAATGGGCTCTGCGGTCTCAGTGGCGTCAGGCCACTCAGAGACTCGGACTCTGCATCCAAATAATGTAGTCTCTCCGTGACTCTCTATCCTGGTGGGGGACCCTCTCCGACCTGGAGCGCGTTTCAATATCCCCATTTTCAGGCTGTACTCACCATGGATGCATCTCATTTGGGGTGGGGAGCCCATGTAGCAGGGCTCTGCAGTCAAGACCTGTGGTCCGCCCAGGAAGCACAATGCCAGATCAATTTCCTGGAGCTCTGAGCAATCAGGTACGCCCTCTGGGCTTTCCGGGATTGGTTGGCCGACAGGACGGTCCTGATCCAGACTGACAACCAGGTCATGATGTGGTATATCAACAAGCAGGGGGCACGAGATCATTCCTCCTGTGCCAGAAGGTGGTTCAGATCTGATCCTGGGCTTTATCCCAAGGAATGATGCTCCGAGCCAGGTACTTGGCCGGAACGGACAACGCAATAGAGGACCGGCTCAGTCGAACGTTCCAGCCTACCAGTGGTTCCTGAACCAGTCAGTGGCAAACCGTATCTTCTGTCTCTGGGGCACTCCAAACATGGATCTGTTTGCATCCCCCTGCAACAACAAGGTGGCTCAGTTCTGCTCTCTGTATCAAGCAGATAGTATCCCAGCCTTGGGCGCCTTTACCTACAGCTGGGGCCAAGACCTTCTGAATGCAAATCTTCCGATCCCGCTAATGATGAAGACGCTCTTGAAGCTTTGCCAGGACCAGGGAACCATGATCCTGGTGGCCCCACATTGACCAAGGCAAATCTGTTTCCCGCTCCTGCGGATTCTCTCCCTCTGGTAACCGATCATCCTGGGAACTTCCCTGGATCTCATTACACAGGATCAGGACAGGCTACGGCATCCCGACCTCCAGGCCCTGTCTCTCATGGCCTGGATGTTGAGAGGCTGATTCAGTGGCCCCTTGTCCTCTCGGAGGATGTTTCTCGGGTCCTGGTGGCTGCCAGAAAGCCTTCTACTAGGAAGTCTTATGGACTGAAGTGGAAGAAGTTTTCAGTATGGTGTGAGCAATGTGGCCTAGATCCTTTTTCTTGCTGCATTCACAAGCTGCTTGATTACCTCTTCTACTTCTCAGAGGCTGGTTTAAAAACCAACTCCGTTAAGGTGTACTTGAGCGTGATCGGAGCTTACCATCAGGGGATGGATGGCTTGCCCATCTCCCTGCAACCTTTGCTGGGGCGCTGTGTCTTGGAGCCTCAACATGGTGTTCTCTCAGCTGATGAAGGCTTCTTTCGAGCCACTGAGCTCATGTGACCTGAAATTCCTGACTTGGAAGGTCATATTTTTGGTGGCGGTCACTTCAGCGCATAGAGTCAGTGAGCTTCAGGCGCTGGTGATGTACCCTCCATACACGAAGATTTTCATGACCAGGTGTTTCTCCGGACACACCCCAAGTTCCTACCCAAGGTGGTGACGGAGTTACATCTTAACCAGTCAGAGGTCCTGCAGACCTTTTTTCCCAAGCCTCACTTGCACCAAGGCAAGAAGGCCCTGTACAGTCTGGATTGCAAGAGAGCTTTAGCCTTCTATCTGGAATGGACAGAAGGTCCTAGGCAATCCACGCAACTCTTAGTCTCTTTTGACAAAAATAGATTGGGAGTTGCCGTTGGTAAGCAGACACTGTCCAAGTGGTTAGCAGACTGCATCTCATTCTGTTATACACAGACGGGACTACAGCTTGGTGGTCTTGTCAAGGCTCATTCCATCAGAGCCATGGTAACTTCGATGGCCCACTTAAGGGCTGTGTCTATGGAGGAGATCTGCAAGGCTGTGACGTGGAGTTCCCCCCACACGTTCGCCTCTCACTATTGACTGGATAGGGATGGCTGATGCAACAGTAGGTTCGGCCAGTCCATCCTCTGGAATCTCTTTCAGCTCTAAACCCAACTCTTCCTGCCTAGAGAGCCCTTTTTTCGGGTTCAGACTGTCTCCCTCAGTTACTAACAGCACCACTGTTGTTGTGCCTACTGGCATGTGGTTAGGTGTCTCTTGGTCATTTTGTCTTCGAGGAGAGTCTATAACTAGGGATTCATCCATTTGTGAGGACAACCATCCTACTTGTCCTAGGAGAAAGCAACACTGGCACCTCTAACAGGTGTTCTCCTAGGACAGCAGGTTGTTAGACCTCATGAAACCCGCCCGCCACTCCATGGAGTTGTGTTTCATCTATATTTGTTGTTTTATTTTTTCATAATTCTATGTTACGAGACTGAAGAAGGACCCTGCGTAGATGTTAAGCATGCTCAGTGTGCCAGTCAAGGTTCTAGAAACTTTGACAGATGTTTTCCATGCTGGGCTCCATCTGATGATGTCACCTATGTGTGAGGACTAACATCCTGCTGTCCTAGGAGAACAGCTGTTGCAGGTAAACAACTCTGCTTACTGCCAGCCGTAAGGGAGGGCCTGCAAAACCCAGGGGCTGGAATGGAAGATCTGCACTCTGGCTGAGAGTCCCAAGAAAGGTGCTACTTACCACCAGCAACACAAGATTTCTCAATGAAAAGAATTAAGAACTGTTTTTAGGTTATTGATTTTCTTCTTATGATTTAAAATAACCAATATGGACTTCTCTAGCTCAAGCTTTTCCTCTCCATTAATGCCTTGAGGCGATGTCTAACCCTTAGGTTATTACTTCCTTCTCTAACTGAATACTGGACATGCAGTCGCTCTCCCTGTGGGGACTGACAGAATGGTCCGGGTCACTGATTTTTTTGTTTGTTTCCACAGATTCTGGGGTTGTCCTTTGCAATGACCATGTATTGCCAGGTGGTGAAAGCAGACACATTCTATGCCTAAGAGCGCAAGGCTGCTGGACTCTGCTCTCCGAGAAGGACGTGGGCGGATTCTCCTTCACGCTGCTTCATCTGATATTGTTTTCCCCATGGCCCCTGTAAATTACATCATACGATACTTACGCTGACAGAGTTGTCAGTCCCATCCCATAATATTTTACTGACAATGCAAACAGAAAAGGACAAAGGGAAGATATTTGTGTACAGAGGGTATGAGGGAAAAGTAAATATTCTCTTTAGATAGAAAGACTGTAAATGAGGATATGGATCTGGAGTTCCTGAGAAGGTGACAGGCATGTGAGGGGCACCATGGAAATATAAGAGGAGGCCTCACCCAATCCAGGCCCTGCTCGCGGGGGAAAGGAAGTGGAAATGGTTCTTGGGAATAGGGCAAGGACTTGTAATTGCAGGTTCCATTACTGAAAATGTCTTTTTATTGCAGTTGGTATAGCGCTGGGTGTACAGGAGGCAGAAGACCACAGCACGACAGAGATACAAGTTCTCCCATTCTAACAATTTCTTTTCTAAGCACTTTTCTTGTTTGGGATTTCTGGGACGGGGCAGAAGGGAAGGTTTGAGTACAAACCAAAACCCCTCACATCCTCAGCCTGGGCACTCGCCTGCTTCCTCCTGACTCTGAGCTGGCGTGGACACAGACCTGGCACTTCCCTGAAGGAAACGAGTACAATACAAATCAGTGTTAATCCTTTTAGAGCTGCAGTAAGGATTTGACACAATGCATTAGAAATTTAAGAGTTCAGACCTCCAGGCTCCAAAAAATTCAGATGTTTTTAATGGCAGAGAGATCCCACACAATACATTCAGGAAAAACATGGGGATGAGGGGGGCATGACAGACCAGTTAGCAATACATTGTTGAACGGAGCCGTCTGCATTGATCACGATATGTAATTATTAATGTTCTGCCTTTCAGGCACTTCAGCGGGGATTACATTCAGGAGCTGTAGGTTTTTCCCTCCCCACCCCCCCAAGGGTTTATAATCTATGTTTTGTACCCGAAGCAATGGAGGGGAAAGTGGCAGCAGTGGGATTTGAATCCTGATTTCCCACTGCTCTATCCACTAGGCTACAGAAAACTTCAATGCAGAACCAAACTGATGTCTACAGCAAATCTACATCATCCTTGACATGTACAATCCCCTCTTTTTAGTAAATGCATTCCATACTGGAGCTCTGCTGGGTTGCAGTTTAGTTCCAATATCCTTTAAGGCAAATAGTATGAGATCAATGGATAACAGAGAAGGCTTCTTCCCACTATCTCACCTGCATTTAAAAGTCTAGAAGAGCTTTGGCCCAAAGGCCTTCCGACACGGACAGTATCACCTGGAAGAGGGAACATAGCCACGAGTTGCAGGCTCATTTCTTTACATTGCCTAAAGCATCTCACATCCAGGGTATGGATGCAGTCTTAGCCTGCGCAGTAACACTGTGGATGCCCTTGATGCAAACAACTCACTCTCAGACAGATATGGGCTGGACCGGTGGCTTCTGTTGATGGCACATGCTGTACAGTGCTGTGGACTACTTTTCTTTCGATAAGAGAGCCTGCAGTCCTGATAGGTCTGCACACAAGGATTATGAAAGTTAGTTCCCTATTGCCCAATGTACATGACTGAGATAGGCCAGACACTGGCATCTCTGTGGTCCCAAGTAAGAGACACTAACATGGCCTAGCTGTTGTGTTCTGCCAAGCAAACCTGTTTAATTTCTCATTTATGCCAATTTATCCTCCTTGTTTATTAATATGCTCCTCAAACAGCCTCAGAAACAGGAAGAATCCTTAGAATTTATAAATATTTTATAGAGTGCACCTTAATACGTGATTAGTATATCATTTTTCTATATTTGTATAATCATTTGCCAATTTATTCAACAACCATGTATGTCTGATGATATTCAGCCACTTTTTAGGTTTTGTAAGTATTCTAACAACACAGCCTGTGTGGTATATGCCGAATGTTAATCTAAGTGGAGACCCTCATCCAGCCAAAAGTGGAGAATTAGCAGGTGGTATGTTTAATTACTCCCCTACATCTACCATGCCATAATGGGGCATTAACCAGATACAAATCTGTACTTCTGATTGCTGCAGCTCAGAAAACAGAAACGTTTCTCTTATGATAATCACGGAAGTTGCAATTATATGACTAGATTTGAGCCTCCCTGCCCCTCTTACTTATCAACTGACTTAGCCAAAGCAACAGAGGGCCTAGGCTCCTGGTCTCTCACCAAGCATCACTCTCATTGGGTGGCGAGGCCCAAGGCCTGTAAGACTCTCAGGGCTAGGATGAGTTGTTAAAGCAGAATCCCAGACCGTAAACTCTACTGCACTTAGGAGAGTGAGAGGGTTTTCTTTTTTAAATGTTAGCAATTAAAAAGGCACAGTTCCAAAGCTGGGGGTTGTGTTGACGTATAGCATGGATTTTTGTCAATACTTCTTGTAATCATGTTACAGTGTCTGGTATGTTAAAATATGTAAAGTACATTGTTTTTTTTGCATACATGTTAATTAGCACTGTGCAAATGTGCTCCTGCTCATGGTCTGCACAACTTCAGATTAAGAGAACACCACAAACGAGTTCCTGGATTTCTTTTCTTTGGATCGTAGCTAATGCAAAAGTGTAGTTTGTCCCCCAGGCTTCAGATTTAGTTGCACAGTTTTCTCTAAGTCTGCTTCCACCACTAAATAAAGTGCAACCCATGTTCGCAAAGACAGTATCAGAAGCTAGACAATTCCCCTAAAATGATTATTAAGAAAAGAGACCCATGACAGGAGAAGACAGAACGTCTTTTGTATGACTTTAGGAGCATAAACCCTATCATTATAGAGATCCATATTTAAAAGAATTGCCCAGCTAAACTCTGGATGTAGCTAGACAAAACTGGGGATTAAGTATCTTCCCCTATTGACTGGATACGTCATTTTAGGTGGATAAGTCATTACCCAACTAAAACATATCTGGATAAAAGAGGATTCATGAGCATTCTGGGGACAGAGCTACAGCTTAGCTGAGTAGCACGGAATAGTTTAACCGGGTAAGTCTATTTGTAGAGAGCAGATTTTTGTACCTGTACTCAGATGACTTCTAACCAGCTAAATACTGATTATAGCCAGTTAAGAAAAATAAAACCCTCTCAGATAAGGAGGTTCAATCTTCCACCCCCAAAATAATATAAAAAAATGCTGGTGCTTAGTGCGAATCCCTCCTCAATCCACCCAACATAAGTTAGTTTATTTGATATACCAACAATTAAAATACAAAATGGTATACAGTAAAAATGCATAAAATACAATATAGCATAATACATAAAATATAAAATATTGTAATAAAATAAAATAGCAACATAATAACAAACACCATCATCATAACACTAAGATAGCAAGAACTAAAAATACTAGACCTAATAATCAATATTTAAAAGAAGCAACCCAGAATGGTCCAAGACCTCCCCCTGCTAGATATTAAAATCAAAGGCCTCTCCAAACCTATCTCACCCAGAACCTCATCCCCAAGGGCAAGCAGGGAAGCAGTAGAGTCTTATGAGTACATTTTAAAAGGGATTCCATATATACACATATAAGAAGCCTGTATTCATGTGTATACTATTTTATAAACATCGGAAGTCCGGGCATATTTTGGGTTTTGCACACACATTTTACCAGTGCAAAAAAAGAAAAATCTAGGGGAGTTCCGGGGCGAAGGTCAAAAGTAGCCATGGCAGTTTCTGTTTTATAAGAGATGTAAGTGTATAAATGATCAAACTTATTCGTAACATTTTACTAATTGCTAATTGACTAGTGTTGGTGTTGGTGTTTGAGGTAGTTGTGGGTGGATCCTTGGACCGGTGGCAGATGACCACGCCCCCGGAGGATAGATCCCGAGAGGGACCACTGGTCAGGCTCAGAGTATGGAGACAGACACACACTAGTTCTTTTATTAAAAAGTATATTGAACCACCAGAGGTGGCAGTAGTGAGCTGGAAGCGCCCGGCTGGGCTGTAGTCCCTCAGGCACTGGAACAGCGATCCCTAGAGGCTGAGCTATAGAGAAACTGAATATAGTGAGCAGGCAGGGTATGCAGAGTTCAGGAACAGAACCTTGGTGGTAACACTCACACAATAGTCTCTTAGAAGCAGCCCAGGGGCTGGAATGGATTAGGCCCTCAAGGAGCGAGTACCTGGTTCCAGGGAACGCTCTGAGAGAGAGATGGTAACTCACTGGTGTTGTAGGCAGCGATGACGTCCTGGCAGAAGTGGTATTCAATAACAAGTCCGGGAACATGGGCCCTCGAGGACCGAGTACCGGTTCCAGACTGCGATCTGAAAAGCAAAAGAGAAAGCGAGGCCCCCGAGGAGCGGGTACCCCTGGTAAGTCTGAGGAGGCAGAGTAGCTAGGAGCATATGAAAACCTTTCCTTGCTACCTCGATTAGTTAGTGAATTCAGAGACCTTAAGTATCCGGTGAAGATGGCATCACCTTAGGGGGACGCCCCTGAGGTTCGCGCCTTTGCTGGTATTTGAGTCGGGGCCGGGCCGCGCACGCGCCTTTAGGCTGCTGGGAAACATGACGGAGCGCAGCATCTTGCCGGTCTGGGGACGCCAGAGGAGAACAGCACAATGACGCCTCGGCAGCCAAACTTCCAACAGGCAAAGAGGGAGTCGCTAAAGAGGTAAGGTTGGCGCAGTGGAGACATCGGGCAGCGACAGTCGCAACAACTTCCATGCATGAATCAGGGTTATTGTTCATACATTTAATATATATTCATGCCTAAATTATACATGCAAATAAGTAGAGAAAGTTGAGCGTTTTCTTGCATTGGAAATATTTGTACAGCTCCCACTGCAGCTTATACAATACTAGGATAAATCTCTGTGCATCACCTTATGCATGCAAATGCAGTATTGCATAGGAAACTTGGGTTCTCTGTGCACTCTCAGCAACATCCAGCATTAGTTTACTCTGCCAGCAATGTTGGGGGCATAAGCATCCAGAGGGGGCCCAGAGGCAGGGCCTTTGTTTTCAGCAGCCACACCTTCCTGCCAACTAATAGGCACAGGCTGGTACAGTGCTGGAGACTGGGGAGGCAGATGCAGAGCAGATTTTGAACGGGGGCTCAGAGCATGGTATAGTTGGCAGGGGACAAGAGGAGGCTTCAGACCTCTCTGAGTCGGGTCTTCTTTTAGCTATTTTTTGGGGGTAGGTGGAAGGTGATCAGGCACAAAGTGCCAACATTTTTTCAATTATTTGGGGGGGATGGAAGGAAGTGGGGGATAGGATCAGTATTTTCTTTTTGCACTCAGCTGGCTATATTCAAAATGTAGCTGGTAAAGTTTAGAGTTAGCTGGGTAAACGTATCTAGATAACTTTAGCTAGGTACATTCAGAGCTACAGCAGATAAACGTGCCTGGATAATGTTAGCCAGTTCTATTCAGTGGGAGACATGTCCCTCTTTATCTGGATAATGTTGCCACTCGCTGGTCTAATGAATATGGCCTTCATAGTTTTAACCCCAGATTCCCCACCGTAAGGTGAATGCAGCTTCATAATATCCTCGGACTGATGTCTGGGGCAAGATGTCAGTTTAAGCAGGATTTCCACAGTTGCAAAAGGAGAAGTTTACAGGTATCGTTTTCACATCAAGGGGACAGACCACATAAGAAAGTCAGCAAGTGCACACATCAGTTCCACCATTTTCCCAAGCGAACTTACACGTCTGCGTTCACGTTGAAAAGTGCCCCATCCAAACTGCCTGCAGAAATTTACACCTGGTCATTTCTGGGCAGAGTTTTCTCAAGATAATTTGGGCCAGATTTTCAAAGGGGTACTCGTGTAAGATAAGAGCATACCCCCCGAAAACCTGCCCCAAGCTCCCTCTGCGTGCGCCGAGCCTATGTTGCATAGGCTGCCGGCGAACGCAAAACCTCGGGATGCACATAAGTCCCGGGGCGTGTCGCGGCCGGCGCGTCATCGGGGGGCATTCTGGGGGCAGGGTTGTAGGTGTGGTTCTGACCCGGGGCGTGGCCGTGGCCTCCGGACCAGCCGGCCCGGCGCGCGCAATTTACGCCTGCCTCGGACAGGCGTAACTTTTGGATTAAAGGTGGGGGGGGGGGGGGAATTAGGGTTGGAGGTGGGTTAGGGAGGGGAAGGTGGGGGGAGGCGGAGGGAACGGAGGCAGGCTGCGCGGCTCGGCGCGCTCAGGCTGCCGATTTTACGCAGCCTTGCGCGCGCCGACCCCGGATTTTAAAAGATACGTGCAGCTACGCGCGTATCTTTTAAAATCCGGCGTACTTTTCTAAAATCCGCCCCTTTGTGTGCATACATTTGAAAATCAAAAGTATGGGCCTGATTTTAAAAAGCATTTACTCGAGTAAGTGGGCTTTTGAAAATTGCTGCAATATATGCCATTGAATTGTCCATAGGATTTACTCACACGTTATCCATCTAAATGGCAAGTTTTGAGATATTTGGTCATTTGCCAGGCTAAATTATGGCCAGGTGAGTCATTATCTGGCTATAATTTAGTTAGATAAAAAAGAAGCATTCTGAGGCATGACAAACTTATCTGGTTAACTTACCCGATTTTCAACTGTAACTGGCCAAGTTAGCCAGGCAAGGTTAGACCTGCTTCAGAGCAGGCCTGAGGTTACACAGCCTCCAGTGACTGGATCACCGGACAAGTAGCACGGTCAGTATTAAATTAATAAGAAATAAAAGGGCCAGTGGCTGAATCCCCTCCATTCCATCATACGTGACCCTGTTGGACCATGCACCATCCACCCCCACCCTTCCAACATAGATATAAACTCCAGGGTCTGTAGGTCAGGCCCCCCCCCCCCCCCCCCCCCCTTCCCTGGTTCCCTTAAAAGATCAGGCTGCCCTCCCACCCACAAAGTATATGTGCCACACTGACCTGCCCCCACCCCCTGACAACCCCCCCCCCCCCCCCCGCCTTAAAATGCCTGGCTGGGAGTGAGGTAAGCACTTCAAACCCTCTCTGTCAGAAGTGTACCCTCCATGCTTCCAGCGCTGACTCCGACAAGGCATTGCTAGAAGTGCCGGGAGCGGGGAGATGGTTATGTTGCTCCCGGCTGTGGTATCGGGGAGGGTCGTGGGGGGGTGGGGGAATTGACACAGCACATACACATTGCGGGTAGGTGGGTGGGGCTTGACTCTGGAGAGGCAGCCTGATCTCCTCTTTTTAAGGGAGCCAGGGAGGAAGGAGCCCGGGCTGCAAACCTTGGGACTTTAACTATGTAGGAGAGGTATTGGGGGGTGGGGGGGTGGTGCAGGGACAGAGGGGGACTCGGCTACTGGTAGTTTCATTTCTTATTTTTTTAATGTTGACAGTGCTACTTACTGGCTATCTTTTAAAGATACCCCCAATTCAATAGGAAATAATCTGGCTACACAAGGCCAGACAACTTAAAAACCTAACCGGCTATGCTATATTCAAACACAGCCAGTTAGGATTTTCAGTTATCTAGCCATGTGTAGCCAGAATTTTCAGTGGGATGTTTATCCTGCTGAATATATGGAACAAGTTAATCGGCTAAGTTTAGTCAGATAATTTGTCCACTAAATGGTCTACTGAATATTGACCTGAAGCTGTTTTTTTGAAAAGGTGTTTTCCGCCCAAATTATCCTCCAGTATTATAATTTAAAAGAAAATCAGTGGGATCAATCAGTTTAGTATATGAACATGTAGCCCATCAGATTGAATGGCATTCTGCTGCTGCTGAGACGACTATGGCTAAAGCAGACCTGCAGAGGACAGCAGCAGTTTTTGTACCTTAAATTGTGCCCGGCAGGCTTTCAAATGATGTTCACTCGGGCCTTTATTTTTATTGCTGATAAGAACGTAAGTGCCATGCTGGGTCAGGCCAAGGTCCATTGAGCCCAGCATCCTGTCTCTGACAGTGGCCAGTCCAGGTCACTGATAGTCCATCTATTTCACTCCCGGGGATAAGCAATGGCTTTCCCACGTCTGCCTGGCTAATAACTCTTTATGGATTTCTCCCTCAGGAACTTGTCCAGCCCTCTTTTGACCCCCCACTATGTCACTTGCCTTGACCACGTCCTCTGGCAACAGATTCCATAGCTTGACCGTGCACCGAGTGAAAAACAATATTTCTACGATTTGTTTTAAATCTGCCGGTTGCTAGCTTCATGGAGTGCCTGCAGATCTTCGCGTTGTTTGAAAGAGTAAATAACTTGTTCCCGGTTTAACTCATGATTTTATAAATCTCAGCCGTCTCCCCTCTGTCATCTCGTCTCCAAGCTAAAGAACCCCAATCTATTTGTGTCGCCCTTCTCTGTACCCTTTCTAAGCCCTCCTTGTCTTTTTTTTTTTAATGGGGTGATCAGAAGTGCCCACAATACTCAAGCTACAGTTGCACCATGATGTACACATAGGCATTAGGATAGGCTCAGTTTTATTCTCTAGTCCTTTCCAAATAATTTCTAACATTATATTTGCATTTTAGACCGCTGCTGCACACGGAGTTGAAGATTTCAAGGTATTATCCACAGGGACTCTGAGGTCCTTTTCCTGGTGGTGACTCCCAACCACAGGACCCAGCATCTTGTACCTGTAGTTGGAATTATTTTTCCCTACGTGCTTACTTTGCACTTGTCCACATTAAATTGCACCTGCCATTTAGATGCCCAGTCTCCTAGTCTCACACAGTTCCTCACAAGCCATTGCTGTTTTAACAACTTGAAACAATTTTGATCACCTCACTCATCATTCCTTTCTCCAGATCATCTTTCTCCTCACTATTAAACCATGCTGGCAGTAGTTTGACTTTTCTTCTGCCTTTCTTAATGGATGGAATATATTTTGTCTGGGTCTCAAGGAAGGAATTTTAAGCAATGTCCATGCCTCCTGCCAATTTTAACCTTGTAAATTGCTCCTTTTAGTATTTTTCTAACAAATTTCCTAATTTTATCATAGCTTCCTTTTTTATAACTAAATGCTACTGAAGTAGTTGGTCCTTTGTATTCGCCCTCCAAAGATTATATCAGATTTACATTATGGTCACTGATGCCATGCGAATCCATCACCTTTATCTCTTGCACCAGGTCCTGTGTTTCACTGAGAATGAGATCTAATGCTGTTCCCTCTCTGATTGGTCCCATGACATATCTTGAAACTTTACCTCCCTTTCATGTGCTGATGCGACATTTACCCAATCAATACTAAGGTAATTGAAGTCCCCTATTATTACTGCATTGGCCATTTTACTAGCCAGTCTAGTCTCTGTTAGCATTTTATAGTCTCTTTTCTCATCCTGGCTAGGCAGGTGGTAGTCTATCTCCACTATTCCCTCTTACTCTCGGAATTTCTCTCCATAAGGATTCCAGAGAGCAGTTTGTTTCCTGCTTAATTCTATGCCATCTTTAATATATAGTGCCTCCCATTTTCACTGCCCCTGTCATTTTGGTATAATTTGTACCCTGGTATTAGAGTGTAAGTGTCCTGTTGGTTGTCCTCCTTCCACCAGGTCTCTGAGATAACGTCCTTTAGCGCCATACAATCCAACTCCCCCATCTTATTTTTCAGACTTCTGATATTCGCATACAAATATTATTTGTAATTCTGTTTTTATTTGTACCCACAACCTGATTATCATCAGATGATGCAGGCAGTTTGGAGTCAATTTTATCTGTATGTTCTGTATATAAACACATCTGGGTTTTTTCAGCATTCTTACTTGGTTTCCCACTAACATTTGAAGATGCCTCCCTCCTAATCATGCACTGCTGAGCAATTGTTGGCTTGCCCCCATGTTCTAGTTTAAAAACTGCTCTGTTTCTTAGATAGGTGGGAATCGAGCTGTGACATTCTCCATAATAGATGGTATTTAGGGTTTTCAGTGCCCTTGGTTTTTCAAAATGAAATTTGGAGACAACTGTCTTGATTGGATTTGGTCACAGTTTCCATTTATAAAAATATTCAGCCATTATTGACGAATCAGAATTCAGTGTATCTTACAGATCCAGGTTTGCCTTTGAAAATTGCTTGGAGTGTACATGGGCTAATAGCACTTGCATGCATTGCAACTCATGCAGGCTACTGAAAATTGCCCTCACTTTAAATTTTTTCACAACGGTTTTAAAAACTCATCCTAAATTTCTCCCAAAAGTGGATTCTCAGTTTCATTTGAAACCATCCATGGTGTTGCCTACATTCTTTCTGAGACCGCAATGCCCATAAGGGCAAGCAGGTTCTTCATCCATCAGACTGCAGAAGAGGTTTTCTGTGTGTAGTGGATGCAGGGCCCACAGAAAGTCCTTCCTTTTAATCCAACCAAACAAGGGTTTTCAGGTACCAAAAGACCTCTTTCTATCTGAATCTCTGATTGTATCGCTGACTGCTCAAGTTAAGCAGGACTACATCTTTAAAGGCCCATCAGGTTAGGGCTACAGCAATTTCTTTAATACATCTGCACTCTTTCCAGAGAAGATATCTGCAAGGCTGCTACCTGGTCTTTTATCTATGCTTTCCCTGCTCATTACGGCCTAGCGACTGCCTCACGTGACGACAGCACCAGTCCTTTGAAGCTTATTTAATTAATTCCTTCAACGCTACCTTCCATCCTCAGGAATGGTAGGCAAGTTGCAATGATCTACTAATGACATGCAAAAATATCCAGTTAATCATTTGCAGTCACCAGCTTGGGAGTCCCTACTTAGGGGCAGATGCAATAAATATGCGCAGTCAGCACCCGCTTTCTTAATGCGCCCCCAAGGGGAGCACCATGCAATATTTAAATGTTGGGGTCGCGTTAGTAAGGAGGCGCTAGGGTTGCTTGCGCACCCCTAGCACCTCCTTGTTAACGCGAATCCAATCGGTGTCGGCAGTCCGCCGGTTAGGAAAACTGATGCCGAGTTTTGGGTTTTTTTCTATTTTTTAACTTCATTTAATTTTGTTTTTCCTTCTACTTAATATCGCAACGATATTAAGTAGGAGGCAGTACAGAAAAGCTGTTTTTTTTCTGCATTTCTGTACTGGTTTAAGGAGCGCTCAGCAATTAACGCCTGCTCCAGGCAGGTGTTAATTACTGAGCATTAGATCTAACATGCTTTGTCCAGCTGCGATATATTATTTACATAAGATTACCTATGTAGTAGCTACTTTGCATGCATAAAATTTTCAGACTAAATAGGGGGTGGATTTTAGGCCGAATATCACCACGATATGTGCTTATTGCACAATAAACAGCATTTTATGCACGCTAAACACTATCTTTTACTTGTAAATTTTTTAGTGTGGCTTAGTAAACAATTTAGCTTGCTATTAAGTCTGAGAAGACTTGCAGAGAGCTTAGAAAGACCTTCTGTTTTTTTCTGAGCTCTGAGAGACCATTCTTTCTCAGCACCACTGGGTGATATCACCCACTTCTGTGGTTGATTTATCCTGCTGTTCATGGAGAACACCTGCTAAAGATAAGTAACTTAGCTTTCTCTTCCAAAGGCAGCCTTTTGTGATGGGTCTTTCCATGAAAATAAATCAGGACTTGTACCGTACTGGAAGGAGGGGAAGGTCACCTGCAGTGGCAGGGGCTTCAGCAGAGGATTTAGAAAGAGGGCAGTGCTGGAAGGGACAGGAGCTGCTTATACCAGTTACTCAATAAAGTGAAAAGTTGATTTTCCAGCTAATAGGTAAGAATCCAATATTGAAAAGCCTCTAAGTGCCTAAGTGTAAGAATTAGATGGCTTTTCATTTAAATATCTGCTGGCTCTGAGCCTCTCTATCTACTGTCTGTATAGAGACTGATTTCCATTAATAATTGAGTTCTCAATAGGGATTGGCTGCTTCACCAACTGCTGTGAATAAATGAATAGTTAATTGTTTGAAGCTGTAAAAGCATGCACATTGGGAGGATAAGTTTAAAACGTGTGCGTGTGCCCGTATATGCATGAATAGGGGCGCGATGGCTCTTGCTCATGTACGGGCTAATTTTAAATGGTCAGCGTGTGTAAAAACTGGGAGATACCTGCATGGCCAGGCCGCAGCCACGGCCTCGCGCATATCTCCCGGTACACGCCGAAGACTGGCGGGCTAAAAAAGGGTCGGGTCGAGGTCAGCATATGCAGGCCAGGACAGCGCCATTAGGTGCTGGCCCGCTCAAGCGCGCCGGCAGCCAGCCTGCGCGCACGCCCGCGCAACCTCCTACTCCAGAATGCAGGTAGGGATAAAACTAGCAAAAAAAAAAGATAGAGGGGTTTTAGGGGTTGGGGAGGATAGGAAAAAAGGGAGGCAGGTTAGCTAGGGGGTTTAGGAAGTGCCCTCCCAGGCCACTCCTTTATTGGAACAGACTGGGAGGGAACTGGGGAAAAGGCCTAGTCTGTCGCCGCTCACGTACTAAAGTTTTCACCTCCTTGCGCGCACGAGTCAGCACTCACGCACAGATGCACGTGCTGATATAAAATCGGGTGTGCATGTGTGTGCAGGCAGCGGATTTATTAACAAACGCATGTCGACACGCGCATGTTATAAAATCGGCACGTCCATGTGCTCGCGCCAGGAACCATTGTGCACATGGACACCCACGCGCGAGTTTAAAAATCCACCTTATATTTTATGTCATGTATACAAATGTGTGCACACTGTATAAAATATGCTTAAATCTACCCAACAACATGCTCGCTTATCTAAAAGACATGGGCCAGATTTTAAAATCCGGTGCGAACAAATCTACCCCCGATTTTATAACATGTGCACATTGCCGCGCGCATATTATAAAATCCAGGGTCGGCACATGGAGGCAGGCTGTGGAGGCAGGCTGTCCAGCTGAGCTGCCTGCCTCCGTTCCCTCCAAGGCTGCTCGGAAATCGGAGCAACCTCGGAGGGAACTTTCCTTCCATCCCCCCCCCCCCCCCCGCACCTTCACCTCCCTTCCCCTATCTAAACCCCCCCCCCGACCTTTATTGAAGAAGTTACACCTGCCTCCGGGCAGGAGTAACTTGCTCGCGCCAGCTCTCCATCCCCCGGCCCGGTGGCTGTTCCGGAGGCCTCAGTCACGCCCCAGACGGCGCCCCCGCCCATGGCCCCGCCCCCGGAGCACCCATTTTTTTCAAGCCCCGGGACTTACGCGTGTCCTGGAGCTTGCGTGCGCCGCCGAGCTTATGCAAGATAGGCTCGGCGCACGCAGGGGGAGGTTTTTTGGGGGGGTGTGTGTGTGTGCGTATCTTACGCTCGCAACCCTTTGAAAATCTACCCCTATGTAGCATATATTTGCAGCACAGCTGGATGTTTTTACTTATCTGGCTAAATGGCATTAAATCCGACCGATAAGTCTCAGAAAACATTACTTATCCGGCTGTGTAAGAGAGCCAGATGAGGAAAAGAAAAATGCTACTTAGCCAGAGAAGTAAAATAGCCGGATAACTACCTTTTGGAAACTTATTTGGATATCTTATCGGGCTAAGCAGAGCTTTTTAAGACTTATGCAGATAAGTGACACATATCTGTGAAATGCATGTATGTGTGCTCCCTATTTAAACAGTTACTCGCGGTGATGTGACAGGCGGATTTTCCTTAGCACAGCGGCTTTTGCATGCGCAAATCAGAGAATTATAAAACATACATGAGTGAAGGAAACTAAACTACCAGTTTCACCAATTCAGCCACCAGTTTGCCCGGTCCATCTCTAGGACCTCTGCTCTCCTGGTTCTTCAGCCTAACCTCCCCCCAGTTTCCTCACATCCCTCACCCTGTCAGTATTTGGCTATAAAGAATTTTATTGGCTTAGCAGGTGTAAATATGCACAGGTAACATGCAAACGCGCGCGTTATAAAATAGCATTTATGTGACTACGTGCTATTCACACGCAAATCTCCCAATTTGTATGTGCACATCTCTTTGAAAATTCACCTTTTAGTATCCAGCTTGGGGAAGGTTGTGTGTGTGGTGTTGGGGGGTGCTAGAGATGACAATGGGAGGGTCAGGAGGGTGGTAATGGGCGTGGCTATCAGCTCCTTTCTGTACCTGGAGACGGGTGATATGTCAGGGGGCTGGAGACACCCCCCCCCCCCCCCAGCACAGATTTTTAACACAGACTAAATGAGAGAGGAATGAGGTTGGGCCAGGGATCTAGCAGATCCCCCCCCCCCCCCCCCGGGCTTTATTTTACTGTAGGGGGGAAGGAAAGAGCACTGGCTGCATTAAGCAGTCATATTCAGGTACCTCAATTCAGGTGCGCAGCATTTTCTGAAAGGCTCTACATATATCACTGGGGGTTTTGCCATAAAAATATGACTGTCCGCTCACTTTTGTGATAGGACAAAACATTCCCTGTGATTTTCGCTTTCCATAAATGACTTATTAAGAACAAATATAATTCAAAAGAATGGAATATAAACTTTTAAATACTTACAAAATTTCAAACAGCCTATAAATAAAAGTTTAATTCATTTTTGGTCATTCCTTTTTACACAGAATTCAAAGTGTACTTAATTTTTTTTTTATAATAATACAGTTGTAACCATCGAAGAACCCATGTCTGAAAAGTAACTTAGAAAGCAATTAGTTAACTGTAAAATACATTTTACAGCACTAACGGAGGAAGAGCCTTTGTTCATGTCCAATCCTGTCTGAAAGATGGCAGAACGAAAACCATACGAAAAAAAAGGCTGGAAGATAAATGCATCTTCCAGAAGCAAAGTTCCTCGGTGGAGCATGCAAGGTCCTGTGAGCATCCCTGCCCTCTGCTGCTGGTGGATCATCTATTCTACTTTCCTTAAAAACGGCCAGCTGTCATGGGAACGCACCACAGAAATGGAGTTGTTTGGTGAAATTAAGGAAAGGACCAAAAATCGTAACTTCTCCATTATTACGTGATACTATACAAATGCTATTCATCTGCACTGACGGAAAAGTGAACATGCAAAGACCCAAGTGTGCTGAGTGCACATTCGTAACTGGAGGAGTTATTATTTTACTTTTTTTTTTATATATATATATATATATATATATATATAAAGGTGCTGCTTTGTTGACAGCATCTCTCAAATAACTAATATGTTTAAACTCAGTGTACTGCAATATTCTGCTAAACCCTAGTGAAGAAACAGCAGGTGATTTGCAAAAAGGGGCCTGTGTGGTCTCAAAACGTTCATACATTACATCTCGTCATGTAATTTCATTAAACGATCCCTACCAAGAAAAAAAATCATTTGTAAGAGATGGTGAACATGCATCAGGCACCTCCACTGTAATAGCCTGGGGGGTTCTGAGAGGGGAAGGTGCTCTATCAGGTCAGGGGTAGATGTGATTCAGCTTGCCAGATCACACCTGTATACTGCTATATGCTCCAGGTGGCCTACAGGCGGCACACACTCTGGGTTTTCTACCTGATCATGTTTGGTTTTCCTCCTGAACTGCTTGATTTGGGCGTCATTGCATGATGAGAATAATATACACAGCTCTTTCTTCTGTGCGTCGTGTATACAGGGGGTAAAAATATATATTTAAACATGTCATTTTCTTAAACAAACCAATTAAAATCTTCTTTATTAATGCTTACAATCCGACATCTGTCATATTATTTCACAGCACAGCCCTGGTGAGCACAAAGACTCTCATAATGGGATGCATATTACCTGGGCTTGCTGAAAGATGTCATAATTAATTAAGGCTACTCTGTGCAAATGCATCTCATTACTGTTGGGTGTGGTCCAGGAAACTGGATTTGTTTGTAATAGTTCAAGACAAGAGTTTGCTCTCTCTCATCTGTGTCAATCCCCTATATACCAAATAATGCTTAGAGGAAAGTCCTTTACACTGAATGTCTAAAACTCTTTGGAAAATTATAGTCACTCAGGATGTCTATTTCGTGTCTCTTTTAACTCATTTCAGTCTCATTGCTAGGACTTTATTTTTTGTCTTAATACAATTTGTTATGGTCAGGGCCGGTGCTAGCTTTTTTGTTGCCCCCGATTCATTTAGTGTCTGTTCCGGGCCATCAAATAAAGCCCAGCTCTCTCCTGCAATCTATATTTATAAAAATTGACATGCCCCCTCCCCCCATCCCAGAACCCATGGATAGGGAAGGGTATTGGCCACCCTAGGCAAACCTTACAGCCTTGCACCCAAGCATCCCCACCCCACCCCACCCCCCCACACACACAAACATATACACACACGCACACTCCCACAGCCTTTACAGACACACACAATTACATTATGCATTTATAATAAATCTTACATAAAACGAACATTCAAAAGTACAGTCTGCTGAGGCAAAACTATCACTTACCACATGCAAATTATATTTACATGCACTGCTGTGTTGTCAACCAGAAAACTCTGCAAACAAGACACTTGGAGCTCCTGTGGAATTAGACTTTTTGTAATGCATGCTGGGTGTGGGCTTGGCCCTCAGAAAGCCATGAATAAACTGAATTACCCTTTCAGTATAGTAAACCTCCCATACCAAAACAACCCTAACTTTATCTATGAAAAGGCAGCACTGCACATATTACACCAGGCCCTAGAACACCAATACAACTCTTATTAGGAAACCAGGTTGCTGTAGATCCCCACATAGAAATTACATGCCAGCAAAATACCTCCCCTTGGTCACACATGCAGAACACAGAGAGACCCTGACCAAATACAGAATAAAGAGATCAGAAAGTATAAACAGGAACGTGCTGAGAAGAACTGAACTGGAACCCACAACAAGCCAAGCTCTACATGCAGAAAACAGAAACATTACCATTCTTCATAAAACAAATAATAAAGTCAAGAAATATAAAGCATCAATCATAACAGTAAAATCATATTCATAAAAAGAATAAATATTTCAAACAGCTAATGAATAGAATATTCAAAATTTCCCAAACACCAATAAAATATTTCAAAACATCTGATGAATAAAAAATCCAATAGTTAAAAAATGCTCTATTCCCCCTCCCAAAAAAATTAAATATTTCAAAAGAGCAGAAACATCCAATTACACCCAATAATTAAAACTAATACTGATGAAAAAATCTCCTGCTCTTCAGACCTGGAATCTTCTGATTTCCAGTCATTCTGAGATTGTCATGGATTGGGGGAGGTAGGGCCGCACCAATTTTATCTTCTCTCACACACAAACGCACAATAACACATTCATTCTCTTACTCCATCTCTCTCAAATAAACAGGCTCCCTCGCCCTCACAGATACATTATGTGAGTGTCTATGAGAGCCTGTATGCTCTCACAGATACAAAAATACACAAGCACACAAGCTCTCACACAGACACACACATAGGCTCTCATACAGACACACACAAGCCCTCACTCGCTCACACAGATACACACATGACCTGTTGTCATCGGGCCATGGTGGGATGAGCTTCACCATGGCCCCACTGACCTTCTTTGCTTGTGGAGAGGGGGGAGCAGAAGTTGTTCACACCTGCAGGAAAAGTTGTGCACGAGTACACAAAGACGCAAATAAAGGGTAAATGTATCATCGGGACATGCTAGAGAGATAAAGTTCCTGGATGGAATAAATTACAGTTTTATGGGGCAATTGGTTCAGAAATCGAGAGAGGGAGCAATTTTAGAGCTAATTCTCAGTGGAGCACAGGATTTGGTGAAAGAAATGGTGGGGCCGCTTGGCAATAGTGATCATAATATGATCAAATTTGAATTAATGACTGAAAGGGGGACAGTAAGCAAATCTACGGCTCTAGCACTAAACTTTCAAAAGGGAAACTGATAAAATGTTAGAAATAAGCTGAAAGGTGCAGCTACAAAGGTAAAAAGTGTGCAATAGGCGTGGACATTGTTAAAAATTACCATCCTAAAGCACAGATCAGATTTATTCCACACATTATAAAAGGTGGAAGGAAGGCAAAACAATTACCGGCATGGTTAAAAGGGGAGGTGAAAGAGCCTATTTTTAGCCAAAAGATCTTCATTCAAAAATTGGAAGAAGGATCCATCAGAAGAAAATAGGATTAAGCATAAGCATTGCCAAGTTAAATGTATTAACTAGTAGCAAGTTCCTAGAAGAGAAGGTCACAAACTGTTGTTAAATAGATTGACTTGGGAAAGCCAATACTTACCCTTGGGCATTGGCAGCTAGAGATGTGAATCGTGTCCTCGATCGTCTTAACGATCAATTTCGGCTGGGAGGGGGAGGGAATCGTATTGTTGCCGTTTGGGTGTGTAAACTATCGTGAAAATCGTTAAAATCGTGAGCCGACACACTAAAACCCCCTAAAACCCACCCCCGACCCTTTAAATTAAATCCCCCACCCTCCTGAACCCCCCCCCAAATGCTTTAAATAACCTGGGGATCCAGCGGTGGTCCAGAACGGCGGCGGTCCGGAACGGCCCCCTCAATTGAATCCTGTTGTCTTCAGCCGGCGCCATTTTGCAAAATGGCCACCGCAAAATGGCGGCGGCCATAGACAAAAACGATTCGACGCAGGAGGTCGTTCTGGACCCCCGCTGGACTTTTGGCAAGTCTTGTGGGGGTCAGGAGGCCCCCCCAAGCTGGCCAAAAGTTCCTGGGAGTCCAGCGGGGTTCAGGAAGCGATTTCTTGCCGCGAATCGTTTTCCGTACGGAAAATGGCGCTGGCAGGAGATCGACTGCAGGAGGTCGTTCAGCGGCGGTCCGGAACCCCCGCTGAACGACCTCCTGCAGTTGATCTCCTGCCGGCGCCATTTTCCGTACGGAAAACGATTTGCGGCAAGAAATCGCTTCCTGAACCCCGCTGGACTCCCAGGAACTTTTGGCCAGCTTGGGGGGGCCTCCTGACCCCCACAAGACTTGCCAAAAGTCCAGCGGGGGTCCGGAACGACCTCCTGCGTCGAATCGTTTTTGTCTATGGCCGCCGCCATTTTGCGGCGGCCATTTTGCAAAATGGCGCTGGCTGAAGACAACAGGATTCAAATGAGGGGGCCGTTCCGGACCGCCGCCGTTCTGGACCATCGCTGGATCCCCAGGTTATTTAAAGCATTGGGGGGGGGGGGTTCGGGAGGGTGGGGGATTTAATTTAAAGGGTCGGGGGTGGGTTTTAGGGGGTTTTAGTGTGCTGGTTTTCCTGCCCTCCCCCTTCCCCCGATTTACGATTTTTTAACGATAAATCGGGGGAATTGGTATTGTATCGTGGCCCTAACGATTTTTGATGATTTAAAATATATCGGACGATATTTTAAATCGTCAAAAAACGATTCACATCCCTATTGGCAGCATAGGATCCTGCCAGGTATTTGTGACCTGGATTGGCCACTGTTAGTATACTGGGCTTGATGGACCCTCAGTCTGACAATTCTTATGTGGATGAATGGACATCCCCATACAACACTGGGTTTCATTAGGTACATAACAGCTCACAGGCAAACATAAACCCTGGGATAAGGACTCCAGTATTTCCAAAATGTATTAAACACACAAGAATATCATGTCCTTACAACTTCCCGTTCCACAGAAAAGCAGTCAACCGAAGCAAAAAAACCCCAATACGCGTCACGTACCTCCTTGGCACATGGAATTTACTCCTGGCACAAATCCAGCACATTAATGTTAAAATCAAACTGCCTAATTTGTTCCTAACAATCAGGTTTAACTTACACACCTAGTTTATTATTTTAAATTGTTACCGTACTATGATGGCACACGAGTGATTTGTAATCTATACCACCCATATTTCTCTTTATTGTGCCCTTCTGTAAACCGTTGTGATGGTATTTAACCTAACGACGGTATAGAAAAATGTTTAAATAAATAAAATAAATAAGTTCATGAATGCAAAAAGCAGGAGTTATGATAAACGAGGAGACTTCCAAATGGCTTGTTCTCATTGGTGGTGTCCTCCAGAGGCTCTTCCAAAAGGAAGGTAGCAGTAGAGTTTTAGGTGTTATCTTGCCATGGAAAAAAATGAGTCTTCACTGGATTCTGTCCCAGGGAACTCACACAAAAGCAGACAGAACGACTGGAATCAAAATGCTGCAAGACAGACTCACCTTTTATACCCCTAGGTGTCCCCCCTGTGCATACCTGGCAACCTTTGGGGCTGTGGTCACCCTGAGATTGCTGTTGAGCAGATGGCAGGGAGGAGGATGTAATGAAATAATATGTATCAACTTTCTCTCTGCCACTCTCCCTCCAGCTTTTTCTCTTCCACCCCCACAGTTTCTCTCTCTTTCTTCAACCCATCACCTCTCCCCCTCCAGAGATGATCCCACCATACTTCCCTTTTCCTTTTCCAGCTCTCTTTGTTCCCACCCCTTATAAGTTACAGCTCCATGACATGCATCCTCACTCTGCCCTGTGTTGCAGCCTCTCTCCTGTTCCTCCCCACATGCTGCTTGCAGTGTCTGCCCCAGGCTCGCCCCACATCTCCTGTTCTTGGCAGGCTTACTGAGGAAGGGGAGTGGCTGAGCTGTATACAGAGAGGCCCTGTTTCCCCTGAGACCCTGCAACTGATGCAACTTCCCTGAGTCTCAGGGTGAAATCCTGAGAGTTCAAAGTTTTGCTCCTGTGACATCACCAATACTTAAAGGCACAAGTTCCCCTTTTGTTCACCAGATACTATATCACTGAAAACACAGGTAAATACTGGGTGCTCAAGTAGAAGCTAAGGAGCAAACACTAGTGGCACAGAGCCCAGAATTGGGACCAGGACCATACTCCAGTTTGCACGTCTCCACATTAAATTTCATCTGCCATTGGGATGCCCAGTCCTTCAGTTTTGCAAGGTCCTCCTGCAGTTCTTCCCACTCCACTTGTGTTTGGGCTTATTTTGGTGAACAGCGAGTAACAGGAAATAGATCTTCATGGGATCTGCCGAGTGCTTGTGCCTGGGATTGGCCACTGTTGGTGTCAGGATGCAGGGTTTGATGTACCTTGGCGTGGCCCAGCATGGCATTTCTAATGTTCTTATGCAAAATGCGACTCAGCCTCTCCTCCTGTGCCTGAGGTGGAGGGCAGGAAATGAGGACAGGGTTTGTACAGTAGTGTGCAGGGGAGTGATTCTGTAGCAGCGGGATGGCAGTGCCCAGAAATGAATGAGGAGGGGCAGCAATTCCTGGTGGAAGTATGGAAGTTTGGCTCCAGTAAGCAAATCAGCTAGTTGCCAGCTCAGACTTCCTTAATACAGTGTTTCCCAACCCTCTTCTGGAGGCCCACCTAACCAAAATCAATATGCAGATAGATCTGCATACATTGGAGACCTGGTGTATGCAAATCTGTCTCATGTATATTCATTATGGTAATCCTGAAAAACTGAATGGATAGGTGGGCCTCTAGAAGAGGGTTGAGAAACATTGCCTTAAAACCTAGGATTCTGTGCTTGGTTTGTATGGATTCCTACAATTCATTAAAGGAAATAGGTGACCTGTAACTGGGAAGTAGATTCTGTGTTTGCTACTATATGCAAATGATTGGGGTAGGTGTCATCACAATATCATTATTCTTATTTAGTTGGGCATTCATTCTTCTTAAGGCTGAATGAGCAGCCTGATCTGTCTCTTAAGCGTTTCACTATTAAAAAGTTGCTGAAATGGATGAGCCAAGCAGGGTGGCAAGGGCCCCAATGTAAATTAATTATCACTTTAGGATACCATTTTCCCTCCTAGAGGCTCCTCACTGTAGGAGCCAATATTGTTCCAAACAGCACTTATGCTGGCATTCTTTGGTGCAGAAAGCAAAGATGAATTTCTTTACTATAAAGAGAAATATCTTCACATAGATTCGCTTCTGCTCCACTATGTAGTTGTGTCAAACTGTTGGGTATCTCTTTCTATGCAAAGATCTAAAAAACATCAACTATGCAAGAGGATTGTGGATAAATGGGACCATTAATGGGCAAACCTGCCTAGCTGAATATTTAGAAATAAAGCTATATGAAGTCAAGCACGTGCTAATTCACACCAATGCGCCCCCTCATACAAAATATCAGCTCACAAAGATTTTAAATACCTTTTTACTGGGGTTAGCCTGGGGGATGTTGATAGGCGAAGTCTGAATAATCAGGCTGCAATGTGGATTCACAATCACTCATTCATCTTTGGGGTAAAAACAAAGTATGCAGTAATAAGAAATTAATCAGATCACCTATGTTTAGCATATAGGAATGGTAAGATTGTGTAGATAGGATTAAGAGGAATATGGTAGAACTAACTCATTCCAGCATTTATCCAAACAAGGAGAAAAATTTCCTGTTCATAAATGTTCGTTATCTATCTGGACAGTAACAACAACCTTGGACACCAACAAACTAGTGAATTCATACTTAAAATTCAAAGGAATTTGGCATATTTGCGGTCACTTCTGAGTGGATCAATCCTCATTTGGTCCAACATTCAGAAAATGATTTTGATTGAGACAAAAGCCCATAAAGGGACAGAACATAATTTTATTTTTTATTTATTTATTTAGAGTCTCTTCTATACCGATAGCCGTTTGCACATCGTATCGGTTTACATAAAACAAATAACTTTTGGGCATGGCCCTTACAAATAACAATCGAAAGACAAGTAACAAAAAAAGAAAAAAAAAATATAAGGAGGATAAGTGTGTTAAGATATACATGTTTTAAGACCCGGAACTATATATATATAATGTGTGATTAGTGACCTGATGATCTGATATAATAGGATGCCTGGGGCTCTCGCTAACTTCAGTACCAACATCTTTAATCTTTCAGGCAACAACCAGGGCGAGAGGCCACAGCTCATAGAGAGTGGAGTAAGGGGAAGTGTCACTATCCTTGCCTGTGGCTGTAGGACCCTCCACTTTAAATCCATCACGTGCAAGTCCAGTGGCTTAGTTAAAGGTCAGGCACAACTGAAGAGCCCACCACACTACAGGGCAGGTGGGTTTATGGCCTGTCCAGATGAAAGAAGTTTTATTCTACCTGACCCTCGCACTGCGGGCAGTGCGAGGGTCAGGTAGACTAATGTATTCAGTTTTGTTGGCAAAATGGTGGCCCTCCCATTCATGTAGTAGGGAAATTACAATTATATAACCTTGAATGTTGTTAACTTTAATTTTATATTATGTAATTCGTTTTATTAATAAAGCTGCAGCTGACGTATTTCCACAAGTAAATGCCGTTGGATTCTGATTTTTTGAATGGGGTGAGTTGATGGGAAGAGTGTGTTGGTTGGTGCATGCGGTGCAGCGGCGAGGATACATTAATGTAGATGTTTTCAGAAACTGTAATCAATAATGGCTCATCAAATGGGAAGGACAGTTTGTAAAGGGATTTAGCTGGATCACTAACTAGTCACTCGGCTAGATCCTCCTGGGTGACAACTGCAACCCCCTTTGCAGCATCTAAAAGTATGTTCAGGATGTCACAATGTGCAGACTTTTAGACAGATTAAAAAGAGGTGTTCCCTGGGGATCCGTTTACATGCATGGTCCCTCTTACCCTGCCCACAAAAACATGCATGCCCATGCAGTTTTCAAAGGGAAACTATTTGGGTATTTAATCACCTGCATGCATCCTGAAAATTGCCCCCAAAATCAGTAGAAAGGGAAACCATGATGCCTTAAAACAGGCAGATTAATCATATAAACATTTATATTAAGTTTACTTTTAATTAAAATGCCCAGCATGCCATGCAAGGAGATTGGAGGTTACTGAATGTCACCATCTGGGATTTATTTTTACCATCCTTGAAACAGATGACAAAGCTTTAATAAGATCACCGTGTTTATATCATTACTGTAAGCAGATATTTTAAGCACCAATGCATCCTGGTGCATTGGTGCTGATCACCTGAGTTATGCCTTCTAACATGGATTATGTACTCACTGAGAGCCCCCATAACTGCATGGTTTGCCCATCTCTAAAGATATGCAAATTACTTTCCATCAAATAGAAAGCAAGCAGATTTCAGCCTGGAGAAACATACATTTAGCAAGATCTACTGAAAAAAAATCTCACATTTTCCCCTATAGATCTCAGCGAACTCCACTGCAGACCTTAGGATTTGCAAACCACATGGATTTTGCCTTCAAAGGGCATCTTTTTTTTTATTTAGAGAGAACTGTCAAACTGATTGAGCAAATCATTGAAATTTTTCCAGCTTGATCAAATTATTTGTGAACGTCTTCTAAAGTCCACACATCATTATTCATGTGCAAGGCACTAGTATGGCTAAATTGTAGCTTTCTCTTCTGCACCTGAATGATGAATGTCAACCATGTTACTCCTGGTACCGAGAACCAAAAGCCTAATAAAATGCACCATCCAGCTCTAAAAGTCAATGTTTGTGAAATTATAAAATAAACAGCTTCCCCACTGGCAGCTGGAATGGAAAGGTCACATCATTTGGAATATGTCACAACATAACAGAGCCCAATCCTCACAGAACAGCACATCTCACCCCCATGCAAGAAACGTTTCTTTTTTTTTTTTTTGTAATTTAAAGTTTATTAAAGTAGATTAATAACACAACATACGCAGATATATGGATGCGATATATCGTGCATACAATTGCGAGTGAACGATATAAAATGTGCGTAAATCAATCCAACAACATATTTGCATATCTAAAAGATACGTGGCATATAGGGGGTAATTTTCAAAGGAGTTACGCGCATAAATGTAACTACTATTGTAGCAATTTTCAAAAGCCATTTACTCACGTAAAGTGCACTTATGCGAATAAATGCTATGGACGATTCAATGGCATATATTGTAGCAATTTTCAAAAGCCCACTTACTCAAGTAAAGTGCATTTACATGCGTAAAACCCAGATTTACGCATGTAAATGCTTTTTAAAATCCGCCCCATATTGTAGAGCATAGACAGATAAGTAGCGGTTTTTCAGACTTATTCGGCTAAGAGGCAGCAAAGCCACCACTTAGCTGGAAAAGTCAAAATTTATCTGGATAAGTGGCACTAATCTGCTCAACGCGCATAGTTGTGCTCTTAATTTTAATCATTTACACAAGAAGATTTAGGGTTACATTTTAAAAGACAGCGCGCGCGCGTACGTTTGTTCGCGCATCAGGCGTGAACAAAAGTACACTGGATTTTCTAAGATACACGCATAGCCGCACGTATCTTATAAAATCCGGGGTCGGCGCGTGCAAGGGGGTGCACATTTATGCAACTTGCGCGCGCTGCCCGTTCCCTCCGAGGCCGCTCCGAAATTGGAAAGGCCTGTAACAGGTGCTCTGTGAGGACAGCAGGATGTCAATCCTCTCAATTCTCTCCCACCTTCCCGTGGAGTTGGGTATTCACGTCTCTTGTTTAGCTATATTATCAGACCCTGCATGGTATATTGCATGCCCAAGCACGCTCAGAGAGGCTCAGTCAAAGTTCTAGAAACTTCCTTCTCAAAAGCTGTCCTCGGAGAGCTCCTGTTACAGGACAGCAACTCTGCTGAACAGACCCTTATGAAGAAAGGCTAGGGCTCTTCAGCCTGGAGAAGAGAAGATTGAGCGAGGATATAAAATCATGAGTAGGGTGGAACAGGTTCTTTTTCTCTGCTGCTTTGTCCTCTTCTCCATAGCCTCCACTCTGCTGCTCTCCAGACCTAGTCATCTCCTCCTTTCCTTCTCTCTCTTCTTTCCTCCTTGGTTCTGCTTCTACCTCCCCTTTCTTCCTCTTTTCTATTCTCCCTGCCCTTTTTTCTCAGCTGCTTCTCTCCCCTTCCCCTCATGTCCACCCTTCTTCTCCTGCTTAGTTCCCCCCACCTCCTTTTGTATGTTTGAAGTGTGACCCTTTTCTTTGAAGGGGCATATTCTCCAAGGGTACACAAAAGAATTTATAACTAGGGCTGTCTTTACACTTCTCATTCCCCTTTCCTGTATCCCCAAGGTGTTGGTCCTTTCTGCAGGGCTAAAGGCTAACATTCTGGGCCTAGGCAATGGAAACCTCCTATATGTGTGTTACCCTTGCCCTTTGGGACAGGTACCTGGACAAAACAGACAGGATTCGCTGGATCAAAATAATATTTACTGATAATGATTGTAGAAAAGTGAATAAATAAAATATCCAAAGTCAGATTGCTTGTCTTTGCTATAATACAAGTTTAACTGATGTAATTCCTTTGTGGAAGTGTCCATTTTTACTGAAACTTGGAACTTGTAATCCATCCATGATGTGGAATGAATATCTATCCCAAGTGGCTGGGGTATCCTAACCAGGGCGGAAGTTCCTTTTCCCAACAGTACCTGATTCCAGAAGGGCAGTCCTATGTCCCAGGGTGGAAACTCTGGTTGGGGGTCTCCTGATGGTTGTCTTCTACATGGTCCTCTTTTAAAGAATAGCTCACTGACCCTCCTGAGGGAAGAGCCAATTCTGGAACAGATATTACAGTTCAAATTTGGGCAAGAAAGGGCGCCAGCAAAAATTCTTCCTGACCAAAAGCTGAGAATTCAATCTGGCAAAAATATTTGATCTAATTCACAAGTCTCTGCAACCCTCTCTTGTAGGGGCGAAGGGGTGTACAGATTTCCTCCTGAACCTCTGGCAGGATCCTCTGTGGGAGCTGAGGCGACAGGGTCACCCATCCTCGTCTTGGTGGCAGATGAGCAGAAGCTGGCTGTGACACCAAAGTGAGACAGAGCTGCTGAAGACTGGACAGTAGACATGATTAATTTCCACCGAGAAAAAGCAATCGAAAACTGGACAGGTGGCAATCATGCCTATCACTTTGCTTAAAAAGTCTCTAAAATATACCAAACTGCATTCCTGTTACCTACATCCAAAGCACGCTGTAACTTACTTTGTTGACTTGACCTGACCTATGTGAGGGTCTCCAATGGTGCAAGCATTCATGTAGTATGCACCTTAGGCCACAGTTTTGGCCTCCATGGGGATTGCTTTTATATGCATGCATACCCTAGCAGTTAATTGCTTTTTGTCTGGTTTTGATCCCATTTTATTTTAAATGTCCTGTCAAGAGGCATGCTGAGTATTCCTGATGAAGTTTCCTGGTGTTTCTTCCAGAAATCACAGTCTCTGCAAAGTCTGAGAATTCCAAAGAGCCACAAATACCAGGACTTGCCTGAGCAAGTCAGATCCCCAGTGGCAGATGCACAGTCCTCAAGGCCCGTGCTACCATGTTTCTCCGATAATAAGCCCTACCCTGAAAATAAGCCCTAGCTTGATTTTCTGGATTTTTGGAGTAGGACTTGAAATATAAACCCTACTCATAGGTGGATGCGTGGTTACACCCCAAGCCTTGCCTGACCCCCCCCCCCCCCCCCAACTTACCGAAAGTCCCTGGGGGGGGGGGGCTCGAAACCCGGAGGGGGGGAAGACAGGGGTTTGTAAGAAAAACAAAACAAAAAAAAACCCCAAACCCACCCAACCCTTCAAATACAATCACAAAGATCATCAACCTATCTCTTACTGAAGGTTCATACCCAAATTCTCTTAAGTCAGCTATAATAAAACCTATCCTAAAAAAGACCAACCTTGACCCAAATGCACTATCAAATTACCACCCAATTTCAAACCTTCCCTTCATTGCCAAAATAATAGAAAAAGTAGTTCACTCACAACTTGATGAATACCTTGAATCAAACAATATATTGTCTCCAAACCAATATGGTTTTAGAAAAAACCTCAATACCGAGATGCTCCTTCTTTCATTAAATGATACCATATTAAGAGGTTTTGACAATGAAAAACAATACTTACTTGTATTACTTGACCTCTCTGCAGCATTCGACACTATAAATCATCAAATACTTCTAGATCGATTATCAGAAATTGATCTAGCTGGCAATACTCTACAATGGTTCACATCATTTAATAACAGGAGCTACCAAGTCTCATTCAATAATAACGTATCAAAGAAAATTGACCTCAAAACTGGAGTACCACAAGGATCTGCATTATCTGTCACTCTCTTTAATATTTACCTTTTACCAATCTGCCAACTACTAGATGATCTTCAAATAACATACTACCTCTATGCAGATGATATACAACTTATTCCTATAAAAAAAATCCATTGATGAAGCATACAAAGATACTTCCATGATTCTTGATGCACTAAAACAACTCCTTTCAAATTTAAAACTAATAATCAATATTGATAAAACTGAATTAATTATCATGAACAAAAAACCCAACTTAATTCCACCACCTCAATTCACCACTAACAATCAAATCAACTTTATTTCCCCTGTCAATCACAAATCTTGGAATTATCATGGATAGGAACCTATACTACAATATACACATAACAACTAAAATCAAAGAAGGATATCATAAGCTCCTAGTTCCCAGATGTTTAAAACCTTTTTTAAATTCAATGGACTTCAGAACAGTCTTGCAACTTATAATTTTCTCAACAATAGACTATTATAATTCTCTTCTGATTGGCCTTCCATCAACAAGCATCAAACCTCTGAAGATTCTTCAGAATTCAGCAGCTAGAATTTTAACAGGAACAAAAAAATATGTTCACATCACCCCAATACTAATGTCACTTCATTGGCTTCCTATTAAATCTCGAATAGATTATAAGATCCTGATAATCACTCACAAATTAATACATGCTGATCATCATAAACATACTGGTTTAAAAATCACTCCACAAATTACCAGAACAAATCTTCGATCTAACAACACTTCTTGTCTAAAAATTCCTCCCATTAAAGATGCTCGACTATCAACTACTAGAAACAGAGCATTCTCCATTGCTTCCCCAAAAAAATGGAACTCTCTACCGCCTTATTTAAGTACTCAATCTAACATCAAAAAGTTCAAGAAGGACCTAAACACTTTCCTCTTCCATACAGTCTACATCAATGATCATCCTTAACAACAATCCATCTACAATCAATTCAACCATTCAAACCCAAACAAGAAAAAAACTAACTACAACTGGCATCAACCTTAAGTATTACAATTTCAGAAATTTAATATGAAGCCCTCCTTTAAGATGAATTAATACTATTTTTGTTACTTTCCTTTTTACATCTTTCCCTTCTCCCTCTCTTTCACCCCACCATCCTCCTCTACCTATCATTTCACTATTGTTATTGTTTTCTTCTTTTGCAACTATGTATAATTTATCTGATTGTTGTTTTGATTCTGTAAACCATTGTGATGGCTAAACCGAATGATGGTATATAAAAACGAATAAATAAATAAAATAAATAAAATTTACTTCATTGCAACCCACCACCTCCCGACCCCCCCCCCCAAAAAAAATTGCCAAAATTCCCTGGTGGTCCAGCGGGGGTCCTGGGAGCGATCTCCTGCTCTCGGGCCGTTGGCTGCCAGTAGTCAAAATGTGCCATTGGCCGGCCTCTGTCACATGGTAAGGGTGGGCCATCAGCGCCATTTTGACTACTGGCAGCCGACGGCTCGAGAGCGGGAGATTGCTCCCGGGACCTCTGCTGGACCACTAGGGAATTTTGGCAAGTTTTTGGGGGGTTGGGGGGGGGGGGGGGGCATTTGCAATGAATTAAATTTGAAGGGTTGGGATAGGTTGGGTTGTATTTTTGTTTTTTAATGAAATAAAATCGGCCCACACCGAGGGAAAACAAAATTTCCTGTGGCGGGCTGATAACAAAGGCCAAACCAAAAAGTTCAGCTGAAAATTGAATCTGATTGGTGAATGAAAAAGGAGGCTGGCTTATCCTTGTCCTCATTCACCAATCATGGAAAAAATTAAGACATCCCCTGAATATAAGCCCTAACCGTTTTTTCGGAGCTAAAAAATAATATAAGATCTGTCTTGTTTTCGGAGAAACATGATAGCTTTTTTGCTGCCCTGTGCGAATAATTACTGAGCTGCAACCCCCCTACGCCCCCGCATCATTCAGTCTATGTCCCGGGTCAAAAAAAGCCCAGCTCCCTCCAGCAATCTATATTTTTAAAAACTGACACCCCCTTGACCATGGAATCTCTACAGATGCACACACACAATTCAATTTTGCATTTATAACACATTTTATATGAAAAATGAACATTCAAGAGTACAGTCTTCTGAGGCAAAAATATTACTTACAGCCTGCATATTATATTTACATGCACTACTGTGTTGTCAACCAGAAAACTCTGCAAAAAAAGACACTATTTTATTTTTTAGAGTTATATTCCGCTTTTTGCACTTTTTTCAGCACTTCAAAGTGGATTACATTCAGGTAGTGTAGATATTTCCCTATCCCCAGAGGGCTTACAATCTAAGGGGGTCATTTATCAAAATGCGCTAAGGCGTTTTCGCATGCGTTAAGGGCTTATCGCATGCGAAAAGCCCCATTAACGCATGCGATAGGCCCTTACCGCATGCGAAAACGTCTTTATCGCATGCGATAGCACCATATCGTATGGTGCAATGCAAATTTCAAAAAGAGGAGGAGTTAGGGACGGGGAGTGGGCCAGTTTGCAAAATGCTATTGCACAGACTTAACGCTGATTTTAACTACACCTTTTTGAATAGCGTTAATTAGCGCAAATTGTGATCACATGTGATACTTATCGCATTTTGATAAATCCAGGCCCAAGTTTGTACCTGAGGCAATGGAGAGTAAAGTAACTTGCCCAAGGACACAAGGAGCTGGAACTCCTATGGAATTACATTTTTGTAATGAGTGCGGATGTGGGCTTGGTCCTCAGAAAGCCATGAATAAACTGAATTACCATTACAATATAGTAAACTTCCCATACCGAAACAATCATAACTGCCAGCACTCAAACAGTAACAATCTTATCTATGAAAAGGTAACACTGCACATATTATACCAAGACCTAGAACACCAATACACCTTCTACTAGGAAAACAGAACAAATCTGACTGCTATGGATCACTACCGATAAATTATATGGTAGCAGAATACCTCACCTCGTCACATATGGAGAACACAGCAGACCCTGATCCAAATACAGGATAAAGAGACCAGAAAGTATAAATAGAAAAATGCTGAGAAGAACTGAACTGGAACCCACAACAAGCCAGCCTCTACATGAGCAACAATGGAAAAAGAGAAATATTATTTCTTCAGAAAACAAAAAATAAAATCAAGAAATATATAAGAATCATAATAGCAAAATCATATTCATAAAAAGAATAAATATTTCAAACCAGTTAAATAGAATATCAAATATTTTCCCCCAAAAACAATAACATAATTCAAAACAATAGAAACATCAAATTATAACCAATAATTAAAACTAAGGATTAAAAATCTCCTGCTCTCCATACCTTTTGATTTCCAGTCACCTTGAGATTGTCATGGATTGGGGAGATAGGGCCTTACAAACTTTAATCTTCACACACACACATACATGCTTACATAAAAACACACACATATTCATTCTCTCACACACTCCATCTCTTATGTACATACCTCTGTTCTCACACACACTTGCTCTCTCTCCTTCACAGACACATTATCTCTGTGAGCATGCCTGTGACACATAGTAACATAGTACATGTCAGCAGAAAAAGACCCAAGTGGTCCATCCAGTCTGCCCAGAAAGCCCCTTTTAAATTTTTTTAAATTATATTCTTAGGGTAATTGTTGCTCTGTGCAGATTATCCCAGTCAATAGAGGTTATCCTTTTCTTTGGCTCCATGATTTAGCTGCTATGAATCCTCTGTATTTGTTCCATACCCTTTTGAGTGTCCTTACTGTCCTTGTTCTCACTACCTCCTCTAGGAGGGTATTCCCACGTATCCACCACCCTTTCTTGAAGAAATACTTCCTGACGTTGGTCCTGACTCAACCCTCTTGGCGCTTCATATTAATTCCCCTTGTTGTACAGTTTTCTTTCCATCAAAAAAGGTTTGATTCCTGTGCTTTATTAATACCTTTCAGGTATTTGAAAGTCTGTACCATATTACCCCATCCCTCCTCTTCTCCAGTATATACATTTTTAGGTTCTTCAATCTCACCTCATAACTCTTTTGGTGCAGATCCCACATCATTTTGGTCACTTTTCTCCAGATCGGGTCCATCCTGTCTGTATCCTTTTTCAGATATGATCTCTAGAATTGAATAGAGTACTCCATAGAAGGCCTCATCAATGACCAGTACAAGGGCATTCTCACATCCTTTTTCCCACTGGTTATGTCTTTCTCTATGCAACCCAGCATCCCTCTGGCCTTAGCAACATAGGCTCTCACAGGCACACACACACACACACATAAAAATGAACACAAACTCTGACATAGACATACACTCAAGATCTCAGACACAATACATACACATGCACTCAAGTTCTCACACATACACATGAACACAAGCTCAGATACAGACACACATATGCACACAAGTTCTGACACAGATACACAAAACTCTCACTTAGACACAGACAAGTATACATGAACACAAGCTCTGACACATACACACTCAAGTTCTCAGGCACATGCACAAAAGCTCTGGCACATGCAGACACTCAGACTCACACACAGACACATGAATACAAGCTTTGACACAGATACACACTCAAGCTCTCCCACAGATATACATACATGCACACAAGTTCTGACAAACAGACACATGAATTCAGGCTCTCACACAGACACACATCCATACTCTCACAGACACATGTACACAGGTTCTCACAGACACGGCTTCCTTTCTCCAGGCCACGGTGGGATGGGCTCCACCATGGCTCAACCAGCCTCTTTTCCTTTGGCCCAACTGGTCTTTCTGCAAAGGGGGAGGGGGGAGGGGGGAGCTGGAAAGTTGTGAGTGCATGCGCACAACTAAAAGAGAAAACTGCTGCGGCCTTTCCTCATTTTTTGGCTGCCAGCTGGTTGAGCTCCGCTGGTGGCCTGGTGGCCTCTCCTGCTGCTGCCACGCCCACAAGTGTGCCGCCCCATGCAAATGCACAGTGTGCACACCCAGTTGCGCCGGGCCTGAAAGTCCTTGCACAAAAAAACATTTACATTTACAATTTCAATCAATGAAATCATGCCTATTCTGTCATCTCCTCTGAGAAACTATGCTGTCCAACACGCAGAACACACAAAATAGAAAGGCACTGGCACAGAAATCACGGCTGCAAGCCATGAGAAGAAGAAGGTGTGCTCTTTAGCACCATCATCCCAATCACAGACAAAAGAAGCAGCGCCATGCCAGGATCGTCCGCTGACAGGGAGCACAGTGACCAAATGCTTTATGGAGAGGACACAATATCAGTTTTATTGCATTATTAAAATGTCACCTGTGTTTGCAAATATATCTTCCCCCAGAACTGTGGGGAAGATTGCTGGCCATAAATCTTTCAAATGTACATAAAAGGTAGTTTTTGTACAGTTACTTAAACCTGACAAGGAAAAATAATGTTGGAAAAAATTAGGACCTGCCATCCTCCAGTTTAGGGATGTGACCCAATAAAACCTAAAAGCAAATGCCAGACGAATTTATAGTGCTCGTTTGGAACTGTCAATGTATAAAACTGAGCCCTTCAGTTTGTCCTCTGACTTATAGCCTTACCTGCTCAGCTTACTGCTTAAAACTAGCTTTTTCATATCCTTGGTTGCTACTTGAGAGCAATGGAATATGAAAGACTGCATTCTCCTGAGAACTTATCAGTGGATATTTGGGAAGACCCCGAATACTAAGCATCTTTCATGGTTTCTAGTGGCACAAGATGTTCTGGGTGGGGGAGACCCCGGATTCTCATGTTTGACTTGTTTGGGAAATGTTATATATGTTGCTATTGTAGTACAGGCAGATGACCACTGGGTGGCATTTTTAGAGAAGTGAGGATTGCAGTTTAATGTGATTATGTGGTTTGGATTGAGGGGCATGTGGGTCTTCTTAAGAATGTGGGATTCCTTGATTGGGTAACAAACATTTAGCAGGAGGTATAAAAGTAGGAAGCTTTTGGCAGGTTTTGCCCTTTTGTTCCTGCCCTTCTCAGGGTGGGGTTGGTGAAAAGGACTTCCAGGGATGCAGCCGCCTGGAGCTCATAGGCAGGTGGCCCAGGGACCTATGGGAGTGGGACCCTGCAGGGGCTCTTCCCCTTAAGGAGAAGAGGCCCCAGGCCATGGAGTGAAGATGTTTCACTCCATGGCCTGGGTGAAGTAGCACCTGTTCCGCCAGGAGAACAGGAGTCTGGAGTTATTCCAAGAAGAAGTCCATTGCATGGAGGAAGCCAGGGGAAATCTACCCACTCTGGGACTTGAGGTATGGAAACCGAGTGGGAGATCAGAGACCAAGGGTCATGAGTAGTTCTGAGCACAGAAAATGCATTGTCCCCTTTGGATATCAATTGTGATGTGGGTGTATTGTGGTAGTCCAAAGGAGAGACCCGCATTCCTTTAAAAGAGTGTTGGGACGGAGGTAACAATGAAGAGGAATTTGAGAGTTTAACCTAACCCTTGCTGGATGGGGTGTGTTGACAGAGGAAGAAATGTGTACCTATGAAAATAAGAATGAAAAGTGTAAATTGGGGAATGTAACCATTATGTTTGGAAGAGTAAATATGGGAGGAGATCTAAGAGATTTTCACTTAGAGGCTGCCCTTGTATGCCTCATAAATGATGAAAAAACTAAAACCCTTACTTCACGCCAGTGAATTCCGCACTGTCATCCAGGCCACACTCTCAACCAAAATGGATTATTGTAACTCCCTCTTCCTAGGCCTACCCTACTCCTCCATAAAACCCCTCCAAAAGCTGCAGAATGCAGTAGCCAGAACCATCTCCAACGCCCGTAAATACGACCACATCACTCCTATCCTTAAAGACCTTCACTGGCTCCCGATCCCATCCCACATCCTCTAGAAAACCCTTACCACGATCCACAAAGCCATATACACTCACAACTCTAACTGGCTTGATGATCCTCTCCGCCTCACACGCTCTAACCGGCCCACCAGAACCTCCAACAAAGGGACCCTTCATGTGCCCTCCCTAAAGAAGGCACACCTCACATCCACTAAGGATCTAGCCCTCTTCATTGCCAGGCCTATGCATTGGAACTCATTACCTACCAACCTCAGGCTTGAGCCATGCACTACGAAATTCAATCTCACTTAAAGACTTGGCTTTTCAAGCAAGCTTACCCTCTTAGCCCTGCTGCTTTCTGCTCTCCCCTGCTACGCCAGCTATTAACTGAAACTATGTACAAAGTTATGTTACAATTGCATTTGCGGTTTACTGGTCTGCACTTGCTTCCAAGCAGCCCATTGCGTTTGTTCTTTCTCTTTCTTTGCTATTCCTCGGTTCCTGTGTAATCCCCCCCTGTTTCCCTGTTTATTATAATTTCCATTCTGTAGTTTCGCTGTAAACCGATATGATGTCGCCACTAATATCGATATAGAAAAATTCTTAAATAAATAAACAAGTACCATATATGTGGGGATACAATGTGATTCTAACTGATTGAGTCCCATGAATTCTGATGGATTCAGTATGGACAATTTTATCCTCCTAAAAGCAATGTATCAATGTCTGGAACACTCAGAAATAAAGATAAATGTTGAAATTGAAAGTGGTGTCTGCTGCGCTCCATTTTAGCCGGCACTAATGGACAGCATGGGGCCAGAATTCATGGAGAGGAGAGCTGTGTGTGTCCACCCTTTCCAGTCAGAGAAGAGAGCTGCCTCTATACAGGTTCACTTCACCTTCTGCGTGACCTCACTTAAAAGCCCCTCCAAATGGATTCGGGCAAGATGAGCCATCATTTTATGTACCCAAGCCTAGAGGTACAGATAACAGTAGAGTTATTTTTTAAAAAACCTCAAACCCTCTCTCACTAATTCCTGCTGAATATTTATCATACTATTACCATTCACAACTGTGTCATATTTATTCATTTGATTACCTATGTACCGTTTCATAGTCTTATTTTTTCACTTGCTATTCTAATGTATCAATAGGCTGAAATGTAAATATTGTGCTGTTCAATTTCTCCCCTTCCATCCCAAGTTTATTTTCCTTGTTTTTTGTAACTTTCCCTCTCCCTTTTTCTGATTCACTGTATTTAAAGTTCAAGGTTCTTATTGAAAATATTGTTTTTTACGTTACGTTATGCTTTACACTCCTTGTTATTTGTAAACCGGGTTGATGTGATGCCTATCATGAAACTCGGTATAACAAAAACAATAAATAAATAAATAAATAAATAAAAGGGCTCATTGTGCATGTTACTGTAAATTAACAAATCAGGGCTGTGAAAGCTTCAGTTTTAGGAACAGTGTCAGCTTAAAAATAAAAGAGGCCCATTTTTATGCAGTCCAACATGCGGAATAATGGAATGAATTATACAAAGGGGATCTACCTCCAGCTGAAAGCACAATAACTCACCAAAAAAGGGAGAACAAATCATCAAATCTAGTAAGCAGGAAGAAAATGGGAATATCTTGGACAAGATACTAGGTCAATAGGCGTGTGTTCTCTGCCACGCCCCAGCAAGAGGTGTCTTGCAGGAAGCTTGTGTTTAACAAAACCCATGAGCCCACTTTGGTTTACCCTGACCCCGCACCAGCTCACTCAGCCCTCCCACCCAAATCCTTCAGATAACGGCCAAGCCGGATTTCACTAACGCAAGTCAATTAGCAGGTGTGAAAGTGAACAAATAAGTACGGCAATGAATACACACAAAATAGTACTACCACAGGTACTTCTGATCCCTGCCCCAGAATGCTTCTAGCTTGCCCCTTTTTTCCGCCTGTAGAATATACACATGAAATGGAAAATACGTGAGTTCTCTCAATGTTTATAAAATATAAAAATATATGCTATTTGTGCATGTATTTGCTATTTTTAAATATGAAACTTCTTTGAAAATTTACTCCTCAGTGTTTTGCTGTGGTGATGCCACTGTGCTTGATGCCATACCCTTCACTCTATGCTTTGGGGTGTTCATGCCACTGTTTAGGTGTCCTGGTTGCATTCTTGGTGCCTAGGGGTCTTCATGCCACTGTTGGTACTGCTTTGCCCCTCTCATGGTGTCTTGGCGTGTTCATGCCACTGTTGGTACTGCTTTGCCCTTCTCACAGTGCCTATCTTCTGGTTAAGTTCCTTGCTCTATTGTTGAGAGCCAATGTTTAGAAGAAGAAGAAAATGCCATACTGGGCCAGACCAAGGGACCATCAAGCCCAGCATCCTGCCTCCAACAGTGGCCAATCCAGGCCACAAGAACCTGGCAAGTACCCAAAAACTAAATCTATTCCATGTTACCATTGCTACTGGCAGTGGCTATTCTCTAGGTGAACTTAATAGCAGGTAATGGACTTCTCCTCTAAGAACTTATCCAATCCTTTTTTAAACACGGCTATACTAACTGCACTAACCACATCCTCTGGCAACAAATTCCAGAGTTTAATTGTGCGTTGAGTAAAAAAGAACTTTCTCTGATTAGTCTTAAATGTGCCACATGCTAACTTCATGGAATGCCCCCTAGTCTTTCTATTATCTGAAAGAGTAAATAACCTATTCACATCTACCCGTTCTAGACTGCTCATGATTTTAAACACCTCTATCATATCCCCCCTCAGTCGTCTCTTCTCCAAGCTGAAAAGTCCTAACCTCTTTAGTTTTTCCTCATAGGGGAGTTGTTCCATTCCCCTTATCATTTTGGTAGCCCTTCTCTGTACCTTCTCCATCGCAATTATATCTTTTTTGAGATGCGGCGACCAGAATTGTACACAGTATTCAAGGTGCGGTCTCACCATGGAGCGATACAGAAGCATTATGACATGTTATTACCCAGTCTGGGACTCTTGCCTTGCTCTTTTTCTGGTCACACTGGAGTATTTTCGGTGAGAGATCTTGAGTTTTCAACTAATGTCTAAAAATTTCAAATTTTTGTTTGCTAAGCAAGCGAATCATTCAGGTTGTCAGCATCTGGCCAAAAATATACATATCAGAGGTTTCATAGTCCCCCATCATGGGCTGTGTTTCTAAAAGGCTACATCAGGAGGGAACTAGAAGAAAGCTGAATACTCAAAATAGAGAGAGGGAACTGGTAGTTTGAGCATGAAATCCCCCAAAACAGGAATTCTAAGGTAAACTAAACAAGAAATGGCTTAATTCCTGTAGAATGGTATAAGTATAATCTAGCCAATTTATAGTGGTGCAGGACCACCAATCAGAGAACGAGAAAAGTTGCCTTCAAAGATAGTTCGGGGATATAATGAGTTCGGGTATACAGCCAAGAAGATGCAGCGCTGACAGGGCTTGCAAGCTTGGTTGTAAACCCAAACTAATTTTACCCCGAACAATCTTTGAAGGCAACATTTCTCGTTCTCTGGGAATCTATCTATTATTTAGTATTTTGCTGGGTACTTGTGACCTGAATTAGCAACTGTTGAAACAAAATATTGAACTTGATGGGGGTGGCGCCAGTATGGAAGTTCTTATGCTCTGTTGCTTCAATCTCCTGTCCTGAGAGGGTGGCTGAAACCTTAGGGTGGGATTCTTAGGCCCCAGGACTTGGGAAATTTTCTTAAGATTCAAGAAGGATCTTGAAACTGGAAAGGATCAATAAGTGATCCAAAGTAGAGGGGAGTTAGTCCCATATGGTTACTTCTAGCAGCAAAGGCCAAGGATCTACTGGTGTGACTTTCAGTCAAATCAGTTGAAACGAGTGCCTAAAGTTCTAATGTCTTAGTGCAGATGTGTGCGGATACTGGATTATTTCTTTACAAATTACTCAGTAAAGGTTACCATAATTTTACATCAAGATCTTATCAGGCTGAGTCAGTGGATATGAACATTATCCACCATAGAAAGGTACTTGTGATCTCTGATTGGTCCACATGAGAAGATAAGGTTTGAAGAGTAGACTTCACCATATACTGAAGATCTGGATATGTGGAGGTCCTGCAGTTACTGAGAGCTGCATCACATGCCATGAGGTCTCTCAGTTGTAGAGTGCAGTACAGTGAGCGCCATCCCATCAGTGGCAGCTCTCACTTTCTGTATTTTTCTATTCTACCTTCATTATATCAGTGAGGAAGAGAAGGGAATAAGCACAAGGTTACAAGATAAGGGGCATCTTGCGTTTTCCTCTCTCTCCTCCTGATTACTGACAGCCTCTAGCACATTCTCAACTACAGGGACTCCAGTTCAGACTGGAGATAAAGATAGGAGGTAGAGCAGCTTTTAAACTTTTTGTTTTGCTAGCTCCTTTCTAAAATTCTGTTCACAGTACTGCCCATTTTCTTTGCTCGTATTCCAAGCCCTTCCTTAGTGAACACCGAACAGAAATATTTCTTAATTTTCCTTATTAGCCTCTCCATAGTCTTCCCTGCACCTTTTAGTCTTACAATCTCATTTTTCCACTTCTACCTGTCACTATATATCTAAAAAAGGTCTTGTCCCCCTGTTTTATCATATTAGTTGTTTTTTTTAATTCCATTAGGACAGGGTGGCCAACTGGAGCCCTCAAGAGTCACAAAAAGGCCAGGTTTTCAGGATATCCATAATGAATATGCATGAGAACGATTTGAATGCACTGCCTCCATTGTATGAAAATCTATCTCATGCATATTCATTGTAGATATTACAAAAACCAAGTACTAGTTGGTCCCTATTATATAGATTTTCTCCCTGCTCCCTAATTAGGCAATAGTCCATAAATGTAGGTTTGGTATGTAGGAAAAATAAACAAGAAAACAGCTCTATTACACTCCTAAGTAGAAAAAAATATACTTGAAAGCACAATCAAACTCCCAAACAGAAAGGAATATAACTCAAAGCACAATCAATCAAACTCCCAAACAGAAAGGAATATAACTCAAAGCACAATCAATCAAACTCCCAAACAGAAAGGAATATAACTCAAAGCACAATCAATCAAACTCACCTTAGCAAGCAATAGACACACCTTGGTTTTTATTTACTGCCAAGATCTGCTGTGCTCTGAGCAGCTCTTACTTTAGCAGCAACTCCCTCAAGACTGAAATTTAGTCTCTCCATGCCTTCCTATTTATCTTTTCTTCCACCAATTCCTCCCAACAAGTCATTTCATGATTTATATTTTATGTCAAACAATTAAACCCTATAAAGCTGAGCAGGAGATGTGGATGGGCCGCAAGGTCTTTATCTGCTGCCATATTCTATGTTTCTATCTCATGTGTATTTGTTACACATATTCTGAAAATCAGATTAGTTGAGCAGGTCCTAAGCCCTGTGTTTATTTATTTATTTAACAGTTTTTCTATACTGACATTAAAATGCACATCATATCGGTTTACATTATAACAATGAAAGTAATGGAAATAGAAAGTTACAATGAACAGGGGAAAGGGTAACAGGACAACCAATAAATAGAAAGAATAAGTAAGGCAGAGGCGAAATTAATAGTGTAGTATAAATGAGAGGTAAAACAATTGGAACAAGAATATTTACAAAAATGCAGCGAAGGCATAGAAATTACATAATTACAGTATTCAGCAAAAAATTCCTTGGATCAATGAAAGTTACATCTGTAGAGCGCGAGTGGGCAGGCATGGGCAGGAGGGGGTGAGAAGATTAGTCTGGGAAGGCTTGGAGAAAAAGCAAAGTTTTTAGCATTTTTCAGAATTTTAGGGGGCATGGCTCAAGGCGGAGATGGGGGGTAGGGTATTCCAGTGGGTGGGGCCAGCGATCGAGAAGGCACGATCTCTTGTGGCAGTAAGGCGGGCTTTCTTAAGTGGGGGGATTTGCAGAGTGCATTTGCGGTTCGTTCTAGAAGGTCGGGAGGACTGGGTAGGTTTGAGTGGTTCATTTAGCCATGAGGAGTTTTGATTGTAAATGGCTTTGTGTAAGATGGTATAGGTTTTGAAAAGAATACGGTATGAAATGGGGAGCCAGTGTAATTCCTTCAGGATAGGGGTTATGTGGTCAGATTTCCGAGCATTGCTAATCATCCTTGCTGTCGCATTTTGGAGTATCTGTAATAGTCTGATAGTGGATAGGGGAAGGCCAAGGTAGAGGGAGTTGCAGTAATCAAGTTTTGAAGATAGGGTAGCTTGAATGAAAGTTTTGAGATCGTGTGTGTGGAGAAGGGGCTTGAGTTTTTTTATGACCATAAGTTTGTAAAATCCCCCTTTTAACACCGATGTGATATGGTTTTTCAGATTTAGGTGTGTGTCAACTAGGATGCCAAGATTACGTACTGGTTGTTGAGAGGTGAGGGTGGCGATCATGGGGTCAATGGAAGGGGAGACCTTGAGAGACTGTTTGTTGGGAATGAAAAGGAGTTCAGTTTTGGCGGCATTGAAAGCAAGCTGAATGGAGGTCAAGAAAGTGTTGATAGAGAGGAGGCATTCTTTCCAGAAATCTAGGGTTACAGTTAGTGAGCTCTGGATGGGGATGACGATTTGGATATCGTCTGCGTATATGTAGAATTTGAGGCCGAGTTCTGAAAGGTGATAGCAGAGGGGGAGGATGTAAATGTTAAACAGAGTAGAGGAGAGGGAAGAGCCTTGGGGGATCCCTTGTGAGAGGGTGAAGAACCACTGCACTACACCAACTGATGATCAACCTTAATTGAACCCAAGAGCTGCTCCTAAATATCCCAAAATGGAACCCACTACACAAGCGAAACTGGAGCAATGTATCTGCATCTCAAATTGAGAAAGTGACAATCCTTTCCTTCTGTAGTACCCTCTTACCTGGAAAAACAGCCAGGACACTAAAGAGAGTCACTGCTGAGGCAGCATCTATAACATGGCTGTCATTGATTAATGAGGTGGAGACTGTTTGGGACACTGCAACATGGCTGCTCCCCTGCTGTTGTCACTGCACCATGTGGGAGCACTTGGCTTTAGAAGTCAGCAGACTGAAGAGATGGGATTTGAAGTGTAACCCCAATTCCACTGGAGGTCATCTTCTGAGCCTTGGGGAGCACTGGGACTACTTTCCCACGTGCGGGAAACAATCTCTTGGGCCATGGGCTGGGGACAGGATAATCTGCAGAGCCAGAACTGGGCCAAGGACACTCCCATGAAATAAATGTCCACTCAATATGTTTGCTCCAACAGAAAAATAGTTTACTGTGATTGATTCAAGGTAAAACATGGTCAAATGCCATGAGCAATAACAGTAATAAAAGAAATCGGGTCTTCTCTCCTCACAAAACAAAAATGCTTCTTTCCCTTTACACAGTCTCTTCTTTGGCCTACCCTAGCCCTCTTTTTCTTTCCATTACCAGATTTAGTCCTAATTGACTCAAGGAAAAAATCCCCCTGTTTCTGCAGAAAAAATACTCTCTTTCTTCACTGCAGCGGGAAAACCCTCAGTCAGCGCACTCTGATAACGTCATGTAGTGGAGTATTTAAACCCCTGCCACGATATGATCCGATGCCTCAGCAACAGACCCTTCTGCACCTGTAGTACATGTTGCTGCCTTAAGAACATAAGAAATTGCCATGCTGGGTCAGACCAAGGGTCCATCAAGCCCAGCATCCTGTTTCCAACACAGGCCACAAGAACCTGGCAATTACCCAAACACCAAAAAGATCCCATGCTACTGATTCAATTAATAGCAGTGGCTATTCCCTAAGTAAACTTGATTAATAGCAGTTAATGGACTTTTCCTCCAAGAACTTATCCAAAACGTTTTTGAACCCAGCTACACTAACCGCATTTGTGCTTGCCTTGCCTTGTCTCTCTGTTTTCCTTGTCATGCCATGCTGTCTTCTTATCTGTTCTTGTTGTGCCTTGCCTTGCCTTACTTGTTTCATTCATGTCTTGGACCCCTGTCTTTGCCCTGTCTGCCCATCTCTGTCTGACTCCTGATGTTGACCCTGGCTTTGCATCTTGACTATACCCTTGGATTGCTGCCTGCCCTGACCTTAGCCTGAATTTAAACACTGCCTAATCTTGCCTGCCATGACCTCAGCCTGGACCTCGACACTGCCTGACCTAGCCTGCCCCGACCTCAGCCTGGACCTAGACACCATTTGCTCGCTGCCCGCCCTGACTGCAGCCTGCTTTTCAACATCTTCTCACTGCCCCTTACAGGACCCTCACCTAAGCTCTGCCGGCCCCTGGAACCCAAGGGCTCTACCTGCAGGAAATGTGAATGGTACAGGTGAAGCCCTAGACCCAGTCCTTTTAGGAGTGAGTCCATCTGCTGTCGGTGTGGGCCTAGTTGATTCGCCTGCTAGGCTGTGTCAACCATGCCACAGCCCAAGGGCTTTCATCTGCAACATGATATTTTCCCCAATGGCTATAGAGACAAAATGAAATTGGAATGCCACTCCCAAGCAACACCGGAAGTGAGAGTAGATAACAAAATCAATCAGCTCTACATGTCATACTTAAGCAAAGGAGCAGAAAAGGTGACTATGGAGATAAGCAAACCAACCTCTACCAAACCAAGAAATTGCCATGCTGGGTCAGACCAAGGGTCCATCAAGCCCAGCATCCTGTTTCCAACAGAGGCCAAACCAGGCCACATGAACCTGGCAAGTACCTAAACACTAAGAAGATCCCATGCTACTGATGCAATTAATAGCAGTGGCTATTCCCTAAGTAAACTTGATTAATAGCCGTTAATGGACTTCTCCTCCAAGAACTTATCCAAACCTTTTTTGAACTCAGCTACACTAACTGCTCTAACCACATCCTCTGGCAACAAATTCCAGAGCTTTATTGTGCGTTGAGTGAAAAAGAATTTTCTCCGATTAGTCTAAATGTGTTACTTGCTAACCTCATGGAATGCCTCCTAGTCCTTCTATTATTCGAAAGTGTAAATAACCGATTCACATCTACTCGTTCAAGACCTCTCATGATCTTAAAGACCTCTATCATATCCCCCCTCAGCCGTCTCTTCTCCAAGCTGAACAGCCCTAACCTCTTCAGCCTTTCCTCATAGGGGAGCTGTTCCATCCCCTTTATCATTTTGGTTGCCCATCTGACGTCTCTGATGGTGGCAAAGGAGGAAGAGCTCTTTCCAGTGCCTGGCTGGAGGAGGAACCTCTTGAGTGATCTATAGGGCATGAAAAGACCTTCAGCAGGAGTTCAATCAGCGGGCATCCTACTGACTTGGGGTAAGTAGAATGTGGGTAATCTGATTAGGTAAGCTACTGCATAAGGGGGGCACTGGGGGATGGCTAGGTATCATTAGGCATGGGGGGGCCCCAAGTGGCCACCATATAGTGTGATATTAAATAGGTAAGTATGGAGACTGTAATAGTTTAACCTGACATTACTAGCATAGGTGTTCATTTGTTGACTGTGTCATACCAGATCACAGACATAGTAGGCCAGATTTACATGGAATGAATGAAGCCTTATAGGCACAAGTATAGTAATGCTGTAAGGAAGAGATGCCACTTATTTTCTCAGCGATAATAAAATCTTTTCATGTTGCTATCTATAGCAATACCTCTCAAACCATTCCTCAGGGGACACCTAGGCAGTCAGGTTTTCAGGATACCCATAATAAATTTGCTTGATGCAGTCTGACAGGCTGGTTGTGAAATGGTGTTATCAATGGATTGTTTCTTACCTAGTAGCCAGCCCTCCGTGATGTGTCCTTCCTAGAAGCGGTCATGAATTCCAGACTGTGAGAGGATGTAGGCATCGTGAGTGGATCCAGGAAACTTTGTGATGACATCCAGGATGAGTCCCTTAGCATCACAGACCACCTGCCTATTGAGTGAGTAGAATCCCTTGCAGTTGCGGTAGGGGTCCTCATCTCCCCTGGTGCCCTTATAGGGATGTGTGTACAATGAATAGCCCCCAGGATGGAGGGAAAGCCTGCTACCTGATAGAAATCCTGCATGATTTGTTCTTGGTGCCATTTGTTCTGAGGGAAGGATATATACTGGCATGTCCTCCTTAGCAAGATGGCAAGCATCTGATCGATGCACATAAGAGTGGGCAGATTGGCTTATGCCAGCCATAACCCCCAGAGGAGTTTGGAAGGTGCCGGTAGCAAAAACAAGTAGAGCAATGGTAATCCTGAAATGTGCTGGCAAGGCACGGCCCCTCTGGCTGATGGGTTGTAGGTCTTCCACTAATTGCTGGCATAGGTACTGTATGGTTTCCTTATTAAACTTGAACCTATTCATGACTTCCTCCTCTGACAGATCTAAAAACTGAGTCTGTGTCCTGTGTGTGCGGGATACCTTCTCCTCCTTCTCCTCTCCTTTCTTTCTCTCTCTCCCCTGCGCTTTAAAGCCATGAGCACCCATACTGTGATTATAATCATTTTGCTATGAAAGTGAGTCCTTGTGTCTCGAACCCCTCAATACAAGTGATTGCTACTCCCCCTCTAACCCACCCCAAATGGATCACAGTCAACATTGGAGGTTCTACACGCCCGCCCCGCCACTGTCAGTTTCTGCTTCCACTTGTTGAGAGAAGGCGGCCTGGCAAATGAGAAAAGGTTAATTGAAAGTCTCTCTGGCACTGTTCGCATGTGTAAGTGCACGCATGTCAGCTCATAGGTCTGAATAAAAATACATCATTATGCACGTACGTATAGTCATGCCCAGACCACACCCCTTCCTCACCCCTAATATGATCTCTTTTAGACCTTGTTGCTGTGAAAACGTGGCTCAAGGTGTAAGAGTTCTCTATAGAGTTGATTTAAGATAGTGGAAGTTAAATTGATGTCTTCCTTAATCTAGAGGTATTTGGGATTGAGTGGGTGGGAGATATTACTGTGAAGGAGGTGGCTTATTTATTTTTAGAAGTGGAGTAGGTGGGAGGTAACAAGAGATGGTGATATATCTGGTGACTGTAATATGAGGAAGGCAGGTGGTAATACAGAGGTAATGATGAATATGTTGTATTGGAGCTTTTTGGGAACTGTTTAAGCACATGCTGCTCAGAAAGCACATGAGGAAATCAGTCAGATACCCCACGGACCAGTTTTGAAAGAATTCCCCAGGCTGATATTGTCCTACGATCCCCCCCCATCTAGTCACTAGGCCGGCAACCTGTTGGTGCAGTCTGTTCAACTTCTCACACAACTACACTGCCCACTGAAGCCACTGTGTCAGTAGCTGGGAGGTAGAGGAAAAGCAAGAATCCAGTGCCTGATCATGCATTCTGTTCAAGTTCTCTTGCCATAGTACTGCACAGCTGGCTTTAGCCTATCTTGTTAAGTCTAAGACTTAACAGATTTTACTGTATTGCTTGAGATATTATTGCTTTTTGTAACCTGAAAAATAAGTGTCTTAAGCATAAATGTGCAGCTACAGCAGGGTCATTATATTTTTATTTCAAAAGCCAAGAGAAAATCAGAAAAATATTTGATGGTACAGTGAGTCATGATCAGGATTTATTTTGCTCTAAAAGTCAGAGCAGCACAGGGATACTTTGGGAAGGTGAGTCATTGAGTAGCGAATCCGAAATCTCTGACATTAACATGAGTGACAGTGATGATAATGAAAACATAGATAATGAATGTCCAAGTGCATCAGACCCAGGAATCATTGGCAGCTCCCTGGCTATCAGCGGCAGTGACAGTGTCAGGTTAAATTTACAGGGTCCAAGTGACATTTCTCAGTCTAAGGAAGAAACTTCAGCACAGCCTTCACTGAAAAGTTTTCCCTCGACAAAATATTCTGAATCATGGAAACATTTCGGCCCAGTTTGGTATAAGCTTTATCCCTGGTTACACTGTTATTGAAAATGAAATGTTTTGTTTTGCTTTTCATATGTTGGGTGGTAGAAGTAGCTGTGAAAATGTGTTCACCCAGCAGGGATAGAACAATTAGAAAAAAAGCAACTCTTAGTTAAAGATGTGCATTCGTTTTTGCCGAATTGGAAAATTTCAAAGAAATTGTCCAATTCAGCATGGGTCGGAGGGCCCGAATCCAGAGACGGATTTTCCCCGAACTTCGGGGAAAATTCATTGTTCGGGTTAGCACGGGGGGAGGGGCACATTTATTAAAAAAAAAACCAAACAAAAAACTCAAGCCCACCCCAACCTTTCAAATTTACTTAATTACAACCCCCCCCCCACCATCCCGATCCCCCCCAAGACTTACTGAAAGCCCTGGTGGTCCAGTGGGGCTCCCGGATCTGCCACTCTCAGGCCGTCGGGCCTGCCAGGAATCAAAATGGCACCGGTGGCCCTTTGCCCTTACCATGTGAGAGGGGCTACTGGTGCCATTGGTCGACCCCTGTCACATGGTAGGAGCAATGGACGGCCGGCGCCATCTTAGAAAATGGCATGGGCCATCCATTGCTCCTTTCATGTGACAGGGGCGACCAATGACACCGGTAGCCCCAGATCAGGCTATGCCCACCCGTAGCCTGATCTGAAATCTAAAAACGACGCACATCTCTATTCTTAGTGATTCCGGATTAAAGTTATGGAACTGATACTCTGGTCACAAAGACTGCATGATGGCATAGGAAAATCAAAGTAGCCTCAGGCTTAGTTCAAATAAGTGAGGCTCATAAGAACTCATTAAGGAATACAGGTATTGCATTTCAACTCTTGCAGACTTATTGTTAACAGTTAAACAAAAAATTGATGAATGTGGATGTTTGGAGATTGATGCTAGTGATAATAGGGGAAATGTTCTCAAAGGGGCCAATGTAATAAGCAGCACTGACCTTACCATGAGTTTAATTCCCGTTTTAGTAGGGGTTTTTCAGCAGTAACTTAAATCTGGTAAATAATAGTTGTTTTAGTGCTGGAAACACCTGTGCTATAAAACCTGCAGCAAGGGTTGTGGGGCAGGGAAGAAGCACTATGGGCTGTCCTAAAAAAAAAAGAAGGATTCGCTTTGATTTACATTAAAATAGTGTACAGGCCTCCATCTCAAATGGAAGAACTGGACAGAAATCTGGTCAACGACATCCAAAAATTGGGAAAGAAAGAAGGAAAAGTGTTTCTTGTTGGAGATTTTAATTTGCTGGATGTGGATTGGAATATCCCTGCTGCAGAATCTGCAAGAAGTAGAGAGATAATGAATGCCCATTAAGAGGCGCTACTCAAACAAATGTGATAGAACCCATGTGGGAGAGAGTGATACTTGACCTAGTGCTCACAAATGGGAATAATGTGCCTAATGATCAGACTGGTGCTTACCTCAGCACCACTGATCATCAAACAGAATGGTTCGATATAGCAGCTAGGATGGAGAGAAGACACACAAAGATCCAAGTTTTGAATTTCAAAACTACAGACTATAGTAAAATGAGAACGTATCTTGAGAAAGAATTGGGAGAAGATGGGTGAAGTGGAACAACAGTGGGCCAAATTAAAAGTGAATATAAATAAGAGGAAAAAGAAATCGATCTGGTTCTCAAAGGAGATGGGTGAAATAATAAATGCAAAAAGAACAGCATTCAAGAAGAACAAAGGATTTCTAAAAAAGGAACACAGGGAAGAATATCTGGTGAAGCTGATGAAGACAAGGAAAGAAATCAGGAAAGCAAAAGATCAAATGGAAGAAAGGTAAGGTTAGGTGACAAAACATTTTTCAGATATATCAGAGAAAGGAGGAAGGCCTGAAGTGGTATTGTAAGATTGAAAAAAGTCAAGGAGCAATTTGTTGAGAAAGCTGAAGAAATAGCAGAAATATTAAACAAACAGTTCAGTGAAGACCCTGGAGAATGACCATTGCCTATTGACAAGATCCTGGATGGGAGTGGGTAGATGCTACCCCAGTTATGGAAGAGAATGTATAGGATGAGTTATGAAAACTGAAAGTGGACAAAGCCATGGGGGCTGGAAGATATACATCCTAGGATTCTAAGGTAGCTGTGTTGGCGGGTCTGCTGAAAGACCTACTCAATAGATCCCTGGAAACAGGAGTGGTGCCACAAGACTGGAGAAGAGTGGTTGTGATCCTGCTTTACAAAGGTGGTAGCAGAGAGGAAGCTGGAAACTATAGGCAAGTTAGCTTTACCTCGGTAGCAAGAAAATGAATGGAGACTCTACTGAAGAATAGGATATTGAACTATCTACAATCTTGTGGGTTGCTAGACCTGAGGCAACATGGGTTCGCTAAAGGAAGTCAAATGAATCTGATTGATTTTTTTGATTGGGTGACTAGATAATTAGATCAAGAAAAAACACTCTATATGATTTACTTGGGTTTCAGCAAAGCTTTTGATATGGTACCACATAGGAGGTTGCAATGCTGTTTTCCTAAAGTTAGCCAGTTATGGACAGACCAGGGGTAGCCACATTGGTTAAGCGGCTAACTTCGAATATCAGAGTTAGCTACATAACTTATGCAGCTAACTCTGAGCTGCCCCGAAACGCCTCCCCACTGCTCCCTTATCTGGCTAAATTCTAGCTGGTTAATTAGTTACCTGGCTAGAATTTAGCCGGATAAGTGCTAAATATAGCTGGATAAGCCATTTAGATGGATAACTATTACATTATCCATCTAAATGGCTTTTGAATATCAACCTCATGATATGCATGTTGTGATATTTTTACCTCAAAAGACTGCACTTTAAATGTTCTTGTTCATGTAAAATCTATTATTATAAATGCATAAATGTGTGTGGGGAGGGTGTGACAGGCTGTTAGTTTTGCCTAAGGTGCCTAATACCCTAGCACTGCCCCTGTGTGCATGAATTAAGAGAGGGATGATAGAGGGATGATAGAGTCTGGTTGATAGTGTCTGGTGACAAGATGGTAGCAAAATCCAGAGGGTTGTTGGACTGCATAGAGAGAGGAATAACCAGCAGGAAAAAGGAGGTGACAATGCCCTTGTACAATTCTTTGGTGAGGCATCACCTGGCGTATTGTGTTCAGTTTAATTCAAAAAGATTAGAGACAGGATGGAAGCAGTCCAGAAGAAAGCAACCAAAATGGTGTGGGGTATATTGGAAGATCCATGAGAACTGACTGAAGGATCTAAATATATATATATACTAAATATATATATATATATATCCTGGAGGAGAGGGGTTATAGAGGAGATATGATACAAATCTTCAGACACCTGAAATATATCAATGATGCACAAACTTCAAACCATTTCGGTTGGAAAGGAAACCGTACAACAAGGGGTTATGATATGAAACTCCAGGGGGGGAAGACTCAGAACCAACATGAGGAAATATTTCTTCATAGAGAGGATGGTGGATGCCTGGAATGCCTTCTTGGAAGAGGTGATGAAGACAAAAACAATAATGGAGTTCAAGAGATCATAGGATAAACACTGGAGATGCCTAGAAGTTAAAGGATGGAAATAAAGAAATGGAGTAACCTTGGATGTAATATTTCTGCATGGGAGTAACCTGCACAGAACAGTAATTACTACCATTAATAGAAAGCATAGTGATAACCTGCATGGAGTGGCAGTTACTATCATAAGTAACTTGCTGGACCGAATGGATGGACCATTTGGTCTTTATCTGCCAACATTTACTATGTTAGCTCCTCACAAACACACTTTTCTGAAAACTGATTGAGGTTTACCTCATTTCCAATCCTATTTGTGATCATTTTATGTAGACCTGCTGCGTCCACAGTGAACACCGAACAGAAATATTTAAGTAATTTTGCTTTTTCCCCCATCAGCTTAAACTAGAAGCCCCCCTTCACCACAGAATCTCAGAATGCTACTTTTATTCTTTCACTTATCAATAACATATCTCAAAGAAAGTCTTGTTCCCTGTTTTACCATATTTGTTATTTTTCTTTCATTTGCATTTTTGCATTCCTGACTACTTTCCCAGGTTCTCTTAGCTTTTCCAAATATTATTGCTTTTCTTCCCCTTTCTGCAATCTCTTGTAGTTTATGGTATGTGTTTTTCAGTTTATCCAAGATGGGTGGAATATGTACAGTGCAGGCGCCTCCATTAGGCGAACTTCAGCGGTCACCTAGGGTGCCGAGCCGTAGAGGGCACCGAAGAGCAGCCACGTGGGGCTGCAAGCGGGGCCTATCCCGCTCACAGCAAACAGAAATAGAGACTATGTGCTTCTCAGGGCTATGAGCAGCGCGCTGCTCGCGGCCCTGAGAAGCACATACTGTCGTGCCCCCCCTCCCTACCTGTTTTGGCGCCAACTGTTTCTATTTCTCTTTGCCGTGAGCGGGATAAGCCCCGCTTGTGGCACCACGTGGCTGCTCTTCAGCGCCCCCTATGGCTCGGCACCCTCAGAAGCACACAGTCAGCGCCGAAACAGGTAGGGGGGCGGCAGTGCAAGGGTCACCTATGGCGCCCAATACCCTTGCACCGGCCCTGGATGTATGTGAAAGTGAAAGTATATAGAGGTGTGGATATGGGTGGTGCAAGTGTGTGTGTGTGTGTTTTAGGGTGGTGCTTTGTGTGTGTTGATGGTAATGAGAGGATGCTTCTGTGTCAGGTTGCTTGCCACAGGATATGAAACACAGGATACAATGCAGGGCTTATTCATAACATAAAGGTAACAGGCCTCTCTTCACCTTCATTAAATTAAATATAACCATAAATACTGTAGACTCAATATAATGCAGCTCAATGTGATGCAAGATCACTTATAATAAAGTCAAAGGTTGATTCCCAATTTCATGTCATTCAAATTTGATAGATATTCAGCACCACATAACCAGATAAAACACGGACATCTGGCTAAGTGGTGGTGACTGAATATCTGGCCGCATTTAGCAGAAAGAAGTGAAACATTTGTTCCTTTCCAACGTCCTCTGACCTTTAGTGTAGAACGAAAATGCTTTCTTAGTAATGAGGCTCCAGTCTCACCTCTTTGACATTGTTGTTAAACCAGAAGCCCTGCCTCTTCCTGATCTGGAGCTTCTCATATTAAACGTGGCTTACTCAGTGGCATTCCTGTTTCAACAGAGAAAAACAGACGACTCCATGTTACTTTATGGCATTCTCTTGGACATACAGTGTTGCACAATGAAAAAGCCTGCCAGAAATTAAATTTTTTGCAACTAAATGATGTACAGTAGCTAGGGATGCATGACTCAGCTTTCTCACCCAAAGTGTTACCAAGTCTCTTCATTCCCTGATACCAGGTTTCCCAGTCCCCAGTCCTCACCCACAAAGGAATCAGACCTTCGGCAACCTCCTTTCCTCCATTTCTCAGTGTCCTTGTAATTTTCCCCTCATATTTAGCTGTATTAAGACTTTGCATGGTGCTAGCACTCTGCCGGGGTATCAGTTGGAAGGGCCCCAGGATACGCACACACACATATCTACATACACGCATGTATCTTAAGGGCCATCAAAGAGCCAACCATTACGATTTGTATAAGAGCAAATAAGAGGTTAATTCATATTATTAGGCAGTCATACTGACATTGACTCACTTAATCATGTATGAAAACAAAAAGTATTAATAATTCATTGGATCTTTATCAATAGGCTCTTGGATTCAATCCTGAAAAATACCTGAACTATATGAATAGAAACCTTTAGCTGGTGGTATTTTTCTTGTGCAGGAAAACACTGCTCTATCCCATGGAGATTTACTCATGTGTATAAGGTTTGCATAGCTCTGAAATTTGCAGAATAAAAAGGTTTAGAAACACAAATTAGGAACTAAATCAATGACTGTGTAACAAATGAGATAAAGTATTCCCTTTCACAAAAGCAGATAGATCAAGCTCCTTACTGAAGCGGTCTAGAGATAAGAGAATGCAATACAGACATTGATCAGTCTTCCTCTTGCATAGGATGCTGTAGGCTATTATGTCTCCTATATAGAGGTAGAACTAGATCAATGCCTAGCAATGGGAGATAATGGGTATTGCTATTGCATGTCTGTAGGAAACAGAGGGATGATGCATGCTCTCGTTATTAATTTTAGGGAATGGAGGAGTAGACCTTATGGTTAGAACAGTGGGAGAGAATCCAGGGCCCAAATCCTACTGACATTCCCTGTGACTTTGGTCACTTCACTCTTTATTACCTTAGGTACCACACAGATTGTAATCCCTCTGTGGACAGAGAAAATACTAAATCTCAATGTAGCTGTCGTTGAACTACCAATGAAAAAAATGTGAACTAAATCCAAATTAATCTATGCACAAAAGGTTAGTGTGCCCAATAAATAATGTGCTATGCACTATGGCCCTACTATGCATGCTAAACGAGGGTCAGAGAATGTTTATTTTATTTATTATAATTTGTTATCTGTGTAACCCTTAGTGGGGTGTTTAAAATCCCAAAGGCACACAATCTTATTTATATCTTCTGGGGCTGCTCCAGCTAATCATTCACTCCCCTCGCTGACTCTTAACCCCTGGGGAGGACTCTTTTTATGGGGAGAAGCACTCGCTTATGGTCCAGACGCTGAAAAGAGGTCACCAGTGTGTGTGTGCTGTACTTTAAGAGCTTCTCATGGGGTGAGAGGCTGTCACAATAATTGCACAGGACCGGTTCTGGGTGTTAAAATAAAGTTTACTGATTCTTAAAGTTAAATTAAAGTCCATTTGTCCAAACGATGAGTGCACACCTGACTGTAGTTACAGGGGTTTGCTGTGCAGGTAGGTGTCCTTATTACAGACCTCTGGGTAGAGCCCATGGTGTTTTTAAATGTGCATAACTCACCCGGTGGCTGTCCTGTGGAATCCTAGTGAGAGGGCTCCCTTTTAACTGTAAATGTCCTACCTTTACAGATCTTCTTTCCTGTGGACACCGGGCTGTCCTAATTCTTTAGGTGGAAATGCGCATGGGATCTCCTTCTCTTGTACTTTCTTCCTTTGGTTATGCTGTTCTTTATTCCTCAGCTGTTACTTCAGGTGATTTCTCGTCTAGAAAAACCTGGGGACCAGGCTATTAATCTTGCTCTGAAATCCCACTGGGGAAGGGGGATCCAAATACCTCCCCACTACTCTTTGGTTCCAAAAAAAGTCTGAATCTGGATAGCTTCTCTGCCCTTGCTGTCTCTGGCAGCAGGATCCATCACTGGTGCCTGCCTACCTAGGGAGTAGAGGTAGGCTCACAGTTCTTTGGTCCCCTGAAGACAACCCCTTCGCTCTAAAGGGTATCTGGCTTTAAAAGTCTATCTCACTATAAGAAAGACCCTCTAGCAAGGGAGTTCACGGTGAGGTGTCACTTCTAAAAGAAACTCCTTTGGGAAAAGCCTGGAAGTCTTACCAGAGTGTGGAAAAAAATACATGCTTACTCTGCAGCTACTCTCTCTAACTGAACCCCTTGAATCTTAAAATGGCCGGGCTAAATAGCACTGAGTCATCCAATCAGAACCTCCAGGTGGGAGGGGCTGAAGGGTATGGATGGCTCCCTTTCTAAGTGTATTCTAAGGGCAGGGATAGTGGCATCTAGTGGCCGGACCCGGTAGGGGCACCACATCTGCTTTTTTATTTTAAGCTTTACCCTAGTCAGTGAACAGCATGTATAAAAACAGTAAGTAAGTCAATAAACACATCAAATAATATTAATGGCTATATGCTAAAATTAATGCATATCTGTATGTAAATTATGTAATATAGAATGTAAATTATGCTCTAGCAGGCGCACATGAAAGAACATAAGAACATATAAGAACATAAGAAATTGCCATGCTGGGTCAGACCAAGGGTCCATCAAGCCCAGCATCCTGTTTCCAACAGAGACCAAACCAGGTCACAAGAACCTGGCAATTACCCAACACCAAGAAGATCCCATGCTACTGATGCAATTAATGGCTATTCCCTAAGTAAACTTGATTAATAGCCATTAATGGACTTCTCCTCCAAGAACTTATCCAAACCTTTTTTGAACCCAGCTACACTAACTGCACTAACCACATCCTCTGGCAACAAATTCCAGAGCTTTATTGTGTGTTGAGTGAAAAAGAATTTTCTCCGATTAGTCTTAAATGTGCTACTTGCTAACTTCATGGAATGCCCCCTAGTCCTTCTATTATTCGAAAGTGTAAATAACTAAGTCACATCTACTCGTTCAAGACCTCTCATGATCTTAAAGACCTCTATCATATCCCCCCTCAGCCTCTCTTCTCCAAGCTGAACAGCCCTAACCACTTTAGCCTTTCCTCATAGGGGAGCTGTTCCATCCCCTTTATCATTTTGGTTGCCCTTTTCTGTACCTTCTCCATCACAACTATATCTTTTTTGAGATGCGGCGACCAGAATTGTACACAGTATTCAAGGTGCGGTCTCACCATGGAGTGATGTAGAGGCATTATGACATTTTTCGTTTTATTAACCAGTCCCTTCCTAATAATTCCTAACATTCTGTTTGCTTTTTTGACTGCTGCAGCACACTGAGCCAACAATTTTAACAATCTGATGCCCAGATCTTTTTCCTGGGTGGTAGCTCCTAATATGGAACCTAACATCGTGTAACTACAGCAAGGGTAATTTTTCCCTATATGAAACACCTTGTACTTGTCCACATTAAATTTCATCTGCCATTTGGATGCCCAATCTTCTAGACTTGCAAGGTCGTTCTGTAATGTATCACAGTCTGCTTGTGATTTAACTACTCTGAATAATTTTGTATCATCCGCAAATTTGATAACCTCACTCGTCGTATTCCTTTCCAGATCATTTATATATATATTGAAAAGCACCGGTCCAAGTACAGCTCCCTGAGGCACTCCACTGTTTACCCTTTTCCACTGAGAAAATTGACTATTTAATCCTACTCTCTGTTTCCTTTTAACCAGTTTGTAATCCACGAAAGGACATCGCCTCCTATCCCATGACTTTTTAGTTTTCATAGAAGCCTCTCATGAGGGACTTTGTCAACACCTTCTGAAAATCCAAATACACTACATCTACTGTTTCACCTTTATCCACATGTTTATTAACCAATTCAAAAAAAGAAGCAGCTTTGTTAGGCAAGACTTCCCTTGGGTAAATCCATGTTGAGTGTGTTCCATTAAACCATGTCTTTTTATATGCTCTACGATTTTGATCTTGAGAATAGTTTCCACTATTTTTCCCGGCACTGAAGTCAGGCTCACTGGTCTATAGTTACCCGGATCGCCCCTGGAGCCTTTTTCACTTGCTATTTACTATGTACCCGATTAAAAGTTAAAATTTAACACCCAACTTGGAGAGAGTTCTTAAATAGCAAAATTGCACTGTTCACATCAGTTCTTGGCACAAGGTGGAATATACAGTTCAATGTATCTGTGTAAGTGTCTCTCAGTACTGGGCAGGGAACCTCTCGCCATCCAATATTTGGCTAAATAAAGTTCCTAGTTAGGCAGGGTATCCTGCCCAACTAGGAACTTTATCATCATATATAAATCCAATCATATATAAATCCATTACCTCTATCTACAAAGCTATCCATCAACACTTTCCGCTCAACCTACAAATCACATTCAGAAAACATACCTCCTCCAGACCCATCAGAGAGGCCTATAGAGAATCCCTACAGGTACCACACACCAAAACTTCTTAGCATATAACCTTCAGAGACAGGGCATTCTCCACAGCAGGACCTCCTCTATGGAACTCCATTCCACTGGATCTACGACAGGAACCCTGCCTTCCAACATTCAGGAAAAGACTCAAAACGTGGCTATTCAAGAAAGCCTTTCCAGACCCTGACTGAACCTTAACTATCCATTAACCAACTCTGACTTTACCTTATCATGGTAAACAATATCCCTGCGAAAGTCCATAACTTAGTAAATACCATAAACTTGTAAATTCTTTCTCTCTGTTAAATTCCTATCGATTTTCACTGCTCCCAGTTGTGTATTTCCCTGTTATATTGTAACTGCGTTTTTCGTTCCGCACCTGTTAATGTTCTTATTGTATCTTCTTTTTACACCTCTTTTGTTAATTGTAAACCGGCATGATGTCATTCTTATCGCGAATGCCGGTATAGAAAAACACAAAATAAATTAAATAAATAAATAAATCCTTAGTTGGGATGGAAAACCCCTTCCAAAAATACTGATGTCAAAAGGATTACAGTCTTCATACAGTCTCCCTAAAGTGACTCTTTCCCAATGAGAAGACTGCATTGGGTGTCCTCAGAATCGCATTATAGGTCTTGCTCACGTTCTCCTCTTCAGTTGTCTCAATGTGATTTTCCTTAGGAAAAGTTCAGTAGCAGGGAACACAGCAGCTCTCTACAGAAGTCCCCTCTTCAGGCAGGAAAGGTGGCTGAAAACTTCCTCCTGGGAACTCAGAAAAAATATTCACAAAAAGGACAAAAAAAGTAGAAATCCTCTGAAGTGGGTCAGCATTTGGAATCTTCCCTACCTCCTTATTTAACCTAACTGGTGGATACCCCAAATTTCTGCAGCCAGGGGTACCAGGATTCTCACAAAAGGTATTCTCTAAAAGGCAAAAAAACCCCATCCAAAATTCTCATTCAAAATATAGAACTAGCACCAAAGCAGGCACTCATCCCCTTCCTACTAGGGTAATGGCCCAGGAGGTGTAACCCAGTACCCAAGCAGGGGAACAACCCAAGGAAAACACACCTACTCTCTCTAACTCCTAAGCAAAATGCCATTCTGTGAAATGCTGCTCACATCAGGGGGCTGGCAATTCCAGCAACCTCATGGAGGAGCTGTTCTGAATGGTGCACCCCTCCCTCTGGTACCTTTTCTATCCTAGCTCACAGGGCCATATCATGATGATCCCAAAGTGTCGTCACACAATTTTATATTCAGAACTTGAATGCATGACATGAGTTTCTGCAATGGTGATAAATACATAAATAATACAATTAAAATCTTTAGTTCCCACTCCATCTGCAGCTCCAGATGGGTTACAGGATACAGGCATAAAATGAAAATAACATAATTAACAGACACATCAGACAATTGTACATATACAGGACACACAATACATCAGCCACAACAACGTGAACTAATCAACATCACTGGTCAAGAACCATTGAACTAAATGTAAGGCTACTTCTGCACATGGGTGGTAAGTTTATAACACTAGAAATGACAGGTTGTTCAAACTAAAGAATGAGACATAGTTAGTTCTCTTGATAAAAGGTCTCTGAAAACTTGCAAAATTAATTGTTAAAAGCTCGAGTAAACAGGCATTTAGATGCTTCCTGAAATGGATCAAAGATTTTTCATTCTTAAGTTTCCTTGGAAGAACATTCCAGAGGAGAAGGCCAGCAACCTTGAGGATCCATTGATGGGATTCGGTCAGGCGGAGAGATGTGTCAGAAGCAATGTCGAGTAGGTTCTGACACGAGGAGCAGAGCAACCAACACGGGCAATATGTTTTTAGCACTGAGTTGAAACTGTGAGTTGCAAGATTATTAATGGCTTTGAAAATTAAAATTAATAGTTTAAATTGAATTTTCCATATGACAGGAGCAAATGAAGCTTTGCATGTATAGGTGTGATATTTTCTTTAACTTGGAGTCCAGAAACCAAATGAGCAGCTAGGTTCTGGATCAACTCTCTGATTAGTTTGTGGTAGGCCAACAAACAAGGTGTTACAATAGTCTATTGGCATACCAGGGAACCCTCTGTATTTAACCCAGGAACTCCAGAATTCTAATAGAATTGCCATATTTCTGGACCAACACCTAAAATCTCTGGATGCCCTCCTGCAGCTGCTACTGTGGCTGCAGAGACTAGATGACATCCAATTGGCCTGCATATATGAATTAGAGACCTCCTCACTGTCTATTGCCCCATGGACCAGTAGGAGACCTGGAATATGTGGTAGGCCTGACTGACAAACTGAAGAGTAGTAAATCACCTGGACCAGATGGTATACATCCCAGGGTTCTGAAAGAACAAAAAAATGAAATTTCAGAACTATTAGTAAATTTTGTAACTTATCATTAAAATCATCCGATGTATCTGAAGATTGGAAGATGGCCAATGTAACCCCTATATTTAAAAAGGGATCCAGGGGTGATCTAGGAAACTATAGACTGGTGAGCCTGACTTCAATGCCGTGAAAAATTGTGGCAACTGTTATAAAGAATAAAATCACAGACATGGTTTAATGCGATACAACCATCATGGATTTACACAAGGGAAATCATGCCTCACAAATCTCTTATATTTTTTTGAAGGGGTGAATAAACATGTGGACAAAGGTGAACCACTAGATGTAGTATATTTGGATTTCTAGAAGGCATTCGACAAAGTCTCTCATGAGAGGCTTCTAAGAAAACTAAAAAGTCATGGGATAGGAGGTGATATCCTTTTGTGGATTGCAAATTGGTTAAAAGACAGAAAACAGAGAGTAGATTAAATGGTCAGCTTTCACAGTGGAAATCTGTTCTTGGACCGGTGCTTTTTAATATATTTATAAATGATCTGGAAAGGGGTATGATGAGTGAGGTGATCAAATTTCTGGTTGACACAAAATTATGCAGAGTAGTTAAATCTCAAGTGGATTGTGATGAATTGCAGGAGGACCTTGTAAGACTGGAAGATTGGGCTTCCAAACGGCAGATGAGGTTTAACGTGGACAAGTGCAAAGTGATGCATATAGGGAAAAATAACCCTTGCTGAATTTACACAATGTTAGGTTCTATCTTAGGAGTTACCACCCAGGAAAGAGATCTAGGCTTCATAGTGGATAATACATTGACATTGTCGGCCCAGTATGCTATGGCAATCAAAAAAGCAAATAGAATGTTAGGAATTTTTAGGAAGGGAATGGAAAATAAAATGTAGGATGTCATAATGCATCTGTATCACTTTATGGTGAGACCACACCTTGAGTACTGTGTGCAATTCGGTCACCGTATCTCAAAAAGGATATAGCTGCACTGGAAAAAGTACAGAGAAGGGTGACCAAAATGATATGGGGCATGGAATGGCTGCCCTATGAGGAAAGGCTAAAGAAGTTAGGGCTGTTCAAATTGGAGAAGAGACCACTGAGGGGGGATATGATAGAAGTCTACAAAATCATGAAAGGTCTTGAACAGTTTAATGAAAATTGGTTATTTACTCTCTCAGATAATAGAAGGACCAGGGGGCACTCTATGAAGTTGGCAAGTAGCTCATTTAATACAAACTGAAGAAAATTTTTTTTCACTCAGCATATAATTAAACTCTGGAATTCATTGCCAGGGGATGTGGTTTCAGCAGTTAGTGTTACTGGGTTTAAAAAAGATTTGGATGAGTTCCTAGATGTTAAACCCATAAACTGCTATTACGGTAATTAATAAGCAATAGTAGCTTGTGATCTATCTAATGTTTGGGTATTTGCCAGGTACATATGACTTGGATTGGCCACTGTTAGAAACAGGATACTGGGCTTGATGGACTCTTGGTCTGACCCAGTATGGCAATTCTTATGTTCTTATGTTCTTCCTTTCTCCTATCATCACAGGCCAATGCCAGGCCTCCTCCCTGTCTCCTGCCCACAGATAGGAAGAAGGGAGGAAACTTCTAATCTGCCTTGCTGGCAGAAAGAAAGAGGAGGCCGCTGATTGTCCTGTGAGAGCAGGAAGAATATGTAAATCCATTTGGCCAAGGGCAGAAGCAGAATATTTCACTTTTATTTTATTTCATTTATTTAAAATGTATATTCCACATATTACATAGTAGTTCATGGTGGATTACATAGAGGTACATCCAGAGTAAAAAAAATAAACAATTACAACAGGTTGTATAGAAAGACAAGTTATTTAGAAATCTTACTTGAAGGCTGATGAAAACAGATAAGTCTCCAAGCCTTTTTTTAAAAGGATTTCAAGATGGGGCAGACCATAACTGTTCTGGGATTGCGTTCCATAGACACGGGTCAGTGGCTAGTATAACTCTGTTTCTAGTGATGTCCAGTCTTGCCAGCTTGACTGTCGGAACCTCCAGTAGGTTTTTGTTGGCTGATCTTAGATGCCTGGATGGCTTATATAAGTGGAGGGTTGAGGTTAGCCAAGCAGATGAATCTTTAAGGATGATATTATAAATAAGCAATTTAATTTTGAGAGTACAGGTGAAATATGGTCAGGATCCTAGCAGTGGAGTTTTGTACAAATTGAAGGGGATGAGTAGTGTTAGCAGGGAGGCCAAGGTATAAAGAATTACAGTAATCGAGGGAATTGTAACACTGAAATTTGTGATGGCTCACCGTCCGTGAGGCCTTGGTCGCCGCCCTTCCGTCGGCCGTCCTGTGCCGCCACCCGCGGCCAAGGTTCCTGGAATTTGCCAGGCTCGAGTAAATCCCGGGGTCCGGGCCTCCGCTGGCCCTGGTTTGACTGGGCTCCTAAGTTCACTTCAAGCAGGGTTGGGGGTAAGCAAGCCCCCGATCCCCCCCAAAGACAACACAGAGAGAGAGAGTGCTAGTTCCTTCAAAGCAGTTTATCAAGTACCAGCTGGAAACATTACATGAGGGTTGTCCCATCCCCCTCCAACCCTCCGGTTCTCTTACAAGCAGTGCTATTACAGAGTAACCCTCTTACTTCTTATGCTTAGCTCTATCACAGGAGCTAACCCACAGGCCCCTTTAGAGCCCTCCTCCCGGGCTTCCCCTTTAGGCTAAGGAGTATCCTTTACCCCACACAGCTTACTCGGTATCCATATATGAACTGGAGGACTCCTCTCCCCCTGAACCTACCTCCATCTCTTCCTCCTCTGACTCCGAAGAGCTGGGTTTTTGTGGCCAGTTCCACCAAGGGGGCACGCCCTCTTTCTCCACCTCCATGGGCTCATCTGTGTCTGCCTCATTAAGGTCTATGCCTGCCACCTGTTCGCCTTCAGGCTTTCCTTCCTTGTCTGGTGGTGTTTCAGGGAAGCTGGGATTCGTAGTCCTTCTCTTCCCCTGCGCCCCCTGCTGTCTGGCTCTGGTATTCTTGCTGCTCTTATAGTAGCTTGTCAGCTCCTGCCTGCGGCTGGGCTGCGCTACATCACAAATCGTAACACTGATATAAAATCTTATGGTATTAATTGTAGTTTGACATGTTTTAGTAGATGTAGTTTATAAAAAGAAGATTTAACCAAAGCTGAGATATGATTTTTCATAGAAATGTTAAATTCCAAAATTGCACTGAGGTTTCTGGTTGCTCTTCCAATGGTCAGCTGATGATTTAAAAAAGTTAGAGTGGTAGGGATCAGGTAAGATGCTGACTTGATCCCAGATAGTAAAATAATTTCTGTTTTTGAAATGTTTAGTCGTAGACTATGATGCTCCAGCCATCCTTTCACCAAGTTTAAACATAGAGGTATCCAGGTCAAGGATGTACGACCAAGAGGTTGAATAAGGCACAAAATATTGAATATTATCTGGATATATTGTAATTAATGCCTAAACAGGCAAAAACTTTTCAAAGTGGAGCCAAATACAAGTTAAATAAAATGGAAGATAAGGCTAACTCTTGGGGAACACCAGAAGTGATATTGAACCAGTCAGAGATTGCCAATCCAGTTCTGATTTGTTGCGTAAGATTTTCTAAATAAGAAGTGGACCATGATAACACAGTATCAGAGATACCTATGGATTGTGATCTTACAATAAAATAGAGTGGACAACAGTGCTGAATGTTGCAGATATGTCCAATAGTACCATGATGTAGTCAGTGTTTAGGTCAAAGCCACGGAGATTAATATCAAAAAATAAAAGGAGTAGTGTTTCAGTACTGTAACCTTTTCAAAAGCTATGTTGATGAGGGTCAAAAATGTTATAATCTTCAATAAAAATCAGTGAGTTGTTGAAGGACCACAGATTCTAAAATTTTGGTAAGAACTGGAAGTGATCAGATGGTAATTAATGAAGTCAATGAGATATACAGATGGTTTCTTTGGTATTAAAATGACAGACTTCTTAAAGTACTGCCAGCATTTTATCTGATGTTAAAGATAAGTTAACCAGATTAGCTGTAAATTGGGCAATATCATTTTTTGCATATTTCAGTAATGCAGGTGGACATAGATTTAGTGGGCATGTTGAAGCATTTAGTTTTGATATGATGTTGGTAGAAACTGGTGTGAAACAATCAGCTGTGTTAGAAACTACAGGAAATGAAAAAGAGAAAACCTGTTATAAATTTTGGATGTTTTATTGATAAATATGTGAGCTAAGTGATTACAAAATTCAGTTGTAGCTGGTAGGGATTTAACAGGGCGAGTTGTGGACAATGGCTTGACAATATTAAATAGTTTGGTGTATTTGTTACCTGCTGAATGTATTTTCCTTGAATAAAAGGATTTATTTGTGGCACGGATTTTATTTTGATAGGTTGTCTGCTTTTCTTTGAGGAATTTAGTGTTTACGTCTAAGTTTTTGTTTCATTGTTTTTACCTCAAATGTATACTATGGAACATAATGGCGCCTTTTAATAAATATCTTTAATGGAGCAATTTCAGCCATCATTAATGTTATGGTGACATTCCAACTGGTAATTGCTGTCTCAATATCATCAAGTGAAAAGGACTGAAAATTAGAAAGAAGAGAAGTTTTTTAAAAGTTGGGGTCAATATGATCATAGAAGGAGAGGCATTTTTGGTTGATGTGTTGGTTTTTCCAAGCAGGTTTAAGGTACATTTAAATGAGATTAGGTAGGTATAGGATAGTGGAGGGAAGAATTAAATTAGGATTATTGAACAGAAAATCTAGTATATGATCGGGCTTATGAGTGGGGAAATTGATAAATTGTTCTAGACCAAGAAAAATCTCAGCTAGTCGAGGGATGGGGTCAGCATCAATATGTCAATTAAAGTCCCCTAAAGTGATGGTATTATTTGTGTCAATGGGTAATGTAGAAATAATTTCAATGAGAGATGAGATATATAATAAGAGCCTGGGTGCAAAAGACTAGACATATGTTAACAGGAGTTGTAGAATTAACAGTATCTCATATTGATCATGATAGTCAATGCAAACTTGGGGGTAGATGATAGTCTTTAATAATGGCTAACAGCCACTGCCATGATAGTTAGTTGAGAAATAGCAGAGTAGCCTAGTGGGTTTAACTGATTAAGAATAACTATGTTGGTGTCTGTGAGCCAGGATTCAGCTATTAGTAAGCAATTGGGGGATTCAGTAGTTAATAGGTTATGTATGATTGGAATTTTCTTTTTGATGAATTGTACATTCAAAAACAGAAGGGAAAGAACAGATGCATTACATATAAGGGATAGAGGCTTTGTTATTATCTTTTTCAGGTGTTGAGACCTAGTGAGATGGTGATCACAACAGAGATTAGAAAAAGTGCCATATTTACCTTGACTAGTGATCACTGAGATATAGAAAGTTCGCATCCTGGAATTAAGCAGTAAAATAGTGTTAAGCAATATAAATATAATATAGACTGTGAGAAAAAAAGGTTCTGATGAGATACAGGATAACCTTGCACATGAGGCTTGCATGGGGGGAGCACAAAAGGGCAATCCCTTTCGTTGTGCCCCCACAGAGGTACATGCCACTTGATGCATGGTGCCTCCGGTGTCCAGCAAGGTTTCTTCACCCAGCACCCCAATGATGTCAGAAAGGCCGGGGGCTAAATGTCCCACCAGGGAGAGGTGCTGCGTCTGATTGAAATCAGCAGCAAAGTTCAGCAGTAAGGCAGAAACAGGGCTCAGAGATGGTGACAAGAACAAATCCAGAAGCAAACTTGGTTGTAAGTGCCTCTGGAGTCCAGAAAGGCCTCTTCACCCAGCACCCCGATGATGTCACAAGGCTAAATGTCCCATCGGGGAAAGGGGCTGTGTGTAATGGAAATCAGCAGCAAAGTTCAGTGGCAAGGGAGAAAGAGGGCTCCAAGATGGCGGCAAGATTCAGTCTAGAAGCAGACTTGGTAGTAAGTGCCTCCAGCATCCGATGAGACCTCTTCACCCAGTGCCTCAATGATGTCACAAGGGGCATGACTGTAAAGAGTTGTCCAATCATCTGTGGGTGCCCTAAGGAGGAGGTTGCTGCCACTGGTGGGTTCAGGGTGGGAAGAGATACTGAGTGAGTGAGTGTTGAGGGATAGAGTGTATGGGAGGGGGATATATGTGTAAGGGGGTATGTATGTTTAGGGATGGAGAAAGTGTGTGTTTGTGTATGTGCATGTATGTGAGTGGGCATGTGTATAGGGGAAGAATGAGAGGAATGTGTGTAAGCATGAGTGTGAAAATGAGTTTGTATGTGTGTGAGAGAGTGTGAGAGTGAACATGCAAGTGTGTTAGAGTGCGTGTGTGTGTGAAAGAGGAAAAAGCTTATACACATACATCCCAACTTACCCTCTCAGGGCATAACACCCCCCCCCCCCCACACACACAGCCCCCCTCTGTTAATCGATGAAAATCTCAGGGTGACTGTAAATTGAAAGTTCCCAGATATGTCTATTGGTGCAATGACAAGAGCTTGAATTAAAATCCTCAGATTGGAATTGTGAAGGAAAGGCTTCAGGTTTTTCAGCTAGTAGAGTTTGAAGAAGGTACTTTTCATAATATTCTTGATAAGTAATTGGAATCTGTAGATTGTTGTATTAATGTCTGACTGCATTACATTATTGTAATTATGAATATTTTTACCATACATGGCTGAGAATTTTACATCATGTGGTCATAAATTTTTTAAATAAATATCATGACTAAACTAGTGTTAATATGCAAATGGTATATTTTTTTCTGTTTTTAGTGTAGCATTCTAAACATTTTACAGCATGTGTTTAATACTGTGTTCTACCCACTGAAGGCACAGGGTGGTCAATATTCAATAAGTTGGCAAGTGGGTAAGTTGTCCAGCAAAATTTAGCCAGATACTTGGTCCCGGATATTCAGTTAGATAAATGTCCTGCTGAATTTACTCCCCTATCCATGCAGCCAGTTAACTTTAAAACCATGTCTGAATGTAGCCAGTTAGGGCAGGGCTTCCCAAACTTGTTCTGAGGACTTCACAGTCAGTTAGATTTTCAAGATATCCACAATAAATATGCATGAGATAAATGTGTATATACTGAGTCTCCAGTGTATGCAAATGTATCCTAATCAAATTCACTGTGGATATCCTGTGGGGTCCCCAGGACAGGTATGAGAAGCCCTGGGTTAGAGTTTAAAGTTATTTAACTGGGGCTTTTTAAATCCGGCAGCGATGCCGGAGGTGCCTTGTTTTCGTGAGCCCTAAAGTTTTATTACTTGCTGGATTGAGCTTTCATCCCCTCCATGCGTCAGGATGCTGCCAGGACACCTTTTGGCCCATTTCCAGCTCTCCCCTTGGTCGAGTGCTAGCTCCGCCCCTGATGACATCACTAACTGGGGCTTTTTAAATACAACAGCAACACCGGAGGGGCACTTGCCTTGGTGCACACCGAAGGGGCGCGACTAAGGGGCTTGCCCCTTAGTGTTCACTTTCGGGTAGATTTTTAAAAAAATACGAGCATGCACACATGGACACTCGATTTTATAACATGCAAATGCTGGGAGGGAATTTCCCTACCCTACCCGCCCTTCCCCTCTCCTACCCGCCCCTATCCTAGGTATCCCCAATTTTTTAAATTTACCTCCAAAGGAGCTACTGTTATGCGTGCCAGGAGGGCTGCTGTACCAGCTGCCTTCAGTCCCGCCCCCTGGACCGCCCCTCCATGCCCCTTTGCCGAGGCCCAGCTCTTGTGCGCGTAACAGGGGCTAAGCGCGTGGCTGGGCTCCTTTAAAATGTGCACGGTACGTGCAAGGCGCGACCCGCTCGCATAAACCCTTTTTATACGCGCGGGCCATTTAAAATCGGGCCATTTGAGTTTTAAGTATATACTTGTTCATTGCTGAAGTGCCATTTATTGGTGTTTTCTACACCAGTTTTCTACATCTTTGATAATGTTTGTTTAATTGGAGTATTTTTCTATTCTATTTAAAGTTATGAAGGCACTTTCAGATTGTTTTATCTTCGGGGTCCTTACATGGGCTAGTATATTGTGGGAAATATGCGCTTGCCAGCAAGCCATTTCATCAGGGTTTAAACATTAACTTCCCTTCTCCCTGACATTTGCCTGAATAAAAGCATCACTTGTGCTTAAGTCTCTGCCTGGGAAAGGATACCTGTTGGCCCTGAATTCCTGGGGGAGGGGCTGGGTGTTCCCTAGTCAGAGGCAGGACAAAGTCAGGAGGTATAGATTTCAGCAGCCAATGAAATGATCCGTGCACACCCCCTGAGCCAAAGCCAATGGTGTAATGACTCTTCTGTTGCTATGGGAAAGTAGCCAATCATGTAATGACACATCATCTGCCTTTGTATGAATGTACAATAAAAGGAAAAGGCTCGTGAGGGCAAACTCTTTTTGCCTTCTCTCTTCCTGCCTGCGATGAAAGCTGTCTGAGGCCTCTTCATTACTCCTATATCTGGTGAGCCCGACCGTGATGATAAACTCCATGCTTATTTCGGCTGGTCATAGCTTAAAGGTACGTACCGTTCAACAGATCTGCTAATCGTAAGTATATTAAAGTACTTTTTAGTATATTTAAGTATTTTTTAGCAAGTTTGTTCCCCACACTCGTAAGCATGGGCAATGATTTGACTGTACAGCAGCGGCTACATGCCAGGAAGCTGCAGCAAATCATCAATAATCATTATTTCATCACCAGAAGAAAAATAGCTCAAGTCAGCCTGGGGGACTTAGAAAAATTAATAAGTGAAATAGCTTGCCGTTGCCCTTGGTATTCGATGGAGTCTGGAACTCTAAATACCCAGGAATGGATCTCAATCGGCAATTATCTTCATACGGCTCCCAGAGCTCCCATAAAGCAAAGATTAATTTGGCAAAAATGCACGGAGGCCATCGAACACATGGAAGAAAAAAAAGGTTTAAAAACAGCAGTTTCAAACCATGTGCTTTTAGAAGCAGGCAGACATACCCTTCCCCCATCTTCTCAGTCTTCCTCAGAGACAGCAAATTCTTTGTATCAGCTCTCAATACCCACACCCAAGCCCATTCACACCTTCCCCATTTCTTCAGAAAAGCAGTCCTTGAGAACAATAGAGCTACAACCTGGCCTGGGTGGGGCGATTAGCATTGAATTTCAGCAGAAACTGCAGAAAGAAAACCTTACAGAAACAGAATTATTAGAAGGACTTCAAGCCTTCCCCATCCCAGAAAAGAACCATGAACAAAGGGGGACAGAAAATGAAATAGAACATCTGGGGACACACAATCACATGGCTCCTGTGGCTTCCTCTGCATCCACCTCAGAGAAAAAACCCCAGGAAATAGAAAACACTGAGGTCAGAAAAACTAGCCTTCCTCCATCTTGCCTGCAACCCCCTTCCCCCACTAACCACTCCCTGAACATTCATTTGCCATTGCCTGAGACAGTCATTAATTCTGCATCATCAATTTGTGCAGGTAAATTACTATCTCAAACCACTGCTCCCGGTAACAATTTATGTGCAGCGGTCAGCATGGGATTTCATCTAGAACATGGAAATCTCACAAGAGAGGAATTATTGAAAGGGATTCAAGCCTTTCCCATTACAGAAAGAAACAAAGAACTAGGTGTGGCAGCAATAGAGTTGAGTGCCATGTGCAGTGACTATGCCCACAGGTCTTCAAAGAAATCAGCGTATAAGACCTTGGGCCAGGCAGCTGCACTCCTGTGTTACAAGCAAAGAAAATATCAATATGAAAAAAAGGATTTAATTAGACTCCTGTGTTACAAGCAAAGAAAATATCATTATGAAAAAAAGGATTTAATTAGACTCCTGCGTTACAAGCAAAGAAAATATCACTATGAAAAAATTGATTTAATTATACACTTCAATGACCTCTTGCAGACCAGATTAGACAAAGTAACTGTGCAGACAGTACAAATTTGGAAAAAATGGTTTCTCCTGGTCTTCGATGTTCAGTTGCAGAGGGACTGCATACTTAAGGAGTAGTTTCTATTTGAAATTCAGTTACAAAAATCTGCATACTTTGAGAGTATTTTCCCCCACAAAGTGAATGCATAGCCTTGTGTTGGAACTGTACTGAAATTTGAATAATATACTGTATAAATTACATGTGAAAATTTCCCTTTTGCAAAGTTTATTTGGCTCACATTTAAAATGACTCCATTTCTCTGAGATTTAAGTTTATAAGCAATTGCTTGAATTGCCAGCGCACCGATTTTTAAAAAATAGTATCTGCCTGCAAGGAATCAGCAAGTCCCTGCCAAGCCATTGTCTCTGGTTGATTTGTTAAACAATGCTATCTTTAAGTTCCTATTGACTGAAGGATTAATTCCTTGGGTGCAGTTCTTTTCTTTTGAGAAACACTGCTCCTCCCCCCCTTTTCTGTCTTTCTTGCTTGCCACTCTTGCTTGCCACTCATGGGGGAGGGAGGGAGAACTTTTGAAAAGAAAAAAAAAAACTGGACTTAGTCCTGCAATTTCTCTCTCTACTTTCTATATGTCTTTAATCTTTTAATACTTTCAAACTTTAGCGTGCAGCAGACAGAGATGAGCGAACAGCGTGTTTAATTTCCTATTCTAATAATTATAAGAAGAAATTCTATTCTGATATTCCACATTGAATTTAAGCTCAGAGTATTATTGATTGCAACCTGGAACAATAGTTGCAATCTATAAAGTAATGATGGTGTCTCCACTAGGAGGCGCTATGTTATTCTACAAGTTATATTATATTATTGTTTTAATAATTCTGTTGTATAATAGTTTTTATTTTTCAGGCCTACAGACCTTCTGTATTAAAGAAACTTCAGTTTTATTTTCTTTTTCACAAAATTTATACAGAATTCTGAACCTTAAAATTTTTACTGACAGAGGTTGCTACATATAAAGCAATCCCTCCCAAACCTTTTCTTGCAAATCCAAATTGATTTTATTAAATTGAATCATAGAATTGATTTCTTAAAAGTAAGAATTTCACTTTAATCCTTACCTTAATAAATTTTTGCTGTATGCCAGTTTTTAATATTTTCCAGATTGACGCTGCCATGAGGAGATGTGAAGATGAACACTTTGCAGCTTATTTTAACATTTTTCAAACATTTTTCTAATACCTTTTGACTTTTGATCCTTGATCTAATTTTGTTTTTGATAACTTTTTGGTAAGATTTTTAGCTCAAATTATGTGTTATCTGTTGTCTGTCTTGATGCCAAGAAGACTATGAATGAATATGGATGAATGTGTCAGTTTTGTGTAAATTAATATTTGCAAGATGAATGAATATATGTCAGTCTTGTGTAACATATGTTTAATGTAATGTCTAATATACTTGTCATTTGATTCTGCTTACTGCAAATGACTTTTCCTTTAAAGGATTAATTTACATTTATTGCTATTTTACTGAATGAAAATTGATCACTGCATAAAAACTTTCTTGATAATGGGGTTACGTTCTGAAAACTAAAAATGGCTCTGCTTACTGCAGCCATTCCTTTACATGAATTTTGTCTATAATTGAACATTAAATACTTATTTGGCATCCCACACCACAGGGCAAGCCATTGTGGAGAGAGCAAATCATACCCTTAAGAGCTCTGGACCAAACAAAAACAAAAAGGAGGGATAATTGCCCCTGGATTTTTCCCTAAGAAGGACTGGCTGAACAAGAACAAAGTATTGTTTTAAATTACTTTAAATCATCTAAACATATCAAATTTAAGACCACAGCCATGAGTAATCATTATGGGACTAGGGTTAGTCACCCACAGCCATCAGTTTTGTATAGAATATTTAATGTCTGGTACGGTCCCGTTCCCTTAAAATGGGGAACGAGGATATGTTTCTCTGCTTGCTTCCACAGGTATCAAGCCGTGGAAAGATGGAAAGGTGTCCAGGTCTACAGGACCCGATCACCAACTTCTCCCTGAGCCTCCACAGCCCTCAGAAGGACAGAGACCGGACTCCTTGCAAAAAGCAGCATCACATGACCTGGGGACAGATCAAGGCCCTATCCAACCAATCTGCACAACTCTTAGAACAGCAAGGCCTTGAGAAAACTCCAGAGAACTTATTAGCCGTCTTTTCTTGCCTGAATGCCAACTCATTAACAATTGTGTTCTGCATCTTCCTCCTTTGCCTTATTTCTCCAGCTATGGTGATTTCAGAACAAGGACTCTGACAGGACAACATGTACATCCTCGAATCAGAACTTTTCACACCTGTTGAATCGAACAGACTGTTGGATCTGCACACATATGCCAACCCAAGCCTGCGGAGAACTACTGATTCATGCTGTACCATTTAACCTTACAGTATGGACTAATTATCCTTTACAGAGAGGTTTTCATTAACTCTCCAGTTAATACTACCATACTACACATTGGTAGCTGTATTCAAGAGACTGCCGCTCTTTGTTGGGACTATGATACAGGGGATGGGAAAGGGAATTCAGGTGGGAAATATCCATATTGTAACCGAACCTTTGTATTAATCACTGAACACTTACATAGTTATACCACATATATGTATGCAATTGGCAGATTTCAGGATGTGCAGTGGGAGACCCAAGCAAGTACAGAAAGTATAGAGGGGATGAAGGATTTACCTTTTGTAGTTATATAGCCCAAATGATAACCAATGACATGTCCACTAATCTGTTAGGAAACATATGGATGTTATGTGGGCGTAGAGCATATATGTACATTTCCCCAAGATGAAGAGACAGATGCACTTTAGGCTACATCCTCCCCTCATACTATGCAGTCAAAAAGTTACCCAAAGCAAGGCTTTGTAACAAAAGGGAGGCGATAAATAATCCCATAGAAAAGTATACAGAAACTCAGATAGCTAGAAGCCTGTTTCCCCCAATGGGAACAGCTATGAATTACAGGGACTTACACATCCTAGCTAACTGGACGACTGCCATACTTAATCAGACAGTCCATGCATTAAAATTACTCACAACAAAAGTCTCTCAGATTAGAGAAGTAGCATTACAGAACAGCTATATCTTAGAAACCATTTTAGCCTTGAAGGGTGGTGTTTGTGCATTAATTGGATCTCATTGCTGTGTGTACATATCAGACTATAAAGCAAACCTCACACATACCACAGAGCAGATAGAAACCATGGTTGCTGATGCACCACTTTCAGACAGAATACCAACTTCTCCATGGGACTGGCTATGGTCCTGGCTCCCTGATATTTCTGGTCTCAAAAGGGTGATTTCTATTATAATTACTGTAATTGTCTTAATTATTTGCCTGTGATGCTGTATTCAGTGCATACCCAAACCTCATATCCATATTGAAACCTTGCTCTCAGCCCGAATACAAAGATGTCTTGTAAGATGCCTAATAGGGAATCCGGAGCCCTGCAGAGTTGGCACACCACCTGCACCAGCTCTGGGTGATATGGAGATTCAGAAGCTCATCGACAGCTGGCACACCACGTCGAATTATAGCTTTCTTCTCTCCATAATCCCTCTTCCCCTATTTCCAGCCCATACCAAGACATAACAGATTTCAGTAAGGGTCTAAAGCTTTACTGAGCTGCCCTAAACAAAAACAGAAAGGGTGAGATGTGGGAAATATGCGCTTGCCAGCAAGCCATTTCATCAGGGTTTAAACATTAACTTCCCTTCTCCCTGACATTTGCCTGAATAAAAGCATCACTTGTGCTTAAGTCTCTGCCTGGGAAAGGATACCTGTTGGCCCTGAATTCCTGGGGGAGGGGCTGGGTGTTCCCTAGTCAGAGGCAGGACAAAGTCAGGAGGTATAGATTTCAGCAGCCAATGAAATGATCCGTGCACACCCCCTGAGCCAAAGCCAATGGTGTAATGACTCTTCTGTTGCTATGGGAAAGTAGCCAATCATGTAATGACACATCATCTGCCTTTGTATGAATGTACAATAAAAGGAAAAGGCTCGTGAGGGCAAACTCTTTTTGCCTTCTCTCTTCCTGCCTGCGATGAAAGCTGTCTGAGGCCTCTTCATTACTCCTATAGTATATATATTTTACATTTTCTCTCTTTTTCATTGATGTCTGCAGTTCTGGTAGTAGCAGGCAATGGGCGGTATGGCTCGTTGGATGAAGATCATATTTCTAATTCACATTCAGGCTGATTCTGTAAAAAGTGAGGGAGAGCCGGCACTCCATGTTGAGCGGCCGCTGTCCTGGGTGCGTGATTCTCTATTTAAATTAGGTATTGCATTAATAAGGAGGCGCTAGGGACAATAGTGCTTCCCTAGCACCTCCTTATTAGCGGTAGAGGTGGCTGTCAGCGGGTCCAACAACCGACGCTCAATTTTACCTGTGTTGGTTTTCGAAGCCGCTGACAGCCACGGGTTAGGAAAACGGATGCCGGCAAAATTCAGTGTCCATTTTTTTTAACCTACTGACTGGCGGGCAGATTTTTATTTTATTTTATTTCTGGTGCCTCTGACTTAATATCGCTAGGAGGGTGTATAGAAAAACAGTATTTTCTGCTTTTCTGTAAACTTTCCCGGGTTGCTTAGATCTTAACGCCTGCCCTTGAATGCACATTTTACTTTCAGTATCCCGGGTAACTAATAGCCTCATCAACATGCATTTGCATATAATGAGCAATATTAGTTTTCGCGAGGTTGGCCACACATTTTCAAGGCGCTATTACTCCTTACAGTATAAGTATAAGGGGTAATAGACACACGTCGAAAATGCATGGCGCTAAATGCTTGGCTGAGCGCACCGTACTGTATCAGCCTGATTATCTGTGTAGGAATCTTTCTCTTACCCCAATTTCTGAGGCTGATTCTCGCCTGTCTCATTTTCTGGTTTGGGGTGCTCTTTTAAATGTTAGATCATTGAGTTCTAAATATTCTCACTTAAAATATTTTATTATTTCTCACAAGCTGCAATGTTTCGTCTTAACTGAAACATGCTTAAAGAATGGTGACATCTACTGTTGACACGGGCTTGTCCACAAGGTTTCACTTTTTTATTATAAATGTAGGAACAAATGCTTGGGGGGAGGGGTGGCTATAATTTCTGACAAACAATTAAGTCTGAGAGAATTATCTCTTAAAACTTACTCATATAGGGGTAGATTTTTAAAAACTACACCCGCGCATACTTTTGTTCGCGCACCAGGCGCAAACAAAAGTACACCGGATTTTAATAGATACCCACGTAGCCACGCGTATCCTTTAAAATCCGGGGTTGGCGCGCGCAAGGCTGCCCAAAATCAGCAGCTTGCGTGCGCCGAGCTGCGCAGCCTGCCTCCATTCCTTCCGAGGCCGCTCAGAAATCGGAGCGGCCTCGGAGGGAACTTTCTTCCACCCCCCCGCACTTTCCCCTCCCTTCCCCTCCCTAACCCACCCCCCCAGCCCTATCTAAAACCCCCCTACCTTTGTTAGAAAAGTTACGCCTGCCTGAGGCAGGCGTAACTCGTGCCGGCCGGCCGGTGCGAGATTCCCCGGCCCGGGAGCATTTTCGGAGGCCTCGGCCATGCCCCCAAAATGCCCCCGGGCCGGAACCACGCCCGCGGCCCCACCCCGGGTGACACGCCACGCCCCCCGACACGTCCCCCCCAGGAAAGCCCCGGGACTTACGCGCATCCCAGGACTTGCGCGCACCGCTGAGCCTATTCAACATAGGCTCGGCGCGTGCAGGGGGAGCTTGGGGCAGGTTTTCGGGGGGTACGCGCGTACCCTTTTGAAAATCTGCCCCATATTGATGCACTTTTGGTATAATCTCATTTTTTATCTAAACAGTCTTTTTTAAAATTATTTACAATTCTCCAGATTCATCTCTGCGTCTATGAATGAAACCATGGAAGTTTTGACTGAAGCTGTTACTTTATATCAAAATTTAATTATTTTGGGAGACTTTAATGTTCCTTTTGAAAAACCTGATAGTCTTTCAGATAAGAATTTTATTTCTTTACTTATCGAACTTGGTCTCCTACAAGTGGGTTCATTTTCCATCTCATGACGCAGGTCATACTTTAGATTTAATTTTTTCTATGAATGATTCTTCCTTTTTGGTTGATTCTTTTTTTTCTTGTAAAACATCCTTGGACTGATCATTGTTTAATTTTATTTTATCTCAGTCAGATTGTACCAAAGTCATTTCTTATTTCTACTCTTCTTTCTTATCAATATACAGATCTTAAAAATCTTGACATGGATTTATTGGCTGTTAAATTAGACTCCTTTCCAGATAATTTTGCTTCTCTGTCTTCTAACAAACAAATAGATACTTGGAATAATGTTCTGTCAACTGCAATTGATACTACTGCTCCTCTCATTCAGCATAGCCAAGGTCATACTTTGTCTAATCTATGGTATCATCCAGGTTTGAGGATATTAAAAAGACAAGTGCGCCATCATGAATGGATCTGGCAGAAAAATAAGTCAACAGGTAATAAAAGGAGATGGTCAGAAGCTAATAGACATTCTCTTTTGGAAGTGCTTTCAATGAAAAAGAAATACTTTTCTAATAGTATTCGAACTGCCAAAAACTGCCCTAAACAGTTATTCAAAATAGCAAATAAATTAACTAATCAATCTTTTCTTTCTAGTTCTGTAAACACTGATCTTTCAGCAAATGCTTTTGCCTCAAATTTTTCAGAAAAAATGGAGAATATTTGTTATTCATTTCCCATCTATTCTGTATTGGTCATTTCTAGTTTGCTGCTTCATGCTTTTCCTCATTTAATCCAATTAATAGACTGGGTGTTGAATTTCATTTGAAGACTTCATCTTACCATAGCAGCTTCAGATCCTTTTCCCTCCAAGTTACTACTGGAACCATCTCTCTCTCTTTTTGACCTTGCTTTCCACATGATTAATAATTCATTGTCTAGTAGTTGCTTTCCTAGTCTGTTAAAGATTGCTAGACTCAAACCAATTAAAAAAAAAGAAAATATAGACTTGAACATGTAGGCTAACTACAGACCGATTTCTAATTTACCAATAATTTTAAAAACCATTGAGAATGTTGTCTTCAATCAACTTCATGATTTTGTTCAAAAGACAAATGTTTTAATCGCAATCTACCTGGTTTCCGTACTAATCATAGTGTGGAATCTGCTCTGCTGTCATTAACAAATGACATTAGACTTCATTCAGATCTGGGTGATGCTGCCATTACTGCTTTTCTTGATAGGAGTGCTGTTTTTGATACTATTAATCATTGTTTACTTATTGACTGGAGGAAATTTGTATTGCAGATGATTTTCTAACTGATTCATAACTTATCTTACAGATCGTTCATTTGAAGTGGATTGGGCTAATGAGAATTCTAGTACTAGGGTCTTGGCAACAGGAGTCCCATAGGGCTCTATACTCTCTCCATTATTGTTCAATATCTTTCTCACCTTTGGCTACACTTATCCAAGACCACAGGTGTTGGCCACCATTCAGATTCAATTGTTTGTTAAACCCTGTTCTAAATTTGATCTTAATACTTTGAATTCTTGTCTGGATTCTGTTGCTCTCTGGTTAACAAACCACCACTTACAAGTAAATCCTGCTAAATCTGAAGCTCTTTAGTTTAACCTTAGATCTTCTATTTTCCAATTGACTCCTATTATGGCTGGAATTAATATATAATTGAAAGATACTGTATATACTTTGGGAGTGACTCTTGATTCATGACTTACCATGGTGTCTCAAATTTCATCTACTGTTCAGAAGGCTTTTTTTTTTTTTAATCTTAGATTCATCTGTCACTTATGGTCTTTTTTGGAACCACATGATCTAAAAACTTTGTACATGCATTTGTAACATCTAGAATTGATTATTGTAATTCTTTATTATTGGGTTTACCAAATTACCAACTTCAAAGATTACAATAACTTCAAAATACATCAGCTAGATTAATTTATGGGTTTAAAAAATTAGATCACATAACCACCATTGGGTCAGAATTGCTTTGGCTTCCAATTATTTACTGTATTAAATTCAAAGTTTTATGTCATACTTTCCAAGCAATACCTACTGGTTCTCCATACTATCTTGCTAAACTTTTATCTCATTATGTAACTCACGTCCTCTCCGTTCTTCTCAAAAGAGTTTATTATCGTTACCTCCACCATCTGTAATTCGTCTTAAATCAATCTTCATCTTAAATCAATTCCTTCAACTACCAAGCTCCTTTGCTTTGGAACTTGTTACCATTTGATGTTCATGCTGAAGTAAAGTTTGCAAAGTTTAAAAAGTCAAAACTTTGCCTTTTACTCAGGCATTTAACATCGCCTTATAAACAATGTAATCTGCCTTTTATTTATTGTATTGTTTTTTATTTTAATGAATGAAAGAATCCTATGTTTTTGATTTATAATGGTACTTTGTTCACTGTAAATTTTTGAGTTTTATGTTTTTTGTATCTCATGTTTATTTTTATTTATTTTATTCCCATTATGTTTTATTGTACCTCCACTTGGTTAACATGATTTACAGAAGGTATATACAATTTTAATAAATAATAAAAATAATAATAAATAACAATATAAATATCTGGCCTTGGGTAGTCTAGTAACTAAGACTTAAGTGGCTATATTCAGAAGAATATAGCTGGTTAAGTGTACTATTGGGTAAAAAAAATAATAATTTTGTGTGAACCTGCAGGCAGACTCTTCACCTTCCCCTACCATTATTTTACAAATGGCCTTACTGGGCATCTGAAAGTGCATTTAAAAAATATTGCAGAGTTCAAACACTGCCCTGCCCCTTTTTTAAAATTTTAATCTGAATCCATTCTGCCAGTTCTCTGTACCATCTATCCACTCGTAATTTTGTTGTCATCCTCCTACCCCCTCCCATCCTCCCTGGATCTCTATAACCCCAGCCAAGAGCAAAGTATTCTCTTACCTGTTCCTGGTCCTTCCATAGTTGCTCTGACAGCTTATGCTTACAGCACAGCTGTCAAAGTAACAATAGAAGCACTGGGAGCAGGTGAGAGAACACCTTGCTCCCCGCTGGGGCTTTAGAGATCAGGGGAGGGAAAAGGTGGCAATGAGGTTGCAGGTAGGTGGAGGGTGGAGAAGGGGAGCAAGAAGGAGCCAGATTAACATAAAAAAAATATCCAGAAGAGTATGGGGGAGTGGGGGATGCTTGGCCCGGCAGAGCCATTTGTGAAATACTGGCGGAAGACGGGGTAAGAATCATTCTGCAGGCTCGCACTGAACTTTTTTTTTTTTAAACCAAACAGTACCACTTAAGCACTATATTCCTTTGAATATAGCTGGTTAATTCTTAAGTTATCTGGCTGGATAACTTCAGCATTGCTCTGAAGCAGGCTTGAATGTTAGCTAGATTAACCGGCTAGGTTAACCGGCTAAAAATTTAGCAGGAGAAATGTCAGAAATGTTCAGAAGTCATCATTTAGCCGGAACTCACAAGTTGGCTAAATGCCATTGAATAATATAGCCCCTAAGATAGAAAACATGTAATAATGCTTTGATTCAGGTTTAGACTAATTTCATATGAAAAAAAATATACCTGCATAAACTATGAGGTAGATATTGAAAAGCCATTTAGTTGGATAATTTTAAGTTATCTAGCTTAGGGGGTCATTTATAAAATCGCCATAATGCATGCGGAAATACCGCATAGTGAAATGCGTATGAAAATTGGAACATTTTATTCAAGTAGGAGGAGTTTGGGCAGAGAAAATGGAAATAAGGGCTGGTTAACGTTGCGATAATGTAACGCACACTATCCTAGGATTTAACGCCGGAAATAACTACACCTTTTTCCTGAGCATTATGCCTGCGATAGCTGTGTGTTATGGCTGAAATGGGATTTATCGCAAATCCCATTTCAAGAGGGGGGAGGGAAAGAGGGAGAGAGAGAGAAATAGAGCTTCTGTGGAGGCCTACTGATTTTTTAACTCTTTTTACCACTGTAAGAGGGGGCATTATGAACTCGGGGTGAGGTTTGTGGGGTGAGTTGGGTTTTAGGGGGCAATTTTACATGCACAATCATAGTATGAACTGCACAGTTACCATCAGTGAAGATTTAATGTGATTTGGAGGGATGAAAGGTCAAAGAAAAGTAGTTATGTACCATGTTCTCTCTACCTAGCTTGACTGCAGCTAGATAGACAGAGCATCAAGCTAGGTAGAGAAAACATGGTACAAATCTACATCAGCAAAGATTTAAAAGCGTGTCCTGGGACTTCTTAGCTTGCGATGTGAAAATAACATGGGTGCAATAAATTAATCTCGCATTGCGAAAAAATAACTATGTGATGTGGTACCAGAAAAATTAGCCTAACCACACCCCCCCCTTTTTTTTTTTTATCATGGGCGCTATTTTTGCTATATTTATTGCAAAAGGATGAATCTAGGCCTAAATGCCTAGTTTTGGTATATTCTGCCTCTTATCCAGCTAGATTTTAGCTGAATAAGTCACTATCTGGTTAAACTCTAGAAGGATAAAAAAGTGGTGTTCCAGGGGTGTAACTGGGAGGAGCTACATAACCAGCAAACTTAGACCTAGATTAATGCTATAAATATTGTGGAAATTGTGCCCGTAATAAAAAAGGGGGTGTGGTTAGGCTAATTTTCCTGCTCCTGCATCACATAAGTAATTTCCGCAATACGCAATGGGGCGGATTTTCAGAGCCCTGCTCGCGTAAATCCGCCCAAAACCGGGCGGATTTACGCGAGCAGGGCCCTGCGCGCCGGGAAGCCTATTTTACATAGGCCTACCGGCGTGCGCAGAGCCCCGGGACTCGCGTAAGTCCCGGGTTCTCCGAGGGGGGCGTGTCGGGGGGGCGGTCCCGGTCGTCGCGGCGTTTTTGGGGCGTGTCGGCAGCATTTTGGGGGCGGGTACGGGGGCGTGGCTACGGCCCGGGGCGGTCCGGGGGCGTGGCCGCGCCCTCCGTACCCGCCCCCAGGTCGCGGCCCGGCGCGCAGGAGGCCCGCTGGCGCGTGGGGATTTACGCCTCCCTCTGGGAGGCGTAAATCCCCCAACAAAGGTAAGGGGGGGTATTGACAGGGCCGGGTGGGTGGGTTAGGTAGAGGAAGGGAGGGGAAGGTGAGGGGAGGGTGTTAGCCTACCCCCGTTCCCCCCCTCGGTGGGAACGGGGGTAGGCTGCGCGGCTCGGCGTGCGCCGGCTATACAAAATCCATAGCCTTGCGCGCGCCGATCCAGGTTTTTTAGTAGATACGCGCGGCTCCGCGCGTATCTACTAAAATCCAGCGTACTTTTGTTTGCGCCTGAGCGCAAACAAAAGTAGGCCTATTCGCGCTCCTTTTGAAATCCGCCCCACTACATTTATCACATCCTCGCTATTTTTTGCATCACACACTGATTTATGCACTGCAGGCGCATTACCGAAAAGGTTTTTATTGCAAATGCTGGTTTGGGGGGAGAGAGAGAGAGACAGAGAGAGAGATAGAAAGAGACCAATCTATAAGTTTACTATTTATACCACTGAAAGAGGGGGCAATTTTAACTCGTGGTGAAGTTTGGGGGTAGGACAGAGAGTGCATCAAGCTAGGTAGAGAGTACACTGTACAAATCAACTCCTCTTTTACCTTTCATCACTCCAAATGACAGAAAATCTTCAGTGATGTCAACTTTGCTGTTCGTACCTCTGACTGTGTATGTAAAACGTCCCTCCAAAACCTACCCCACCCCCCAAACCTCACCCCAAGATAAAAGTGCCCCTTGTTACAGTGCTATAAATAGTAAACTTGCAGCTTGGTCTCTACAGAGGTTCTCTCTCTCTCCCTCCCTTCCTTCCTTTTCGGTCAATAACGCACAATGGCATTAGGGCATTAAGCCCTAACGCAAAATGACAAATGACCCAGTTAGCTGGATAAGTAGCAATATTCAAACATCCAGCTAAGCTATCCAATTAACTTTAGTCCTGCTGGTTAGCTTATCCAGCTAACTTTAAATTTATTCAGTATATTCAGCAGCACGGCCGTATCACTGAAGTCTTAACCGGCTTACTTACTTACAGGCCGATACAGTACAGTGTTAACACGCGTTTTCGACGCGCTAGCTTTACCCCTTATTCAGTAAGGGGTAATAGCGTGTAGAAAATGTGCATCCAACCCCCCCGAAACTAAAAGCACCCACAACATGCAAATGCATGTTGATGGCCCTATTAGTTATTCTCGTGTGATTCAGTAAGTAAAATGTGCAGCCAAGCCGCACATTTTACTTTCAGAAATTAGCGCCTATCCAAATGTAGGTGTAAATTTCTGCCGGCACCGGGAAAGTGATATTAAGTCGGAGGTCCCAAAAGTTAAAAATAAATAAATAAATAAATAAATAAATAAATTTAAAATCGGCCTGAGGCTCGCGGGTTGAAAACTGGACGCTCAATTTTGCCAGCGTCCAGTTTCCGAACCCATGGCTGTCAGCAGGTTTGAGAACCGACGCCGGCAAAATTGAGCGTCGGCTGTCAAACTCGCTGACAGCCGCCGCTCCTGTCAAAAAAGAGGCACTAGGGACGCGATAGTGTCCCTAGTGCCTCTTTTTACCGCGGGCCCTAATTTGAATATTTTTTTTTAGTGAAACGCGCGCATAGGAGAGTGGGCGCTCGCCAGCTCTCCCACGAACTTTACTGTATCGGCCTTTAGCTGGCTATGACTGAATATTGATGTCTATATATGTTATGTTATGAGTAAAGTCAATAGTGGACCCTCGGGCCGGCTGAGGTGGACAGCGTCCACAGGAGTTAATAAGCCGGGAGGCGGCACTCAGCTGGAGCGGACTGATGGCGTCTTCACCCTGGAAACCCAAGACCCCCCCAGGAGGAGCCCGTAGGGGTCCGAGTCGCTGGGACTTAGGAGAATCGTGAATGAGTCCAAGGTCTGTGGCTGGCTGAGGACGAGGAGAATCGTGAGGAAGTCCGAGGATCGTGGCTGGCTGAAGACAAAGGAGAATCGTGAAGAGGACCAAGGTTCGAGGCTGGCAGAAGACAAAGGAGAATCGTGAAGAAGACCAAGGTTTGTGGCTGGCTGAAGACAAAGGAGAATCGTGAAGAAGACCAAGGTTCGTGGCTGGCTGAAGACAAGGAGAATCAGGAACCGGAGCTGGAGTCAGGATATGTAGACAGCAAGTAGAGCCCAGAGCTGGAGCCAAGGCACAGCAGGACCAAACAGAACCTGACCTGGAAGCAAGGCACGGCTGGGACAAGCTGGAACCGGAGCTGGAAGCAAGGCACGGCTGGAACAAGCAGGAACCAGGGCTGGAAGCAAGGCACGGCTGGAACAAGCAGGAACCGGAGCTGGAAGCAAGGCACGGCTGGAACAAGCAGGAACCAGGGCTGGAAGCAAGGCACGGCTGGAACAAGCAGGAACCGGAGCTGGAAGCAAGGCACGGCTGGAACAAGCAGGAACCGGAGCTGGAAGCAAGGCACGGCTGGAACAAGCAGGAACCAAGGCTGAAAGCAACGCTGGGAAGCAACTAAGCACACAGTAGAGTGACCTCGTTGCAAAGGCAAAGCAAGGAAGTCAGACGCTGGTTTAAATAGCCGGCCAGCATCTGACGTCAGGAACGGGGCGGTTCAGCACTTCCGGGTACTGGACCTTTAAGAGCCCCCTGCTCGCGCGCGCGCGTTGCCTGGCAGTGGGAGGAGTCTGAGTCGTCCCTCGGCAGCGTCTCCACGTGGAGAGAGACGCTGCCATGCGGCCCTGCAGGCCCCAGGAGCAACGGAACGCGGCGAGACCGGGAGAGGCAGCAGAAAGGTAAGGACCCGGTCGCTAGCCTAGCGACCGGGACCGCAACAGTACCCCCCCTTTTACGCCCCCTCTTCAGAGGACTAGGCCTGTCAGGATGGTCCAGATGATATTGCTGTAGGAGAGTCTTGTCCAAGATGTTGCGGGCAGGCTCCCACGTATTGTCTTCGTTTCCACAACCTTCCCAGGCCAGCAAATACTCCCAACGTCTGTTGGCGAAACGAGCATCCAGGACCTCTCGTACCTGGAACGTAGGATCCCCATCCGTGGTGGTGGAAGCGTCGTCAAGAGGCCTGGGGTGGAATCTGGAAAGAATTACTGGTTTTAAGAGAGAGACGTGAAAGACATCATGAATGCGTAAAGTGGTTGGGAGTCGTAGACGGTAAGAGACCAACCCTACTCTTTCTGCTACGCGGAAGGGACCACAGAACTTGGGAGAGAGTTTCTTGGAAGGTTGCCTCAAATGAATGTTCTTTGTACTAAGCCACACTCGATCGCCTGGGAGGAAGGTGAATGCAGGTTTTCGGTGTCGATCATAGTAGCGTTTAGCAGTGCGTGCGACTTTCTGAAGATGGTGTTGAGTTGAGGACCACAATTTACTCAATTGGTCCGCGGACAATTGAGCAGCGGGTGAGGAGGTTGGTACAGGTAGAGGTAACGGTGGTTTGAGCTGTTTACCGTACACAATTTGAAAAGGGGATTTCCCCGTCGCCGTATGTATCTGATTATTATAGGCGAATTCAGCCCAAGGCAAAAGCTCCACCCAATTATCTTGTTTGTGGTTAATGAACGCTCGTAGGAACAACTTTAAAGAACGATTCATGCGTTCAGTTTGCCCATTACTTTGCGGGTGAAAAGCGGAAGAGAAACTCAACTGGATCTTAAATTTTTTGCATAAGGCCTTCCAATACCTGGCTGTGAATTGAGGACCTCTGTCTGAAACAATGTCCTGAGGCAGACCATGAATACGGAATACATGGTGTGTGAACAGAGAAGCCAGTTCAGTGGCGGAAGGTAATTTGGGTAAAGGCACAAAGTGAGCCATTTTAGAGAAGCGGTCCACCGTGACCCATACCACAGTCTTGCCTTGCGAAGGCGGGAGTTCCACCATAAAGTCAGTGGCAATATGTGTCCAGGGTTCCGTGGGTATAGGTAACGGTTGTAGTAACCCTCTCGGGGGGCCATTAAGCGGTTTCTGCAGAGCGCAAGTGGGGCAAGAACTCACGTAAAGGGAAACATCACGTCGAAGACCTGGCCACCAATAGAAACGATTTATAAGATCCAAAGTTCTTAGTCTACCAGCGTGCCCCCCGGTCAAGGAGTCGTGGCCCCAAGACAGGACTTCCCTCCGAAGCCTTTTAGGAACCGTAGTCTTACTTGAGGAACAAATGGAAGTAGTAGTTAGTTGAACACAGGCAGGATCCAGGATGGTTCGTGGAGAGTCGTCCTCTTCTTCCCGCTGACAGGTACGAGATAGAGCATCGGCTCGAACGTTCTTCTCAGCTGGTCGAAACTTGAGGATGAAATTGAAACGACTGAAGAAGAGTGACCATCTTGCTTGCCGCGAGTTTAGTCGTTGAGCTCGGGCCAAGTACAATAAATTTTTGTGGTCAGTGTACACTGTCACCGGATGATTAGCCCCCTCCAGCCATTGCCTCCACTCCTCGAAGGCTAACTTAATGGCTAGGAGTTCCTTGTCTCCGATGCCATAGTTACATTCAGCAGGCGAAAACTTTTTAGAGAAGTAAGAACATGGCATCAATTTGCCCGAAGTATTGTGTTGACTGAGCACCGCTCCAACAGCCAGATTCGAGGCATCGACCTCCAAGATGAAGGGTCGTTGTGGATCTGGGTGTCGTAGGCAGGAAGCGGCTAGGAATGCTTGTTTTAAGTCTTCAAAGGCAGCCGAGGCGGTAGTGGACCAATCGTGAGCGTTAACCCCTTTGCGAGTAAGCGCCGTGAGAGGAGCTACCTTCTGGGAGTAATGTGGTATAAAATGCCTGTAAAAATTGGCGAATCCAAGGAATCACTGTAGCGCCTTCAGGCCAGACGGGCGAGGCCAATTGACAATGGCCGCCACCTTCTCTGGGTCCATCTGGAAACCGGACGAGGAAACAATATATCCCAAGAACGGAAGCGACTCGCGCTCAAACTGACATTTTTCAAATTTAGCGTATAGATGATTGTCCCTTAGAGCCTGTAAGACTTGTTTGACGTGTTGGCGATGGGAAGAGAGATCTTGGGAATAGATCAGGACGTCATCAAGGTACACTATGACGAAAGAATGAAGCATCTCCCGGAGTACCTCATTCATCAGATTCTGAAAGACAGCAGGGGCATTACATAAGCCGAAAGGCATTACTAAGTATTCGTAATGTCCATCTCGCGTGTTGAACACTGTCTTCCATTCGTCACCGGGACGAATACGAACCAAATTGTATGCTCCACGTAAATCCAATTTTGTAAAGATCTTGGCCCCCTGAAGTCTATCGAGCAGTTCTGGGATCAGAGGCAAGGGATAGCGATCTTTCTTAGTGATGGAGTTCAGACCTCGATAGTCTATGCACGGCTGGAGGGAGCCATCTTTTTTGGACACAAAAAAGAATCCTGCTCCTGCAGGGGAGTGCGAAGGACGAATGAACCCTTTGGCAAGATTCTCCGTAATGTAGTCTGACATTGCATGGGTTTCTGGCAGAGAAAGAGGGTATACCCTACCCCGCGGGGGAGTGGAACCAGGTAGTAAATCAATGGCACAGTCGAAGGGCCGATGGCATGGAAGTAGTTCAGCCTTTTGTTTGGAGAACACGTCAGCGTAATTCTGGTACGGCAAAGGAAGATCCAGGGCAGAGTGAGAGAGTAATATCTCCGGTCTAGGAACGGGATCCAGGCAATTCTGGAAACAGGAAGGACTCCATTGCGCAATTTGGAGAGAGTCCCAATGGATCACCGGAGCATGTTGTTGCAACCAAGGGAGTCCCAGGACCACAGGGTGCACCGATTTATCAAGTAGCAAAAAGGAGATTGTCTCAGTGTGAAGCACTCCCGTCCGTAAAGTGAGAGGCATCGTAGTTTCAGAAATGGATCCAGGTAGAGGGGTTCCCTGGATAGAGGTAACCCGTAATGGAGGTATCCGGCGCTTAGTAGGTAGTCCTAATTGGTGTACCAGTTCTCTCCAGATAAAGTTCCCTCCGGCTCCGGAATCAATGAAAGCTAGAGTCTGAAAAGAGCCACCTGGATACTCCAACGTTATAGGAACTGTACATTGAGGAGTAGCATTAACATAGCCTAGGGGAACCTCCTCATCTCTCCCTAGACCTGAGCTTTTCCCGGACACTGACCCAGGAAATGACCCTTAGTGCCGCAGTATAAGCACAGGCCTTGAGTGCGGCGACGTGTCTTCTCCTCCTCGGTTAGGGGCGCCCGACCAAGCTGCACAGGTTCCTCAGAGGGACTGTGGGAGGCTGATGGTGTCTTGTGAGGTAAAGTCAGAGACCTGGAGAAGGAGGGTGCCAAAGAGACAGGCCGACGAGGAACTCGACCCTCCTTAGCTCGTTGCTGCAATCGCCGGTCAATCCTCCCGGCCAAGTCTATCACCCCGTTCAGAGTGAAGGGCAGGTCGCGAGCCATCAGCTCGTCCTTGATACGGCCTGCAAGGCCTTCCAGGAAAATACCCCGCAAACAGTCATCCTGCCAGCCGAGTTCCATCGCCAGAGTACGAAATTCAATAGCGTACTCCGCCAGAGAACGGGATCCTTGTCGTAGCTGTAGAATTTCAGTGGTAGCGGTGGTAGCACGAGCTGGCTCGTCAAAAGTCTGTTTGAAGTGAGTCACAAAATCCTGTAAATTGTGCAGCATGGCGTCCTGTTTCTCCCACATGGGAGAGGCCCATAGCATAGCTCTCCCATCGAGCAGAGACAAAATATTTGCTACCTTGACGGCATCAGACGGGAACTGCCCTGGTAGCAAAGTGAAGCGGATGAAACACTGATTCAAAAACGCCCTGCACGATCTGGCATCCCCGGAGTATCGAGTAGGCGCTGGAAGCTGAGTCTGCGCGGGAGCTAGAACCGCCGGTGGAGGCGGGGGTTGTGCCACCGGAGGAGGATTGGCGTCCAAGCGACTGGCTAGGCGATCCACCGTAGCAGCCAAGACTTCCAGACATTGCTGTTGCTGCTGGATTCTTTGGGCCATGCCAGGGATGGCCTGCATAGGAGCGGAGTCCGCCGAGTCCATGGCCTTTGCAAACTGTTATGTTATGAGTAAAGTCAATAGTGGACCCTTGGGCCGGCTGAGGTGGACAGCGTCCACAGGAGTTAATAAGCCGGGAGGCGGCACTCAGCTGGAGCGGACTGATGGCGTCTTCACCCTGGAAACCCAAGACCCCCCCAGGAGGAGCCCGTAGGGGTCCGAGTCGCTGGGACTTAGGAGAATCGTGAATGAGTCCAAGGTCTGTGGCTGGCTGAGGACGAGGAGAATCGTGAGGAAGTCCGAGGATCGTGGCTGGCTGAAGACAAAGGAGAATCGTGAAGAGGACCAAGGTTCGAGGCTGGCAGAAGACAAAGGAGAATCGTGAAGAAGACCAAGGTTTGTGGCTGGCTGAAGACAAAGGAGAATCGTGAAGAAGACCAAGGTTCGTGGCTGGCTGAAGACAAGGAGAATCAGGAACCGGAGCTGGAGTCAGGATATGTAGACAGCAAGTAGAGCCCAGCTGGAGCCAAGTTACAGCAGGACCAAACAGAACCTGACCTGGAAGCAAGGCACGGCTGGGACAAGCTGGAACCGGAGCTGGAAGCAAGGCACGGCTGGAACAAGCAGGAACCAGGGCTGGAAGCAAGGCACGGCTGGAACAAGCAGGAACCAGGGCTGGAAGCAAGGCACGGCTGGAACAAGCAGGAACCGGAGCTGGAAGCAAGGCACGGCTGGAACAAGCAGGAACCAGGGCTGGAAGCAAGGCACGGCTGGAACAAGCAGGAACCGGAGCTGGAAGCAAGGCACGGCTGGAACAAGCAGGAACCGGAGCTGGAAGCAAGGCACGGCTGGAACAAGCAGGAACCAAGGCTGAAAGCAACGCTGGGAAGCAACTAAGCACACAGTAGAGTGACCTCGTTGCAAAGGCAAAGCAAGGAAGTCAGACGCTGGTTTAAATAGCCGGCCAGCGTCTGACGTCAGGAACGGGGCGGTTCAGCACTTCCGGGTGCTGGACCTTTAACGCGCGTTGCCTGGCAGTGGGAGGAGTCTGAGTCGTCCCTCGGCAGCGTCTCCACGTGGAGAGAGACGCTACCATGCGGCCCTGCAGGCCCCAGGAGCAACGGAACGCGGCGAGACCGGGAGAGGCAGCAGAAAGGTAAGGACCCGGTCGCTAGCCTAGCGACCGGGACCGCAACAATATATACATTTTTTTCAGTGTCAGTCTGGCAGCATATCTCACTGGCTGCTGGTGTGTAAAGGTATAAGTCCATATGTGTGCACTGTGGTTACAAATGGCCTTTACTGCTACAGCCCGCATTGACATGTCACTTTCTAGCAGAAAGTTACAAAGTGCAACACTCTAGTATGACATGACTCCCAGAGAAAACAGCTCCAGTCAGATAACTCTTTCTCGTGTGCAGCTGTCTGAGTGGATCAATATGTTCTCTAAGCAAAATACCTTTTGCTTAATAAAAGTATTGATCCCTTGTTTGGAAATACAGTAGATATAGATGGAAAATAAATTTTACCTAGCACTAGTAATAACTTCATAGAGTAGAGGAATAACCTAGTGATTAAAGCAGTGAGCTTTAAACCAGGAAGCCAGCGTTCAAATCCCACTGCCATTCCTTGTAACCTTGGGCAAGTCACTTCACTCTCCATTGCCTTAGGTACAAACTTACTGCCTAATTCACTAAGGGCTAGATTTTAAAAGCCCTGCGCGCGTAAATCCTGCCGTATTTACGCACGCAGGGCACTCGCGCCCCGGCGGCCTATTTTGCATAGGCCGCCGGCGCGCGCAAAGCCCCGGGACGTGCGTAAGTCCCGGGGCTTCGTAAAAGGAGCGGGAGGGGGCATGTCCAGGGTCAGGGGGCGGTCTGGGGTGGGTCCGGAGGTGTAGCAACGGTTCGGGGGTGGGCCGGGAGGGCGGTCCCGAGTCCCCCGGCACTGCGGCCTGTGCCGGGGGATGCCGAGGCGGCGCGCACAAGTTATGCCTGCTTCAAGCAGGCGTAACTTGCACAACAAAGGTGGGGGGATTTAGGTAGGGCTGGGGTAGATAGGGGAAGGGAGGGGAAGGTGGGGGGACGCGGGAGGGAACGGAGGCAGGCTGCGCGGCTCGGCGTGCGCAGGCTGCCGATTTTGCGCAGCCTTACGTGCGCCAACCCCGGATTTTATAAGATACGCGCGTATCTTATAAAATCCGACGTACTTTTGTTCGTGCCGGTTGCACGAACAAAAGTACGCGCATGCGTGTACTTATTCAAGATCTACCTCCAAGGCTTTTCTCTATTCTGTGTCTATGGGAAAAAACCTTGCTGAATCAGGCCCTTAGACTGTAACCCCACTGAGGACAGGTACCTACAGTACCTGAATGTAATCTGCTTTGAAGTGTCTGAAAATAAATACATTTTCTGTAGCACTAATAACATACCTACAGTTTTGGGATGGTAAATAGGTGATCATAAAGCTGTAGAACTACCACCTTCTAGAATTATATCCCAAACAGTTGTTAAAATAACTTTCCTCACACTTGTATCATTCTCTTCCCTTTGCATATTTCTTTCGTTGTACTTGTTCAGCATTTCTCTTTTCCTGCTCAGTCCATCTAGTTCAGAGCCTGAGGCAGAGAGGATTCATTCTCCCTTTCTGCCCCAGTGCATCTGCAATATCTCAAGGCCTATATCCTCGTCCTCACAGTGAATATCATTAGAATTGCACTATGTATAGAGACCTTTGCTTTTAGTTTTTTATTTTGCCTGGGAATTTCATTGTTATATCAAAAAAAGTCTGGAAAAAATGACACACAGGAGAAAAAAAGTCAATTTTTCACTGATTTCTTTTTTGTTCAAGCACTGAACTTCCCAAGAAAAATAAAATAAAAATAAAAAATAAAGGTCCCTAACTATGTATTATTTATTCAATATTATTTATGTTGCATTTTACATAATAAAATTGCAGCAAGGATTTTAATATGATGCATGTATGGTATCCATACATTCATTTTTTTGTATTTTCAGTTGTTCCTCCCCATCTCACTATGCTGGAGCACTGAATGATCTCTGCTCCTTTTGTTGGCTCATAAGAGACAAAAGTGCTGGGATCCAATTCTTGTTATGATTGATAGCCAAGAACTTCCTGGGCTGGGCCTGATAGCTGGGGCAGAAGATTTCCATGCTGAGTCTGCATTATGTATTTAGAGCTAGTTGAGGCTGGAAACAAGGAGAAAAGAATGTCCTAACTGCTGTTGAGCTCTTCCCCACTTCCTCTACATAAAAGGGATGGTAATTTTCAAAATGGCGTGCAGGTACTGTTTGGCACGTGTGCGTTCGCACACTCTAAGATATGTGGCCATTTTACAACTTGCTCATGTATATGCACGCATGTTATAAAATAGCCTCACAGTATGCAAATGTCTGCCCAATGTTAAGTGGGCGTGCGCCTAAATCCTACTTCTACCGCGTAAGTCGGAGAATTTTAAAAGTGTCACGCATCCATGCCATTGCCAATTTCACCAGGTCGTCCAGCAGTTCACCCTGTTAACAGCTAGGTCCTTCAAACACCCCTGGTTTGATGGTCTACAGTCCCTCCAGTTACCCCAGATCCTTTAAACCCCTAAGAAATGGCTCTTTTAAAAACATTTTTTAACATACACCTCATCCCTAGCAGAATTAAACTTACATGGCAGGAGGTTCGGACGCACACCCAGGTGTGTAAGTATTTATGCACTCATCCATGAAGTTACCATGTGGCACATTTAAAACTAATCGGAGAAAGTTCTTTTTCACTCAACGCACAATTAAACTCTGGAATTTGTTGCCAGAGGACGTGGTTAGTGCAGTTAGTATAGCTGGGTTTAAAAAAGGATTGGATAAGTTCTTGGAGGAGAAGTCCATTACCTGCTATTAAGTTGACTTAGAAAATAGCCACTGCTATTACTAGCAACGGTAACATGGAATAGACTTAGTGTTTGGGTACTTGCCAGGTTCTTATGGCCTGGATTGGGCACTGTTGGAGACAGGGTGCTGGGCTTGATGGACCCTTGGTCTGACCCAGTATGGCATGTTCTTATGTTCTTATCTCTTGGATATACCCCAAAGCACCCATGTCCCACCCAGACCATGCCCACACCCCACCCCTTTTTGAAAACTTTTGAGATGTGCGTGCAGCGGGAGTACTTTCTGAGAGAGAGAATTTGAGTGAAGACTTAATGTGATTTGGAGGGATGGAAGGTGAAAGAAGAGTAGATTTGTGCCGTGTTCTCTCTACCTAGCTGCAATCAAGCAATCAATCATCCCCACTCAGCTGCTGAGTTCCTGCTCTCCCCTCAATTCCAAAATCCTCTCATTCCCTCACATTCGATTTCTGAATGCTTGTTCTCCTTACACATTATGGACTCTCTAACTCAGTGGTCCCCAAACCTGTCCTGGAGGGCCACCAGCCAGTCGGGTTTTTGGGATATCCTCAGTGAATATGCATGAGAGAAAATTTGCATGCACTGCCTCCATAACATGCAAATTTTCTCTCATGCGTATTCATTGTGGATATCCCAAAAACCCGACTGGCTGGTGGCCCTCCAGGACAGGTTTGGGGACCACTGCTACTTCTCCTCTCCATTCTCCATCTCCTCCTCTCCCTTCAATGGGGGACTTCACATTATTGTTCAGGCTATGCATCCTTTCAGTGAGCTTATACTGAATGCACTGTCATTGATCTGTGCTGGAACCAAGGAGGAGAAGCAGCTCAGTTACAAGACTGAGACAAGGAATGAAGAAGGGGAGATGAGGGGAAGAAAAAAAAGACAGGAGCAGCCACCAACCCCCCTCCCCCCCCCCAAAAAAACCCCAAGGCGTAACATTCTGGGGGGTGGGAAGCAGAGAGTCAGGGCATGGGCTCTGTGTGCCCATAGCTAGCAATACCCCTGGACTTACTTATGAAATATCTTTAAAGTTTTTAAAAACCTCATTAGGTGTTTTATTAGTGTTTTGTCTGATTCCAAAAAACAAGGATGTTCATATTCAAAGCATTTAGCCAGCTAACTCAGCAGTGCTTTTGAACTTACACCGGAATGTACGATATCCGGCTGAGACTAAAAAAATGCACTACTTAGCTGGCTAAGTCCAAACTTGCATGGCTTGTGGTTTTACATACGTGAGCATGTTTGCACACATACTGTAACGACTTTGCACATGCCCATATCCATGCATATTCGGGCAGGCGCAAGCAGTTGCAAACGTTATCCTCTTAAAGTGCACTTACTGGCATAAAACCTATTGACAATTTAATGGCATACACTGTAGCAATTTTCAAAAGCCCAATTACACACTCAAAGTGCATTTAGATGTGTAAAACCCAGTTTTAAGCGTGTAAATCCTTTTGAAAATTATCCCTTTAGCCTGGCCCATGGCAACTAGGGCACTGTGATTGTTACATAAAGTCATAGAAGGAAGGCGGCAGAAGAAGACCACCACAGTGTTACGAGGTGGGCCTTGAAAGGCCTTGCATTCTGTTATGAAGGGGTTGTTTAGTGTGCCCTTGGGCCTCAGCCCGACCCCAGACGGATCCGGACCAAACCAAGGGTTGACGGCATGTTCCAGCATGGTTGACGGGCTTACCCTCTGCCAGGCCTGCAAGCTCCAAAGGCCAACAACATGATGATGTTGGAATGTGAATGGTCCTCCGACCATTCCGAGCCCTTTCGGACCTGCCGCTTGGATCAGCGTGAAGCAGCAGGCCTGGGCTGAGGACGAGGGCAGACGGGCCTTGACATGAAGACATAACACCAAGGTCGATGCTACGGCATCGCAGACGAAGACATGACACCAAAGCTGATGTGGACGGCATCAGAGACGAGGGCTGGCACAGGACATGACACCAAGGTAGTTGAAGACATGACACCAAGGCTGATGCGAAGACATCACGGACCAATGGTCGATGCGACGGCATCCTGGACCAGGGTCGATGCGACGACATCAGGAACAAGACGTTGAGGCGAAGACCTGACACCAAGACTGATGCAACCGCATCCAGGACGAGACAAGGAACTTGACGAAGTCCAGACGAGATGAGAGATTGGGCGGAAGGACATTGGCACTGTATCTCAGGGCGCCCTACACAGTCCACCCGTGGGAGTGGTCACGGACCACCCTGCCCCACTACGCGCCCTACACAGCCTGAGGAGGCTGGTCACGGACCACGCTGAGAACGGGATGAGCGCAGGGAAGGATCCAGTTGAGGTGGGACTCAGACGACGAAGGCAGATGTCATCTGGAGCTCCACAAAGGCTGGCAGGACATGATGGCTCAGGAGCACAGGAACAAATTCCACCTGTAGGCAACTCCACGCTCGGGAAAGATGTCATCCGAGAGAGCAACGGCCTGACAGGACCAGAAGGCTCAGGAGCGCCGAAACGAACATCAAGAAGGGCAGGTCACCAGGGACGAAACACCAGGAGATGAACATCAGGACACCTGGACGAGGACATCAGGCATGAAGAGTTGACTTGATGTGACATGAAGAGATGAAACGAAGAGGAGCTCCACGAAGAAGACCTGACGGAGCTCTGGCAGGCAGGAGCCTCCAGAGTGAAGTAACTCCGATGCAAGGCAAAGACTGAAGTGACGGAGCAGCCCTTTATAGGGCTGGAGCAGGAAATCAGTCCCTTAGGTGGCGCCAGCACATTTCCTGTGTCTGGCCCTTTAAATCTTGTAGAGAGGCGTGCGCCAGCGCCTAGGAGGAGCAGGAAGCTGGCTGTGCAGGACCGTGGACAGCGGCCTCCGTGCCGCAAAGATGACGTGGACATCGGGGGTGGCTCCGGCCGCGAAAAGGAACATGAAGCGTGGCTTCCGGGCCGCGAGGGGAAATTAAGTCCGCGGCTCCGGCCACGTAGCCAGCCCCAACTTCGGCGGCGTCCGGCCGCATCGGGTGAAGGCAGCATGGGGGAATGTGAGTGCAGCCTGCTCGTGGGGACCCGCGGGCAGCGTTCCATAACACACAGGGTCCATTCAGTCTACGTTCTCAGAGAGAGCAGGATGTTTTCTCTTGCTTCTGCATGTCCCCCCTTGTTGTTGTGGCTCTGTTCATTGCCTCATAAATAAACCTTTCCCCTGAACACACCTGTATTCACCCGAGAGCCTGGAGCCCAGCCGGATCTCTCTGTGCAACGCGTACCTAAGCACTGCGCATTCTCCTTGTACAGCAGAGTGCCATGAGCCCTTGTCATTAATAAATCAGTTAATCTCGAAGATGCCACCAGCCTCTCTGTCATTTTTTGTTGCTACAAACATGGATGCCCCTCTGGAAACATCACCATCCATACCTCTGAAAAGCCTAGTTAGTTTATAATGTGCTTTAGATAACCATTTGGATATTATCTGGTCTACATCTAAAATAATTACTTTAAAAAAACCCCACACGTTGGAAAAGACTATATTGTTTTAAAGATCCTGAAGTTTCTTAAACCTAAATAATAGGATTTTCATTTAGTAAATAAGACTGAATTGTGATCCTGTTCCATAGTTGCTACATCTAACCATTGGTGGCTTCAATAGCCTAATTAAAACAGAATAAATGTAAGATTTCTAATCACCTTGAAAGTTCACAGAAGAGTAAGATTAGATCCATGTACTGGTCAAACTGTTATTGAAAATGTAATTGCCTTTGACTGAGCCAGAAAGTTCAGGTTAATTTAACAAGATGATCCAGATAGCAAATTACTTCTGTACTAATGGCACAAAAAAGCAGGTCTGCTTAGTAAACCCCCCTGGCCACTTTACAGTTTCAGGAGTTTAAAGAAGCTGGAACTAAATAAAAGAGGTTAAAATCAATGGAGCTTTAATCACTCATGGATTAGAGTGGGATTTATATGCTTGGAATCAGCAGGGGTAGATAAATCCACCATTAGGATGAATGACCGAGGGAGGAAATAGTGAGTTTGGTGAGTGACTTGAGGAACATGAATGAGTATGTAAAGCTTGTGTCTCGATTTATGCTTATTGATTTGCAATTTCCCCAGTCTTGAATTCCCCAAGCTACTTTTAAATGTAAGAAAATTATCTTTGTTTATTGTTTTCTTGCAACGTGTCAACCTTTAGCACACACTGGGGGTGTTAAGGATATGGAACTTTACAAAAGTGATGATATTTAGGAGGTAATTATCCAAGGAGTTACGTGCATAAATGTAACTACTGTTGTAGCAATTTTCAAAAGCCATTTACTCCCGTAAAGTGCACTTGCACGGGTAAATCCTATGGACAATTCAATGGCATACATTGTAGCAATTTTCAAAAGCCCAGAGACGGTATATGAGCGGGTGGCCAGACATGCGGCCATTTTATATCCTGTGCGCACGTATGTGTGCATGTTATAAAAAAGCCCTGGCATTTGCACCCGTGCTAATTTTACAAGTGTGCATGCCCAGCTGCTTAATGTCAGCTTTGAGCCGTGCATGTGAGGGAAATTTATAACAAACGCGCGTCCGTGCCATGACCAGTTTCACCACTTTGGCTACCAGTTTGCCCAGTCTAGAGCTAGGTCCTCCAAACCCCCTGGGGTTCTTTAGTCTGCACTCTCCCTAGTTAACCCAGACCCTTCAAACACATCAGAGATGCCTGGAAAAGGTTATATTGAGACTTGCACCTCCTCCATAGCAGAAGTAACTTTTCGCAGAAATATACCCAGGCACATAGGCACATGCATCTCTTGGCCCTGCCTCAGAATGCCCACATCCCGCCCCTTTTCCCCCCCATGCAAGATATTCACGCATCAGAACTTGTGCAAGCATGTGCCCAGCTTATAAAAACAGGTGGACATGTGCATGTGCTACATGCATGCCCATCTCCCAGTTTTGGCACACGCCCAGCTTTGAAAATTCACCTTTTAAAGTGCACTTATGCACGCAAAACCTATTGACAATATAATAGCATATATTGTAGCAATTTTCAAAAGCCCACTTAACTGGGTAAAGTGCATTTACATGTGTAAAAACCATTTTTAACTGTGTAAATGCATTTGAAAATCAGGCCTTTAATGTGGGCAAGGGCAAAGTGATGCACATAGTGAAGAGCAACCTAAATTATAGCCACACAATGCAAGGTTCCACATTTAGAGTCACCGCCCAGGAAAAGGATCTTGGCGTCATCATGAATATGTTGAAATCCTGTGCTCAGTGTGTGGCAGCAGCCAAGAAAGCCAACAGAATGCTAGGAATTATTAGAAAAGGAATGCAGAATAAAACAGAGAATATCATAATGCATCTGTATCGCTCCATGGTGAGACTGCACCTTGAATACTGTGTACAGTTCTGGTCACTGCATCTAAAAAAAAATATCATGCACAGGGTTACAGAGAAGGGCGACCAAAATGATAAAGTATATGGAATGATTCTCCTAAGAGGAAAGGCTGAGGTTAGGACTCTTCAGCTTCGACAAGAGACAGCTGAGGGTAGATATGATAGAGGACTATAAAATAATGAGTGGAGTGGAATGGGTAAACACGAATCAGTTATTTACTCTTTCAAAAAGTACAATGACTAAGGGATACACAATGAAGCTACTAGATAATACATTTCAGACAAATAGGAGAAAATATTTTTTTAATTAATGAATAATTAAACTCTGGAATTCGTTGTCAGAGGATATGGTTTTACCATATTAGTTTTACCATATTATATATAATTATATATAATATGGTTTTATCATATTAGTGTACTTGGGTTTAAAAAAGGTTTGGACAAGTTCTTCCTAATATTAAGGTGAATTTGGGGGAATCCACTGCCGATCCCTGGGATAAACAGCATGGAATCTATCAAGCTTTTGAGATCCTGCCAGGTACTTGTGACCTGGATTGGAAAAGTTTTGGAAACGGGCTTAATGGACTTTTGATTGACCCAGTATAGAAAGTCTTGATGTTCTTATCTCACAATTGCTGAATTCCACTGTAATTGGTAATCTATTTCACTAACAAATGTTAGATTGGAATATGAAACCTACTGTACAGGTGAGAGCAAAGGTGCATCAAGGCCAGCATTCTATTTCCTCCAGTGGCTGCTCTTGGCCATTCTTGGCCAAGATCATTGAGAAAACGTTCAACCACCAACTCTCAGAATTCCTGGAAACCCACAACATACTGGCCCCCGCCCAACACGGCTTCAAAACTTTTCACAGCACCGAATCACTACTACTCACCCTCATAGACACTATACTATGAGGGCTCGACAAAGGCACTACCTCCTTCCTAATCCTACTAGACATCTCCACCACATTTGACACCTTCAGCCATAAGATTCTAATTCACAGACTAAAAGAAATAGGCATCACCGGCACCATACTCCAATGGTTCCAATCATTCCTCACCAACAGAATGTTTAAAGTAGCCCAAGGAAATACAACATCAGAAAGAATCCCCCTCCCACAGGGAGTCCCACAAGCCTCATCCCTATCCCCTACCCTCTTCAACGTCTATATGCTGCCACTATGCAAATACCTAGACAAAACAGGGCTCACCTACTTTCTTTACGCTGATGACGTACAGATCCTGCTCCCCATCAGAGACAATGTTAGCAATACCCTAAACCGATGGGAAACATACCGGACAGACATAACATCCATCCTCTCAGAAATGGCACTAACGTTCAACCAGAGCAAGACGGAAATTCTTCACCTCTCCAGAAAAACCTCAATACCCATCGCTGACCACACAACTCTATCCAATTATAACATGCGCCTGACGGTTAGAGACCTCGGAGTCTCCCTGGACCAGTAACTGTACTTCAAACAGCATATCAAGACACTGATAAAAGAAGGATTCTACAAACTCCAGATCCTGAAGAAACTCCAACTTCTACTACATCCTCCAGACTACCGGATAGTACTGCAATCCTTCCTTTTCGCCAAAATAGACTATTGCAATGCCCTCCTAACTGGCCTTCCCGCATCCACCCTCAAGCCCCTCCAGCTCCTACAAAATGCTGCTGCACGGTCACTAACGAATAAGAAAAAAACAGATCACATCACACCCGCCCTCAAACAACTCCACTGGCTGCCCGTCCCATTCAGATCCCAATACAAAATACTCATGCTCATACACAAATCAATCCATAATGACAAAGCCAGCTGGTTACAAGGACCTCTGACCCCCTGCAACCCCACTAGAAATCTCCGCTCAACCAACCCAGGCCTTCTCCCCATTCCCCCCGCCAAAAAAGGACATAGAGTCTCCACCAGAGAACGAGCTGCATCCAGAGCTGCAGGCCTTCACCTCTGGAACAACCTTCCAACTGCTCTCAGAACTGACCCATCTACACCCACCTTCTGAAAGAACCTCAAGACCTGGCTCTTCCGGAAAGCTTTCACACAAGACAAATAATCCCGCCCCCAGCCCCTCCTCCCACCATTCAACATTCCCCCCCATTCCCCCCCTCCGCCTCCCAGCCCCCCCAGCTTCCCAATCCTGCCATTGTACATAGTTAATTTAACTCTTAATATATTCTGTAAGAAGTTATGCTATTAAGCACATTATATTGTATTACTATCTTGTAAAACAGTTATATGTACGTAGCCAGTTACTCAATTAAGCTGTTATATTGTATCATGTCATTATAAGGCTCAGCTTAGACATCTTGTTATATGTAAACCGATGTGATATGTCAAATCGAATGTCGGTATAGAAAAATAAATAAATAAGATTCCACGCTGCTTACTCTTAGGAATAAGGGGTGGTTTTCCCCAAGTCTACCTGATTAATAATGGTTTATGGACTTTTCCTCCAGGAACTTGTCCAAACCTTTTTTAAACCCATCTATGCTAACTGCCTTTACCAGACACTGCAGCAATGAATTCCAGAGCTAAATTGTATGTTGAGTGACTAAGGACTTGAAATTATTTACTGTGTTGTGAATCTGATCACCACTGTAACTTATGTAAATTGCATAGGTTGTCTGAAATCAATTGTTATCTGCCTTGAAGCTATTATTGGTAAAAGGTGGAATATCAAATGTCTCTAAATAAATGAATGATTAAAATTTTCTCTGATTTGCTTTAAATGTGCTACTTAGTAACTTCATGGAGTGTTCTCTAGTCTCTAGTCTTTGTATTTTTTTGAAAGAGTAAAAAACAGATTTGCATTTACCTGATCTAATCCTCTCATGATTTTATAGGCCTTTATCATATCTCCCCTCAGTCATCTCTTGTTCAAGCTGAAGAGCCCTAATCCCTTTAGCCTTTCCTCAAGGAGAAGCTGTTCCTCATTCCCCTCCTCATTAGGTTACCGTTCTCTATATCTTTTTTTATTTCTGCTATTTTTTTTTTTAGATGTGGCAACCAGAATTATACACTGTATTCTAAGTGAATTTGCATCATGGAGCAATACATAAGAACATAAGAAATTGCCATGCTGGGACAGACCAAGGGTCCATCAAGCCCAGCATCCTGTTTCCAACAGAGGCCAAAAACCAGGCCACAAGAACCTGGCAAATACAGAGGCATTATGATATAAAGATGCTCAGGGGAAAAACATTTGTTTTCATTATTCGCTTCATTTTCAGAAAGTTTTTCCCCCCATTAATTTTGGTTTGTGAATTTCTTGATTAATTTTATTTGTGTGAAAAAAAGAAATCAAGCAATAAAGTCTCCCTCCCACCCTCCTAGAAAAATTCCGGGGCCAGGATCCCCCCCCCCCCAGTCCCCACTCACCATGCACTATGCAGATCCGCTGGCAAGGCCTAGGCTGAAGCCTTGGACTTGCATAGGCTGAGGCTGCGGTAGGTTGCCCCAAGCCCAAACCTGAAGCCACGACCCAATCTGGAGGCTGAGTCCCAATGCCAAGGCCTTGGTCTAGACCCAGGTCTGATGTCGCAACCCAATGCCAGGTCCTCAGCCTAGGCTGGAGCCCAAGCTCAGGCCAGATGCTGGGGTCTTGACCCAAACCTAGGTCTGATGCTGTGACCTGACCCAGAGGCAGAGTCCTGACGTTGGGGCATCAGCCTAGTCTGGAGTCCGAGCCCAGGACCGCCAGTGTGATGCGACCCAGAGGCCGGGTCCTGATTCGGTGGCCTTGGCTAGGCTACAGCCTGAGTCCAAGCCTGAGCCCAGGCTCAAAGTCATGACCTGACGTGGAGGAAAGGTCTTGATGTCAGGGCCTCAGCCAATCCCGTTGCCATGACCCAAACTGGAGGCCAGATCCCGATGCCAGTACCTCAGCCTATGTCTTGCCTCCTATGCTGGAGTCTGAGTCCAGGCCTGATGCTGTGACTCACCCCAGAGGCTGGGTCTGTACGCCTGGGCCTTGGCCTAGGCTTGAGCCCGAGCTCAGACCTGCCACCACAACCTGACCTGGAGGCAGGTTCCTGAAGCAGGGGTCTCAGCTCAGACTCAGGCCTGATGCCGTGACCAACCTGGAGGCCAGGTCCTGATGGCGGAGCCTCAGCCTAAACCCAAGCCCAACCCGACGCTGCGACTCAACCAGGATGCCAGGTCCAGCTGCCGGGTCCTAGGCCCAGACAGGCCTGATGCTAGGACCTTGGCCAGGAGGCTGGGTCCTGATGCCTGGGCTAAGGCCCAAGATCAGACCAGACCTCAGAGCCCAGGTCTGGAAGCTCCTCTTTGGGTCGTCTTCTTTGGCTCTTCAATGCCAAATCACAGAGTCCGCTGGGGTCGCATCGGAGTTAATGAACTCTAGTGCATTCACCCCAGCAGACTGTGCCATTTTGATGTAGGGCAATGCTCTACAGTGCCGTATATCAAAATGGTACTGTCCGCTGGGGTGAATGCACCAGAGTTAATTAACTCCAACTCGACCCCAGCAGACTCCATCATTTGGCATTGAAGAACTGAAGAAAGAAAAGAAACCCAAGAGAAACTTCCAGGTCTGGTCTCTGAGGCCTGGGCCTGACCCTGGGCCGAGCATAGGTGAAAGAAGCTGGCCTCCAGTCCGAGGCCCCCTGTTGGGTCTGGATCGGGATCCCTTCAAATTATTCATAACTCAGCTGCCCTATTGCTCACTTCTATCTCAATATGTGATTATATCACCCTAGTCCTCAGGTTCTGCAATGGCTTCCAATTTATTGGCATGTCCAGTATAAATTAGCTGGCATCATTTACAATTTACTAAATAATGCGACTTCCCTTTTAATCACCTCCTCTCTGAAAATGTATACCTCGGCTAGTATATTTCGGTCATCCAGTCAAGGGCCTATAGATTTCCCATTTCCTAAAGTCGTGTACCTGGATGAGAATCAAGCATTTACAAGGAAACTTTAAATAAAATAATCCCCCCAGAGCCTGGACCTTGGATTTTAAAGACAAAAAGGATCTCCTCCTCAGCTGTGTCTCTCATAAACATCTAAAAATATCTGTTCCGTGGCGCTACAAAATTTCTCTCTTTTATTCTTAAAGTATTGATGGAGAATCAGTTCTCTGTCTACTTCAGCTACAAAAGTGACAATCAGTACTGGCCTAAATATTGAATAATAAATGGATCAATGTCCAGGCCAATAATGGTCGATCAACAGACTCCGCATATTACTTTCTTACATACTGACAACAATAGCACAGGCCACTGAGAGAAAAGTTAAGAGAATCTGAGCCTTATTTAAAAAAAACAAAAAAAACAAACCCTGGCCTAGGCTGGAAGATTGAATGCAGCCTTAAATAAGTTTTCAGAATTTTTTTTAAAGCTTTAGCTTTCTTAATGTTACGTACAATCGAGGACAAACAGTTCCATAGTACAGAGCCCGCTATAGAGAAGGTTATCTTCCAGGGGAATAGATACACTTTCATTGATCCCTCCCACCTGGAAACCTTTAATCCATAGATACTACATCTCTAATTTAGGAAGTAAATGTGATCTAGGGGTACATCAAAGGGGTTTTGATAAATTGCCACAGTACATGTATTTAGTATTATTTTGCTATTTTCCTTTGAAGGCTCCATAATGTGGACTTTGAGTAATTGAGCTTTATGTAAATTTTGTTCTTATATATTTTCTTCTTGATGATAATTCCTGGCTCTGTGTTCTTTTACCTATTTTTGGGTCTTTGTACATTTTTCTTTAAAAGCCAATAAAAATTAAATTATTTAAAAAAAATGTATATGAAAAGCCATTTGGCGCAGGGCTAATGATTATGGAAAGTGGGCGTGGCAATGGTTCAGAGGCTGCATGAGCTCTGCGATGCACTCAGCCCATGGTCTGAAGGCCCTTTAAATATTTCTACTGGATAGATATACAGACAAATTTTAAATCCCCCCGCGTGCAAAAAATGGGGGTGACGCACATGGCCGGGTCTTGCGCACGCCGCGCGAATCTTCAAAGGGGCCCGGCTATGCGTGTAACCCCCATTACGTGCTGAAGTGCCAGGCCCAGTTAAAGGGGCAGTCTGGGGAGCGGGGAGGGGTGTTCCAGAGGCGGGGAGGGGTGGTGCTGGAGGCGGCCGGTACAGCAGCCATTGCCGCCGTACCGGGGAAGGGATTGCTGGCACGCACATGTTGCTACTGCTCCAAAGGAAGTCTGGATGGGCCGATACAGCGCCATTAGGCAGAGTTCCGCACACTTGCTCACCGGTATCCAACCGGCCTGCATAACCTGTTGCTGCTATGGATTGCGGGTAAGTATAAAAACAAAAAATTCTAGGGACGTTAGCGGGGTTTTAAGGGTTGGAGCTAGTTGGGTAAAAGGGGGCAGGTCAGGTAGTGTTGGATTCGTGGACCCTTGAGCCGGCTAGAACTGATGATGGTGCACCGTGGGAAGGCCCACCGTGGAGGTTGTAGCTGGGAGGTGGTCCAAGCTAGGAGACCAGTCACCACTGGAAGCCTGAGATCCCCCGGGAGAAGCCCTTAAGGACCCGGGCCGCTTGGACACGTACGGTCTCCTTAGGGCGAGTATCCGAAGAGAAGTCCAGGACTGCTGAGGAGAGGAGAAACTGGAACCAGGAGGCCAACCGGAACTTCACCACTGGAAGCCCGAGGTCCCCCCAGGAGGAGCCCGTTAGGACCTGAGCCTCTTGGACGGAGTGGTCTGAATGAAGAGGAGCAGAAGGAAGGAACCAGCCAGGATTCAGGGCAGGCAGCTGACAGCAGAAGTGGAGACAAACCAAAGTTGAGGCAGGCAGCGAGCGGGGAACCAGGAGACTAGCTGAAGGCAGAAGCCAGAGGACGAGCCAAAGTCAGAAGGACAAGCAAGGCAGGAACAGCAACTAGCACACTCCAAGGAGTCAACCTCATTGCAAGGCCAGGAGTGTAGCTAGTTGCAGAGTTTTAAACCCTGAGGGAGTCTGACGTCATCCGTGGGGCTGTCCTACATTTCCCGCGCTGGCCCTTTTGAATACTGAGCCCCTGCGCGTGCGTGCTATGGGGGCGGGGCCAGCTGCAGCGCATCGGCGGCGTCTCCCTCGAGGAGGGATGCCGCAGGCAGGAGCCAGGCAGGCCGGACCAGGCTCCAGTGACGACGCAGTGTCCCGGGCCGGCCCCGAGGTAAGAGGAGGGACCGGGGTATGGCCCAGGACCGCAACAGGTAGGGGGTTTAGGAAGTCCGCTCCTTTATTGGAACAGACAGGGAGGGAACTGGGGAAAAGGCCTATTGCCCAGCCTCCATCAGTAAGTCCCAGTCTGTCATTGAAACACTCCCTCCCACCTCCTGCCCTGCTCCTCGTCCACTGACCCAGAGCGATTAACCCAGCCACGGAAAACACCCGAGCCAAAATGAAAGTTTGCACTGCCTCGCATAAACAGGCAGTAGCAAATATACGTTCATGAGTGTGCTTTAATTTCATTTAATGACTGGAAGGGGGACAGTAAGCAAATCCACGGCTCTCGTGCTAAACTTTCAAAAGGGAAACTTTGATAAAATGAGAAAAATTGTTAGAAAAAAACTGAAAGGAGCAGCTACAAAAGTAAAAAGTGTGCAAGAGGCGTGGTCATTGTTAAAAAATACCATTCTAGAAGCACAGTCCAGATGTATTCCACACATTAAGAAAGGTGGAAAGAAGGCAAAACGATTACCGGCATGGTTAAAAGGGGAGGTGAAAGAAGCTATTTTAGCCACAAGATCTTCATTCAAAAATTGGAAGAAGGATCCAACAGAAGAAAATAGGATAATGCATAAATGTTGGCAAGTTAAATATAAGACACTGATAAGACAGGCTAAGAGAGAATTTGAAAAGAAGTTGGCCGTAGAGGCAAAAACTCACAGTAAAATTTTTTTTAAATATATCTGAAGCAGAAAGCCTGTGAGGGAGTCAGTTGGACCATTAGATCATCGAGGGGTTAAAGGGGCACTTAGAGAAGATAAGGCCATCGCGGAAAGATTAAATGATTTCTTTGCTTCGGTGTTTACTGAAGAGGATGTTGGGGAGGTACCTGTATTGGAGAAGGTTTTCATGGGTAATGATTCAGATTGACTGAACCAAATCACGGTGAACCTAGAAGATGTGGTAGACCTGATTGACAAACTTAAGAGTAGTAAATCACCTGGACCGGAGTTCTGAAGGAACAAAAAAATGAAATTTCAGACCTATTAGTAAAAATGTGTAACCTATCATTACAATCATCCATTGTACCTGAAGATTGGAGGATAGCTAATGTACCCTGTTACGGTTGTGGACCCTTGGGCCGGTTGGGACAAGGGATGGAGCGCTGTAGAGGTCCACAGCAAGTGTCCCAACTGGGAGGCGGTTCGGGGAACTTGGAGAAGGCTTCGGCACTGGACTAAGGCGGAGTCCTATGCGACCAAGGACTCGGCAGCCAGAGGAAGAACGGACGACGTTGGGCCCTGGTGACTGAAGAGTCTTCACCTTGGAGACAGGTACTCCCCCGGGAGGAGCCCTTAGGAGTCCAGCCGCTGGGACTTTTGGAGATTCACCCTGGAAGCCATAGCCCCCCCAGGAGGAGCCCGTAGGAGCCCGGCCGCTGGGACTTAGGCGAATCTTCGGGGCTGGCGAACACCAGGAACCAGAGGAGTAACGATGGCCAAGGTCAAAGTCCAGGAACGAAGCCGAGTCGGAAACCAAGAGTCGCAGGAGGAACCAAGCCAGGGATGAGATAGGAGATGGAGTCGTGGACGGAGCCGGGTCAGAACCAGAGGTCGGAGGATGACAAGCCAAGGACAGAAGCTGAAGACAAAGTCGTGGGCGAAGGCGGGTCAGAACCTGAAGTCAGAAGGAGATACCGGACCCAAGGGACAAGATGGAGGAAGGTCAAGAGCCAAGCCGGGTCGATGACGAAGAGCAATCCAAGGAACGCAGCAACTAGCAGTCAGGAGACCTGAGGAACCTCGTTGCAAGGCGAAGAAGGAACCAGGAAGCAGGGCTCCTGATTCCGTCTGACGTCATCCTGGGACGGCCCAGAGGTTTCCCGCGCTGGCCCCTTTAAATCCCCAGCCCTTGCGTGTGCATGCGCCTAGGGGGCGGGGCCAGCCATGGCGAAACGCCGGCGTCTCCTTAGAGGAGGGAGAGCTGCGGCAGAGGCCTGAACAGGCCTCGACGGATCTTTGGCGACCCGGGCCGGCCTCGGGGTAAGTAGGGGACCTGGGGTACGGCCCGGGGCCGTAACCTAACCCCCATATTTAAAAAGGGCTCCAGGGGCGATCTGGGAAACTACAGACTGGTTAGCCTGACTTCAGTGCCAGGAAAAATAGTGAAAAGTGTTCTAAACATCAAAATCACAGAACATATAGAAAGACATGGTTTAATGGAACAAAGTCAGCATTGCTTTACCCAAGGCAAGTCTTGCCTTCCAAATCCGCTTCACTTTTTTGAAGGAGTTAATAAACATGTGGATAAAGGTGAACCAGTAGATTTAGAGTACTTGGATTTCCAGAAGGCATTTGACAAAGTTCCTCATGAGAGGCTTCTAGGAAAAATAAAAAGAGTCATGGGATAGGTGGTGATGTCCTTTTGTGGATTACAAACTGGCTAAAAGACAGGAAACAGAGAGTAGGAATAAATGGACAATTTTCTCAGTGGAAGGGAGTGGCCAGTGGAGTGCCTCAAGGATCTGTATTGGGACCCTTACTTTTCAATATATTTATAAATGATCTGGAAAGAAATACGACAAGTGAGGTAATCAAATTTGCAGATGATACAAAATTGTTCAGCGTAATTAAATCACAAGCAGATTGTGATAAATTGCAGGAAGACCTTGTGAGGCTGGGAAATTGGGCATCAAAATGGCAGATGAAATTTAATGTGGACAAGTGCAAGGTGATGCATATAGGGAAAAATAACCCATGCTATAGTTGCACAATGTTAGGTTCCATATTAGGTGCTACTTCCCAAGAAAGAGATCTAGGCATCATAGTGGATAACATATTGAAATCGTCGGTTCAGTGTGCTGCGACAGTCAAAAAAGCAAACAGAATGTTGGGAATTATTAGAAAGGGAATGGTGAATAAAACGGAAAATGTCATAATGCCTCTGTATCGCTCCATGGTGAGACCCCTACTTGAATATTGTGTACAATTCTGGTTGCCGCATCTCAAAAAAGATATAATTGCGATGGAGAAGGTACAGAGAAGGGCTACCAAAATGATAAGGGGAATGGAACAGCTCCCCTATGAGGAAAGACTAAAGAGGTTAGGACTTTTCAGCTTGGAGAAGAGACGGCTGAGGGGGGATATGATAGAGGTGTTTAAAATCATGAGAGGTCTAGAATGGGTAGATGTGAATCAGTTTTTTACTCTTTCGGATAATAGAAAGACTAGAGGGCACTCCATGAAGTTAGCATGTGGCACATTTAAAACTAATTGGAGAAAGTTCTTTTTCACTTAACGCACAATTAAACTTTGGAATTTGTTGCAAGAAGATGTGGTCAGTGCAGTTAGTATAGCTGTGTTTAAAAGAGGATTGGAAAGTTCTTGGAGGAGAAGTCCATTACCTGCCATTAATTAAGTTGACTTAGTTTTTGGGTACTTGCCAGGTTCTTATGGCCTGAATTGGCCACTGTTGGAAACAAGATGCTGGGCTTGATGGACCCTTGGTCTGACCCAGTATGGCATATTCTTGTTCTTAACATGTTGTCTCAGAAGCGCACGGCCCTTGTAATATACGTCAAATGCGCGTATGTCAGTGGTCCGCCCCAACACGCCTATTTTCGATACGCGTATGTTTGTACACTCAAGAATATATATGCAGACAAATACTAGCTACAAAAAATAACATACTTGCGTGTCGGTAAGACATGTGCGTGTATCCCCATGAGTTTGTGTGTGCAGCCCTTTTTGAATTTGGCTGATTCTCTGGAGGCATTCCTGGGGTTAGGGGGAGAATGGAACAATGTGCACAGTTTTGATTATACAAAATTTTATATGTAGTTTTATGTCAAAGAATTACCCACAGAAAGCAAGAACAAGTCTCTGCGTAAAGGTTTTCTGTGGGGAATAATCAAAGCAAAACTGCCAATGTACTTTTGCTTCGATTATCGTTACAAACCCTGCAAGTAAAAGTACCAACACACCCATATTCATTTACTTCATAATTTTAAAATAATTACAAATTAATTTTACCTCCAATATATTATAGTTTAATGCTTTCAAAAGTCATGTATGCTGGTAGATTGAAAAGAAGTATTTTCTTCCCACATGTCTGAGTTTCCCCTCATTGTACAATTCATGTCATATCCTGAACTGATTCTTCTCCATTTCCATTTCTCTCTGTCCCACCATCTGCCTCTTTACAACCTTCTCTTTCATCTCCATTTTTCCATCAGTTATCCATCTTTATCTCTTCTCGCCCATCTTTCAATAGTCCCTAACTGCCCTTCATCAGAGCTCCATTTTCCCTTCTTTCTCTCTTATTCTTTACCAGCCTTCCATCACGTTCTCTGTTTCTCTCAACCCCTTCTCCAGGCCCAGCATGGCAATGTCTTATGTTCTTCCTTCTAACCTGGAATTAAGCTCCATGAGAGAGGCAGCATGCATACATTTTCCATAATATTGCTTAGTAACACAGAGTTGTGAGTGACCATGAAATCATGAAATGTAGGTAGCACTAGCCAAAGACTGATTGGGCAGTTAACTGAATTGACCTTTGGAGATTGGGAAAGCAGAATATCATGGCCCACACTCTTCAGGTTGACTTTCTATCACAGGAGGTCACTGCACAGTATGTGTCCACTGTGTGAGAATATGGATGTCAAAGACAATAACATATATTCTGGAGCTGTGCATATATAATGACTCCCTCATGAGAGAGAGATGGGCAGGTGTAAAAGAGAACGATGCATAAAAATATATTGGTAGTATAGCTACTTTATAAGTGCTTTACTTAGCTATTATACCATAGGCATCAGAATTCTTAATTTCTGTGGCATTCCCAGTAAAAAGAACTCAGCACTTACCATGCCAGCCTTCTTCTAGAGAAGAGAGTCACGTTCTATCTGGGTGATGAAAAACTAACATGCAGTCTTCTGGATGGGATGAAGCGGACTGATGTATCAGAACAAAACAATAGTCACTGAGGCATCACAAATGCATGTTAATGGGACAAAAAAAAACCAACAACATATTTTGAATTATTCAACATCACTGAATGTTATAGAAAGATAATAAAAAATAAACAGTCTTTTTCCTGTTCTGTATCAGTTTTCCTATTAAGTTTAAACTGAAAGACAAAATCACAAGCTTTGCCGAGTTTATTAACTCTATTATTCAACACATAAGCAATTTCACAGAGAGAACAAACCTTGTTAAGCAGGCAGGGTATAAACTTGTCTCTATAAACTGCCTTGGTAGGCATCACTAATCCATAAAGTATTTGCAGATAATTATGTTTCAGGACCTGTTTTCTCTAGTCATTGATTACACTCACATACCTGTACCTGAATGGTCCTTCTTAGTAAGCTCTTTGGCCTAGGAACTCATCACCTTTCTACTCTCAGAGACCAGGCAGGACACAGGGACAGTGACTTTCAATCCAGCACACAGGTAACTCTTTACATGGGTGCATCAGTGCACACCCGGATATGCAACCATTTTACAACTTGTGCGCGTTTATGCATGCATGTTATAAAATAGCCTGACCGCGCGCATATGGGCGCCCAATTTTAAGGGAGCATGTGCCTATGCGTGTAAATGCCACTTCTACTGCATAAATTGGGAAGTTTTAAAAGGGGTGTGTATCCACACCATTGCCAGTTTCACCAGTTCATCCACCAGTTCACCCAGTTAACAACTAGATCCTCCAACCCCCCACCCTAGTTTAATAGCATTCACTCCCCCCAATTACCCCAAATCCTTAAATCACTGTAGTTATGGCTAGTTTTAATTTTACTATGTTTAACTTACACTTCCTCCATAGCAGAAGTAATCTTACACCGAACCCGGGTGCGCACCCAGGAGCGTAAGTATTTACGTGCATATCTTTTGGCCACGCCCCAAAATGCCCATGACCTGCATAGACCATGGCCACTCCCCTCCCTTTTAGAAAAGTTTTAAAATTTTCTAAGCTGTATGTAGAAGCATGAAATAAATTATCTGCTATTGTAATGACATAGGGGTTAGTTTAGGAAACAGTGGTGATCCCTAATGAAGTGGCATGCAAGTGTGTGGGTGTTTATGAGCTGTCTTGTTACAGTTAAAAGGAGAATATAAATGTAACCCACGCTGAGTTTATGTTCACTGTGGTACTGTTGATTTACCTTGCTTATTGCATTTAATAAAGTATACAAAAAAAAATATAAGGGCCAGAAAAGTAGGGGAGGCCAGGGACAGCAGACTTAAGGAGCGCCAGCTTCATAGCCATGAGCTACACTGCCATGGCGAGATGCTGTAGTTCAGTGGTTCTCAACCCTGTCCTGGGGACCCCCCAGCCAGTCGGGTTTTCATGATATCCACAATGAATATGCATGAGAGAAAATCTGCATGCACTGCCTCCATAACATGCAAATTTTCTCTCATGCATATTCATTGTGGATATCCTGAAAACCCGACTGGCTGGGGGGTCCCCAGGACAGGGTTGAGAACCACTGCTGTAGTGGCTCACCATGATGGCCCACCGTATTGCGCTGACTGCCAAGGGCTGCTCACATCCTCCTCACTTCCTCCACCATCATCTGCATCCCTTTATCAAAAAGGCGCCGAGATAGAGCTCATCGCCTGGAACAGGTGGTCCAGAGGCCGAGCCTGGTTCTGCAGCCAGGGCAACAGATGATGCTGGTGGAGGTAGAGGGGAATCCAGGCCTCTCTCAGCCAGCAATCCCTTCTTCCCTGGTTGAAAGGGGAAGGAGGCCTAACTGGATGGGGAGAGGATGCTGTGGGTCTTGTGGTCCAGGGTGCGCCAGTGGGGATGTAGGGGTTGGATCTCCACCACTAGATCCCCTAATGGTGTCTGGGGCTGGGGGAGGAGCACACTGCTCCTCCCCAGCAGTGGCAACTGTAATGGTGGGGGTCACGGCCTGGGTCCTCGCTGCTGGTTTCGTCCCCGTCCTCTGCATCCTCCTGCTCCTCCTCCTCTGGCGATGAGGTGTGGTTATCTGTAAAGAGAACAGCAATGGTGTGACATATTGTGTGCTTTCATTCTGTTAGAGGGCATTCTTTTAGTGGGAGAGGTGTAGGGAAAAGGACATGCTCATAGGCAGGGGCGGTTTGGCCCATCGGGGGATCGGGCTTCCCCCGGTGGGCCGGTCACTCCCATCACGTGTTTTGGGTTTTTTTTAAACTTCCCGGCCAAAGACAAGAAGAGGGTCTGCTGGCGCTGCGGCCCGAAGAGAAACCTGCGGGCAGGGCCGGTGGAAGCACTAGGCCTGGGCCTGGGACGCTGCGAGCAGTGGTATCCCGAGGGGAGCCAATGCCCCCGGGTGCAGGGAGGCTCATGTGGCGCTGCGACAGGCAGATCGGCAGGGCCGTGGTGAGGCTCACGTCACCACGGCCCGAAGAAAAAGATCGCGTTTAAACGCGCTGATGCTCCTCCTCCTTCCTGCCTGCGCAGCCCCGGAAGTAAATGTTGCCGGAGCCGCGTAGGCAGGAAGGAGGAGGAGCATCAGCGCGTGCAGAAGAGGAGCAGCGCTTACGGGCCGCCACGAATCCCAAGTCACAACGGCCCGAGAAGAGGAAGAGGCCTGGTAGCAAGGTCGCTGCGGCCCAAGAAGATCAGGGTCACTGCAGAGCCCATCTTGTGGCGACCCGCGAAGAGGAGGTCCAGAGGTGAGAGAGAGGCTGAGGGTCTGTAGAGGGTGTGTGTGTGTGTGTGTATGAGATGAGTTGAGAGATTGTGTGTGAGAATGAGGACCTGAATGTTTGCAGAGACAGCATGTGAGAGCCTGTGTGTGTGATACAGCATGTGCCAGTGAGAGACTGTGTGTATGAATGATTTTATATGAGACAGCATTTGACAGTGAGAGCCTATGTATGTGTGAGAGAGAGAAATGCATGTGAGAATGAGAACCCGACTGTGTGTTTCAGGGAAGAAGATGGAGAGAAAAGAAACAGAAAAAAAGACAATATAAAAGGAATTGGCAAAAAAAATAAGAAAGGGAAGGTGGGAAAAAAAAGCCTGTGACCAACCAATTAGAAAACTAATATCAGACAGCAAAGGGAAAAAAAATAAATTACTTTTTACTGATTGGCACATGTAATCTTTGGGAATGTGCAAGAATAGCACTTTCTCTATGCGGATCTCACAATGTACGAGATCAACATGGAGGAAGTGGAAACCCACAGGGCCGGCACAGAGGAGGCAGCAGAATGGGCTTCAGGGTCAGTAGCAGTAATCGGCACCTCCCCAATAGCCATGTGGCAGCAGAGGAATGAGAGAGGTTCCGCGGTTGCTGGAAAAAGAGAGGGGGGGTCTACATTTAGTGTGTGCATGTGTATGAATGGGACTCTGCCTGGGGGTGTATGTGTGTGAATTCATGGGTGCCTGCCTGGGGGTCTGTGTGTATGAGAATGAATGTGTGCACGCCTGGGGGATGGGGAGGGAGTGGTGTGAAAATGAATGGCAGCCTGCCTGGGGGGTCAGTGTGTGTGCATGTGAGAATGACTGGGAGCTTGCCTGGGTGTGTGTGTTTGTGTGTATGTGAGGGAGCCAGTGAGTGTGAGAGCATGAGTGTGTATCAGAAAATCCAGAGGAATAAGAGTTTGTGTGTGTGTGGGGGTGTGTGTGGAGGGGGAGAGAGTGTCTTAGAGCCTGAGAGTGTGTCAGTGTCAGTGAGAGCGAGAGGTTATGGTGGGTATAAGAGCATGAATATGTATGTATGTGACAGTGTATGTGTGAGAGAGAATGGACATGTGAGTATGTGTGAGAGAGAAAGGATAACCTCCTAATCCTCGACAATATCAGGGTGACTGGAAATCAAGAGCTCCCACAGAAGGGGACAGCAGGGGCTTTTTAAAATCCTTATTAGTTTTAATTATTGAATATTATTTGATATCTGCTCTTTTTGAAATATTTTATTGGTGTTATATACACATTTTTGAAAATTCCCCTGAGTTAAATTACTGGAAGTTCTATTCATTAGCAGTTTTGAAATATATATTTTTAGTATGATTTTCCTATTGTGATGTTTTATAGTTCTTGATTTTATTGTTTGATGTTTTATGAGGAATGATGGTATTTTCTGTTTTTCCATTGCTGCATTACATACAGTCTAACTTGTTGTGATTTCCAGTTCAGTTTGTCTGTGCATATTTTATGGTCCCTTTATTCTGTATTTGGTGACTCACCAAACTGTATGTGTAATTGGATACCCATGGGCCAGGATGGAGAAAAATCCCCCGGGCCTATTGGAACCTCCGGTATATAAATCGTTTAAATAAATAAATAAATCCGCCCCTGCTCATAGGTATGGGACTAACACATCCTATAGGTGGTGGCTCATCCATAGAAATATCCTTTGACATTCAGAATAATAATTTCAGAAGGATGTTGCTTTATGGAGCCTTGCACGTCCAATGGCCTCAGAGTTAGAGTCTGTGACAGGGTTTGAAGCAATAGGTTGTGGTCTACATAGCAAGGCATCGTGTGCAATGTGGCTGTACATAGTTGTCTATGATAAGGTCTATATAATTCCTATGGGAATAAATGGAATGATTGGGAATGAACACCTCATGTCAGTGCTGCCTGTACATTAGTACGTGTGAATGACATTTTTTGAAAGTGAAGACAGAGATAGGGTCGTGCAGAGCAGTAGGCCAATATTGCGTCCGATGATAGAAACAGGACCTATACGGACCTTGTGAACACAGCTGAACTCACAGGTGGTCCAACCACCTCCTCTACCCCCTTGAACCCCCCCAATGCCCACCATGCACTACCTTACTTAGCCCCATTACTTGCATTATACTTACCCCTCAAAGTAGGATGCTCCCCTATTAAAGGCCCAGCGCTCTGCAAACCAGGCCAGCTTGCTCCTCCTGAGGTTATTGTGGACTCCTGGGATGGAGAACAGCTTATGTTCATACATCAATATTGGGACACCCAATGGGTGTCATCCTTGATGATAAAGTTGAGTTCCCTGGCTGGTAGCGACATTTTCACTCTTTTCCACACCCCAGAAAAACAGGAAGTGTTGCCTTTGCGGAAGCGTGCGCATATATGTACATGTGCACTGTTCACATAAATTGTATGTGGAAATGTATGCACAAGTACATTCACAATCTGCTAGTTCTACTTATGTGTAGTTTGTATTATGCGACTACATTTGTCTGCATCATACAAAAGACATGCAATTACACATGCGCACCCATCTTTATGAATGTACATGTTTTAAAGTTATCTTCTATGATTGTTACAATAACTCATGATGTTCTCATCTGGCCCTAATATAAGCCTGTTTAATGATAACAACATAAGGCTTCCCATACTGGATCAGACTAAAGGTCCATCAAGCCCAGTATCCTGTTTTGAACGGTGCCCAATAACCAGGTCACAAGTACCTGACAGGATCCCAAGGGGTAAATAAATTCCAAGCTACTTATCCCAAGAATAAGTAGTGGATTTTTGCACCTCTACCTTAACAATGGTTAATGGACTTTTTCTCCAGGAACTTAACCAAGCCTTTTTAAATTCAGCAATACTAATAGCTTTCACCACATCCTCCAGCAATGAATTCCAGAGCTTAATTATTAGTTTTAAATGTATTAACTAGTAACTTCACTGTGTATCCCCTAGTCGTTATACTTTTTGAAAGAGTAAAAAACTGATTCACGTTTACACGTTTCATTCCACTCATTATTTTAAAGACCGCTATCATATCTCCCCTCGGCTGTCTCTTCTCCAAGATGAAGTCCTAACGTCTTTAGTTTTTCTTCATAGGGGAATTGTTCCATCCCCTTGATCATTTTTGTCACCCTTCTCTGTACCTTTTCTAATTCTGCTATATCTTTTTTGAGATGTGGTGACCAGAACTGCACACAATGTTCAAGATTAGGTCATACCGGGGAGCGATACAGAGGCATTATGATAGTCTCTGTTTTATTCTCCATTCCTTTCCTAATAATCCCTAGCATTCTATTTACTTTCTTGGTACAAGGGGGATAATCTCTATCCAGAAATCTTTTTTTCATTTCCAATGCACACATTTTTAATTCAGACACAGCAGAGCACAGCTTCCAGAGCCATAAAAATTGGCCAAATGATAAATTATTCTTAAACCTTCTAGAGTGACAACTTGAATAATGCAACAAAGTCTGTGTTCTTACGGTAAATAGAAAATGCAAATCTTCCTTCATCTAAAGAAATGGTAATATCCAAACAGTCCACCAATTTTAAACAAACTGAATGGGTAAAACGAATGTTACTGTCACAATGATTTAACCATTCCAAAAATTCAAGAGAACCCAAAGTCCATATTAACAGAATAACATCAATGTATCTCTGTCAGATATAAATGTATTGTTAAAAGGGAAATTGCTCAGGAACCAATCTTCAAAGTTACCTATGTAAAGATTAGTTACATCAGGAGCTATTCTGGCTCCCATAGCAATTCTTTTTATTTGCTGGTAATACTGTCCATTAAACATAAAGGGGCGGATTTTCAGAGCCCTGCTCGCGTAAATCCGCCCAAAACCGGGCGGATTTACGCGAGCAGGGCCCTGCGCACCGGGAAGCCTATTTTACATAGGCCTCCCGGCGCGCGCAGAGCCCCGGGACTCGCGTAAGTCCCGGGGTTCTCGGAGGGGGGCGTGTCGGGGGGCGGGCCCGGTCGTCGCGGCGTTCCGGGGGCGTGTCGGCAGCGTTTTGGGGGCGGGTACGGGGGCGTGGCTACGGCCCGGGGGCGTGGCCGCACCCTCCGTACCCGCCCCTAGGTCGCGGCCCGGCGCGCAGCAGGCCCGCTGGCGCGCGGGGATTTACGTCTCCCTCCGGGAGGCGTAAATCCCCCGACAAAGGTAAGGGGGGGGTGTAGACAGGGCCGGGTGGGTGGGTTAGGTAGGGGAAGGGAGGGTAAGGTGAGGGGAGGGCAAAGGAAAGTTCCCTCCGAGGCCGCTCCGATTTCGGAGCGGCCTTGGAGGGAACGGGGGGAGGCAGCGCGGCTCGGCGCGCGCAGGCTATACAAAATCGATAGCCTTGCGCGCGCCGATCCAGGATTTTAGTGGATACGCGCGGCTCCGCGCGTATCTACTAAAATCCAGCATACTTTTGCTTGAGTCTGATGCGCAAGCAAAAGTAGGCTGATCGCGCTTCTTTTAAAATCTACCCCAAAGAAATTATTTGTCAAAGAAAAAGTGGACAAATTGTAAAGAGAATATGTAAGTACACAAATTGGATCCAATCTCCTATTTAAATGATCTCTCAAAACTTGGATGGCATCACCCTTTGGGATGTTAATGTACAAAGTGTTAGGATTTTGCCTGCTATGCAGCCTTATCTTACCTTCATGATGCTTCCCCACCAGCAGAGGCCCTCAGTATGTCTCATCACTAGTTTTGTCAAGTTCTTCCTCCCTGCCCCTGCCACGCCTAAGCCCCAGCTCTATGTAAATCTGCCTTGTCTTCTTATGCTGTCACTTCTGACTCCATGACCTGACACTTGTTCTTGTGGCCTATAGGCTTTCTGTCTTGTCTTGCTCTTGCCTTGCCTTGTGGCCTTTGGGCCTTAAGAACATAAGAACATAAGAAAATGCCATACTGGGTCAGACCAAGGGTCCATCAAGCCCAGCATCCTGTTTCCAACAGTGGCCAATCCAGGCCATAAGAACCTGGCAAGTACCCAAAAACTAAGTCTATTCCATGTAACCATTGCTAATGGCAGTGGCTATTCTCTAAGTGAACTTAATAGCAGGTAATGGACTTCTCCTCCAAGAACTTATCCAATCCTTTTTTAAACACAGCTATACTAACTGCACGAACCACATTCTCTGGCAACAAATTCCAGAGTTTAATTGTGCGTTGAGTAAAAAAGAACTTTCTCCGATTAGTTTTAAATGTGCCCCATGCTAACTTCATGGAGTGCCCCCTAGTCTTTCTACTATCCGAAAGAGTAAATAACCGATTCACATCTACCCGTTCTAGACCTCTCATGATTTTAAACACCTCTATCATATCCCCCCTCAGTCGTCTCTTCTCCAAGCTGAAAAGTCCTAACCTCTTTAGTCTTTCCTCATAGGGGAGTTGTTCCATTCCCCTTATCATTTTGGTAGCCCTTCTCTGTACCTTCTCCATCGCAATTATATCTTTTTTGAGATGCGGCGACCAGAATTGTACACAGTATTCAAGGTGCGGTCTCACCATAGAGCGATACAGAGGCATTATGACATTTTCCGTTTTATTCATCATTCCTTTTCTAATAATTCCCAACATTCTGTTTGCTTTTTTGACTGCCGCAGCACACTGAACCGACGATTTCAATGTGTTATCCACTATGACACCTAGATCTCTTTCTTGGGTTGTAGCACCTAATATGGAACCCATCATCGTGTAATTATAGCATGGGTTATTTTTCCCTATATGCCTTCTAGTCTCTTGCCTTTCCTTGAGGCCCTCGGGCCTATCTTGCCTTGTTCCCTGTCTTGAAGTCTTTGATATATTTTCTCTTGTATCCTGCTTTGGGGCCTTTGGACCTATTCTGTCTATTCCAAGTCATGCAGCCTTCGAGCTTCTGTGTTCTGTATCCCTTGTCTGCCTTGTCTAAGTCCTGCCCTAATCTGCTTTGTTGGTCTTGTCCTTTCTGTCCAGTATTCTGTCCAGTCCTGCCTGTACTAGTCTTATCCTTGCCTCATATTATCTCGTCTAGATTCAGGACCTCCTTAGTATCAAGCCTGCCTGCCTTGTCCTGCCTGCCCAACCTGCCTGCCCAGCCTAGCGTCCAGCCTGCCTTACCAAGCCTTGCCTGTGTGGACTCCCCACTATGATGTACTGCTGTTGCAGAGACTTACTGGCCCCCAGAACCCAAGGGCTCAACCTGCTGGGCAGGGAGCTGGCTAGGCAGATGACCTACCCTGGTCTTGCTCCAAGTCCTGCCTTCCAGTGCTGTGCTGCTCCCCAGGTGGGTTTTCTGGACTCCGGGACCCGTAACACAAAGCTACAATGTCAATGGTAACTTAGCACAGATTATAAAAAATGCAACATAAGATTCCAACAGCTTTATAATATCAGCAGAATCCTTCCCTAAAGGGACTAAATGGATATTAAAACAATGTATTATAGAACATTGCAGCTGTTTATGGAATAAGAGAGTGGAAGCCCTGTTCAACATTGTTAGTAATTGGGCCACACTTTTCAGGAATCAAATTTTTCAGTTTCAGACAAGCCCAGACCTACTCCTGATGGTTTGTTGCAATTGGAGCAGTCTTTAATATACTGATTACAATTAAAGAAGTAAATTGGTCTATTTTTTGGTAGTGAATTTTCTGTGAATTTTTGTATATATTTAGATCTTGACCATTTTGCTGCCTTTTTGATGGATAGTTGTAGATGGTTAATGGTTGGTTGTTGGAAGCAGGTTGAGTTTCCAGTCATTTGTAAAGGTTGACCATGAAGATCAGAATGTTGAAATGCTTACAAGATGTAGCGTTCTTAAGATAAGTGGTATGTTTTATCTAATTTAGGCTTTGGAAGGATTTTTGGCAATGTTGCTATTTTCACTTTTGCAGTTGCCCCCTGAAGCAGATAGTAAAGTGTCAAAACATCATGGTGTGCAACTTGTGAATTATGGATTAAATTCCTGCTGTTGTCTGCAGCGGTCGCTATGAAGATATGAAAACAGATTTATTTTTTGTTACAAGTTTGATTCTTTGTGCTCTTTATGATTCTGTCTAGATTCTAACTTTGGCACAGATAAGATTCTGATACAACTTTTAAAAAATATATATTTTTTAAAGTTTATATGTAATTTTCAATGTTTATTTCCTTCTTTTGTATTTAAATACTTTGGAAGTGCTGAAGGATTTCATGGTCTTTGGTTTTTCTATTGTAGGCAAGTAGGGTTAACTCATTGAAATATGAACAGAAAATAAATACAAAATGCAGCAATTTAATGAAATAAACCAAATGATAAAAGACCCTATAAGGGGTTATTGTGTGTAGGTAACCAAGTTTTCACCACATCCCAGAACCAGTCGTCTAAAGGAAAAGCACATGCCCTACTCCTTAAGGTAATCCCCCTTGGAAAATTAATGGCTCTTTGTGTTTTTATAGTCCTTTGCTTTAAAAAAACAAACTTATCATGCCTGTGGGGTGCACCAGGCTGAAATATTTAGCTGGAGGCTTCTGAGAAATCCTTGTTCAACCTGGTTCAACAGAATAGATGGTAGAGGAAATAAATGAGTTACTTCTTCAGATCTGATGGTGTGCAGATAATCCAAAGTAAATAATCACTGTGTGTGAGGTCCATATTCATAAAGCCAGGGAGCAGAAACGTTATCCAGTTAAAATTAGCCAGATAACTTGTCCCAGATAGTCAGCGAGATAAACGTCCTGCTAAATACACTCACCTAAAGTTATCTGGCTACATATAGCTGGGTAAGTTAAAGACCTGTTTGAATATAACCAGTTACCTTTTTAAGTTAGCCAACCTTCTGTGCCTGGATATCATTAAAAGATACCTGCTTAAGTAGCTCTGAATATATCGCAAAAAATAAAAAATGCCATATGGGCCTGTGGCCCCATTCCTACCCTTCTCCCCAATATGTCTTATTTGGCCCTGCTAGACTTAGCAAGCCCCACTGAAGACTTCAAAAAAATTCTGGGGTCAAGCCCCACTGAGGACTTAAAAAAAATTCTGGGGTCACAGATTGCCCACCCCACCCTCCCCTTCCTTGCTTTTTTTTTTTTTCCTTCAATCTCCTTTCCCATTTTCTCCTCCATTCACCACCCACCCACAAGCTAAAGGACATGGGAGACCTGGAAAAGCCTTGCAGGGAGTAAGGTACCTCTTATGTTCCTGGGGCTATTCTGGATTGACCTCTAAGGACACTGCAGAAAAGGCCAAGGTAAGAAGCAAAGGCAAATAGTGATCTTGTGGGATCAACTAATAGTTCCTGTAAGTAGTTAAATGGTTCAGTATCTAATTAGTAAAAGAAACAGTTTTCTTTGATATGCTTAAAAAAGTCAGCAAACAATCTGTAGGCAATATTATCTCTGAGGTTGAAATTCAGTGCCCTTTGGCATGGTTTCAATATTCAGCCACAATTAGTGGCTGTCACTTATCTGGATACATTTTTTTCTGGTTAAAACATTATTTGGATAAGTGAGGGTTGGGACAGGAGCATTCCAGGGTAGAGTTACTTAGTCAGATAAGTGCCAATATTAATTCTTATCCAGTTAAGGGACAGATTTACTAAGGCTTTTCTCCTATTCTGGGGTAGATTTTCAGAGGGTTATGTGCGTATGTTATGCGCGTAACCCCCGAAAACCTACCCCAAACCCCCCCTCGCGTGCGCCGAGCCTATCTTGCATAGGCTTCCGGCGCGCACAAAGCCACGGGATGCGCGTAAGTCCCGGGTCTTTCCTGGGGGGGGGGGGGGGGGCGTGTTGGGGGCGTGTTGCGACCAGCACGTCATTGGGAGCGGGGACGCGGGCGTAGTTCTGGCCCAGGGGCGGCCTCCGGACCAGCGGCCTCCGGACCAGCCCCCTGACCGGAATATGGCGCGCCGGTAGCCGGCTCAGTGCGTGCAAGTTACGCCTGAATCGAGTAGGCGTAACTTTTGCGACAAAGGTGGGGAGGGGGTGTAGATAGGGCCGGGGGGGTGGGTTAGGTAGGGGAAGGTCGGGGGAGCCCGATTTTGGGCAGCCTTGCACGCACCAACCCCGGATTTTAATGGATACGCGCAGCTACATGCGTATCTATTGAAATCCCGCGTACTCTTATTTGCGCCTGGTGCGCGAACAAAAGTACGCGTGTGCGCAACTTTATAAAATATACCCCTCTGTGTCTATGGGAAAAATGCTTACTAAATGAGGCCCTAAGTTAGCTGGACAAGGTAGACCTGTTATGCAGCCGGTCTAAAGTTATCCAGATAAACTTATCTAGCTATTAGATTGCCAAGTATATTCAGAGGCACAGTCGGGCCATTGAATATCTTGGCTAATTTAGCTGGATATGTTTATCCAAATAATTTGCCCAGCTGGATAGCAGCTAAAATATTGGCCTCCACGTCAACAAACATTGCACCCACACTATGTTATTTTTTTATGGCATTATCTAAAGGTCACCAAAGGCAAACATACATTATCTAAATTGCTATGGAAACACTTTAGACTGCACATCTGCCAAAAAACCTGACAACCAGTTTTACAATTTTGGTCACAGAATTCTGGATGTATTTTTGATTTAAAAAATTTGTTGTGTCATAGAAAACAGATATCATTTTTACTCTTGCCTCTCACTAGACATAAAAACAAATGCATTTGGGGATGAGGGTGCAAAAAAGCCCATTTATACACACTGTTTACCACTGTAAAAAATGGATTTTGGAAACTATACCCCACCTTAATGCTGGTAGCAGCGGGCAGGGTTAGGTTGGGGGAGGTGGAAGTACTCATAGGGATTTATTTTGAAATCCCCATGCGGACTTTAATGCAATGAATTTGAACCTGTTGAAAAGCAAGTGTAAAATACATGGGGACAAAATTACCCGCATTCCCTGCCAGTTGAATTTTCAAAAGGAAACTCCATGAAGAGTTTCCCTTTGAAAATATACCGGCAAGCCTGAGGGTTCAAAGTACCCACAAGGCAAAAAAGCAACATGGGGATTTAGAAAATTACCTCCCTTATGTTACAACTGGATATCAAAGGCATAAGGCAGTTGCTGACATTTTACATAAAAAAAAGAGGACCTGAAATGATTTGTCTAACAGGCAGAACACTCAACTTTGAAATTAACAAAACAAATTAATATTGCTGATAAGGTTTGATGAGGAATTGATTGCTTGTAGTGATGTCAACACTTGTCCATTAAGAACTGGATAGAAACTATTTATTGCATTTAGCTCATGCGTTTTCATTGCAGCTCAAGGCGAGTTACATTCCGGTACAATAGATATTTTCTCTGTCCCCAGAGGGCTCACAAATTGGCAAGTGGGTGCACTTTGGTAAGAATATAAAAACATAAGGAATTGCCATGCTGGGTCAGACCAAGGATCCATCAAGCCCAGCATCCTGTTTCCAACAGAGGCCAAACCAGGCCACAAGAACCTGGCAAGTACCCAAACACTAAGAAGATCCCATGCTACTGATGCAATTAATAGCAGTGGCTATTCCCTAAGGGACAGATTTTTAATATTGCGCGCACAAATGTACATCCGATTTTATAACATGTGCGCCGCCGCGTGCATGTTATAAAATCCAGGATCGGCACACGCAAGGGGGTGCACACTTGTGCACCTTGCGCGCGCCGAGCCCTAGGGGAGGCCTGATGGCTTTCCCTCCAAGGCCGCTCCGAAATCAGAGGGGCTTTGGAGGGAACTTTTTTTTTGGTCCCCCCCCCACCTTTCCCTCCCTTCCCCTATCTAACCCACCCCCAGCCCTACCTAAATCCCCCCTACCTTATTTCGTTGAGTTACGCCTGCCTCTGGCAGGCGTAACTTGCGTGCACTGGCTGGCTGCCAGCGTGCCAAGACCCGACACAGGCCGCTGTGTTGGGGCACTCGGCCACGTCCCCGGACCGCGGCCCTGCCCAAGGCCCCGCCCCCAAACCGGCCCTTTTTCGAAGCCCCGGGACATATGCGCGTCCCGGGGCTTGTGCGCACCGCCGAGCTTATACAAAATAGGCTCGGCGCATGCAGGGGTAGGTTTTTGGGGGTTACGCGCGTAAGATTTTCCTTTGAAAATCTACCCCTAATGAAACTTGATTTATAGAGGTAATGGACTTCTCCTCCAAGAAATTATCCAAACCTTTTTTAAACCCAGCTAGACTAACTGCACGAACCACATCCTCTGGCAACAAATTCCAGAGCTTAATTATGCGTCAAGTGAAAAATAATTTTCTCCGATTAGTCTTAAATGTGCCACATGCTAACTTCATGGAGTGCCCCCTAGTCCTTCTATTATCCAAAAGTGTAAATAACAGATTCAGATCTACTCCTTCAAGACCTCTCATGATTTTAAAGACATCTATCATATCCCCCCTGAGCACAGCGGGAGATACACGCACATCTGGGCGGCTTTTAAAATTCGGTCAGCTCGTAAACCCGAATTGTGCACACATCTCCTAATTTATGCTTGTGCCGGGCTTTTAAAATTCACCTTTAAGTTTGTACTGAGGCAATGGAGGGTGAAATGACTTTCCCACAAGAAACAGCAGTGGGACTTGAATCCTGGCTTGCCCGGTTCATAGCTCTAACCAGAAACCTCTAGGCTACTACTCCACTACAGACCTGCTTTTAAGTACTAATGACTTTGGGAATTACTAGCTTCATACAAACCTGAACTGGTGATCTGGAAGGGAAAGACTCTGAGTGTCTCTATGTCAGAACACCAGATCATCCAGTGCAAAATGTACATGCCTATCTGCAGGCAGTTAGCACATTATCTATTGACAATATACACACATACAAGTTCATTTTTATTAAAATAAAACACACACACATATCAGTTGTGATCCTAGGGTTTAATGATCCTGTAAGGTAGCAGTTTGGAAAAGACCCATTTCTGCTGAACCAAACACTCGTTCCCATGCCCCACAGACCCCTTTCACAGTAAGAGGCACACAAAGACATGCGTGGCCTAGGTAGAGTTTTGAAATACAGTATCAATTTACAAAAAAATTATAAAAACTCATCTGCTCATTAACACCCCGATTAAGGAAGGCTCAGTCTATGTATGACAAATATTTAGTTCATCAAATTTCATGTTGTTCTGTCAGTTTAAAACAGGTCATAAAAATAGTCTAGGCCTTGTCCCAGTTCCCAAATAGAGATTCCAGTACCGAGTTCCTTGGCAAGCTCCAAGCGCAGTTGGATGGACTGAAAAAGAAAACGGGCATGGTGAGGTGACTGTATCTCACTGGATAAAAGCTTCATTATAAAGCACTTTGGGGCATTCAGTCATCTGGAATATACTAGTAATTGACACTGACAGTCCAGTTAATATTTTGTGCGATGAAAAAACAATATACAATTCAATTATGCTTTGGAGGAGTACATAACTGTCCCACTGTATCCTGGAGGAGCAGTGGAATAATTTGTTATACTCCAGAGTAACAACTAACTGGTCCAATGGATGCTGTAAAGGTTATAGTTTATTCCATTGTTTTATTTTACATTTATGTGTTTGAGTTTTATCAATGACAACAATGAAATTGTACAATGTTTAATAATAGTATATAGTAATACATTCATATTTAAAGTGGATGATATCCGATGCATACATTACTATTGTTTTTTATAATTTTATATTAACTACCAGTAGAACAAAATATATAATGCAAACAACTATGCACAGAAACAAATGGGAATTACAACAATATCACCTTTAGTTAAACCTTATCTCTTTAGCTTTGGAGCACAAAACAGAGGATGAGAAAAAAATGTAAGAGTAATTGATAAAGAAATTTAAGAAAGAAACAGCAATAGCATGAAAGCACCTACATTATTCAAAGATCATCTACTCAGCACTCAAATTATGGGAAGATGACATAATAAGCTTCTTAGAATGAATGAAACTTTTTAACTGATCAGGAAGAAAAAAATACATAACAATCAGTATTAAATTTAACTATACATTTACAGATATAATTACATCTACATAATATATTTTTTCAATGTATCCTATAGTGGAAATATAGTACCCTAGAAATACCCCTAACCAGTCTAATTTTCAAGATATCTGTAACGAATGAGCATGAGATAGATTTGCATGTGTTGAAGAAGCAATATATGCAAATTTACAGAGATATTTCAGCAAAAAGAAGGCCCAAAGAGCACAGGACTCCTGGCGCAAGGCCAGAAAGCCCTTCCTTCTCTCCTGGGTAGCCCTTGCCACATCTGGAAAAAGTCTAACCAACTGACTCATAAATTGAGTTAAAGTAACATTTAATAATATAACTTAAATCATGGTCAGACATAAAGGAAATTAATAATATGGCCCTTTCTAATATCCCATAAGCAGAGGACTCCAAAAAAGCAGTTCAATTCATCTCTTCAGCTAAGGGTTGTTTTGTACGCTACCCAACAGGCAAAAAATAGACCTTAATAAACCTTATTAAATCAAATATCTTCTCAGAGTTATCCTAGATAACTCTCCGTAAAAGGGAGCCTGAGATTTAAATGTCTAAAATGATTTTTCACATATTCTATTCTTCTAGATAAAGCCCCACATTCCTGTAAAATTGCAGAATTAACGGCTTGCAAGGTTTTAACATTATCTTCTAATACCGACATTCATCCAGTAAAATCTTGATGTTTCACTTCACAGTCTTGTGCTAAGGATTCTAATCTATTGGATATCAAGCTCACCTTGGGCAAGCAATGCACAAAAGCTGTCTCAAGTTTGTGCATCAAATCCCATAGTGAGTCTACAGTTATCACAGCTGGCTTTTAAAGGGAAGAAAACTCAGCAACTCGATGGAATACAAGGGGATTGGGACTCACCTTCTAAACCTCAGGCCTGCTGAAATTGAACTACAGATGACACACCAAAGCACCCACAAAATGCTGACATAGCGCCAACCCCACCATCCTCTGAATCTCCTTCTTGCTCTGTGACCCTGACAGACCAAGGAGGAGAGGAGCATGCTCAGTCTGCGGGGGACGATCATCCAGGGAACAATGCCTCCGCCCCAGCTGCAGCAACAGAATCAGAGTCCCCCATAAGAAAAGGAGAAGCCATGAATTTCACAAAGGAACCTGACCTGGGGTGCATGGATATTTCAGAAGGAAAGAACTTCACCCTCCCTTTCCTATTCAAAGGCATAATTCAATGCGCTACAAAGAAAACATCTGGAACCAGGGCTCAGCGCGTCCGTGGCTTCATCACGCCACCATCTTGGCTCTCGCCCTCACTCTAGTAGCTTTTCTATCTATTATCTTGTGTTATATGCAAATCCAAATTAGTCAAACAAGAATTTTAAGAACTCACCTATCTCTAAAGGTGATCAGGAATGTTGCAGATATGATGTTATTTTATTATTTTATAATCATAATAAAATGTTTTATCCTTTAGTGGAAATAGAGTATCCTGGAAATATATCTAACCAGTCTAATTTTCAGGATATCTGAAATGAATGAGCATGAGATAGATTTCCATGTGTTGAAGATCCAATGCATGCAAATCTATTTCAGACATTGCATATTCATAGTGGCTATCTTGAAATTCAGAATAGTTAAGTGTGCTTTTAGGCCTTGATTGAAAAACACTGTTCCTTTATCCTCCCCCTTATTTTATATCCCTTCATAAATCACTTAGCCCAGTCATCACAACAACAGTCATTGGCTGGAGGTCATGCATCTGGCCTCCTTTCAGATCCTGCAAACACAGTCCCTGACTCTGGCCTTTTGTATGATGACTGTGAGCTCTGCTTGCACAGTTTCCCCAGCTCAGGAGGCAGAAGATCTGATCCAGGAAATGAGCCCAGGTCCTTGGTATGGGAGTATACAGGAGTATACAGCCACTGAGCTACCACACCAGGTCCCTGGAAACACTGTTCTAAGGGTCTTTTTATAAACATCTTTGAGACCAGGACTAATGCCATCTTTCATAGTTCATGCAGCAAAACTACTCAGATATGCTTAGTTAAATTGCTCAGTCCTGCAAAATTATAATATATAACTATATTACATATATATAAAGATAGATATATTTAGATAGATAGATATACATATACAACAAAAATAGCAGTGAATATTAGAAAATTGTGTTTCCCCTCAAAAGGCAAACACTAACCTAACTGTGAAGAACATGCAAACAAATGTTATGAATATATCCAAATCAATTTTTAAAAAATGTGAGTATGTTTAACAACAATATTGTAATCTTTTAATAAACTAAACTGGATGAAAAAGCCAGTTCAAATGCTACCATTGTAGCTGTCAAATGAGCCTAGGATGTTATAGCATTGCTGCATAAGTTGACTTTGAGATGTAATCATCACTGACAAAACACATCCATGTGAAAAACCAGATGACACAAAATTCAACCAAGTGTAAAGCCAATGAAAATGACTAGTGCATTTGGCGTATACCAACTGTCATCTGTATAAATGAGATTCCTCAATATTTTATAAATTGATGTATACCAGTTATCATATCTTGCATCCTTGTAAAAAAGAGTTCCTCTGTATTATATGAATGTAAGACCTATAACCCCAACAAAGGCCGCCATTTCATCTCTTGCGAGGCTTCTTCAGGGGGATTATATAAGGTAATGAGAAATGCTAAACTTATTTGCTAGCTTCTGCTTGTACCCGCAGAGATGTTACAGTTGCATTGGCTTTAATATTTCAATGGCATCAGAAAAGAAAAAATAAATGAATGTGAGATTCAATCCTACCAGAACCTATGTTAAATAATTCTTAAAGCCAAACGTATTACACTGCATTTAGTAAAAACCCTTCCACAATATACCTGAACATTGACAGCGTTTTACTTCTAGTGATGCAACCGGCAAATCTTAGACACGGAAAAAAGTTTGTAATAGCTTCTTGCCCGCACCTCTGAAATAGCTGCCAACCAATCCCATATAAGACATTCATTACAGGGACTGCTACACGGATACTGCTTCTACCTAAATCGTGTGTGTATTACTGAAATAGAAAAAAACAAACTGAAAAGCAAAAAATAAATAAATGCACCAATTACAAAAAGATTCCCACTCAATTGCCAAGTTTAATCCATGCGGATGAACTGTTTTCCAAGAATAGATAAACTGTTCCCACCTTACAGTAATAAATATTTCCATGATGCTGAAACATATGTTATATCACAAAAAATTTCAACTGATCCAAGATGTGCTGTTTGTTAATGCAATTTTTCACCAAACGTGCTACTTCCTTACAACTTTTATGTTGGATAATTCAAGTCCTGAGGGAATGCTTAATTTGTCCTACATAAAATTTCTGACAGGGACAAATAATTACATATATAACTTGAGAAATGTGTCAAGTTTATTGACTTCTAAGTACATACTGTAATGGCAGGACAAGATATTGACAAAATGTGATTTCAAATCAATTAAGGGTAAATTTTCAAATCGGCGTGTGGGCATCCATGCGCACGCAGTTCCTGGCACGTGCACATGGACATGCTGATTTTATAACATGCACGTGTTGCTGAGCGCATATTATAAAATTGGCTACCCGCACGAACATGCATGCCCGATTTTATATCAGTGCGTGTGAGTGTCGACTTGCGTGCACACAAGGGGGGGGGGGGGAATTTTTTTAGACACACAAGCTGACACAAACAGCTCTTTCCCCAGTTCCCTAACCCCCTACCTATCCTTCCTCCCTTTTTCCCTATCCTCCCTCTCCTCCCTGACCCCTAAGCCCCACCTATGTAGCCTAATTTGTTTTGTTTGACAACTTACCTGTCCATGATTTGCAAGCGCCTGGCTTTTAAAATCAGCCCCTTAATGCATATACAGCAATTTCCACATTGAAAAATTCTCCATTGAGTAAAAACTGTAATCTGGAGATGGGGAGATGATATGGTTACTAATCTGTTTCTTAAATTTTACCCCTTTGCATGCAAATATAGGGGTAGATTTTAAATACTTGCGCGATCGCGTACTTTTGTTCGCGCACCAGGTGCGAACAAAAGTACGCTGGATTTTATAAGATACGCGCGTAGCCGCACGTATCTTATAAAATCCAGGGTCGGCGTGCGCAAGGGGGTGCACGTTTGTGCAACCTGCGCGTGCCGAGCCCAGCGCACGCTGCCTATTCCCTCCGAGGCCGCTCCGATTTCGGAGCGGCCTCCGAGGGAACTTTCCTTCGCCCTCCCCCCACCTTCCCCTCCCTTCCCCTCCCTTCCCCTACCTAACCCACCCCCCTGGCCCTATCTAAACCCCCCCCCTACCTTTGTCGGCAAAGTTACGCCTGCTGAAAGCAGGCGTAACTTTGCGCGCGTCGCCGGCAGCCCCGCTCCGTCCTCCGGTCCCAGGGGCTGGTCCGGAGGCCTCGACCACGCCCCCGGGCCCGCCCCCGAAACGCCGCGGCCCGCCCCGGACACGCCCCCTCCCGCCCCTTTTCGAAAGCCCCGGGACTTACGCGCGCTGGCGGCCTATGCAAAATAGGCCGCCAGCGCACGAGGGCCCTGTGCGCGTAAATCCGGAAGGATTTACGCGCGCGGGCCTTTTAAAATCCGCCCCATAGGTTGTTACTTATAGATTTCATGTATCGTAAGTATGTCCTAATGATGTAATACAATTTGTTGAACCTCTGCTGGTCTAGGCATAAAAGGTAACGGCCCAAAAAGCAACAAGGATCATTTTCCCCGATTTTTAGGGCTCCACCGGTTAATCCGGTGGTCTCCAGGGACCGATGTGAACCGAAGGCAGAGACAGACACCGAAGATGTGAATGTCCCTGAAAATCCGGCGGAGACAGAACACCCGGTAGAGGATGCAGGAAGCGTCGGAAAAGGCCCAATTGGGGGTTTGACCGGCTCACTGCCCGAAGGAGCACTTCAGGAACATCTTGAGCAAAAATTCATAACCTCAAGCCCATTATCAATGATACAGACTTCAATCCTGTTAAGACCGGCTCTAATTACACTTGATTCTATATGGGAAGCTATAATGAGTTTAGGAAATGCAATGACTGCACAGTTTAATTCAATTGTGGAAAAGATAAATAATATTGAAGAAAGGGTTTCAAAGATGGAAAACACACAGACTATTAGATCAGAAAAAAATGTTGAAATTAATCAAGAAATAAGTAAATGGAAGTCTGTGCAAGATTCTATCATAAAGGAAAATCACCAATTGCAATTAAAAACAGAGAATCTTGAGAACTCAATTAGAGGAAGAAACTTGCATTTAATTAATTTTCCTAAGGTACCCTATGCAGTGCCTAAAGAAATGTTTAAAGATATCTAGTAGAGATTCTCAAGATTCCAGAAGATGCTTTACCACCATTGCTTAAAGCTTATTATTTACCCCAATATAAGAAACAAGAAGTGCAATCAACGTGACCTGGAGTTCAAATAATAGACCAACTAATTCCTAGTACTGATATCTCACAGGTATTAGAACAGTCGGATAGTGAAGTGGCACAAGCCGCTACAATGCTAGTGTCCTTTATTTTTGAATCAGACCGGGACTGGGTCTTAAGGCTTTTCTTTAAAAAACGAAATGAAGAATTTCTAAAGTTTAAAGTTAGAATATATCCGGATGTAACTAGACAGACGCAGAGAAGGAGACAGCAGTTTCTTTTGCATAGACCCAGAGTTTTACAGATTGGGGCATCTTATACCCTAAAATTTCCCTGTAAATGTATAATTATATATAAGGTGAAACAGCACTCTGGAGCTAATTCATGAACTCAGCAACTAGAGTTCAATGGAAATAAGTGCAGACAATTTTTTTGCTGGTCCAATTTATAATAATTCTTTTTTATTATGAAAACGGCAACTCCACATTAACACTGAATTCATAGCCTGTCCCCCTTTCATACCGTGTTTCGCCTGTCTGGCTGCCTCGAGGGGGGGGGGGGGGGGCAATTTCAACAACAAGGATATCTGTAATAACACCAAAGTATACATACAATGACCAAGCTAATATAAGGAAAATAGGGCAACTAGGCAACATTTTTGTTATTAATAGTGTCAAAGACTACACATACCTTAGTCAGATGAACATTTATACAGGAGCGCCTCAGTCCTACGAAATGCATTGCCATTTAAACCCACCATTTTGGCGCCAAACGGGTGCCCCGAAGTCTGATGGGACCTCTCTTGGCCAATCACAGCGCAGCCCCTCCATGACGTATGATCTGTCAAAGAAAATAATTCCATTCCAGCTCGGCGTTTAGGCCGGCTGGGGAAACAGTGTCTAGAGTAAAAATCCATTTTTGTTCCCTTCTAATTAAAGCCGTCACTAGATCTCCTCCCCTTACTGTCGGCACAACTACATCAATTATGAAGAACCGTAGATCTGATACTGTATGTGAGAACTGAGTCCAATGTGGCACTAATGGCGCCTTTTCTTTACCTGTCTTGATGGATGATTTATGTTCAATGATACGGGTTTTAATTTTTCTAGATGTTTACCCACGTATAATTTGTGACACGGGCAAATAATAATGTACACTACCTCGGTGGAATTACAATCTGTATCATTACGTAATTTGTATATTTTTTTAGTGATAGGATGTGTGAATTCACTTATTGTGTATGTATGTTCACAGATTGAACATTGACCACATGGTCTATGTGTCCCAGATGGGGGTCTAATGGTCAGATCCAAATATACTGAGGGGCGGATTTTCATACTCCGCGAATAGGCCTACTTTTGTTTGCGCTCCAGGCGCAAACAAAAGTACGCTGGATTTTAGTAGATACGCGCGGAGCCGCGCGTATCTGCTAAAAACCTGGATCGGCGCGCGCAAGGCTATCGATTTTGTATAGCCGGTGCGCGCCGAGCCGCGCAGCCTACCCCCGTTCCCTCCGAGGCCGCTCCGAAATCGGAGCGGCCTCGGAGGGAACTTCCTTTTGCCCTCCCCTCACCTTCCCCTCCCTTCCCCTACCTAACCCACCCACCCGGCCCTAAGCCCCCCCCTTACCTTTGTCGGGGGATTTACGCCTCCCTCTGGGAGGCGTAAATCCCCGCGCGTCAGCGGGCCTCCTGCGCGCCGGGACGCGACCTGGGGGCGGGTCCGGAGGGCGCGGCCACGCCCCCGGGCCGCCCCGGGCCGTAACCACGCCTCCGGGTCCGCCCCCGAAACGCTCCCGGCACGCCCCCTAAACGCCGCGCGGTTCGGGCCCGCCCCCGACACGCCCCCCTCGGAGAACCCCGGGACTTACGCGAGTCCCGGGGCTCTGCGCGCGCCGGTAGGCCTATGTAAAATAGGCTCACCAGCGCGCAGGGCCCTGCTCGCCTAAATCCGCCCGGTTTTGGGCGGATTTAGGCGAGCAGGGCTCTGAAAATCCGCCCCTGAATGTACTAAAGTGTCTCGTATATTTTTTCCCCTGCGATACGTGAACCTAAGTCCACAATTGAGATAATCTTCCAAAGCTAATGCTGTCCAATGTTTCCTAATAATATTAGATACTATGTGGCTCTTAGTAGAGAACGACAAAATACAATTTACTTGCGGGCTGGAATCTTTATTTTGTTGCAAAAATAATAACTCTCTGTTAACATACAAAGCTCTTTTAAAAGCTCGTTTTAAAATCTTTCTGGGGTACCCTCTTTCCTGGAACCGAGCCTGCATCTGCTGATACACGTATTCCTGCTTCGTGGGACACAACCGTCTCAGTCTCAGAAACTGCCCTGTTGGAATATTGGCCTTAAGATTCCGTGGGTGAAAACTATCATATGCCAGCAGTGTATTACGATCCGTGGCTTTTCGAAAAATCGAAGTCTGAAAATTCCTACCTTTTACATTATGGGGTGGATTTTAAAAGCCCTGCTCGTGTAAATCCGCCTGGATTTACGCGAGCAGGGCCTTGCGCGCCGGCGCGCCTATTTTCCATAGCCCTGCCGGCGCGCACAGAGCCCCGGGACTCGCGTAAGTCCCAGGGTTTTTTGTCGGGGGCGGGGCCGATCGACGCAGCATTTTGGGGGCGGGACGCGGCGTTTTGGGGGCGGGCCCAGGGGCGTGGTTTCGGCCCGGGGGCGGTCCGTGGGCGTGGCCGCGCCCTCCGGAACCGCCCCCGGGTCGCGTCTCGGCGTGCTAGCGGCCCGCTGGCGCGCGTGGATTTACTTCTCCCTCCGGGAGGCGTAAATCCGTGGACAAAGGTAGGGGGGATTTAGATAGGGCCGGGGGGGTGGGTTAGGTAGAGGAAGGGAGGGGAAGGTGAGGGGAGGGCGAAAGAGAGTTCCCTCCGATTTCAGAGCGGCCTCGGAGGGAATGGAGGCAGGCTGCTCGGCGCGCGCCAGCTGCCCAAAATCGGCAGCCTTGCGCGCGCCGATCCTGGATTTTAGAAGATACGCGCGTATCTACTAAAATCCAGCATACTTTTGTTTGTGACTGGTGCGCCAACAAAAGTACGCGAACGCGCATTTTTAAAAATCTACCCCTATCATTACATCCAAAAACGCTATTTGGTTAATATGAATCATATAGCTGAATTGCAAATTCGGATTACACTGATTCAGCCATTCAAGAAAATTATGAAACTGGGATTCCGTGTCTGTCCAAATCATCAAAACGTCATCTATGTATCTCAACCATCGATGTATAAACTGTTGCCATTCTGATACATAAATATTCCGCTCCTCAAAATCTGAAACATATAAACAGGCCAGGCTGGGGGCCATTGTGGCCCCCATAGCCGTGCCCTTTATCTGTTGATAAAATTTCCCTTGAAATAAAAATTAATTACGAGTTAGAGCTATCCTAGCTAGGACCATCAAAAAACTTGTAGGCACCCTTCTATGCTCTGTACGTAATTCTAAAGTATGTTCAATTACTGACATTGCCTCTTCCTGTGGTATACTTGTGTATAGTGATGTTATATCTAGTGTGACTAAAAAACATGGCTCACCTAGGAGGGTCACATTCACTTAATATCGTAATCAAATGGGATGAATCCCTTACGTACGATCTACTAAGTGCCACAAACGGTTTCAAAAACAAGGCCACAAATTTTGACAGTGGTTCCAGAACCGAACCTATCCCTGCTACTATAGGGCGTCCAGGTGGGTTGTGTAAAGTCTTATGGATCTTTGGGACCGTGAAAAGACTGGAACTATTGGATGTTCAGTTATCAAAAATTGTGATTCCCACATGAGATTGCTCAGTTCCTCAGTAGGATCATACATAAGAGGTCTATATGATGTAGTGTCACTTAATTGTTGCCTGTTTTCAGTTAAATAATTCTCACTATCCATTAAGACAATCTTCCCTCCCTTATCCGCGGGTTTTATTACAATGCTCACATCCTGTGCCAAAGCTTTTAAAGCTATATTTTGATCCATACTCAAATTGTAATGTACATACTGCTTGTTGTTATTTAGCCCTTTACTCTCAGTTCGTACTAAATGCTCAAACAGCTGTAATGTTGGATCATGTGGTCCTGGCGGGACCCATCGTGACTTCAGAAAAACTAAAGAATGATCTTGAACTGAGGGTGACTCCATAAAACAAGCCTTAATTTTTAATGACCTGAAAAATCGATAAAGGTGAACTTGCATATCAAAGTGATCTGGCAATACTGTGGGAACAAATGATAGACCTTTTTTGAGAATGCTTAATTCTACAGTGGAAAGAGTCCTAGAGGAAAGATTAAATACTGAGTCCTGGTTACTCATTGCCAAGGGTCCCTGTATTGTTTCGTTGATCGTGTCACTCTCTGCGTTTGTGGAACTGTTTGTCCTCGCTGGCGTGTGAATTTCGGATTTCGGGCCGTCTGGCCTGAGTCTAAAAAAGCAGCTCCCAATGATGATGATGATGAGGATGTAGTTGTTGCTCCTCCCCATGCTGAAGATCTTTCCGGACATAACTCACGGTGTTGTATTGGGACCCCTTCTTCACTCGAAGAATCGTCAGATGATGATTGAGCAAAAGTTACTTTCCTGTTAGGCACCTTATTTGTGGCCATCTACGTATAAACATACCCTTTTTGATAATCAAACGTGTCCCGTTGAAATTTTTTATGCTTAATACTTTTCAGGTCACTGGTAAATTTGGTCGAATTGTCTTTAAATTCAGCTAATTGTTGGTCATACAATTCTGCTGGAATATTGGTTTTAATATTTTCCAAATGTCCCGTGAGTTCTTCCTTCAATGTACCAGTCAATGTTTTGGTGGTTTCTATAATGAGGATCATAAGATCAAACGTGTATTTATTCAGGATCTGATTCCACCGTGTGATAAACTCCTTATTGTCCACATGTAGTCTCGGTTCTTTCTGGCTATGAATTCAGTGTTAATGTGGAGTTGCCGTTTTCATAATAAAAAAGAATTATTATAAATTGGACCAGCAAAAAAAAACCTGTCTGTAATTATATATAAGGGTCATAAGTATGTTTTTTTTCTCTCCTTCACAACTGACGTTTTGTCTTTATTTATTAATAATAAATAAATAAAATAAATTAATCAATAAAATAAATTAATCATAAATAAATAAATAAATAGTGACAAAGGGTTAGAGGTAATATTAAAGAACTTCTGAATTAATGGGTCTGGTTGTTATTTGAGATTTCTGGCTTCCCTCTAGGATAGAGAGTGCTCTATAATATGTTTATACTTTGGAGATGTTTAATGTTTAAATTCTTGGTAAAATTGGAAAGAGTATATATTAATAAGATTATTGACTGGGTTCCCATGCTTAGAGGACTAATTAGAATTGAAGAGCTACTTTTCCTCTCTTCTGTTATTATAAATTGTATGTACTGCATTGTATGTACTTATCGTGTTATCTTCTCTTCTCATTTTCTGTCACAAGATTGTTTTCTTGGATAAATGTATTTAAAAATTGCATAAATAAAGAATTAAAAAAAAAAGCAACAAGGAAGTTGATCTATCAAAGCTGTGAGGGTAAACAAAAAGAGAACGATCTCAAGACCTTTTAAAATCTTTAATATTATAAAAGCAAGTCGCTCAAGGCTATCCTGTTGCGCCTGGAGGTAGACCCTTGTTCTGGAGCAGTGCTGAAAGGCTCCCTGGTCGGACCCAGGGAGCACCTGCCACCAGGAAGTGGAGCACAGGAGGAGACAGAGGCTAGCTGGAGCTTCACCACTGGAAGCCCACGGTACCCCCGGGTGGAGCCCTTGGGGACCCAGGTTGCTTGGACTTAGGTGGGCCTCGCAGGGTCTCCCAGAAAGGAAGTTCAATGGTGTGTCCACCAGGATCAAGGGTGCGCGGTTGACGTCAAGGCAGGTGGTCTGGAGGACCAGAGAAGAACAGAACAGTGTCTGTGATGACAAGGCTAGGAGCAGGGCCAGAATCAAGGAGGCAAGGTCAGAAATAGCAAAGGTCGTTCCAAAGGTCAGTCCGAGAGTATTCAGCCAAAGCAGAGGTCAAGTTCCAAAGGTCAGTCCAAGAGTATTCAGCCAAAGCAGAGGTCAGGTTCCAGGGTTCAGACATGGTCGAGTAGGCAGGCAGAGGTCAGTATCCGGGCAGCGATCAGCGTAGTCAAGAACAGGCAGAGGTCAGTACCAGAGAGTCAGTCCAAGAGGTACTACCTGAGGGAAGTAGGAACAGACGGACCCTGGAACGAGACTGGAACAGGCGATGAGACACAGAGGCAAAATAGTACACACACGGTAACCCGATTGCCAAGGCAAGGAAGTGCAGGCAGGCACTTCCTTTAGTACTACGTTCAATCAGGGGGCGCCGCAGAGCTAGGACCCGCCTCTGGCCCTATAAGGGACCGGGCGGTCCGCGTGCACGCGCCTAGGGGCAAGGACGATGCCACGGAGGATGCCGAACCCCACTGTGAGGCCTGGTGTGCTGAGGAAGGCCCGGCGACCACCGCCGCAGGATGCTGAGGCCTGGAGGAGCTTGTGGCTGCTGCTGGAGAGGCCGACCTGGGACCTGCAGAGGACAAATGCTGGCTTTACCGTGTAAGTGGGAGGATTTTATTAGATACATGCACTGATGCAATTACCAGTTTCCCCAATCCATTCTCAGTTCTCCCAGGTAAAGAATAAGACTTCCTAACCCCCCTTGTTAATATGCCTCCTTTTTAGCCCTAAACTGTAAACCTAGCTAACTAGCCTTGGGTTTTTTTTGTTTCTTTACTTACACGCCATCCATAGCAGAAGTAAAGTTATGCGGTAGAGGACCCCGACATGCACTTGTGCACATAAATACCACACACGTCCCACCCATGCCTTTTTTGCCTTTCCCCGTTTGTGCGCGTACTGAGAGATATGCGCGTACTTAAAATCCGTGCAGCATGCGCTGGCCCAAGATACTCGCATATTTCTCAGTTTTGGTGCACATAGGGCTTTTAAAATTTGCCTTCAAAGGTTTAATTCCTCCTCGAGTGATTTTTCGGATGGAAAGGCTATTTCTAAGAAAGTCATAGATAAAATTGGCAAATCAATTTCTTCTGACTTTACAGCACGCAGCCCATCTGACAAGTATGAACAGGGCAGGGATATTTTACACTTTCACCCATGATGCAAGCAACAATCATTGAGAACCAATTACAACACTAGTGAGATACAATCAGGACAAACATGTTCACCAGCTGCACTGATGGTTTCTCAAAATGTGTTTAACCTCTCATCACAAGCTTTAGCTAATAAGTTTAATCTTTTGAAAAAAGGACTGTCATTTGTCCTGGTGAATAAATATAATCCTTTTAATGTTCGAGTTAACTTTTTCAAGTACTTTCTTTGGCTCAAGATTGCCTTGCATTTTGCAAATCAGACTCCTGGATTTGATACGAGTGTGATTGCACGCAAATCAAGATCCTATTCCCCTGGTCCTCCGGACCCCACAATAGCTGCATTTGAAAAACCAGTGATATAATATATTACTGCTATGGAATCAACTTTTAAGTTTCACCAGAATTGTTTTAATAATTTATCTAGAAATGAGAGATTAACTTATGATTCTTTGAGTCAAAATACCACCACTGTCACCCTTCCAGCTGATAATTATGGATATAGACCAGTACAGTGAGGAAAGCATACTGTCAATTGTTTGATAAAAATGTTTAAAAACCACTTGATACAGATCTTACAAATGAATTACAGATCTCATTAAATAATTGCTGGAAAGAGCAGTAAAACAGCAACTTATCTTCTCTAGGTAATAACATTTTCTTTTTGAATCATCTTATTCTACTTGGTGTTGAAAATCCATAAATCACTTCAAGTATCCTTCTGGACACCTCATTGTATGGTTGCATACTAGAACAACTCTCTAAGTATATGGATAATGTTTTGCAGCCTTTGGTGCCAAATGCCAGTATAAAGTTCTTATATTCAGGATTCAGCTCATTACTTAAAGTATGCCTGAGTGAGATCCTTCATTGTATTTGACAATAGGGATGTGAATCGTTTTAGGACGATTAAAATTATCGTCCGATAATTTTAATATCGTCTTAAACCGTTATGGAACACAATACAATAGAGATTCTAACGATTTATCGTTATAAATCGTTAGAATCGTGAGCCGGCACACTAAAACCCCCTAAAACCCACCCCCGACCCTTTAAATTAAATCCCCCACCCTCCCGAACCCCCCCCCAAATGACTTAAATAACCTGCGGGTCCAGCGGCGGTCCGGAACGGCAGCGGTCCGGAACGGGCTCCTGCTACTGAATCTTGTTGTCTTCGGCCGGCGCCATTTTCCAAAATGGCGCCGAAAAATGGCGGCGGCCATAGACGAACACGATTGGACGGCAGGAGGTCCTTCCGGACCCCCGCTGGACTTTTGGCAAGTCTTGTGGGGGTCAGGAGGCCCCCCCCAAGCTGGCCAAAAGTTCCTGGAGGTCCAGCGGGGGTCAGGGAGCGATTTCCCGCCGCGAATCGTTTTCGTACGGAAAATGGCGCCGGCAGGAGATCGACTGCAGGAGGTCGTTCAGCGAGGGTTCCGGCGCCTCGCTGAACGACCTCCTGCAGTCGATCTCCTGCCGGCGCCATTTTCCGTACGAAAACGATTCGCGGCGGGAAATCGCTCCCTGACCCCCGCTGGACCTCCAGGAACTTTTGGCCAGCTTGGGGGGGCCTCCTGACCCCCACAAGACTTGCCAAAAGTCCAGCGGGGGTCCGGAAGGACCTCCTGCCGTCCAATCGTGTTCGTCTATGGCCGCCGCCATTTTTCGGCGCCATTTTGGAAAATGGCGCCGGCTGAAGACAACAAGATTCAGTAGCAGGAGCCCGTTCCGGACCGCTGCCGTTCCGGACCGCCGCTGGACCCGCAGGTTATTTAAGTCATTTGGGGGGGGGGGTTCGGGAGGGTGGGGGATTTAATTTAAAGGGTCGGGGGTGGGTTTTAGGGGGTTTTAATGTGCCGGTTTTGCGATTTTACGTTTTTTCGATTTTTTACGATTTTTCACGATTTTTCACGATATTTTACCCCCCCAAACGGCAACAATACGATTCCCTCCCCCTCCCAGCCGAAATCGATCGTTAAGACGATCGAGGACACGATTCACATCTCTATTTGACAATGGCCGATACTGTGACCCTCTGCACAAATATCCTACAAGTTGCAACTCTCCAAACTATCACAGTTACTCTAGAACACACAGATTTATCAGAGGATCATAAATATTTCATTGTTAATATAGCCACAGTGGGACCAACAAAAATATTTTCACATTCAATTGAGTCACAATGGCCTTCTCAGTGGCAAACCTATATGTGCCCAAGTCTGAAGATAGACACATTTATGGTTGTTGGTTATTATGTATGTATTCTCTGTTCCTCGCTGAGAACGGAAGATCAGCGGGTTATAAATTATATTAATTAAATAATTAATTGATGACTCCATATACTGGCATGCATTAAGTTGTGGGTCAGATTCATTGACTCACCACAAAACGTCAGGTAAAAGACTCAATAAATAAATCATATACATATATGACAAGAGTCTACAAACTAAAAAAATCTAAAAAAGAAGAGCACACTTCTAGAGGAGGAAAAGACCTCAAAATTGAGCATAAACCACAATAGCTTGGATAGTACTCAGTACAGTCATACGTCTCAAAACCCTCTGGTTTTTTATTTTCATTTGACTTTTAATTCAACTTGTTTTTATCTTTTTGTAGATTCGTTGACAACATATTTTTCATTTGGTCACTTTCTGTTGATTTATCACACACATTTGGACTTGGTTAAATTCAGTTTATTATACAGTGTCATGTTTCCACAATTTCATTTTTGGATATTATGGTGTATACATTTAAGGGAACATTGCTGACCACCATATTCACTAAACCAACTGATAGAAATAATGTTCTCCATTTTTCCAGTTACCACTCTAACCATAGGGCAGTTTTTATGACCATGATGCTTATGCATGAGACCAGATGAATACAAGTTTCTAACTAAATGAATGGGAGACAGATTTTTTCAAAGAGGTTATCCCTAGGAGATTATAATATGCACCTTCAAGAGGGTGGAATTTGCACGCACAAGAGGTCAAAATTTAAGAGACAGATTAGTAACTACATCACTCCCCTGTCTCCACCTTACAGATTCTACTCAGTGGGTATTTTACAATGCTGTATGTGTTTTAATTATTTTGAAATCACATCTTTTTAACATCCTTTCCTGCCATTACAGTATGTAATTTGGGGTCAATCTACTTGTGATTCTTCTCATGTTATATAAGCAATTATTTGTCCCCATCAGAAAATTTCTATAGGACAAATTAAGCATTCCATCAAGATTCGAGTTATCTAGCATAAAAGCTATGGACCTGATTTTCAAAAGTATTTACATGCTTAAAACTGAGTTTTACACATGCAAATCCATTTTGCCCATGTAAATGGGCTTTTGAAAATTGTTAGAATGTATGTCATTGAACTGTCTATAGGATTTACTCGTGTAATTGCACTGTACGCACATAAATGGCTTTTGAAAATTGCTACCTAGTATGTTGCATTTACTTGACTAAATCCTTTAAAAATTCAGCTGTGTATCAGGACTAATAAGAAAGACGCACCTCTGCTGAAACATTAGATCAAGAAACAGCACACCTTGGATCAATTGAAATTTCTTGTGATACAGCATTTCAGTCTGCCACATGGCGGGAACATTACTACTGTGGCAGGAACAGGGGTTTTTGGAAAACCGATCATCCGCATGGATTAAACTTGGCAATAGAGTAGGAATTTATTTTTGTAATTGAGGCAATATTTTGCTTTTGCTTTTCAGTTTTAGTTTTTTTCTATTTCAGCAATACACTCACGATTCAGGTAGAAGCAGTATCTGTGTAGCAGTCCCTTTAATGAACATCTGATATAGGATTGTTTGGCAGCTATTTGAGAGGTGCGGGCAAGAGGCTATTACAAACTTTTTCCAGCATCTAAGGTTTGTCGGGTGCATTACTGGAAGTAAAACGCTGTCAGTGTTCAGGTATGTTGTGGAGGGTTTTTTTTTATTAAACACAATCTAATAGAAATATTTCACATAAGTTCTGGAAGGGTCTTACATTCATATTTTACAGAAGAACTTTTTTTTATACAAGGATGTAAGATATGACAACTGGTATATGTTAATTTATAAAATGTTGAGGAATCTCATTTATAAAGATGAAAGCGTACCGGTCATTTTCATTGGCTTTACACTTGGTTGAATTTTGTGTCATCTGGTTTTTCACATGGATGTGTTTTATCAGTGATGATTACATCTCAAAGTCAACTTATGCAGCAATGCTATAACATCCTATGCTCATTTGACAGCTATAATGATAGCATTATGAACTGGATTTTTCATCCAGTTTAGGAAGGATTTTATTAAAAGATTACATTATTATTAAATGATACATTTTTTAAAACTGATTTTTATATACATCTGGGATGGGTGAAGAAAGGTTGCAGGTAAGACAATAAATACATGTATACAAATTGTTCAAATGTGAACTGGTATGATGTCCCCACTAATACCGGTATATAAGAATTTCTAAATAAATAAATAAATAAATAAATAAATAAATTGGAAAAAAAGGGAAAATTGTAGCTGGCTAGAATTTAACCGGATAAGTTAGCGGCACTCCATGGGAGTAACTGATAGCTGGCTAACGCTGATATTTAGAGATAGCCAGATAACTTAGCCGGCCAAGTCTGCTCAGGACAAAGAGCTTTCCCAAAGTTAGCAGATAATGTTAAGATAGCTGCCTATTTTCAATAGCGTGGCTCCACTATTGAATATACCTCCAAAGTTAGCCGGCTACGTTTAACCGGCTAACTTAGGCCAGCTCTTCGACCCGAGCAGACTTAGCCGGCTATGGCCTGGATTTATCAAAATGCACTAAATATCGCATGCAATAGGAAAAGGGGCGTGTTTTATGATAATAGGCAGTTTATCGCAAAGTGCGCTATCTTAGCATAGGTATTAGCGCAAACTGCGAAACCTTTTCGCACTTTGTGATAAATGCAACCACTGGGAGGACAATTTTTAAAGAGAGAGAGAGAGCAGCCATAATGCCCTCATACTACCGTGTTTCCCCGATAGTAAGACACCCCTGATAGTAAAACGTAGTGGGAATTTTAGAGGGGTCGGCTAATGTAACACATCCCCCGAAAGTAAGACTTACCTGTCATTTCAAAAAAAAATTATTTTTAAATACCTGTCGGAGGGCCGCGTGGGTCCAGGCGGCTGGCGGCGGGAGCCGGGTGGTCACGTGTTAAATCTAGGCCGCGGGCGGGTGGGTGCTTGTTCCAGGCGGCGGCGGCAGCGGGGGGGGGGGGGGGGGGGGCGGGTGGACGCGCGTTAGTTCGAGACGGCCGGCGGGCGGCGGGTGGTCGCGTGTTAAATCTAGGCCGGGTCGCACAGGCGCGCATTCATTCACTGCCGGTGAATGAATGCGCGCCTGTGCGACCCCTGCGATTTGGCGCTGGGGGCTGCCGGTGGGGGCTGCCGGTGGGGGCTGCGGCAGTGAATGAATTCATTCATCCAGGCGGAGGAGCCGGCTGCTTTCGGCTGCCGCTGCCGGCTGCTTTCGGCTGCCGCTGCCGGCTGCTTTCGGCGCTCAAGGCAGTCACATGCTGTGACGTCACGGCATGTGACTGCCTTGAGCGCCGAAAGCAGCCGGCAGCGGCAGCCGAAAGCAGCCGGCTCCTCCGCCTGGATGAATGAATTCATTCACTGCCGCAGCCCCCACCGGCAGCCCCCACCGGCAGCCCCCAGCGCCGAATCGCTGGGGGCTGCGGGCTGTGGGCCTGTGCGCGCATTCATTCACTGCCGGTGGGGGCTGCCTCGGCAGCCCCCACCGGCAGTGAATGAATGCGCGCCTGTGCGACCCGGCCTAGATTTAACACGCGACCACCCGCCGCCCGCCGGCCGTCTCGAACTAACGCGCGTCCACCCGCCCCCCCCGCCGCCACCGCCGCCTGGAACAAGCGCCCACCCGCCTGCGGCCTAGATTTAACACGCGACCACCCGGCTCCCGCCGCCAGCCGCCTGGACCCACGCGGCCCTCCGACAGGTATTTAAAAATAATTTTTTTTTGAACACTCAGGTTTTTTTTCCAATATAAGACATACCCTGAAAGTAAGACATAGTGGGACTTTTGGGGGTAAAAAGAAAGTAAGACGCTGTCTTATATTCGGGGAAACACGGTAGGTAAGTATTTATACCTCTAAATAAGGCCCACTTAGTCACTTGAGGTAAGGTTTAGGTATTAGTGTAGGGGTTAGGGGCCACTTTGACATTCAAAGTGAGTTCTACGAACGTACGAGCAGAACAGTGCTCTCTTGTGAAAATTTGATGACCTTTGGAGTGAGGAAACTCACACAAAGATGAGATTTGTGCAATGTTCTCTCAACCTACCTTGATGGACTCTCTACCCCCTCTCCCTCTCCCCTGCCCCCCCCCCCCTTGGTTGTAGGAGGGCCCTGATAGCTAGGCTGGCTCTCCAGGAGCTAAAAACAGCATTTGCGAAACATCGCAAAGCGCGATAAAGCCCTATCACACGGCTTTACGCAAATGAAACAGGTGTAGTTAAAATATGCATTAAAGCCGTGCGATATGGCTTCGTAAATCATGAAGCCAGCCCACTTGGCCACAAAACCTGTCCCAAACTCCTTCCCTTTTTTTATTTGCATCGCACTATGCGTTATGGTGCTTTCGCATGCGTTAAAGGTGTTTTCGCATGCGTTAAAGGTGTTTTTTGCATGCATAAATTCCTTAACGCATGTGAAAACGCCATATAGCAGTTTGATAAATGACCCCCTAAGTTAACTGGGGGGGGGGAAGGTCTGCCTGGCCGCCAGACCACCAGGATAAGTTTTTTGAATTGGGGAGTGGGTGAGGGAGCTTGGATGGGGGGTGGGGAGATTACGGGGATGATGGGTGGGATCGTAAGGTTATGGGGGCATTTTTGAACATTAAAGGGCGGGGTCAGTAAGGGTATAGGCCATCACTATGCAATATTTTTTTCTTTTGGAGGCAAAGTTAGTTCGAAAGGCAGCAGAGGTTGGGGGTGGACAGGAGTCTATAAAGACCTCCAAAGTGTTTTTTGACTAATTGGGGGGGGGGGGGGTGTTTGGGCACCTTAGCCCTTTAATTTTCCCACAAGACCATCGGGGACCTGTGTTAGCATCCCAAAGTGCTCTCAAGAAAATATCTACTCCTCCCTCAAATGCGCAAAAATAACTGGGCTGACTTTTTTCTAAGTCATCTGCGTTATTTTATTAATATAGGATTTTCATTGCATAAGCTGCTTTGCATGCATTACGAAATGTTAGGCATTCAAATGCATGCAAAACAGCTTATTCCCATGGGGGGAGGAAATCTGCAGGTATATCATACGATATTGCAGCAAAATGACGATATCACGAGATAAACAGCATTTAACATGTGTTGCATGTTGTTTAACTCATGATTTCACCTTATCGCAGTTTAGTAAATCTAGGCATAAGAAAACAAAGACATGGCCAAGGAAAAATAGCAATCAACTGTATTTTGTAAGGTTTATATTGTTTACTTTCCTTCCTGTATGCAAGTGAGTGACTGTGATACGGAAAAGACACGAGGAGTAAAGAACAGATGGTGGTGACTCAAAGGTTGAGCCCCCAAGAGAATGCAAGCCAGATATATGTGAGATAGTTATTGTCATGCAGATGTGGTTTTTTTTGTTTTTGTTTTTTTTACTTGTGATACCTCTTACAATTCCCATTATATTTTGCCTCATCAGTCCTCGCCTTCAAAAAATTGAAGTTTAGACAACAAAGTAAAATTCCAGGTTTTATTCCTTAATTCACAAAGGTGGCTTAGATAAAACATTAATGTACTTTGTTATAATAAAGGCTGTTTGTTCAGTATTGTGTATTGCTTTATGTTTAAGTTGACAATGTATGATTTCCTTATGCAGGCAACCTATAAATAAAACTACTATAACAGATGTGATTGTTTCCCTATTCCCGGTTCAGTTAGCTTTGGAGGAAGTTTCATCAGAGGGAAAGAGAATCATAGCTAATGCAGACATGTTTGCATTAATAATCCCGTATTTCAGCTTGGCTCATGAAGGAAGCTTTTGGTGAAAGACATTTTAAACGTAAGGGAAATCTTACAAAAGTCAGATATTAGAATGATCGAGACTATGTACAGAAACACAAAACAAGAGACTGTAGATGTTGATAGATGGTAACTTTATACCAGTGTGCGGGCACATATGTACGCACGTTTGCCGGCTCGCGCCAAAGGACGCGGTCATTTTATAATATGCACGCGTATATGCATACATGGTATAAAATAGGCTGAATGCGCGTACATGTATGCACAATTTTATATGGACGCGTGCAAGCGTGCACAAATGCCACCTTTGTTGCATAAGTGGGAGAATTTTAATAGACATGTATGACATGTATGCTGATGCCATTACTAGTTTTCTCAGTTTGTTCCCAGTTAGCCCAGATAAAGGAATAGGACTTCAAACCTCCCTAGAGTATTAACCTCCCTTTCTTCTCCCTGTTAGCCCCAACCTTTAAAACCCTGCTGACTAGCCTAGTTTGTTTTTTTACTTCACGCCATCCATAGCAGTAGTAAAGGTACATGACAGGGTACCCTGGTGCACACCTATACGCGTAAAAACTTATGCGCACATTTCATGTTAAAGTCCCGGAATGCCTATGTCCTGCCCAAACCACATCCATGCCCCACCCCTTTTTGGGTTACTCGTGCACCTGGCAGGAGATGTGTGCGTACACGGGCTTGCTTTTAAAATCCGCTTGGCCCATACCAGCCTGACTAGTGCACATATCTCCAGGCGTTGGCCCGCGCAGGGTTTTTAAGATTCACATTTTAGCAGGTCAATACTTTTGAGGTCACACACTACCAGACTGCTATATGTTTATAAGAACTAAGACTACCAGACCATGAAAAAGATTCAGAGACAAGGTCTCAAAGATTAATTAAAAATGTATAGTCTCTCTCTTATCTCTGCAGATATGCTGAGCTGAAACATTTATTGCCTGCTTGCAGAAATTATTGAAACTCAAGGTTTGAAGCAAAACATAGCAAAAGTGAAATTTCGCACCATAGCCTTGCATTTATTTGTTTATTTATTTGTTCAACCTTATATACCGGCTTTCAAGTTCATTTCAAGGCGGTTTACATTGATTGAAATTGCAGTAGCAACCTTCAAGGACATATATACTAAAAACATATCATTAAACATAATACATAGCTAAAATACATTAAAACAAAAGCAAAAGGCTAGCTGGCTAAAAATACATTAAAACTAAGTCCTTTCTTTGTGTGAAAATAATATAAAGGTCTTGCTGCGTGTAATGTAAGCCAGAATGCTTATGTGAGTAAATCCTCCCATTGAATTCATTGGCAATAAAGCTGAGTCAAGATTCTACCATCTTGGGTCCTATCTGTTTTTCTTTTGGGCAATGAGGGAGGCCTAGCGATTCTACTCTGACAGACAGAATGGAACATCTATCTATAGTGTTGTGATTAACAGACCTTCGCAGGCAGGGGAAATGGGCAGAAATGAAATGGAGGATATTTACAGTGGTGTTGTGAATGAGGAGGTGCAAGTATTAGATGATTTCAATCTGTTGGATACTGAATGGGAAATCCCAGCTGAAGTGTCTTCTAGAAGCAGGGGGATCCTGGATTCTTTCCAAAGAGAACTGTTCCATCAACTGGTAATGGGAGGGAATAATACTGGACCCGATGCTTACCATAGGGAGAGTATTGATTTATTTCTTAGATTGTAAGCCCTCTGGGGATAGAGAAATACCTACAGTACCTGAATGTAAACCGATGTGATATCTCAGTTGAGATCGAATGTCGGTATATAAAAATAATAAATAAATAAATACATTTCATTTATATTCAGCCTTTCATGAATTTTCAAATCTGATTACATTCAGGTACTGTAGATATTTCCCTGTCCCTAGAGGGCTTGCAATCTGAGGGGGTGATTTACTAAGCCAAGATATTTATCGCAAGAGGGGCCAAATTCATGGGGGGCATCCCTGCTATATTTAGCCCCTCCCTGACAAACTATTATGGCAGTTATGCCGCATGATTTTTGATTGCAGGAGAAAAGCACGATCAAAAATCGCTTGATAAAATGGGGCCTACTCGCGTGATGGCGGCTCACCTCAGCCGGGGCTGCCATCGTATTTAAAGGTCCAAGGCCCTAAACTCTCCCATCCCCAAGTGACAAATTCCCTCTCTGGGAGTCTTTTGAGAGAACCTCCCATCCCTGTGCTGCCTGTGGAGATGGGTTGGGCTCCTCAAAAATTTAAATACAATTAAACTATGCAGTGATGCTCTGCCCCCATTCCTAAAGCTCTCCTTTTTAGAAGACCGAGAGGAATCTTGGACATAGTTCATGAGGTGTGGGAAGATGAAGCAAACCCTAGGCAGAACTCATGGACTAAACCAACCCCCCACTCCAAGCAACTTCCCCGACCTTCCAATAATACCCCCCCAGCAGCCCCCACTGCCTTCCCCCTACCTCCCTGGTTAATATATGAAACGATCCCCGATGTCCAATGGCTCCCCTGTCCCTCCCCCATCTCTCTGCCAGAATAAAAAAGATCCTAGTGGCCTGGGGGGGGGGGGGTGAGTTACCCTACCCCCCTCCCTGGTCCCTCTATCTCTCAGAAGGCACTTTGTTGTATAATGGGGGCCAATTGTGCTCCCTAGCCCTGGCTCGGTAAACACCATTTTCAAAAATGGCCTTGACCTGACTTTGCCCTTTCACGAGATAAAGTCAAAGTCAGGCTGACGCAATTTTAGAAAATGGAATTATCTGGGCCCAGAACTAGAGAATTGTTTTACAACTACAATCTTAATCAATTTTGCCAAAATCAGCAATGAAGAAATGGGATGGTAGTTTCCAAATACCTTTGGATCTAACAATGACTTTTCAATAAAGGCTGAACTAATGCACACGTTAAACTTTCAGGAAGATAACCTACTGTGAATGAGGGATTAATTATTTTTGTCAAAAATGGTGAGATATTCTCTTTAATAACGTTCAGCGCCACAGTCGGCAAGGGTTAAGAGGACACGAGTTATCATTCATAGCAGCTATAAGTCGAGTAACAACTGAAAGGGTAACAATTTTAAACTGCTCCCATTTATGACTGGAACATGAAGTCTCAATAGGTAATGGAAGGTTCTGAAACATGAGAAATATCTCTGATCTTGCTCTGGAAATAAGTAGCAAATGCTTCACCATTCGACAGAGCCAGTAAAGCCTGTGGATCAGAAGAACCATTAAAGTTCGACCAGATTAAATTTTCCACAGCTTGAAAAAATTCACATAATTAAAAGCTTGATTAATTTTCTCACTATAATAATCTCTCTTAGTGTTATTAATTGCAGTTTTGTAAGATTCCAAATATTGTTTATAATCATTGTGAGCAGATGAGGATTGAGATTTACGTCATCTATGCTCTAATGAATGCAGATGGCACCTCATCTTATGCAATGCTAATGGTTACCACAATACTGTTGCTATGATGCTTAGGTATAAACTTAAGAGATATAAGTTCATTTGCCATTTCTTGAAGAACAGTGTCCAAATGATTCACAGTAGACATAACATCAGAAAAATCTAAGGGCCAAATTTTAAAAGTATTGCTAGTGCTAAAAGGCACATATACGTGAGAATGTGGGTTGCATGTGAGGAACGTGGATTTTAAAAGCCGCTAATTATGCATGTATATGCATGTACGCAAGTTTTAAAAAATGGGGGGCTGGGCATTCTGGGGCTGGCTGTTTTGCACATTGATCCGTATTTTAAAACAGGAGGCTGCAATGTGTGGCAGCTTGTTAATCACATATATTTATTGCTGTTTCTGATGAGGAGTAAGTCTGCAGAATTGAGTTTTAGGCCTAACACGATATGGTAAGGGGTTTGAGTCAGTTGGAGAGAGCACAGAGGGGTCTGGATGACCTTGAAATTGACTGGGCAAACTGGTGGAATAATTGTAAAAGTTGGGAATGTTCTTTGCACGAGAACGTTTTAAAATCCGCTTATCTACGAGCTTTAAATTCAACAAAGTCTTAAGGAAGATACGCGAAGTACATTTGCTCAAGTAACCGCTTAAAATTAGGAGTATACTTACGTGCTCACCACTTATAGAATTCTTCTTTACCAAACTAACAATTAACAAACCCATCATCTTATTAGGAGACTTTAACATCCATATTGACACCATCCCCCACTCCCACACATGCAAATTAATTACAGATGCTCTCTCATCCCTAGGCCTCAGTCAAATCATCAATGGCCCAACTCACTGAGCTTATGCTTGCAGACTGGCTCCCCTGGCAACCTTGGAAGCACTGGAACCAGGTTGTGGGAGGCATACCTGGGAACCTTGAGTTGTGTTCACCTGAGATTGCTGTTGATTAGTAGGAGAGGGGTAGTAGGGAGGTAAGAGGAAGGAATAATGCTTATCATAGTATTATAGAAACAGAAATGTGACAACCTATCTTGTCTGCCTATCCACACAATTACTTTGCTTTATAATCTTTAGTACTCCCTCAGAGATCCCCTGTGCTAATCCCATGCTTTCTTGAATTCAGATACTCTCCTTTTCTCCGTCACTTCCATAGGGAAGCTGTTCCATTCATCTACTATCTTTTTTGTAAAACAAATATTTCCTTACTGTCATCCTATTAACTTTCTCTATTCCACTCCTCCCTGCTAATTCACACTATCACTATCCACCACCACCATTTTCTCTCCTTCAGGGTTGACCCCAGCATTCTTTTCCTTCCTTCCTCCATGACCCCTGCACTCTTCTTGCTCCCATCCTCCTATGTGTCACAGCTGACAAGCTTGTGCGCCCTTAACTTTACCCTGACCTGAGTCTCAAGTCCTGGAATCAGAGCTGCAGTTTCTCCCCACATGCTGCCTGCAGTGCATGTGCTCCAGGCTTTCTCCTCCCCTACCTGCAAGCTTACTGAAGGTTGGACTGGCTGGAGCAGTAAACAGTGAGGCCCTGAGCTCTTTAGTGCTTCCCAGAGACCTAGCAACCGATGCACGTTTCTTGTCTCTAGGGAAATCTGGAGGCTGCTACCGTGATCTGGGCTGAAGAGGTACAGTTTAAAGGTGCTGAAAGGGTGGGCGGCTTCGGGGGTTTGGGAGTGTAGCAGAGGGAAAGAGGGGGGCTCGGGAAGGCAAATTTTGGCTTGTTTTTGGCAGGATTGGAGAGTGGCTGGGGGAGAGGGGGGAAGCCAGCACCAGCTTTTTAAAAATGACAGAGGTTTTTGTTTTGGGGGGGGGGGGGGGGGGAGCTACAAGCGCAACCTTTAATTTTTAAACTGCTGCTTGACATTCAACCAGTGATATTCTTTTGAATATCGAGGTTAAATGTTTAAACCTAACCAGCGATATTCAAAAGATATCCAGTTAGGTTTAAAATTAGCTGGATATTTTTAATCGGGGATATTAAGCAGGACATTTATCTTGCTGAATATCCAGGATAACTTATCCAGTTAACTGTAACCAAGTAAGTTATATCTGTTGGAGGCTTTTCTGAATAGTGGCCACAGTGTTATGATGGCTGATAAATATATACAGTGCAGTTTGGAGGATAACTTGGGTACTATCTCATAATTATTATTAAAAATTACTTATATTTCACATATCCAAATCAATTGTTCTATGCAGATTACAAAATATTACACACATAATCATATTCCACAATATATAAATGAAAACAAAATCCTAACACAAATGCATAATGTATTGGAATGATTTTGATGCCCTTCCTTCAGTGTGATTGCATCTTACAGAAGGCGGATAACTTACCTTTAATGTTGGATAGAAAACTGCATGTTTTCCTCCTTTATTTCTGCAAAGCAGAAAAATAACAAGGAAAAGTGTGAACATATCATGATACTTTGTTTTCTAGTACAGAATTTTACAAGTGGTTATAACAATGTTTGTTATATGAATTCCTGAGCAATAAGCAGAGCTGGACTTTTTTTTTTTTTTTTTTAGAAAAGCACCAATTAAAAGTAGCCAGAAGGAATATTTATACCTTTTGAAGCAATTTACTTTGTGTGATCCGGGTTTCAAAAGGGTTGTCTCCCTGCTTCCCTGAGCTTATGCTACCAGGGACTATAAACCGACAGACAGTCCACCTGGCTCTTCAACTGGTGTTTCAGTAAACTGAGCTTGGGGTGCTCAGCTTCTAACCAGTGGCGTAGCCAGAAATGAATTTTGGGGGGGCCCAAGGTTAACATGGGTGGGCAGTTGACATACAAGACTAGACTCTACTAGTTGTACTCTTATCGATAAATAATGCCTTAGAGTGCATCTGACAATGGATTTCTAAGTAGTTTCATCATGAGTGATGCCTTAAAATATTTTAATTCTATTATTTCAAGCACTTAGCAGCATTAACAATACCTTATTAATCTATATTAATTTATTATATATTTATTGCAGTTTATAAATATATATCATATAAAAAGTAATGGACATTTAACAGAAACATCAGACCCAATTATGAAATAAAACAAAAATAAAAAGAATTCTTTTATGAATCCTCTTTCCAAAAATGCAGAGAATATCAGATGTATTATAAAACAGCAATAATCATAATAATCATAAGAACCAAAGATTTGCAACAGGTGCAGAACAGAACTAGGACATGCAAAAAAAATGCTGGTGCCACCTCAGTGACAGCAAAACAAACTTCCTCCAAAGCCAAACACTTTGTGAAGGGAGACAAATCCCTACAAAAAAACCCAAAACAAACCAACACCTAGAACCTTTCCATGCCATACCATAACAGCATTAAATCTCAAGACTCAAACAGCAGTAACCTTATCTAAAAAATGACAGCAAAGGCAAACAGTACACTAAGCCCTAGAACACTAATACACTACATAATAAAGCTCTGGAATTTGTTGCCAGAGGATGTGGTTAGTGTAGTTAGTGTAGCTGGGTTCAAAAAAGGTTTGGATAAGTTCCTGGAGGAGAAGTCCATTAACAGCTATTAATCAAGTTTACTTAGGGAATAGCCACTGCTATTAATTGCATCAGTAGCATGGGATCTTCTTAGTGTTTGGGTAATTGCCAGGTTCTTGTGGCCTGGTTTGGCCTCTATTGGAAACAGGATACTGGGCTTGATGGACCCAGCATGGCAATTTCTTATGTTCTTATGTACATAGTGGGCAAAAAGAACAAGCCGGACTGCTACAAATCCCTACTGGGAAACTACACACTAGGCAAAATACTGCATTTCTGTCACACATATGTAACATGGACAGAGCCTTACCTAATACAGAACAAGGAACTACAAATTAGAAGCAAGCATACAGACAAGACTGAAATGGAAAGCTTGAGAAACCAGCCTCAGCTTCTGAGAACACTGGAATACTGAAGAAACAGCAAAATACAAATATATGAGAAATGCACATACCCAAAGATGGCATATTTACAACCACTTGTAAATTTCCCGTCAACACCATGTAAATAATTCCTCTCATTGTTACTGCCTAAATTATTCTTTCTACTCTTCTTCTTCTCCTAGTTCCAATTTCCCTTGTTTTATTGTAACTTACTTTTCTGCTTCTCAACACTTGTTTATCGTTCAGTGTTATCACTCCCCTTGTTTTATGTAAACCAGCATGATGTGATTTTATCATGAATGCCGGTATAAAAAAAGCTTAAAATAAATAAATAAATAAATAAATATTCCAATTGCTGAAAGTCAAAATAATTTTTTTTTACCTTTGATGTCTGATTTTATTTTTCTAATCAGTTGGTCCCAGTCTCTTTGTTCCCTTTGTCTGTCTTTTCCTAGTTCCTTTTTCAGGGTCTCTTATTCTTTCCATTTTTCTCTCTCCTCTTGTCTTCTTTCCTTCATACACAAACACAGATTCTCTCTCACATACACTATTTCAAACAAATGCTTTCTCTCACACAGGCTCCCACTCTCATATGTTCTCTCTCACATACAAGGTCTCGCTCTCATATGCTCTCTCTCATATCTAGGCTTTCACTCTCACATGCAGGCTCTCACTCCCACACACTCTTTTACCCAGGCTCCTACTCACACACACACATAGGTTCCCACTCTCACATGAAGGTTTCTACTCCCACATACACACACAGGCTCTTTTACATGCTCTCTCCCACATGCAAGCGTCCACTCTCAAATGCTCTCTCTCACATCAACTGTCTCTCACATTCACATGCTTTCTTTCATACATACACACACAGGTTCTTCACTTCCGTGCTCCCATACATACACAGGTAGGCTTCTCATTCCTATGCTCTCTCTCATATATACACACACAGACAGGCTTCTCACTCCCATGCTCTCACTCATACATATATATGACTTCCTACTCCTTTGCTCACTTTCATATTGATATGTGTGCCTGAGTCTGAGACCAACATGGAGACTATAATTGACCCAGAATCCTCTGCTGCCTTGGTCTGCTTGCAGTTCTGGCCATGGGAACCTTAAATGACCTATTGACTCTAAAGATTTCACCTACTCATGCCAAACAACTTACCTCAACTCGGAAGACAGTCATATCCCTAGGAAGACGCAAACTCTGGAACACCCTACCAACTGAACTTAGAACACAACAAAGTCTAAAAACCTTCAAAAAAGAACTAAAAAACTGGATGTTTATGAAAGCCTACCAAAACACCCAATGACTCTCAGATACTACTCCACTCCTACTGACCCTATACAAACATTTGGAACCAATGCAAGTATGTTTATAAAGCCTACAATATGTATGTTGTCAATCACATGAATCTTTGGAAACTCTGTTACACATCGAAACTTTGTAAACTGTTGTGATAGCGAAACCGAACGATAGCATATAAAACTCGATAAATAAATAAATAAATAAATAATTTGGAGAAATTACAGGAGACATCTGGATAGCAGCTGGAGCTGTCTAAAACTTGTGATGGAGGGTCATAGAGTCACAAAAAAGCAGAGAGAAAAGATCAGAATCTCACAGGCTAACATTTCAACTAGAGATGTGAATCGTGTGCCCGATCGTCTTAACGATCGGGTTCGGCTGGAGGGAGAAAAAAATCTGATCGCTGGAGATGTGAATATGAATCGGTTCCGATTCACATCGTTAATTATTTTTTAGTGAGGCCCGACCCTTTAAAATTGACCCCTCACCTTCCCCCACCCCCATGAACCCCTCAAAACCTTTTATGAGTACCTGGTGGTCCAGTGGGGGCGCGGGGACCGATCTCCCGCTCTCGGCCCATCGGCGCCATTTTGGCTGCCACTCAAAAATGGTGCCAATGGCCCGATTAAAATAAAACCCACCCGACCCTTTAAAGATGACCTCTTATCTTCTCCCACCCTCTCGATCCCCCCAAAACATTTTTAAATTACCTGGTGCTCTAGTGCTGGTCCCGGGAGCGATCTCCCGTTCTCGGGCCATCGGCTGCCAATCATAAAGATGGCACCGACGGCCCTTTGCCCTTACCTTGTGACAGGGTATCCGTGCCATTGGCCGGCCCCTGTCACATGGTAGGAGCACTGGCTGGCCGCACAGAATGAGCTCCGCAACAGCCTTGCAATTGTCAGGCCTCTTCTCGGGTGTTGAGCCGCGTGGGATGAGCTCTGCAACAGCCCTTCAACTGTCGGGCCACTCTTCTTGGGCCATGCGGGATGAACTCCATGACAGTCCTGCGATGATCAGGGCTCTTCTTAGGTGTAGGGCCATGCGGGATGAGCTCTGTTATGTCCCTGTGATGGTCGAGCCTCTTCTCGGTCCATTATGGGCAATGGTATGAACTCTGCAATGGCCCTTTGATGGTCAGGCCTCTCTTATTGGGCTGTGTGGGATGAGCTCTGTGATGGCCCTGCGAAGGTCAGGTCAGGTCTCGGGCCGCACGGGATGATTTTCACAATGGCCCTGTATCAGGCCTCTCTTCTCAGGCGCCAGGTAACTTTGAGTGAGTGGGCTTGAGCATGAAGTGGGTGGGCCATGGCCCACCCAGGCCAACCAGTGGCTATGCCATTGCTTCTAACTGCCCCTGACATTAAGTAGAAGAGGACTCCAGGAAGTGCTGTGGGTTTAAACCTCTTACATTGTAAGCTCTGAAGGCTGCTCTGCAGAACTTACCACTGAAGAGTTAACAAGCAGTGAGACTGAGCTGTGACATCAACTTAAGAAAAAAAGCCAGCTGGGAGGAGCTGAACTTAGAGAAAAGAGTCAGCTGTCCCCCAGAGCCAATAGGAGCTGGAGAATCCCTGAGCAAACCATGCACTAGGAGGAAAGCAGCACAGACTTGTTTTGTTTAGAATCATCCTTAGGAGCAGAGAGGAGGAGAAATGCTTGTCTCTGCCTCTCTATCAGCTCTGGGGAAAAATAAAACAGGAGCAGTTCATCTGTGTTTCCAAAGATCCAGAAAAGAGCTGTGCTGGAGGTTCGAAGCTGCAGCAGCTCAGACTAGGCAGCTTTCAACAGTTGAATACTGAGATAAGTGAATTTAGAATCAGAAGGGAGCTGTTATCATTCCATGGAAGCACTCAGGAAAATACTTCCTTAGATTACTACTGACACTTTCACAGTTGACTGTCGGACAACTCTGAGGCAGTTTTGTTTGACTGGGAAAACCTAGCAAGCCAGAGATAGAGGGGCAAGACTGTGAACACACCACGGGAGGAAGGCAGCCCAGAGGTGCATACCTCATCATTTGGTAGCTTGTCCAGAACATCTGTGTTTTTGTTTTTTTCTTTATGCACACAGAGATCACAGCTTATATTTTGGGGTACCCAGACAGAAATGCTCAATTTGACTGTTAATGCTAACTGACATATTTTTCCAGTTAACTGATTAAATGTTGTTGAGGTTAATGCAACTTGACATCGCTTGAATCTAGTGATGCTGTTGGTTTTTCCAATCAGTGCTCATTTAATGTTATTGTTCCTGGTTTTCTCACTGACAATTTTTCATTTAATAACCCTTTACTGGTAAACCTCTGAACTATTATTTCTAAATGATCTGGAAAGGAATACAATGAGTGAGCTTATCAAATTTGCAGATGATACAAAATTATTCAGAGTAGTTAATTCCAAGGGGATTGTGATACATTGCAGGAGGACCTTGCAAGACTGGAAGATTGGGCATCCAAATGGCAGATGAAATTTAATGTGGGCAAGTGCAAGGTGTTGCATATAGGGAAAAATAATCCTTGCTATAGATGCACGATGTTAGGTTCCATACTAGGAGCTACCACCCAGGAAAAAGATCTAGGCATCATAGTGGATAATACTTTGAAATCGTCGGCTCGGTGTGCTGCAGCAGTCAAAAAAGCAAACAGAATGTTAGGAATTATTAGGAAGGGAATGGTTAACAAAACGGAAAATGTCATAATGCTTCTGTATTGCTCCATGGTGAGATCGCACCTTGAGTACTGTGTACAATTCTGGTCGCTGCATCTCAAAAAAGATATAGTTGCGATGGAGAAGGTACAGAGAAGGGCAACCAAAATGATAAAAGGATGGAACAGCTCCTCTATGAGGAAAGGCTGAAGAGGTTAGAAATGTTCAGCTTGGAGACGAGACGGCTAAGGGGGGATATGATAGAGGTCTTTAAAATAATGAGAGGTCTTGAAAGAGTAGATGTAAATCGGTTATTTACACTTTCAGATAATAGAAGGACTAGGGGGCAATCCATGAAGTTAGCAAGTAGCACATTTAAGACCAATCAGAGAAAATTATTTTTCACTCAACAAAAATTAAGCTCTGGAATTTGTTGCCAGAGGATGTGGTTAGTGCAGTTAGTATAGCTGGGTTTAAAAAAGTTTTGGATAAGTTCTTGGAGCAGAAGTCCATTAATTGCTATTAATCAAGTTGACTTAGGGAATGGCCTCTGCTATTACTGGCATCAGTAGCATGGGATCTTCTTAGTGTTTGGGTACTTGCCAGGCTCTTGTGGCCTGATTTGGCCTCTGTTGGAAACAGTATGCTGGGCTTGATGGACCCTTGATCTAACCCAGCATGGAAATTTCTTATGTTCTTATACTGTGTGCAATTCTGGTCACCACATCTCAAAAAGGATATAGCTGCTCTGGTGAAAGTGCAGAGAAGGGTGACCAAAATGATATGGGGCATGGAATGGCTGCCCTATGAAGAAAGGCTAAAGAAGTTAGGGCTATTCAGTTTGGAGAAGAGACGACTGAGGGGGATATGACAGAAGTCTACAAAATCATGAAAGAAGAAGTTAATTTAATTCGGTTATTTAATCTCTCAGGTAAGAGAAGGACCAGGGGCTACTCCGTGAAGTTAGAAAGTAGCTAATTTAAAACAAATCGAAGAAAATTCTTTTTCACTCAGTGCATAGTTAAACTCTGGAATTCATTGCCAGGAGATGTGGTTTCAGCAGTTAGCGTTACTAGGTTTAAGAAAAGTCTGGATAAGTTTCTAGAGCAGCGGTTCTCAACCTGTGGGTCGCGACCCCGGCGGGGGTCGAACGACCAAAACACAGGTCGTTCGACCAAAACTGGTCTGCGGACTGACCCCAACGGCCCGGTCCGCAGACCAGTACCGGGCCGTTGGGGTTTTTTGCCGGTCCGCGGCGCCGCGGCTGCTGCGGGGAGGCGGGGCGAAGCTGGAGACCTGCCTCCTCCAACCCCAAAAGGGAGCGCGTCGCGGTGCTCCTCCTACTTACTTCCTGCCCGCCCTGCCCCGGAAGACAAATGTTGCCGGAGCCGCACGGGCAGGAAGGAGGAGGCGCGTCAGCCGCGTGCAGAAGAGGAACAGCGGGGCCGGGAAGACTAGGACCGCTGCAGAGCCCATCCTGTGGCAACCCGTAAAGAAGAGGCCCAGAGGTGAGAGAGAGGTGTGTGCAAGTATGAGATGAGTTGAGAGATTGTGTGTGAGAGTGAATTGAGAGACTGTGTGTGTTTGCAGAGACAGCATATGAGAGCCTCTGTGTGTGTGAAAGAGACAGCATGTGACAGTGAGAGCCTGTGCTTGAGCAAGGCAGCATGTGGGGGTGTGAGAGAGCCTGTGTGTGAGACTCAGACAGCCTGTGCCAGTGAGAGACTGTGTGTATGAATGATTGCATGACAGAAAGAGCATATGACAGTGAGATCCTGTGTGTGTATGTGTGTGTGACAGAGAAATGCATGTGAGAATGAGAACCTGACTGTGTGTTTGAGGGAAGAAGACAGGTGGAGAGAAAAGAAACAGAAAAAAAGGCAATATAAAAGGAAATGGCAAAAAAATAAAGGGAAGCAGATGTAAAAAAAAAAATACTTTTTACTGATTGGTACATGTAATCTTTGGGAATGTGCAAGAGTAGCACTTTCTCTATGGCGGATCTCACAATGTACGAGATCAACATGGAGGAAGTGGAAACCCAGGGGGCCTGCACAGAGGAAGCAGCAGAATGGGCTTCAGTGCCAATAGCAGCAATCAGCGCCTCCCCAATAGCCACGTGGCAGCAGTGGCAGTAATTAGATTAATTGTTTGACTCAGCTGGAGGTGACAAAGTATGAAGTGGGATGTGAAATCAGCTTGATCTGGTGGAGAATTAGGATTGCTGTTACACATGAACTGTATTTGGCAAACATTAAATTAAAGGGAGCCAGGATAATCAATTGAAGCCTGCAGCTGAGGACTGATTCATTATGACTCATGTAGAAATTAGTGCATTTTCCAGATTAGTCTGCATAACACAATTCTCAACATTCAGCATTATTTCTGCTGCATAGAGTTTTATCTGAGAGGCTCTGAGGTTGTGAGGGAGCCAGTAAGAGTGAGAGCATGAGTGTGTATGAGAAAATCCAGGGGAGTAAGAGTGTGTGTGAGTGGGGGGGGGGGGGGGGGGGAGAGAGTGTCTTACACCCTGAGAGTGTATCAGTGTCTGTGAGAGCGAGAGGTTATGGTGGGTATAAGAGCATGAATGTGTATGTATGTGACAGTGTATGTGTGAGAGAGAATGGACATGTGAGAGTATGTGTGAGAGAGAGAGGATAACCTCCTAATCCTCGACAATATCAGGGTGACTGGAAATCAAGAGCTCCCATGTATGGACAGCAGGGGCTTTTTAAAATCCTTATTAGTTTTAATTATTGGGTGTTATTTGATATATGTGCTGTTTTGAAATATTTTATTGGTGTTTGGGAAATTATAAAAATGTATATGATTTTAATTAATAGAAATTCTATTTATCAGTAAAATATTCTTTTATTAGTATGGTTTTACTATTATAACTGATGCTTTATGTTTCTTAATTTTATTGTTTTATGAGGAATGGTGGTTCTGTTTATAAATGTCATAATAAATAAGTATGCACTAAAATCCAACCCCATCCATAACCCCGCCCCCATATGACCAAAGCCCCGCCCTCGCCCCGCCCTCACGGGGCGAGGGCGGGGCGAGGGGTCACCGCAACATGAGGAACTGTATTACGGGGTCACGGCATTAGAAAGGTTGAGAACCACTGTTCTAGAGGTTAAATCCATAAACTGCTATTCCGGTAATTAATAAGCAATAGTAGCTTGTGATCTATCTAATGTTTAGGTACTTGCCAAGTACATGTGACTTGGATTGGCCACTGTTGGAAACAGGATACTGGGCTTGATGGACCCTTGGTCTGACCCAGTATGGGATATCTTATGCTCTTTATGTAATGTAAAACTCATAGGACTGATACAAACACAAAGCAGGAAAAGAAAGAAAAATCAAAATGAGACCATAGGAGGAAGCCTTTAGCCAGACATCAGGAGGATTCAAATGTTCCCTGTATTTTCAAAATTTATCTTGAAATGAATAAGTGAATTTCTCCAAAATTGCAATCTCTACTAATTTTTTTTCCACTGATACGAGGAGCACTTTTTCAGAACACAGCAATGGTATGCCTAGCGGCAAGTAAGCATTGTGTGATAAGAATTCTATCAAATGAGGAAACTTGCAGGGTCACATCACTCCACTACCCCAACAGGCTCAGCAATGGAGAAAGTTTACAAGCACATTTACAGAGTACCTTGATTTTAGCAGCTATCTCACCCCAGTAAATGGATACCGGTGAACATGCCCGCCAAACATGAAAATAGGTACCAGAATGCCCATAACCTGACATAGAGAAGAAGTGGTTCGGGAAAAGGCAGCAAAAAACATTGGACAATGATAGGTATGGTGAAGGAGCTGCACCATAAACCAACCCTTCTGGAGCAGACTGAGACAGTGTGTGCCAGTTGCTAGATCCTGTTCCAGTCAGACTCGTTCAAGGAAGTCTGAAAATCCTTCCTGTGAGCTGGTCAGAAACTGTAATATTATAGAGGAAGGAAATAACTCTACCTGGAAGACTGAGGTCAATTAGGAACCGTTCCATGGGACTTGGAGTTTAGCCAACAACTTTATCAGCACCCTTCTCAACTGTACATAAATGTGATGTGTAGCATAATCAATGTGCTGGGCCTTAACTAGATCTGTGGCTCTTCTATCCAGATCTGTCAAAGAAACCTCAAACCATGGATCTGCCACTCCCACATGTCTGGATAAAAGGACAATAGGATAGCCCCCAGTTTTTTAACCAAAGATTTAATAGGAGATAAATCTGAATCGGAAAGGGTAAGATATTTGCAAACCTTTTTTCCATATTTGAACTGTATGAGCAATAATAGTGTGAAAGAGCTATGCCATCATCAAAATTGCTCCCTGTATTTTTTCATCAATGAGTAATAGGAAGGGTTTTTGAAGATTTGTGAATCCTCCCATTGCTATAACCCCACCTTTTTTGGGGAAGGCTTCAGTGGAGTATAAAATCCTTTGGTGCATGCTCAGTGATTTAGTGGGCAGGCAACTGGAGAGAAGGTTACGCATTGAATAAGAGGGAAGAAGTCAGAGAGAGGAGAGAAATACCCACCGGATTTCAAGTTAAGGAGAGAGTGGAATGCAAATGCTAGTGACTCAGAATCTCAATAAGATGTCTGTGGAGTAGGTGAAAGGAGCTTTTGGAGCTTTACTGTGGTGTCCTTTTCTTCACCCGAAGACGATTTGGGTCGACGATTGGGGCTTTTGGATTTTTGAAGTATTGAAAGGATTTTTCATGCAGACTGGTTCAGTCCGCTATCCTGAAGTCAGAAGGATCTTTTTGCCTAAGTGCAAGAAGAACCAAAGATGAGGAGTGTTTTTTTGGACTCTTGTATTAGAGACAGCTGAGAAGGAGGGTTGGGCTCTTGTATTAGAGACAGCTGGATAACTTTGTGATTGGATTACAGTTAAGAGTTTTGTCCCATGTTTGGGAGTTTTTCAAAAGTTTGTGTTGGGGAATATCTTTCTACCAGATTGTCAAATTTATGCTTGAACCCCATTCCAGTTATCTCAACCTCCAAGGGGAGGATATATTCTCTAAGGATGAGGGTGCAAGAGAGCCTAGAAGGGAGTTAATACCTAATATGGACAAAGTATCTACTGTTTTTGTTGCAATAATATACTTTATATTATTTTTGATCTTTGGAAAGTTGCAGTAAAGACTTTAATTTGAACACCACTCTGGTCTGTCTGTAGTCATGTTCCAACCCCAGATGAATGCCTACTCTGATACTTTTGACTTCTTTGCTCTTCTATTGGACTCTTTTGTAAATTGTGGGGAATATATAGTTAGAGTGTGACTCCTTAGAGACAATAGTGACTGACTGTGCCAGAGGCCCCAAAAGATAATCCTTTCTCCCCCTCCAGACTCAAACCCGGATCCATACCACTCCTGGTTGAATCTAAATACCCGGCTACAATAGGATTAGTCTAAATAATCTTCCTAGCTGTCAGAGAGAAGGTAGATAAAGGTAAGAACAGTGGAAGCTCAAAACCCTGTTTCTGTGCTCTTTCAAGCTGGAAACAAGAGCTAGACAGGTCAAGAGTGAACCATTTCCAAAAACACATTAATTTCACCATCTAGTATTAACAGCATAAATCAAGCAATCCCATTCCTCCTTGCAATATGGGTCTAACACAGTGTAGCTAAGATGATGCATGCCACCCTGTAATGCCAAATAAACTACCTAAAAGATCATCCAGAGATGCCTTGGGTTGTGGTAAATGAAACATGTTGAAACAGGTATAAAGTTTAGGGAAGGCATATGTCTTAAACAATTGTAGTGTATTTGGATTTTCAGAAGGCATTTGACAAAGTTCCTCATGAGAGGCTTCTAGAAAAAGTAAAAAGTCATGGGATAGGTGGCAATGTCCTTTCATGGATTACAAACTGGCTAAAAAACAGGAAACAGAGAATAGGATTAAATGGACAATTTTCTCAGTGGAGGGGAGTGGGCAGTGGAGTGCCTCAGGGATCTGTATTGGGACCCATACTTTTCAATATATTTATAAATGATCTGGAAAGGTAATCAAATTTGAGATGATACAAAATTATTCAGCATAGTTAAATCACAAGTAGATTGTGATAAATTGCAGAGAGACCTTGTGAGACTGGAAAATTGGGCATCCAAATGGCAGATGAAATTTAATGTGGATAAGTGCAAGGTGATGCACTATAGGGAAAAATAACCCATGCTATAATTACACAATGTTAGGTTCCATATTAGGAGCTACCACCCAAGAAAGAGATCTAGGCGTCATAGTGGTTAACACATTGAAATCATCGGTTCAGTGTGCTGCAACAGTCAAAAAAGCAAACAGAATGATGGGAATTATTAGGAAGGGAATGGCGAATAAAATGGAAAAGGTCATAATGCCTCTGTATCACTCCATGGTGAGACCGCACCTTGAATACTGGGTACAATTCTGGTCACTGCATCTCAAAAAAGATATAGTTGTGATGGAGAAGGTACAGAGAAGGGTGACCAAAATGACAAAGGGGATGGAACAGCTCCCCTATGAGGAAAGACTATAGAGGTTAGGACTTTTCAGCTTGGTGAAGAGATGGCTGAGGGGGGATATGATAGAGGTGTTTAAAATTACGAGAGGTCTAGAATGGGTATTTATTTATTTATTTACTTTAAATATACCGACAATCGTAGAACACATCACGCCGGTTTACAATTAACTCAAAGAAAGGAAAATTAAGAACATAAGAACATAAGAAAATGCCATACTGGGTCAGACCAAGGGTCCATCAAGCCCAGCATCCTGTTTCCAACAGTGGCCAATCCAGGCCATAAGAACCTGGCAAGTACCCAAAAACTAAGTCTATTCCATGTTACCATTGCTAATGTCAGTGGCTATTCTCTGTGAACTTAATAGCAGGTAATGGACTTCTCCTCCAAGAACGTATCCAATCCTTTTTTAAACACAGCTATACTAACTGCACTAACCACATCCTCTGGCAACAAATTCCAGAGTTAATTGTGCGTTGAGTAAAAAAGAACTGTCTCTGATTAGTTTTAAATGTCCCCCATGCTAACTTCATGGAGTGCCCCCTAGTCTTTCTACTATCCGAAAGAGTAAATAACCGATTCACATCTACCGGTTCTAGACCTCTCATGATTTTAAACACCTCTATCATATCCCCCCCTCAGTCGTCTCTTCTCCAAGCTGAAAAGTCCTAACCTCTTTAGTCTTTCCTCGTAGGGAAGTTGCTCCATTCCTCTTATCATTTAACTGGAGTGGGGAGAGGGGAGTAGGGGAGTAGGCAAGAAAGGGGGAGAAAAGAAGGGCTGGGAACGAGAGGGACTAAGAGTAGAATACTGAAACAAAATAAAGAAGAGAAAGTGGAGAGGAACCAAAATAGCTATAGAAACTTACTATATGTAAATCGGTTATTTACTCATTAAATGTGAATCGGTTATTTACTCTTTCGGATAATAGAAGGACTAGGGGGTACTCCATGAAGTTAGCATGTGGCACATTTAAAGCTAATCAGAGAATGTTCTTTTTCACTCAATGCACAATTAAACTGAAATTTGTTGCCAGGGGATGTGGTTAGTGCAGTTAGTGTAGCTGGGTTTAAAAAAGGATTGAATACGTTCTTGGAAGAGAAGTCCATTACCTGCTATTAATTAAGTTGACTTAGAAAATAGACACTACTATTACTAACAACAGAAACATGGGATAGACTTAGTTTTTGGGAACTTGCCAGGTTCTTATGGCCTGGATTGGCCACTGTTGGAGACAGGATGCTGGGGTTGATGGACCCTTGGTCTGACTCAGTATGGCATGTTCATATAACCAAGCAATACATTAATCATTCCAGTTTTGCAAGTCCTTGTGAATAAAGGCTATCATAGGCGCATAGTTACGCTTGAAAAGACCCCTACAATTTCTGGACACTTGAACCCCAGATAACTAAAGCCCTCCAGGACTACTGCAAAAATTCCCCAAACTCTGAGTATTTTTGAGACCAGGATCCAAGGGGAAGAGGTCAGATTTCACATAAGTTAACTGATATCCCAAAACATTCCCCCTCCCTCAAATAATCCAGAAGCTAAATCAAATATATAGTGGACTTCTCTGGACAAGTCAAGAAAATCAAGACATCATCAGCACTGTTAGGATTTTACCTGCTACACAGCCTGCTGCTGCCTGCAATGATGCCACCCTGCCAGCAGAGGTCTCCAGCAAGCTTAGCTTCCAGCCTTGCTAAGCTGCCTCTGCCATGCCCAAGTTTCAGCCCTATGTAAACCTACTTTGCCATTGTATCTTGCCGTCGTATGGTGTCACTCTTGGCTCCGTGTCCTGGCCCCTATTCCTTGCTGTGCTCTGTGGCCTTCAGGCCTTCCTGCCTTGTAGTCTTCGGGCCTTCTTACATTCTTGCTTTGTCTTGCCTTGCAGCCTTTGGGCCTTCCTACTGTGTCTTGCATCCTACCTTCAGGCCTGCCTTGAGGCCTTTGGGCCTACTCTGTGGTCTCCGCAGGCCTTCCTATTGCCTAGTGGCCTATGGGCATCTGCCTTGTTGCCTTTGGGCTTCTATGTTCTCTGTTTGGTGCTATCCCTGTCTGCCTTGCCTAACTCCTGCCCTAATCTGCCTAGTTTGGTCTTGTCCTTAGTTTGCCTTGTTTTGCCCTGCCAATCCTGTCTGTTCCTGTATCCTGTCCAGTCTTGCCTGCATCAAAGTCCTGTCAAGTATACAGCCTAGCTGTGCCTTGTCAAGCCTGCCAAACCTTGCATGCCTCATCCAAGCCTTGCTTTCAGCCTTGCTTTCAGCTGTGCCTGCCCCGTCTTGCCTGCTCAGCCTTGTTTATTCAGCGGCCTTGCCTTACCTAGTCTGGTTCCAGTCTGTACGGACTGACCATAATGTACTGTCACCGCACAGACCTACTGGTCCCCAGAACCCAAGGGCTCAACCTGTGGAGGAGGGGCCTGGCTAGGCGGTCTCATCCAGAGGTCTGCCATGCCGCACTCCAGATGGGTTCCCCAAGCCCCAGAATCCTATAATTAAATGTTATGCTTAGACCCCTCAAACTTAACCCCACTGATTTAGCTTTCCTAAAACAGATACATTTAATTTCCAGGAGCGAGATGGGTAATACCCCTCACCCAAGGACAGTGTCACTGCTATTGAGTGTTTATGTAAAAGCTGACAAGATAGAACATCATTTTGAGGGACAGCTTTAAGGAGCCCATCAGATCACAAGAAAAAAAATCAATGTAGCTGTAAGAGTTGTGCCTGGGTAGAATACAAATGGAAAAGTATAAATGCCTCCAGACATTTAAAGCTGTATATGCTAACTGTAGATACTAGAGACCTAGCTACATTTCAGCTGACAAATGATGTTGAATAGTCCAAGCTAGAGTTCAAACAAGTGTTCCAATCCTTAACCAACAACAGGAAGACGGCAGGAAAGTCTCCCAGTATAATAGTGAACTCTATGTACTTTGTATCATTATTAGGAATGGAAACACAAATTCCTGAGAAAAGAGACTACAATACATTAAAATATAGTGACCCCCTGTGTCTATTTTTGTATGTAAAATTTGCAAGGGAAGAAGCTTATGTACCAGTGCACATACCCCCTGGCTATGTGAAGTGTAAGTGGTGCAACAAGCTGTCCAGTCCAGTCCTTTTTCAATGTGTCGTGTTCTAAATGTGAAAGATGGATCTCCTGGAGCAAAACAATTTGCACTCTGCAGATTTTTAAATAATGCAATAAACATGTCCTCTTAATTGTTTTTGAAAACCCCCTGATGTTAAGTGAAACTATTTATCTTGACTTGGCATAACTAATAAGAAACAATAAGTTAAAGGAATAAAAAGTGTCAAAAGCAATCGGACCATAAGCATTAATGTAGCCAGCTCCTAATATAGGTTTGCACTTCCAAAAAAGGGGGTAACTCCAATGTGTGACCATGAATTTTAAACTTTTCTATACAATCCATCACCCACACTCCCCTACACAAAGATCATCTGAAAACAATGACCCCCACAGGAAACCCTTGTGCTGAACCAAAGCAGAAATGTGCAACTGGGTATAATAGAGTAAACCAATGAAAAAAATAAGCCATTACCTTGAGAAGCTGTTACTGGCACCTCAGCCAAAACACAGGTCTGATAGAGTGATTCACGTTGGGACAATTATCAGGACGCAGAGTCCTTCAGCATGTAACACAACACTATAAATCTTCCCCATCCCTAATCCCCAACAAGCTAATCCCCTAAACCCTTAAACAAACTTCCAAAACCAAACTCCCCCCAAAAACTCACAAACCCCATTGCCCCAAGCACCCCAACCCCTCATATCTATCTCATGCATATTCATTGTGGATATCCAGAAACCCCGGTCTGTTTGCGGCACTCGAGGACTGGTGTTCACCATCCCGGCTTTATATCATTACAATATACTCCGACTTTTTGAGTAAAAATCCTAAGGCATCTTTTCTCAAAGTGGACAGTTTGAAAATTGCTGCCTTTTTTCTAAGAGCAGAAATTTCCTGATACCAAACTCCAGTACCATTTCATTAGCTAAAAAAGGCCAGTTCCAAAGCAAGGCAGTAGTATGGTGAAGCACAGAAAACAAGTTTTACATTTCCTATTCATTTGGACAGTTGGGAGTATAAACAGTGTCGATGCATGACAATCCAGGGAGAAAGATTAATGGCCGTTCAGAATTTAGGAAACCCCAGGTATTACATCCTACACAGGGAGGATAAGTTCCAAACAAATGCGTGCATTGTCATATATAAGTGTACATGGCCGCGATAAATCTACACTAGTATTTTGTAATCCATGCTTGTGATATACATGCGCTTTATAAAATACATGTATCTCTACCCTGCAACATATGTGCAAATACATGCAATGCATTGAAAAAATATATCAATGCATTGAATGCGCACACTTTTCCTACCTATTTTAAAAATATACACACGTACATTTTATGCATGAAAATAAAGTAGGAGTTGCTTGTTTCAGGATTTACACGCATAAATCGTATTTTAAAACGTTAGTAGTGTGTGTTTCTCCTGCATTCCTGCGCCTTGCCTTGTCCTGCCTTGCCTCATCCAGCTTCACCTTATTCAGTCTTGCCTTGTCCATTGCTCCTCATCTAGCCTTGCCTTGCCCTGTCTCATCCACATCTTCCGTATGTCTTTGTCTTGGCCTGCCTTCCAGATCTTGATCTGTTGCCTGGACCTGATCACGTTTGCCTGCTGCCTTGACCTGACCATGTTTGCCTGCCAACTGGACCTGATCACGTTTGCCTGCTGCCCGCCCCGACTCTTGGCCTGTCTCCAGCTTGCTGCCTGTCCTGACCCCGGAATGCCCCTGGACTCTTGCTCTCTTCACCACCCTAGAGACCCTCCTAAGCTCTACCGGCCGCCAAAACCAAAAGGATCGAATTGCAGGGGAGACGGTTGGTATAGGTGAAGCTCCAGACTGTCCCGCTACAGGGCACATTGGCTAGTTCTTGGTGAAGGCCTCGCAAGGTCGCCTTCGAGGCTGCATCAACTACGCCGCAGCAGAAAGGGCTCCCTTTTACGCCACTCATTACAAGGATGACATCTCGATGATTCCAGTTGCTTTGCTAGCCAGGGGCTGAAAGGAAAAAATTAATTTAAGTTTGAATCGTTTTATTGCCTCTCATATGACAGCACAGGATGGCCTGATGACAAAATCATTCCTTTCCCCTGCAGTGCCCTGGGTGCATTAATTTTGAAATCTGACTTTTTAAAGAGAGAGGTGAAACACATTTGGGTCTCTTGGATTTCAGTGTAAATATACAATGCTAATACTGAATAAGGGCACTAAATCAAGGACAGGATCTTGTTTACCAATGCTCAAATAGAGAAATGTGTGGAAAAAACTGCTGGAGAGAGATTATGCTTAAACCATTTAATCCTATTTCTTATTTAAAATGGTGCAGGCTCCTACAGATATCCTATTTATCTTATACAGCACATCACTCATGTTAAGACTCCTGACGTCCTTTGCATTGCTGGCAATGCTGTAAAGAGTACTGAAAGACAGTGATGTGCACCAGTTCTGTTAACATGAGATTTCAGTAATCACGATCAATCGTCAGCCTTGAGCCATTTCAGCGGGTAAGGAGGAAAGGACTCTGTATTACTCTCTGAAGTTCAGGCCTGCTTACATTAAGAGGTTGACAAGTCATCCGATAAAGCACTCCTTACCATCTCTGTGACAGATGGGCTTCTATAAATATCTACACTACCCTTTCCCATCAAAACATCGCTTCTGGAGACCACTCAAACACCTGTGCTATTTAAAGACGTGCATTTCTTATTTTCTTCAGGTTTTGTGCGTATAGGGCCCATCATAACTTACTTCATAGCTGTTTGCATGTAGCATTTTTAGATGAATTACTTTTAAAACCGAGTATATGTTTTCTTTTGGTTTCTATCAGAAGTCAGTTTATCTAAAATTCTATTTTTCTGTTGGACTTCACAATTCAAATTTCGGCATAAGAAGGGGGTCCTGGTGGTCTTAAAACCTTACTTTGGTAGCCACCTAGGAATATCCAGTCATTATCATCAACTCAGATCTTCGATGTCTGTAGCTATGGTGGAATTGCAGCACAGAGCACGAGTTCCCAATCTTTCAGGGAACACAGACCCCCTTTTCAGAGTCAAAAAGTTTCACGGACCCAACACACTTCTCTAATTTTTGCATGCCACAACAAAAAAAAAAATAATATGCACTTGAGAAACAGCCATAATGTATAAAGCTTTGATCTAAATGTGGGGTCCGCCAGTCTCAGACGGCTTCGACCTCTGTGCCTCACCTTTCTTCCTTCTCTTTCCTCAAGCCCTGGGAAGATGGCTGCCACCGCGTCTTCATGCCGCTCTCCCCGGCGTTCCCGGATTGGCAACGGCGACGGCGTTCGCCATGTTTCTCCTAAGGGCCTCCTAGGGTGCGCACATGCCACCCACGTCTTTATCCATGTCATGGCGGGAACCTCGGGGGCGTCCCCTCCGAGTGACATCAGCACATCCTGGTATTTAGCCTGCCCTTAGTTTGCTAACAAACTGAGTTAGCAAGGATTGGAATCGCTCCGGTTTAAGCTGCTTTGCCGCTTCCCAGCAGCTGCTGGAAGCTCTCTCTCTCTGCCCTTCGGGGTAATTCATCGCTAACCTGGGTACCCGCTCCTTGGGGGCCCCATCTTCTCTCTTTCATGTACCTATCTGGGAAACCGGGTACTCGCTCCTCAAGGGCCTGCGCTCCCTACACTGGTGCCTGCAACTGCTTCGCTTCTGCCTGCCAGGATCTCCATCAGTACAGCTAACTACTCAGTGAGTACCAATTCTCTCAGTCTGTTCCACCTGCAGCTTCAGCGCTTGGAGTCTACATCCGGGTCCTGCCTTAGCTACCCTGCACTGCCTTTCATCTACTCGTGTGGGACTGGTCTCCTCTGCTGAGGACCCCTGGACTGCTTCTACTGGGTTGCCTTACCACTGTCCACCCCGGGCAGTACCATCAAGCTGTATAATAAATACTTCTCTGTGTCTGCGTGTATAGAGTCGAGCCTAGTACTGCGGTTCCTCACAGGGCTCCTCCCCGTGGGAGTGGCCATCTCCGCAGGAAGTGTAGGTATAAATAACACCTCAAAACGCTAACACTAACTTAAAATCGTAGGAAGGACAATTTCCAAAACTATTTAAAAATTGCCCTCATAATTGAAGGTGGAGGCCATTCCAGCTTCCAATTCAGCTGCAATGGGGAAAAGGAAGCAGGTTCCAAAAAGTCCAGGTTGCCAGCTTGGTAAGGCCGGGCAGCAATCAGCACTGGTACCCGCAGACCTGCAGTCTAATTTATAAAGGGAGACTGCCCACAGAGTTTCTTTTTGAAAACTCGGACTGGTGGGGAAAGCTAGCACTTTTGTTCCTGCGTTCTTTTCATCTGCAAGAAGACGTTAAAATTAAATCTCTGCGTGCACTTTCTCTCCCCCTGCTCCTTTTATACCCTGCAGGCAAATGTCTGCATGCTGCTCACAGTCAGCTCGATACTGTAAGGTGCGGTTGGAGATTAACTCGCTGTGGGCGCACAATTGGGACGCGTAAGGTGATCCTGCGATACAGTCTCCAGTTTCACGCATCCTTAGCGCTTCTTGAAACCGACCCATAACCTTTTCCGCACGCAGCTATTTAATGAACGAATTAGCTATTCCCCTCCGATACTGTGACGCGCGCTCCGATTATCTCCTTTGTAACCCGCTATTTTGCTGCGTCCTTAACCTGTTAGTTTACCGCCTACCCTCTACCTGGTGTTAGTGTGGTGTTCGAACAGCTACGTACCGGACTGCACCATGGACGACCTCCATATATACTAACATTTGCAGCGTAAAGTTGTTACATATATATATATATATATATATATATAAAAATACCTTGTCACTTTCCGAATCCCCCATCTCCACACGGGCGGGCGGGCGTGCGGTCATCGAGGCGGCGGTGGCGGGAGCCGACGGGCGGGTGGGCGCGCGTTTGATCCAGGCGGCGGTGGGAGCCGGCGGGCGGGTGGGCGCGCGTTTAATCCAGGCGGTGGCGGGAGCCGGCGGGCAGGTGGGCGCGCATTTGATCCAGGCGGCGGCGGGAGCGGGCGGGTGGGCGCGCGTTTGATCCAGGCGGTGGCGGGAGCGGGCGGGTGGGTGCACGTTTGATCCAGGATTTTGGTGCGAGCGCCGCTTTCACCGCGGTGGAGGGAGCCGGCGGGGGCTGCCAGAGGCTGCTTTCGCCGCCGGCTCCCTCCACCTGGATGAATGCACGCCCGCCCGCTCCCGCCGCCGCCTGGATCAAACGTGCGCCCACCCGCCTGCTCCCGCCACCGCCTGGATCAAACGCGCGCCCACCCGCCCGCTCCCGCCGCCGCCTGGATCAAACGCTCGCCCACCAGCCCGCTCCCGCCGCCGCCTGGATCAAACGCACGCCCACCCGCCCTCCGGCTCCCGCCGCCGCCTGGATCAAACGCGCGCCCACCCGCCCGCCGGCTCCCGCCACCTCGATGACCGCACGCCCGCCCGCCCGTGTGGAGATGGGGGATTCGGAAAGTGACAAGGTATTTTTATTTATATATATATATATATATATATATATATATATATATATGTAACAACTTTACGCTGCAAATGTTAGTATATATGGAGGTCGTCCATGGTGCAGTCCGGTACGTAGCTGTTCGAACACCACACTAACACCAGGTAGAGGGTAGGCGGTAAACTATATATATATATATATATATATATAACACTTTATTCCCTTTTGTTTTAATTTTCACCCTGCGCCTTGCTTCGGGAGGGGGGGGAACCATCCACTTCCTGGTGCCTGTCATTTGAAATGACAGGCACCAGCGCACCCAGGATACTGTATAGGCGCTGTATTAAGCGCCTATACAGTAAAATGGGTTGCACGGGCCTAACCTTCGCCTAACACTTCGCAGACGCGGTATGCATTTGCAAGTAATTTACATAGAGTATCGAGCGGTAGGTGAGCAGGACTGTGCGTGCGGGGAACGACGGTGCGCCCGGCACTGCCGCACTCTTTCTACCTCAGCCTTAGAGTATTGACCTGAGTGTAGGTATTTTTACCCTCAGTGACAGGGAATAGTAATTTTCAAAGAGCCTTTTTATGTGGGTAAACAGGTGTTTACCCACATAAAAAACTGTGAAACATATCCTCCCTGAAAACTGACCCTCTTTCAGCCTGCTTTTCTTTTATACTTTATGATTTTCTTTTATAATTCTTCCAAACACATACAGAAAATGAGTCACAAAATAATTCAGATTTTAGAAAATTCAAAAACAATAGCCTGCTTTTCAAAGGGAAGGCTAATGAGATCTCCATGTCTGTCTGTCTATCCCCCTTAATAACCTGTGGGGTAGATTTTAAAAGGGTTACGTGCATAAGTTATGCGCGTAACCCTTTAAACCCCCCCTGCGCACGCAAGCCCCGGGACGCGTGTAAGTCCCGGGGCTTTGCTAGGGGGGCGTGTCAGGGGGCATGTCGGGGGCGGCGCGATGTTCAGGGCATTCCGGGGGACGTAGTTCCGGCCCAAGGGCGTTTCAGGGGAGTGGCCGAGGCCTCCGAAATCACTCCCGGGCCGGGGAATCGCACGACAGGCGTAACTTTCGTGATAAAGGTGGTGGTGGGGGGGGGGGGGGGGGGTGTAGGTTAGGTGTGTGGGTTAGGTAGGGGAAGGTGGGGAAGCCGAAGGAAAGTTCCCTCCGAGGCCGCTCCGATTTTGGAGTGGCCTCGGAGGGAACAGGCAGCGCGCACAGGGCTCGGCACCCCCTTGCCCGCGCCGACCCCTGGTGCGCGAACAAAAGTACGCGCGGGCGTACTTTTCTAAAATCTACCCCTTTGTGTTTAATGTCATATCCACACCTGCCTGTTGTCTCATCCTCTTACCTCTTCCATCCCTAGAGGTCATCATTCCCTTCTTCCTTCCTGAACCATGGTGATCCTCTGTCTATCCAGCCTAATTCCAGGGGTCCACTCCATCTCTCCCCTGATAGGTTGCCATCCACTCTCACTCCCTTAACCAGGTCAATCATGTATTACTCTTCCCTCTCTTTTTCCTCCATTTTTTCATTCCTCTCTCATTCTTTATTCCCTCTGGCTTTCTCCTCATACTGTCAACCCCAGTTCCATTTCCTCCTTTCTTCCTTTCAGCCATTCTACTCACTATTTTGGTGCAGTTCTCCTCTCCTCTCTCTCTCTGTCATGCCAGTGGCAGAACACATGGCAGTAATGGGAAATGTTTCTTATCAATGTGATAACCCAGTTTTCCCCAGCTTTCTGCAGTGCGCAGCAACTGCTTTCTTCACTACCTCCACTATACTTGCAGGAGTGCGGGATGAGGCTTCTAATGGATGTGAATAGCCTTGAACTGTCCTTCCTCCTCCTGATATGCAGCAGTGTGGTGAAGTTTTCAGGACGATATTAGGCCCTTCCCTCACATTCTCCTGGCCTGTGATAGCAGCTCAGCTAATCCCCTGGAGGTCCCAGGACCCAGGTTGGGAACCACTGATAGAGACCTCTTGTTGATTCTCTTGTAAAACTACAGCATTGGTGTAGGGTAATGTGAGCATTTAATGTCAGCAGCAGTAAAAACTTCGGAAGTGTAGGTATAAAAAAAGTGCTGTTAATGAAAGGTACAGGTCAACATCAGAAGCAGAGAGTAGGATTCACTAGTTGTTTTTCACAGAGGCAAGCAAGAATGTCTGGTGTTCAGATAAAATCATACCCGATATTAAAAGCGTTGCTTGCACACAAATGCCGACGTGCGCACGCACAGGTGGGCTGTGCGCAAGCAACGTGGATTTAAAAAGGCTACAAAATACAAGTGTACCCATGCACACGTGAGGAATAAGGGGCCAAGGCATGGGCATTCTGGGGCGTGGTCCAGACTTACGCATGTAGCTCCCTATTTTAGAACCATGTAACTTTACTGTTGCTCCCGATGAGGGGCAGGTCTCTAATCTCAAGTTTTAGGGCTTACAGGACAGGGTGAGGGGTCCAGGTCAACTGGGCGGCATGCAGGATGAAGAACCAGAGGGGTCTGAAAGACCTCAATATTAGCTGGACAAACTGGTGGACTAATTGTAAAAACTGGGAATGTGCCTCGTGCGAGCACGTTTTAAAATCCGTTGACATACGCACGTAAAAGCCGACAAAGTCCTATGGAAGGCACGCGCATGATAGCTGTGCTCGAGTATCCTCTTAAAATTAGGTGCATACTTAGCGCAGTTAGTGTATTTCACAACATACCAGATGAATTTTAAAAGCCCGCCGTGCACATCAATTAGGGGATGTGCAGATATGTTGGGCTCGCGCGCTGAGCGGATTTAAAAAACCACCCACAAAAACACATTTCCCGCTGTGTGCACAAATGAAAAGTTTTCTAAAAGGGGCGGGGTGTGGGCGTGGTCTGGGCAGAGCATGGGCATTCTGGGATTTTAACCTGAAATTTGCGTGTAAATATTTCACACACTGGCGCATGCTGGGGTCTCCTGACAAAGTAACTTTACTTCTGCTATAGATAACATGTATGTGATAAGACAAAAAAATCTAGGCTGATCAGCGGGGTTTAAAAGGTCAGAGCTCTTGGAGAGGAAGGAAAGCTATTAAACTAGGGGGGTTTGTAAGACCTATCCCTTAAATGGGTGAACTGGAAATGAACTGGTTTTTGTGGCAATGGTGTTGGTGCACGTCGCTTTTAAAATCTCCCCCACTTATGTGGTAGAAGCGGGATTTGCATGCACAGGCACGCGCCTACTTAAAATTGAGCGCAAACATGCACGCAGTTGGGCTATTTCATAACCGGCGCGCGCATACGTGTGTATGTTATACAATAGCCGCGTCCCTGGATGCGGGCCAATGAATGTGTGCACCCGAGTGACGCTTTGAAAGTTACCGTACATGTGTGCAAGTGCGCACGTGATTAAAAATTCCAGCAGATCTTCGCTTGCGCACCGATATGTGCATGTATGGGCGCATGTGCGCTCGTTTTAAAATTACCGTCATAGAGAAGCACACAGTATGCCCTTTAAAGCATGAGTCTCGTTCAAAAGATGTCAATATGTGGAGGAAAGAGGCTGTTCTACGTAGACTGCTCACAATGTTTCCATTAATGAGAAACCAGTGAAAGGGCATTCTCATGGACTAAGAAAATTACTACAATATTTGAATTCCTAAATTCTGCTTTTAGTTACTGAGTTTGCTATGAATCTGTTCTAGTGGTTTCTCAGTAAAAAAAAAAAAAAAAAAAAAAGCTACCATACTTGGAGGTCTACTAATTGAAAGAGATTTTACAGCTTCTCACTACCTGCAGCCCAACTATTGAGAGGTGAGATGGGGGTGAAGGGTGAAAAACGTCTCAGAGGGTTTCATCTTGAATATGGAATGATAATGGAATATTTTAAGCATCATATCCTCTGCTGTAGAAGGCTGATGACTTGCAGTGGGGGGAGGAATCGGAGAAGACAAGGGAGTTTATAAGTTGTGAGACATGTCTCTTTCTATTTTGTTGTGTCATCATTTGCAAGTTTGGGCAAGAGAAATGTGAATGCAGATAGAGTGGCTATACCAGCCCAAGCTTGTGGTACAATAAAGTGTACCACTTACCTCTCATACATCACCTACAGGTTGCACATTAGTAGGTGTTTTACCATCTTTTTAGTGTAGGAAAGGTATTCCCTGTGTTGGCAAGTGAAATAATCCACTCTTGTCTGTACATAAGTAACCTTAGAGAACCGGTGTTATGGTTTTGGCTGCTGTGCAACCTCCCCTCCACCAGAGGACTCCAGTGAGCCCTGCTCTGAACTGTACTCTTCAGCAAAAATGCTGCCCAGGCTGCCAAGCTCCTCTTGCCTGCCTGCTCCACACCCAAACTCCAGGACTACTTAACACTGTCTGTCCCTTGCCTCAACACTTCGGTATCTTGTTTCCATTGGCTACTTGCTCTAGCCACTTCTGCCTTGTGGCCTTCTCAGACCTTTCCTTGTTTTGCCTCCTGGCCTTTGGGCTTTCTGTCTACAGCCCTTCTTTGTCTTGCCTTCTGGCCATTCAGCCTTCAGCTTTGTCATTCCCTTGTGGCCATCCGGTCTTCAGCTTCTGCTTCTGACCATCCAGCCTTCAGTTTCTAGCTTTGCCTTGTGGTCTTTGGGCTTTCGAGCCCTTCCCTCCTTGCAGCCTTGAACCTCTGGCCTACCCAGACTGCTTAGTTTGTGGCCTCTCTTGGCCTCTCCCTGACTCTAGGCCTCTTCCTGTCTTGCTGCCTTCAGACTTTATGTTTCATGTCCTGTCCTTTCTAGTCTGTTCCTGATTTCCAGTTCCACTCTCACCTGTAAGCAGCTCCAGTCTGTTCCTGAGTTCCAGCTTCACTCTTACTTGCAACGCAGCTCCAGCTTGTCCTGAGTTCCAGTTCCATTCTTACCTGCATGCTGGTCATCTGTTTCTGAGTTCCAGCTCCACTCTTTCCTGCACACAGGTCCAGTCTATTCCTGATTCCCAGTTCCACTCTCACCTGTATGCAGCTCCAGTCTGTTCCTGGGTTCCAGTTCACTCTTACCTGCACGCAGCTCCAGTCTGTTCCCAAGTTCCAGTTCCATTCTTACTTGAACCCAGCTCCAGTCTGTTCCTGAGTTCCAGTCCACTCTTACCTATAACCAGCTCCAGTCTCGTCCTGAGTTCTAGCTTCACACTTACCCACACGCAGCTCTTGTCTGCTCCTGAGTTCCAGCTCTTACTTGCACGAAGCATCTGTCTCACCCTGAGTTCCAGCTTCACTCTTATCTCCATGCAGCTTCAGTCTGTTTCTGAGTTCTAGCTTCACTCTTACCTGCACGCAGCTCCAGTCTGTTTCTGAGTTCTAGCTTCACTCTTACTTGTACGCAGTTCCAGTCTGTTTCTGTGTTCCATTTCCACTTTTATCTGCACACAGTTCCAGTCTGTTCTTGAATCCCAGTTCCACTCTTACCTGCATGCAGCTCCAGTCTATTTCTGGGTTCCTGCTGCACTCTTATCTGAACGCAGATCCAGTCTGTTCCTGAGTTCCAGTTTCATCTTATCTGCGCACTGTTCACCTGTTCCTGAGTTCCAGTTCCACTCTTATCTGTATGCAGCTCCAGTTTGTTCCTGAATCCCAGTTCCACTCTTACCTGTATGCAGCCCCAGTCTTTTCCCGAGTTCCCGCTTCACTCTTATCTTCACACAGCTCCAGTCTTGTCCCGACTTCTAGCTTCACACTTACCTGCACGCAGCTCCAGTCTATTCCTGAGTTCCTGCTGCACTCTTATCTGAACGCAGTTTCAGTCTGTTCCTGAGTTCCAGTTTCATCTTATCTGCGCACTGTTCGCCTGTTCCGGAGTTCCAGTTCCACTCTTATCTGTATGCAGCCCCAGTCTTTTCCTGAGTTCCCGCTTCACTCTTATCTGCACACAGCTCCAGTCTCATCCCGAGTTCTAGCTGCATGCAGCTCCAGTCTGTTTCTGAGTTCCAGCTCTACTCTTACCTGCACGCAGCTCTAGTCTGTTCCTGAGTTTCATTTCCACTCTTACCTGTTCGCTGTTCCAGTCTGTTCCTAAACTCCAGCCTTACTTACTCACTGTTCCTGAATTCCAGCATTGCCTGCACTTACTCCAGCCTTACTGGACTGCCCAAGCCTAGCTCCAGTCATCATGCTGACCCACGCCACTCTGGAGGTGGTGTCCACTACCCTCCTCCTGAACTGGAGCCTCAACAACTGGTAAAAGGTGTGCCAGCTAACCAAGCAATCTGATTGAATGAATGCTCCCTAGTACTTTATAATAGGAGAGAAATGATCACGGAAGCTTTTCTGGTATTCAAATTTGGTTTCCTCTACCATAATATATAACCAGCTATGGATGGTTGATAGGAACAAGCTTTGTCAACTAATATTTCAAGAGTTTTATACTGAGAAGCTAACAGAAAACACTGAAATAAGAATTGAAGCACCAGTTCCTTATGAGTTGGTGACATTGATTATTGGTTTGAATTGCCACTGAATACAATACATGAGTGACACTAATATAGTCCTGTTTTTTAAAATCTTTCCTCTAAACATTTCTATTGACAAAACTGGCTCAACATCAGACAGCCCATGTCTTGTTGATCTAGAATATGAATGTGTCCAAGAATATGAATGCTGATTTGTAAACCGTTGTGATCTTCTTTTGGAACGACGGTATATAAAACATCTAAATAAATAAAACAAATAAATAGGCTCTATCTTAATCTGGGTGGAACCTGGGTGCTGGTGCTAACATTTAAAAAGGAGATGATTTTTAACTAGACCATGAGGGAAAGGCAACAGTCGCTCAGAAGCACATGGTTTGGAGGGAAAGGTCTTCAAAAGATACCTGCAAAACAGGGAAGTTAGAATATACCAGTAGAGAGGTTTTGTTTAAGGCTCAAGTAGCCCAGAAAGATATAGACAAAGACCACACAGATGTGAATGGCTGTACATAGGTTTTTACATATGCAAGCATTTGTGCACGCATATGTACTCAGATTTTATAACTTGGGCATATCCTTCCCATGCAGGTTTAAAATACAGTAGCAACTTTGCATGCGCCCAGGTTTAAAATACAGTAGCGCCCAGGTTTAAAATACAGTAGCAACTTTGCATGCGCCCATATACACGAGTAGTTTTGAAAAATATCCTCCCTATTTTCAAGTGTGCATAAATTGGTTCACAGAAGTAAAGAGAGTTTCAATCTGCCAAACATTTCAAAGAAGCATTTTTAAGAAAAGTAATGCGTACAGGAGCAATTGCACATCATTACAATAAAACATTATAAGCAGATAAAAAATGGGCACACACAACTCACTTCTTGTACTCAAAATAATGTTCTGCTATCTGTTCGTCCCACATGATCTTCGGTTTGTGCTCTTTTAGAATCTCAATGTACCTGCAAAATTGCCAAACAGAACTGAAAATTAACATTTATGATTTTAAAAACTATTTATTGTAGAATTTACATTTTGCATTTCTAAAGTTAAGAACGTGATTAAAGAAAATGTGAAGGAGCAGAAAATTCCATGCAAAGGACATAAGGATATTCTGTGACCAAGTAGATGATCCACTAAAGGCTGCTAACAGCATGCGTAACAAATTGCACTGATCACGAAAGCCATAGAAGTCAATATTCAAAGGTTTTGGCCTACTACTTTTGAGAGATAGTGAGACCAAACTTGCTATTTCAATTCTCCCCTCCACCCTCATTGATTGGCTAAATTTTGTCAGGTCAAATCGCATCCGGCACAATTTAGGAGGATAAAAATAGGAGGCACTGCTGATGTTCCTGGGATGAGATTACATTTTTGGCTGTTGAGTGCTGATGTTCAGTACTGTCTGAACTAAATTACCCAGGTAATTCTGGTTGACCAAAAAGCAGGCCTAAAGTTAATTGAACAACTTTGTTGATTAACTTTAGATGAGATATTTAGGCTAAGTATATGGATAAATTGTCAGTTAAATTTATCTGCACATGGCTGCATGTGCCTCTTAGCTGTGCGCTAAGGCACTCTCTAATGTCTTAGGGAGCAGACAGTAAACCACAATGGGTAGGTGTAGAAAAATGAGCTAAATGAGTTTCAAATGAATACATATTAAGCTCATGCAAATGATTATCCTTTTCATTAAACCATGCGCTATTGAATGACTGTATGTTACAGCCCAAAATGTATTGCCCATTCCTGACCACATGTTAGGCAGGCACCACTTGCACTTACAGTACTATAAAATCTATTTGCGGACTAGAGGTAATTTATAGGAAAAGATGGAGGTGTTTTGTCCAACAAAAAAACAAGGAGAAAAGGTAGACAGAGATAGGGAAAATAAGTAGAAAGAGGAGGAGGGGAGAGAACAGAGTGAGAGAAAAACAGCAGGGGAGAGCAAAAATGTGCCTGCATCCCTAGATTTTCATTACAAGGATAACCTGCAGAGTAGCAACAGTGCCAGTATTGACTGCACATGATACATTATCCCTTTCTAACTCATTAGGGGCAAGATTCATTAAGGCTTTTCTCCCTTTTTGTATCTATGGGGAAAACCCTTAGTGAATCAGGTCCTAACTTATTGTGGGTTGGAAGAAGGGCTGGACCTCAGGTGGAAGGCAGAGAAGTTGGAACGGACAGGGAGCAGAAAGCAGGTGGCATGGACATTGAAATACAGCAGCCTAGTAGAAATTAGGTATACATACATGCACAAGCTGTTATAGACCAGACTACCAGAGCAACAATGGGCACTTTTGTTAGTTTAAGATAAATTGTTGAAATAAATTCTTCAATAGTCATAAGATCTACACTATCAGACCCAGGTGGTTGATATAGGACAAGGATGACACATGACTAAAACTTTGCAAATAAAAACTCATAATCTTTTAAAGTATCCTGAGCAATTGCCGTTAAATTAACAAGAATTTTGAAAATTAACAAAATGCTTCCATCCCTTGAGGATTTAGGTTAATTACTGCTTTAAGAAAACTGCCCCATGTTGACTAGTAACTGGAATAAAAAGGCCCAAAGAGAAAAAAATTCAGCCCAGAGATAGAACAACTTAGGCTGAGAACGGCATGAGGGTGCAGAGTGAATTCCTGATAAGAAAGGTGCCAAGAAAGTTACAAGAAACAAAGGAAGCACTGAGTAAGCAGAATATGTGATGTCTGAGAGGCGCATGAATGAAAATTACGAGCAAACATAGGGGATGAGAGAGGGGAGGGGGGAAGCATATGCGAGCCATGTTTACTGTTGGCATTGCTCAACAGTATATTCTGTAAGCTGGGCTCCGTTTACTTCCATAAGGAAAACACAATCTTGATTTTCCTTATAGTTTCCGCTATCTTAACTTTGTATGCATGCATGAAATAAACAAATCCTGCCAGCTCTTATAAGATCTCTAAGCTACTTAATAAATGTTATGTTTTGAAACTGAAAGTCTGTTTCATCACTGGCTATCTCTGGGGAGGAAACCAGGTGGGGTAAGTTTCAAGGTTTTTAACATTTTGGTAGCAGAGAATGGTTTGAGCGCGGCAGGTCCAGTCGTGATCGCGGGTACGGTTGGAACTGGTCGAACCGCGTGTACAGCCAGAATTTGTCGGGACCACGGGTAAGACAAATCAGGACCTAACGGAGCCACGGGCACGATTAGGCACCACGTGAGGTACATGAGACCACATGAGTATATTTTTCATTCCTATATATGAGTATTTTCATTTACATTTTTTGCTAAGTTTTTGTTACATAGTAACTTAAAGTTGGCAATTTGTTTTTTTCTAAGGCATTCTAAGTTTAAATTCATCATGTTACAAGGTACAGGATTCCCCAGTCCCCTTGCATTGGTTTGTGAATTATTTCCACACAAAGTTAAAACTATTACTAAGCATTGTAAGAAATGGGCAGTGTGGGCGGAACGGGAAGCATTCATGAGCTGGCCTGAGGACAGCAGCTTTACAGCCCTGGTTGCTGTAATTCATTAAGCATAAAAAAGACAGGAAAGTCTTTAACACGACATTTGCATTATTTTAACATGTCTATGGTTACATGGGAGCGTAAGATAGGCACCGGATTAGATTCCCAGAGTTCAGGATTAGTTCCACACTCCCCTCCCCCTTATGAGAGCAAGGAATCAAGATTTAACCCCTGTTTGGGCTATAGTGCAGGAAGCCTTACATTTACAGCCTGTTGGTTTGCAATAAGATTTGTATGTTGTCCGTAGTAAGCTAGTTTTGTTTGAAGACTGTAGTTTCTCAACCCCTGTCTCTTACAACTGTTGTTAGCAAGTAAAAGACTTTCTTTGGCCAATTGTCCAGCATACTTAATGAAAGCTTATTAAGACTGATACCTGTATATTTAATAAATTTGTACTGGAACACAATACAAAGAGGTCCATATGTACAATGCAAAGAGGTTTAAGACAGTAACAGTTAGTCCTTTGCTGTCCTTGCTTGCAGGGCTCTGTGATTAGAAAAGCATTAGATTCAATCACCCACAGATCCCACTCTTCCTTCATGCTTAGAAGAATTTCAACCTCTATACTGTATCTCTCCCTTGGATTTTTCCAGCCCAAATACATAATTCTGCATTTTTTAGCATTACATCTTAACTGCCAAATTCTAGACCATTCCTCAAGCATTGCTAGATACCCTCCTATTTTTCACTCCTTCCTGGATATCTACTCTATGGCAAATTTTGGCATTATTTCCAAAAAGACAAACCTTTCTCAACTATCCTTCCGCAATGTCACTCACAAAAATGTTGAAAAGAATCAGTCCAAGGACTGATCTCTGCAGCATACCCCCACTCTTCACAGTGAACTCCATTTACCACTACTCTTTGTAACTTCCCTCTCTAAACAAATTTCTAACTAAGTCATTCACTTTGAGTACTCTTGGAATGTACCCTGATTTATTTAAACGTCACCTATGCTGAAATGTGTCAAAGGCCTTACTGAAATCCAAGTACACTACATATAATGCTCTTCCTGATCCATCTCTCTAATCACCCAGTCAAACTGATCAGATTTCCTTCTGGTAAAAACCATACTGCCTCATATCATATAATCCACTGGATTCCAGAAATTATACTATCCTCTGTTTAAGAAGGGAGTCCATTAATTTGCTCATCACAGATGTCAGACTAACCTAGCCTTCTTCAGACTTCCACTTTTGTAAATAGGAACTACATCCACCTGAGTTCGGCCCTCTAGAACTACTACTACTCACACTAAAGAACCATTGAAAAGATTAGTCAGCAGAGTTGACAGTTTCCTTATTATCGTAACTCTTTATTAAAAGTTATTGCCAGCAGCTAATTTCCACCCTTGCTAAAGTAGAGTCCATCCTTTTGGAATAGGCTCCCTATTCCGCAAAATAGCTCCCATTTCCAAACAAATTTAAATCCCTCTTCCATGAATCATTGTTTCATACACTGAGACTCGGTAACTTAGTTTGCCTCTGCGGTCCTGTGTGTGGAAAATGGAAGATTTCTGAGAATACTACCCTTTAGGTTCTAAATTTTATTTTCCAACTTAGAGCCTAAATTTAGCTTCCAGAATCTCCCTCCTGCTCCTTCCTATACCGTTGGTATCCATATGTACCATGACACCTGGCTGCTCTCCAGCATTCTCTAAAATTAAATTTAGGTGATGCAAAAGTTCCACTACCTTTGCACCCGGCAAGCTACCAAGTAATCTTCATGTCCACTAGCTTCTCAGCTATCTACATTTCTTATGATTGAATCACTAATTTCAACAGCAGTTCTATCTTTTCCCACCTAGGAAGACACCCTTGGAAAGTCATCCTTAGTGCTAGAGGATAATGCATCGCCATCACCTAGATGACAGGTTCTAGCTACAGGATCACTTCCTGCCACACCAACATGATCCTCTCCTTCCAGGTGACCTTGCTTCTCCAAAGAGCACAGGGGCTGCCAAAATGTAGGTAGGAATATTCTATTATATCCCTGAAGGTCTCCTCTATATACTTCTCTGTTGCATTAGCTCTTCTAAGTCTGTCACTCTAGTCTCTAGATTCTCTGAGACCCAGGAGTTCTTTGCACTGGGTATTCACATACCATCTTTCACCAACAGGTATACAATCATACATGTGACCTTTGATGGAAAGACTGGATGGCCCCCTATCCTGCTGCTAGACTGCTGTCTCCATCTTAAAGTAGTTGAGTTATTAAAGTTATTTAACATATTTTAAGGAATGGGGATGCTTAATCTAATTTGAAATCCCTTAAATTTGTTAGATGTATTTTATATCTATTTGTCAATAACCAGCAATAGAACTACAATTAATCCATTGATAAGGGCAGAGTTAATTATTCACTTGTTGATAGAAGTCCCTAAATTACTCTTATTATGAAAAATGGCCCCCTAATTGGAGTTACAGTCTATATATTAAAAAAATGTGACTCAGGTGAGTCACCAGTAATCACTGTTCCTACAAAAAACAGCTCTCACATCTTACCACTGCAAAAACAATAACCTTTTGCAAAAACGTTTATACAAACATACTATTATTAATTTGAAGTTTGGAGAGTGGCTAATGTAACGCACATTTTTAAAAAGGGCTCCTGGGGTGATCTGGGAAACTATGGACCACTGAGTTTGACTTCAGTGCTGGGAAACATAGAAACTATGGTTTAATGGGACATAATAAACAAGGATTTACCAAAGGGAAGTCTTGCCTCACTAAACTGCTAGACGTTTTGAAGGGATTAATAAACATGTGGATAATGGTGAGTAGGTGGATATAATGTACTTGGATTTTCAGAAGGTGTTTGACAAAGTCCCTCATAGAAACATAGCAACATAGAAACATGACAGCAGAAAAAGACCATATTATATATCTGGTTTGGCCATCTAACCAAATTATCTAGCCCATACAATTCCCATGACTCTCTCAGATATCTTCTGAATTTATCCCTATTAAGGAGTCTATAGGAAGCTCCTTCAGACCCGCTTAAGAGACTGGGCACAGCTGTCTCGCCCAGTCTTCCTTAAGATCCATACCTGCAAGGAATCCTGGGTGAACGGAGGAGCTCCTCATCAGTGTATAAGAACTCAGGGCCTAGAAGGGTTAAAGAGGACCCGTGAAGCAGTCAGGAACCATTCTATCCAAAGAACTGCTATAAGAACATAAGAATTGCCGTACTGGATCTGACTAAGGTTTCCAACAGTGGCCAATCCAAGTCACAGGTACCTGGCAAGTGCCTAAACATTAAATAAATCTCAAGCTACTATTGTTTGCAAATTAATAGCAGTTTCTGAATTTTTCCACTAGAAAATTATCCAACCTCTTTTTAAACCCAGTTACACAAACTGGTGTAACCACATCCTCTGGCTATGAATTCCAGAGCTTAACTATGCGCTGAGTGAAAAAGAATTTTCTTCAATTTGTTTTAAATGAGCTACTTGCTAACTTCATAGAGTGCCCCCTAGTCCTTCTATTATCTGAGAGAGTAAATAAGTGATTTAAATTAACTTTTTCAAGTCTTTTCATGATTTTGTAGACTTCTATCATATCCCCCCCCTCAGTCATCTCTTCTCCAAACTGAACAGCCCTAACTTCCTTAGCCTTACCTCATAGGGCAGCCGATCCATGCCCCTTATCATTTTGGTCACCCTTCTCTGCACATTCTCCAGTGCAACCATATCTTTTCTGAGATGTGGCGACCAGAATTGCACACAGTATTCAAGATGTGGTCTCACCATGGAACGATACAGGGGCATTATGACATCCATCATTTTATTTGCCATTTCCTTCTTAATAATTCCTAACATTCTGTTTGCTTTTTTGATCACCTCAGCACACAGAGCCGACGATTTCAATGTATTATCCACTATGATGTCTAGATTGCTTTCCTGGGTGATAACGCCTAAGATAGAACCTAACATTGTGTAACTACAGCAAGGATTATTTTTTTCTATATGCATCACTTTGCACTTGTCCATGTTAAATTTCATCTGCCATTTCGAAGCCTAATATTCCAGTCTCACAAGGTCCTCCTGTAATTTATCACAATCTGCTTGAGATTTAACTACTCTGCATAATTTTATGTCAACCGCAAATTTGATCACCTCACTCATTGTACCCCTTTCTAGATCATTTATAAATATATTAAAAAGAACTGGCCCAAGTACAGATCCCTGATGCACTCCACTGTTTACCTTTTTCCACTGTGAAAACAGACCATTTAATCCTACTCTGTTTCCTGTCTTTTAACCAGCTTGCAAACCACAAATGGACATCACCTCCTATCCCATGACTTTTTAGTTTTCTTAGCAGTCTCTCATCTGGGACTTTGTCAAATGCCTTCTAAAAATCCAAATACACCACATCTACTGGTTTACCTTTGTCCACATGTTTATTCACCCCTTCAAAACAATGTAGGAGATTTGTGAGGCAAGACTTCCCTTGGATAAATCCATGCTGGCTGTGTCCCATTAAACCATGTCTATCTAAATGTTTTGTGATTTTATTCTTTATAACAGTTTCCTTGATTTTTCCCGGCACTGAGGTCAGGCTCACTGGTCTATAGTTTCCTGGATCACCCCTGGAGCCCTTTTTAAATATTGGGGTTATATTGGCCATCTTCCATCTTCAGGTACAACAGATGATTTTAATGATAGGTTACAAATTAATTGAAATAGCTCTGAAATTTCATTTTTTAGTTCTTTCAGAACCCTGGCGTGTATGCCATCTGGTCCAGGTGATTTACTGCTCTTCAGTTTGTCAATCTGGCCTACCACATCTTCCAGATTCACCATGATTTGGTTCAGTTCATCTGAATTATCACCCTTGAAAACCATTTCCAGAACAGGTATCTCCCCAACATCCTCTTCAGTAAACACTGAAGCAAAGAAATCGTTTAATCTTTCCGGGATGGCCTTATCTTCCCTAAGTGCCCCTTTTAACCCCTCAATCATCTAATGGTCCAACTGACTCCCTCGCAGGTTTTCTGCTTTGGATATATTTAAAAAAATGTTATTGTGAGTTTTTGCCTCTATGTCTAATTTCTTTTCAAATTCTCTCTTAGCCTGTTTCATCAATGTCTTACATTTAACTTGCCAATGCTTATGCTTAATTCCTATTTTCTTCTGATGGATCCTTCTTCCAATTTTTGAATAAAGATCTTTTGGCTAAAATAGCCTCTTTCACCTCACTTTTTAGCCATGCTGACAATTGTTTGACCTTCCTTCTACCTTTCTTAAGAAATACATATGGACTCTACTTCCAGGATGGTATTTTTTTAACAATGTCCTCGCCTGTTGCACAGCTTTTACCTTTGTAGCTGCACCTTTCAAATTTTTTTATATTTTTCTCATTTTATCAGTTTCCCTTTTGAAAGTTTAGTGCTACAGCCGTGGATTTACTTACTGTCCCCCTTCCAGTCATTAATTCAAATTTGTTCATATTATGATCACTATTGCCAAGCAGCCCCACCACCGTTACCTCTCTCACCAGATCCTACACTCCACTAAGAATTAGATCTAAAATTGCTCCCTCTCTCATCGGTTCCATAAAACTGTCATTTATTCCATCCAGGAACTTTATCTCTCTAGTATGTCCTGATGTTTTACTTACCCAGTCAATATTGGGGTAATTGAAATCTCCCATTATTACTGCACTACCAATTTGGTTAGCTTCCCTAATTTCTCTTAGCATTTCACTGTCTGACTCACCATCTTGGCCAGGTAGATGGTAGTATACTCCTATCACTATACACTTCCCAACACGCAAGGGATTTCTACCCATAAAGATTCAATTGTGCATTTAGTCTCATGCAGGATCTTTGCCCTGTTAGACTCTATGCCATCCTGAACATAAAGCACCACTCCGCCACCAAGATGCCCCTCTCTGTCACTGCGATATAATTTGTAACCTAGTATAGCATTATCCCATTTGTTATCTTTCCACCATGTCTCTGAAATATCAATTAAGTCTATGTCATCATTCACTGCAATACACTCTAATTCTCCCATCTTACTTCTTAGACTTGTGGCATTAGCATACAAACATTTCAAAGTGTGTTTTTTGTTTGTATTAACATCTGCTTTTCAGTTGACAGGGATAAATTGGAATCTTTTAGCTCTAGTGAGTTTTTATTTATAGGCACTTGGACTACTTTTCTTATTATTGGATCCTCTCTGTTGGGATGCCCTAACTCTAATGCTTCATTAGTATCCTTCGAAGATACCACCCTCTAAACCATGTGCTGCTGAGTGACTGTCAGCTTTCCCCTTTAGTTTAAAGCTGCTCTATCTCCTTTTTAGCGTCAGCAGCCTGGTTCCACCCTGGTTAAGGTGCAGTCCATCCCTTCAGAAAAGAGTCCCCTTTCCTCAAAATGTTCCCCAGTTCCTTACAAAACTGAATCCCTCTTCCTTGCACCATCATCTCATCCACGCATTGAGACTCCAGAGCTCTGCCTGCCTCTTGGGACCTGAGCGTGGAATGGGAAGCATTTCAGAGAATGCTACCCTGGAGGTTCTGAATTTCTACATAGAGCCTAAATTTGGCTTCCAGAACCTCTCTCCTACATTTTACTATGTTGTTGGTGCCCACATGTGCCACGACAGCCGGCTCCTCCCCAGCCTCAGTCAAGCACCCAAGATGACTATATTGCTAACACTCGAATGAGCACCAAACTAATTCACCCTTCACTGCAACAATCCCGAATAATCTTTACAAATCATTAAGCACATAGCTGCAAGCTCTATATGGGGGAGGAAATAGAATCATTCCAAATTTCCAAGAATATCATTTTCTTCTTAACTTTCTGAAATGTACATATATATTTTTTCATTATCATTAATTTATATAATTCATTCCTCCATTGGATTAATGAAGGCAGAAACTCCTCTCTACTTGAGCAATATAGACTTCTTAGCGAACAGTAAAGCTTTTCTCAACCACAGTTTCTGAAATGTATTCAGACCCACAAGCATAATCAGATCATCAAATAATACCATTTCTACTTGTGAAGATAATGTACATGTCAGAATCTTCTCCAGGTAAGTCAAAATTAATCCCCCAAGGCTTTTGAACAACATTACAAGACCAAAAAATTATGTCCCAGTGTATCTATCTCTAAATCACATTTAACACAACTGTCTAGGTAATTCTCATCCTAAAAGTCCTTCTCTGGGAGACATAAAATCTCATCAAAAGTTTGTATTGTATTCCTCTCAAACTGGTGTTTATGGATATTAAACGAATCCGTCTGAAGCAATTCTGATGGGCCTGTGCTGTCATGTTTGTATTGATCTCCTGCTTCCATTATTCACTAAATCATTAGCCAGCTCTGTACCTGCCTTCTGTACAAATTCAGAATAAAAACTGAAACCACTGACCATGTTTCTTATATTTAAAATATACACATAATGTTGCACTTGAAGGCAAGCATAAAAATGCATTTCATCTTTATCAAGCATATCCTTCAATTCCTGGAACTCTCGTATTCCACCCTCATCATTAAGAATGGATGCTTTTACTATTCCACTACTGAAAAACTCCTTTCTGTAACACTGGAATAAAATCTCTGTTGCCAATTAAAGGTATATATAAGAACATAAGAACATAAGAAAATGCCATACTGGGTCAGACCAAGGGTCCATCAAGCCCAGCATCCTGTTTCCAACAGTGGCCAATCCAGGCCATAAGAACCTGGCAAGTACCCAAAAACTAAGTCTATTCCATGTAACCATTGCTATAGCTCAAACCACAGAGCCACTTTCAAGTTTTCACAGTAAATCTAACTAAACTGCATATTCTAAGATTTAGCGGAATTTGAGACGACAAAGCATGAAGCAAGTATACCAAATCCAAAGAACTGGCCAACAGATGCTCTAACTCTACTGGGGTAAAGCATGATGTAGCCTATAACCAGTCACCCAGGTGACACAAGTTATATCCTATATTATATAATCTAAAATTAGGCAAGCCCAATCTTCCATGCTTAATAGGTGTCATTAGGTTAAATAGGGACACTCTAGCCATCTTCCCCACCCATGGAAAATTCCTTTTTATTTATTTTTAACTTTTTTATTCTGACGTTCGTGTATAAAACACAAATCACACCGGTTTACAATGAAACTGAATGTCGCACGGGAGCGTTACAAGGAACAGGAAATACAAATAACTGGGATACAGGAAATTAAACATTTGCAAATTTAGATACAACCTGGGAGTAAATATTATTTATTTATTTATTTTGTATATTGTGATGCAGTACGACCTGGTCAGGGGCAGAAACAGCAGGGACACAGAAAAGCAGAAGCTGGCAGTACCAAACCTAGCCACCGGAGGGCGCTGAGGAAGGTAGCAAAGACTACACTTCCCAGGTTCCCTGAACCGACACCTGACCCCTGGCTGGAGAATGAGCAGGAACAGGTGGAGGAAATTGGGACTGATCCCTATGACTCAGCAGAGTCTATGGAAGCTGAGGAAGAGGGCGTGCCACCGTGGTGGAGCTGGCCACAAAAGCCCGGCTCCTCAGAGTCTCTGGAGGAGGAGATGGAGGTAAACTGGGAAGAGGAAAGCTCCAGCTGTTCCTCTATGGAGGTGGAATAACCAGGAGGTTGGGGGATGGTAAATCCTGGGTTTATACAAGGATGTTGAAGAGAGGTTAGAAGGAAATTATGGTTTGAATGCTGTTTAACTCTGAGCTTGCTAAAGAGAACCTAAGCAGTTAGGCTTGGGGTTTGTAAGGTCAACCAGGCATTGTTGCAGGGCTGCAGCCGGTGAGGCTACAGGACTACCTTAAACCCTTTTTGTGATAAAGGCCTTTTTCTCTGTGTACTGTTTGGGAGTGCCAGGACTAGGCCTGGCACTCTGACTAGAGGCCGGGAGGAATCCATAGCAGCGCTGTGCATGAGCTGTGCAACTGGACGGGACGTGGTATATGAGCGAAGCCGGAGGCCTGAAGCCCAGCAAAGCCCCACAGCATGCTGAGTGGATGGGCGTGATCGTGACAATATTTATATACCGTTTTACCAGTATAGCACTGACCAAAGCGGTTTACAATAATAAAACAAATATTATAAACAAAACACAATTTAAAAATTAAGTTTAAATTGTTTAAGTAAAATACTAAAATAAAATAAAATAAAATAGAATTAGAAATGAATAAAAATACAGCATATTATATGATCAATTAAAATTAAAGTGACAAAAATAAAAGTTGGCCATTATATTTAAAAAAACTTAAAGGTCAGAAGCAAAGCAGACAAGTCAATAGATACTTTAAAATTCAATAATTCCTTAATTGACATTAAATATGATACATACCTAACCTTATTTACTCTGGCTAGAAAGTTCAATATCCCTAAAAGCTTCCTGAAAAAGATGGGTTTTCAGAACCTTCTTAAACTCTTTTCGATTGGGTATTAGCCTTAAAGGGTCTGGCAGTGCATTCCATAAAATAGGACCCACGAACGAAAAAGCTCTATTCCTTGTCACATTCAGAGCAGCGTTTTTTACTGAGGGAATTTCCAGTATTCGATAATCCTGTAGCATTGAAATCTCCTTTGTAGTCAAATAAATAGGTATAAGTTGAAATACATATAACTATTTCAGGAGTATCATCATGCAAATTAAATGTATATTCCCAGTGTGTGATAGGGGATATCTACCCCACTGCTGGAGTAACAACTTAGTAGATGAAAAGAAATTAGAAAATTGTTTCATTGTAAAGTCAAGCTATCATTAGGGAGAGGAACTACCATCAAATTTTAAATAAACTCCTTCTATGTGGACTTGATCCCAGTCGCCCCATCCTACCCCATGATAATGGGGTCCAAAGGAGGCAGGCTTGATCCCCAATCCTGGTGACATATATCAAAATGGCACTGGCTGACCTGAGGCCAGTGCCATTTTGGAGTACGCCTATACCATTTTGAAGTATGGCAATCAGTGGGGCAGGAATGACTGGGATTATTCCTGCCTCCTTTGGACCCATGGTTATGGAGTAAGATGAGAGGGGCTAGGGTCAAGCCCTCCCTTCTGTACCTCCATCATCTAGCTACTCTGCTGCTTGTCCCTCTCCTTATTCTGTCCAGCATCTCCTCTCTCTTGGCCATGACCTGCACTCCACTGCTTCTTGGTTATCATGACCTCTCTCCTCCTGCTCATTCTCACCTCAGCACTTGACCCCTAAGCACACACTCAGCAGTCAAGCATAGCTCCCTGCTTCAACGGCAGGGGAGAAGAAAAACAACCAATAAGGGCTGAATAACATAGTCTGGGTAAAACAAATAAGCATGGGTGTAGCTTGCTTATTGCGGCGGTTACTACCCCTACTACCCCTAACTAATCAAGCTTGATATTTCACTTGGATGCAGCTCCATCACTGCTCTCTACATTAATGGTGGGGGTGGAAGGGAAATAGAACCAAGAGCTAAGAGAAACAGATAAGTATGAGAAAAAAATGTGTGAAGCTTGCTGGGCAGACTGGATGGGCTTCTTCTGCCGTCATTTCTATGTTTCTATGTTTCTATAAACACCTAGGACAGTCATGCACCTAGACTATCTCTCACCCCCTTTCCATGCTCTGTGCCAGAAGTAGGAAATTCCAGTCCTGAAGTGCCACAAACAGCCTAGTGTGCCACAAACAGGTCTGGTTTAAAGGACTTCCACAATGAATATGCATTAAACATATTTGCATACAATGGAGGCAGTGCATGCAAATACACCTCATGTATATTTATTGTAGATATCCTGAAACCTGAAAAGTCCTGATTGTAGCACTCAAGGACCAGAGTTGCCTAGCCATGTTTTATGCTCTCCAGTGTCATTCCTCTGTTGCAAACCCTAATAATAGGAAAGAAAACAGTACAGGAAACAAGAAGCACAAGACACAACACACCAAACTTTTAAATAATACTTCTTTTCCTTCAAATAAATCCAATGTACATATTTTTGCAAAAAGGAGGAAAAGCTTAGAGAAAAGATGCACCATGCATATGCAAAATAGTGCATAGGTCTTAAATAGCATGGCAAGCAGACATATTAACACATAATAATTTTCTGCTAGCATGCATGTAAACATTTTAGTGTATGCATTTTCAAAAAGTGTCTAAAAGGCAGATTATAAACCAAATACATTTGTGAATTTTTTTTCTCCTCACACACTCAAGGACGGTAACTTTCAAATGGGTACATGGGTGCACATATCCACGTGTGCATCAGCATGAGCTCAGGCATACAGCAATTTTAGAACATACATGTACATATGTGCGTATGTTATAAAATAGCCTGAGTGTGCATATGTGTGTGTGTCCAATTTTGCAAGTGAGTGTGCACAGCCGCACACATCTGGGTAAGAGCTGCACGAGTGGGAACATTTTATAACAGGCGTGCGTCCATGCTGTGACTAATATGACCAGTTTGTTCACCAGTTCACCCTGTCTAGAGTTAGGTTCTCGAAACCTCACTGGCTCTTTACTCCAGACCCCTTAAACCCCCCAGGGATGCTTGGTTTTTTTTAAAACTTACATCACCTCCATAGCAGAAGTAAAGTTATGCGGCACTGGACCTGGGCTCGTGCCCAGGTGTATAGGAACTTCCATGGATAGCTCCTTGCCCCGCCCCAGAACCTCCATGCCCCACCCACACCATGCCCCTTTTTCATTCAAAGTGAGATATTCGCATATCAGAAGATGTGTGCGCATGTAGGTGGCTTTTAAGATTGGGTGGACACATGCATGTCCTACATGTACGTATAGCTCCCGATTCTGGCATGTGCATCCCTTTGAAAATTCACCTCTTAATGAAACAGACTGTAAACGTGAATTTAGCATGCATGTCAAAACATGTAGCACCTCCATGCCAAAAACAAATGTTTGCTTGAAATGTAGTGACTCGGCTTCTAAGTTTCATAAAACTCCTGGAATAGCCAAATTCTGGTAAACAAACAGGGAGACCCTTTAAGAGTGAAACCACTAGGGGGCTTCCCGAGTGAAAGGTGAGGCGCAGTAAGCATTGAGAGGGACCTGTTGTCAGCTGATGGTCCATTCCCCCTCCCTCCGAAGCGGCTCTCTACGTTATTGGAGCAAGACAGGAAGGCCAATAAATCCAGCGGGCCTGCGGCGTGCAGCCGCCGGCGCCCTGCCAAAGTCACACTGCCAGAGCCATGCACCAAAAGGGGCGCACTCCTGGCTGGTTGCCCTTTTTGGACCCTATGGGAAAGAAACGCAAGGGTCAGGTTATTTCTTCTTCTCCTGTTGTTATCCAAGGCTCTAAGGACTTGCATGTCGAACGCTTGGGTAATTTAGCCATGGGAGGTGAAAAAGTAGAGGCTTCATATATTTTGGGATCCTCTCTTAGCCCTGCCATTAACATACCACCATCACAACTCATGCTTCTGTCCTTGGATAAGAGGGACTCTGTCTCTGATGATTTCAGTGTAGTGTGGAGGTCCCCTACAAGAAGAATGGATGTGCAAAAGGTAATATGGGAGGTAGTGACCAGAGGAGGCCACTAGTATCTGAAAAACTACCATTGATAATTTCTAGCAATGAAAATTCTAACAAGAGGAGTTGATTTGTACACTGCAGTCTCTGCTAGCTGCATTGTACAAATCAACTACTTTTCATCACTTATAAGGGCAATAGTTCTTTACTGATGTCAACTTTAGAATGAATACCTCTGAATGTGTCTGTAATACCTCCCTAACCCCAACCCACCTCCCGAAAACTCACCAGAATCAAAGTGCCCATTTACAATGGTCCATATATTGAGTGTCAGGCTGAGCCTTATAAAGAGATTCTCTCTCTCTCTCAGCGCACATAACATATAAATATGTGCATAAGCTGCAGTCATATGTGCGCAAGGGTTATTTTATAAAAGAAAATTACTTCTTACCTGCTAATTTTCGTTCCTGTAGTACTAGGATCAGTCCAGACGGTGGGTTATGTCCCCCGTCCAGCAGATGGAGTCAGAGTAAAACTTCGAGGGTGCTGGTATATAAACTGGTGCACCCTCCTAGATCCTCAGTATCGAGAATATCAAAGCCAAGCCAGAAAACTGGACAGACCAAGGATGATGGATCAAGCATAAACTCAACCAAAGATTGAAACTGTGAACAAATTTATGCAACATGCAATAAGAACTGTTAAACATAACAACACACAGAAGACCACTACCCCCGAGAGGGAAGGAGCAGCGAGCAGAAGGACAGTAGAGAATAGTCGAGCAGGTTCATACCGGGTGGGCGTCTGGACTGATCCTAGTACTACAGGAACGAAAATTAGCAGGTAAGAAGTAATTTTCTTTTCTCTGTACGTACAGGATCAGTCCAGACGGTGGGATGTACCAAAGCTTCCCTACACCGGGTGGGTCCCTGAGAACCCTGCTCGAAGTACCCTGTCCCCAAATGAACCAGACTCCGTCATCGGTACGTGGAGACGGTAGTGTCTGGCAAAAGTGTGGAGAGACTTCCAAGTCGCCGCCCGGCAGATTTCTTGTATGGAGACGAGCTGAGACTCTGCATGGGAAGTTGCCTGAGCTCGCAACGAATGCGCCTTGATACCCACCGGAGGATCCTTCCCGGAACCAATGTAAGCAGCAGCCACCGCCTCTTTAAGCCAGCGTGCGATGGTAGTCTTGGACGCCTGCCGGCCCTTTCTAGCACCCGACCAGAGTACAAAGAGATGGTCGGAGAGTCGAAAGTCATTCGTCACCTCCAAATAGCGAAGAAGCGCTCGTTTGACGTCCAGGCACCGAAGCGCCGCCGGGGCGTCCCCTGGGAAGGCTGGAAGTTCCACCACCTGGTTCATGTGAAACGATGAGACCACCTTAGGCAAGAACGAAGGAACCGTCCGCAGGGAAACCCCGGAGTCCGTGAACCGCAGGAAGGGCTCCCTGCACGACAGCGCCTGTAGTTCCGAGATACGCCTTGCCAAAGCTATTGCAACCAGGAAAATCGTCTTTAGGGTGACGTCTTTGATGGAAGCGTGACGCAAGGGCTCGAAGGGGAGCCCCCCCAGGGCTCTCAGCACCAAGTTGAGATTCCAGGAGGAACAAAGAGGACGCACCGGCGGCCGCAAGTGCTTAACTCCCCTAAGGAACCGGGATATATCCGGATGAGACGATGGGTCCGGTCTACCGGAGGCGCGAGCCAAGGACGCGAGGGCCGACATCTGTACTCGGAGCGAATTGTAGGAAAGACCCTTTTCCAGCCCATCCTGCAAAAACGCCAAGATGTGATGGCGGGAAGCTGCGGTCGCGAGGGCCCCCCGCGCCGAGCACCAGACCTCAAAGACCTTCCAGACCCTTACGTAGGCGATCGACGTTGAAGCCTTACGCGCCTTGAGGAGGGTGTCCACCACAGAAACAGCGTAGCCCCTGTTCAGAAGCGCCCTCCTCTCAAAAGCCACGCCGCAAGACAGAAGGGTTCCGCCTGTTCCAAAAATACTGGGCCCTGATGCAGGAGCCGTGGAAGGTGCATGAGTCGGAGGGGCCCGTCCACCGACACGCCGAGCAGATCCGCAAACCACGGACGCCGCGGCCATTCCGGAGCCACTATGATGACCTGGCCGTGGTGCCGTTCCACCCTCCGAATCACCTTTCCCACCAGTGGCCAGGGGGGAAAAACATACAGTAGAATCTGAGTGGGCCAGGGGAGAGCCAGAGCATCGACGCCTTCCGCGCCTCGCTCTCGTCTTCGGCTGAAGAACCGAGGAGCTTTTGCGTTGGCGGCGGACGCCATGAGATCCATCGCCGGCGTCCCCCACCTGCGGGAGATCAGCGACATCGCCTCGTCGGAGAGAGACCACTCCCCCGGATCCAACGCTTGACGACTCAGAAAGTCTGCTTGAATGTTGTCCACCCCAGCAATGTGGGATGCCGCCAGCTGGTCCAGGAAACGTTCCGCCCACGCCATCAGGCGCGCGGCCTCCCCTGCGACAAGACGACTCCTGGTGCCCCCCTGCCGGTTGATGTATGCCACCGTCGTCGCATTGTCCGAGAGGACCCGAACCGCTCGTCCCCTGATCAGAGGCAGGAACTGTACCAGGGCTAGCCGAACCGCCCTTGTCTCCAGGCGGTTGATTGACCAGGTAGACTGCTCCACCGTCCACCTGCCCTGAGCCGAGCTCCGGAGACACACTGCCCCCCAACCGGACAAGCTTGCATCGGTAGTGACCACTACCCAGTCCGGCGTTTCCAGGGAACATCCTTGAGCTAGGTTCCTGGGGTCCAGCCACCACCTCAGACTGGACCGGGCGGCCGGGGGAAGAGGGAGAATCGCCTGGTAGTCCTGGGAAACTGGTTTCCATCTCGATAGCAAGGACATTTGCAGAGGCCGCAGGTGTGCAAAGGCCCAGGGCACCAAGCTGATCGCAAACGCCATGGAACCCAGAACTTGGAGATAGTCCCACGCCGTGTGTGTCTGAAGAGACGCAAACCGGACGATTAGATCCCGCAGCGCTTGAGCCTTGTCCGGACGCAGGAATACCTTGCCCAGAGCCGTGTCGAACCGCGCTCCCAGAAAATCCAACTGTTGGGCTGGCTTCAGGCTGCTCTTGCTGAAGTTCACCACCCAGCCAAGGGACTGAAGGAAAGACACCACCCTGTCGACTGCCGCCCGTCCCTGCGACAGAGACTTCGCACGAATGAGCCAGTCGTCCAAGTACGGGTGAACCAGGACGCCTTCTTTCCGGAGCGCGGCCGCTACCACCACCATAATCTTCGTGAAGGTTCTGGGCGCGGTCGCCAGGCCGAAAGGCAGCGCCTGAAACTGAAAATGTTGACCCAAGATTTTGAAACGAAGGAATCTGTGATGGGCCGGATGAATAGGGATATGTAGATATGCTTCCGTGAGGTCGAGGGAAGCTAAGAACTCCCCTTGATGAACCGCCGCAATGACCGAGCGGAGTGTTTCCATGCGAAACTTGGAGACACGGAGCACCTTGTTGATTTCCTTGAGGTCCAGAATGGGACGAAAGGCTCCGTCCTTCTTGGGGACCACGAAGTAAATCGAATAATGCCCCGAGCCCACCTCTCCGAAGGGGACGGGCGAGATGGCTCCCAGGGTCAGCAGCCTGTCCAGAGTGTGCTGCACCCCCTGTCTCTTGATACTTGACCCGCAGGGGGAGAAGACGAACCGATCCCTGGGGGCCCGCACAAATTCCAACGCGTAACCTTCTCTTACAATATCCAGGACCCATTGGTCCGTGGTGATGTTGGTCCATTCCTCGCGAAACAAAGCGATGCGACCTCCAATCCGGGGCAGCGAGGAGTGGACTGGCCTGACATCATTGGGAAGGCTTACCTGAGGCTCCCTGAGCCGAGGAGTCCCTGGCCGGTCTGCGACCTCGAAAGGGCCGCGTCCACGTTTGCGACCTGGTGGAAGGTGTCCTAGGGCTCTGTGTTCTGGAGCCTCGGTAACGCCTCTGGGGGCGGTAGCGGTTCCTGGAAGTTCCAGTGTACGAACGAAAACCACGCTGCCGGTCCTCAGGCAACCTGTGGACCGAATTTTCCCCCAGGGTCTTGATGATCTGATCAAGGTCTTCACCAAAGAGAAACCTGCCCTTGAAGGGCAGAGCTCCCAGACTCGCCTTAGAGGAGGCGTCCGCCGCCCAATTCCTGAGCCACAGGAGTCTTCTGGCAGAGACGGCTGATGCCATGGTCCTTGCCAGGACCTCAGCAGGTCGTGCAGAGAATCCGCCCCCGTAAGCAATGACCGCCTCCAGGCGGTCAGCCTGGGCTGCCTCCTCGGGCGGTAACTGTTGAGAGGTGAGGAGCTGTTGAACCCATCTAAGCCCGGCTCTCTGAGTCAGCGAACCGCAGATAGCCGCCCGGACCCCCAGCGCCGAGACTTCGAAGATCTTCTTGAGGGCGACCTCCAGCTTTCTATCCGAAATATCTCGCAGCGCGGTGCCCCCTGTGACCGGGATGGTAGTTCTCTTGGTGACGGCGGACACCGCTGAATCAACCTTGGGGACCCTGAGTAGGTCCAGAAAGTCCCCCGGAAGAGGGTAGAGCTTGTCCATCGCCCTGCCAACCCGAAGGGACGCCTCCGGGTTATCCCACTCCCGCACCAGAAGATGGAGAAACGAATCATGAATGGGAAAGGTCTTCGCTACGGGACGCAGACCTGCTAAGACAGGGTCACCCTTGGAGGTAGCTGAGGCTACGGAGGGAGCCGGGGGTCCCGGGGGTTCCACGGGAGGGTCGAGGTCCAACTCCTTGAGAACGTGGGGAATGAGCTCCGCCAATTCTTCCTTGCGAAAGATGCGAAGGACCCGCGGATCATCGCATTCCAGGTGCGCTGCTAGGGCCAAATCGTCATCCACTTGTGACACTGGATCGCCCCCCAGGTTCGGGGCGGGTGACGGGCCCCCCAGGGAGAGTGGTATACTCAGGGGCAACCTGGTGCCGCCCCCTCCGGTCCCCGGTAGCGCAGCCGCAACACCCGAGGGCCTGGGGACCTTGGCGGGAGGAGGAGAGAAAGCTGTCCCCCCCTGAGGGCTCAGGCTCTGCAAATACGCCTGGTGCATAAGCACCACAAAGTCCGCTGAAAAACTGAGCGGGCCCGTCGAGGGAGAGGGCAGCGGGTCCCTGGGGAGTCCAGATGTGGAAGGCAGAGGCCCCGAATCCGAGGTCGGGGGGGCGGACGGCAAAAAATCTTCAGCGGGCTCCTCCGTGTCCGAGTCCGCGCTGCATTCTAGGTCCAAGATGGCCGCCGCTCCCGCCAAAGACGGGGGCGGGGCTAGCCCTCGAGGCCCGCGGCGCTCCTGGCGCGGCGGCGAAACTGTCGGCGGGGCGCCGCTCGTCTCCCCCCCGGGGAGACAACGACCGCATGGCCCGTCCCTCGAGGCGCCCTGACCCGGGCCGCCGCAGGACGGACAGCGCGCGCGTTGCATCGCGCCGAAGGGACGCCTCCGAGTGCCGCACGCCAGGAGAAGCCCCCCCCCCCGGGAAAGCCTGAGATCGCGGCGCGGGAAGAGCGGGCTCGCCGTGCCTGCCCACACCCGCCCAAACACCCTCAACCCCGGGGACGGCAAGGGAATGGGACCTCCGTGCCGTCTGCGGCCCTGGGGAATGAAGCGTCGCAGGGCCGCGGGGGAGGTGAGACGCCGCAACGGTAAGGAGGGGAGAGGCTGGCCCTACCAGCATCCACCTCAAAACGCGCCCAAACCTGCGCTGAAAGAAAAAGGAACACAAGACAATAAAAACTACCCCCAAGCTTACCCCTGCAGATCCCAAGAAGAGAAGAATAAACGAGGTAAGAGGCAGTCCTGATGGCAGGCTGATCAGGGGAGCCCAGAAACCCCGGCTCCCTGCTGACCGAAACAAAATACTTTTTTTTTTTTTTTTTTTTTTCAAAGAACTTGATCCATCAACAAAAGAAAGAATAATATATATATAGAGTAATAAACCCTAAATTTGGGGAAACAACGAGATCCCCTCCTCACATCTGCTGGAGTCAGAGAGATACTGGGGATCTAGGAGGGTGCACCAGTTTATATACCAGCACCCTCGAAGTTTTACTCTGACTCCATCTGCTGGACGGGGGACATAACCCACCATCTGGACTGATCCTGTACGTACAGGGAACTTACGCTCACACTTTATAAAATAACGCGTATCTTTGCGAGCGGCGAGATACGCATGTATATGGGCGCACATGTGGCCCTTTTAAAATCTACCCGATATTACGGCATTTACATTTAGAAATTAATTATTTTTCTTCTAGTTAGCGTGGAATCAATCCTGGGAAAAAAATGAGACTGAACGGAGACCTGAGGCTCCCTGGTGTAAAGTAACCTCTATTATACCAGCCTGCCGCACTCTGGCTTTCCATTTCCCTGGGCCTGATTAAAAACATCTCTCTCATAACATCTTCAGCTCACAGGCACAGTCCGATATTGAAATGGGAAGCTCTTCTCTCAGTTTTCTTTTTTAAATGAAATATTTCTGACACTTGAATTAAAAGAGGCAGTAAAATGATTGGAACTGATTTCCATCCAGTATTATCCTGACCCTAACAGCCCTGAAAATCTATCAGCTTGTCTATCTAAAATATGGTGCTGATTGCTGAGGTAGATGGAAAAGCTTCCTTTCCCTTTCATTGAAGGCTATTTGACTTGCAGTGACAGCACTTTGCACAGAGCAGATCATTTGTCCTGCTGAATGCTTCTTCACTCTTAAGCAGGAAAGTTAATTTCCCTAATATTTAAGTGCCATTTTTTCATGGTTTGCTTTCTATAAATATGCACAGAGATATTGGAAATGGGCAAACAATAAAAGTTATAAAGCCATATGGCGGACTACAGAAGGGTGTCAGGAACGTCTGGGGATTCTGACGGAGATCAATGCATGGCTCTTCAGTTTTTCCTGGACTGCAGCTGCATAGCATCTATCAGGGACTGGCAGTGCAGAACCCAGCCAGGGCTTGATTGATAACACTGATATCTTAACACTCCAAGCCCTGTTTTCAAAGGGTCTTTTTTTTTTGGCAGAAAGCAGGAGGCTTCTTTGAAAATAGGATCGCTACTGTTTATTGCTTTAAGAAAAATCAATAATGCTTCAGGGCTCACTGCAGCTTTTCCAAAACTTTCAAGGTGGTGTGAAATACAGAGCCATAAACTATTTCATGGCTCAGTCTAGGTAATCTTTGCATAGTATACAGAACCAGAGACAAAGTCTTGACTTAAGTGTTGCTTGGCATACCCACCTCCACCAGCAATAACTACCTGTAATTTTTTATATCAAACTGTTTATTGAAAAGAAAGCACATATACATAGAGCTCGACACACCTTGGCTCTGAAGCATGTTACGCCAATGCACAACAACAGTCATGAAACAGTTAACATTTTCAATTTGAATCCCCTCCCCATTTAACCCAAAACCACTCTCCCATCCACTGTCCTGGGGACGATCAGAATCAAATCAACTCAATACAGTCAAAACCATGTGTTAAGATTTCCAACAAAATGCTTAACAAATTAGGTGTGAGACCTTACAACAGAACATGATAGTTTCAGGATAGTTAATCAACTCGCTCCTTGCCCTTGGAGACAAGCCATGTAAGTAAGGGTTCCAGATGGCAATAAATGAATCTCACTCTTAAGCAAGATCACGCATCAGACCATGCATTTTATTTCTCCAATACCAAAAGGAGGGTGGGGACGAATCACACCACGCAAACAGAATGGACTTTTTCCCAGCTAGGCAGGCTTTTCTAATAAACAGGTGCATACCTTTCCCCCGAATTTGAAAAGTGGCTGAAAGATAAAAAAAAAAGGACACCCTTGGGAGTAAAATATATTTCCTGCCCAGTGCCCAACTAAAGAAGATAAGTATTTGTGGATTTTTTCCCCAAACCTCTATATTGTTAGACAAAACCAAAAACAATGCTCCAATGTACCTCTGCCTTGGAGACATTTGTGGCATAATTCAGACTCTAAAAAACCCACTCTGTGCAGCCAGGTAGATGGTAAATATGCTCTCTGCAATAACTTGTATTGGATTTCTCTGCGAATTGTTCCTTCGTTGACTCAATAATACATGCAAAGGAAAGGGAGAGTGACAAATCACCCAGGTTATTGGGAAATTCCTTTTTCCATTTGGCCAACAAGTCAACCCCAGTGAACCTAGGCCACAATTTGCCCAGAAACGTACAAATGTGTGAAATCCCCACCTGATTTCACATCTCTATCTGAAAAAACTCCTCAATCTGTTCCACAAAAACATCCATCATATTAGAGACCTTCAACGATGCATGGTGCTGACTGCTGCCTGCTCTCCTCGCGGCCTGGAGGTTGCCACCATTGCCGCCTTCACTGCCGCTGCCTGCAGCAGGGAGCCGCCACAGACCAGCTCTCCATGTGGCCTGGAGGCCGCCGATGTCTGCCTTCTTCAGGCCTGGAGGCCGCTGCTGACAACACTACCTTCTGTGGGGCCTGGGCGCCACGCCCTCCTATTCTTCGCGGCCTGGAGGCCGCCGCCGATGCTCCTCTTCTGCGGTGGGCGAGACGCCGCCTCCCTCTATGCAGCCTGGGAGCCGCTGCTGCTTTCCCTCTTTGTGGCCAGGAGGCCGCCGCCGAAGCTGCTTCACTTGTGGCAGGAAGAGCCGCTGACCAGGTCCTCTTCCGCAGCCAGGAAGCCGCCCGGAGCTCCTCTTCATGCGGCCTGGGAGCCGCAATCATCTTTTCTTTGAGGCAAGGAGCCATTCACGTCGGGGCCTGCTTCCTCCTTCACAGCAGGATGCCGCTCTCCAAGGTTCTGCTTCCTTCCTCTAGGCGTGGCTGTGCCCCTTCTCTCCATTTAAAGGGTCAGCAGTGGGCAGTCCTTCCTGGGCTCCTCTTGCTGACATTCCTGAGGCGTTTCCTCTTCAGCCCTATAAAGAGGGCATTCCTTCAGTCAGTCTTCGCCTTCACAAGGAGCCAGTCCTGGAGCTGGACTGCTCCTGGATCCTCTGTTCCAGGTCTTCTTTCCATGAGACCTCTGTGATCCTTCCTCTCTTCTTCAAGGCACTCTGTTCTTCGATGGTATTCCTTGTCTTCATCTGTGGTTCCTGAACCTTCATCTTCATCTTCGTTCCATGTCCTGGTCTTGCATCGGATCCCATCTCCTTGTCCAGACTTCCTTGTCTCCAGATGTCCAGATCTCCTTGTCTCTAGATGTTCCGATGTTTCTTCTTCTGATGTCCAGTCTCTGGATGTTCCTTGTCCTGATGTCCCTGGTCCAGAAGTACCTGATATTCCATGCTTCATGTTCCAGATGTCTCTGATGTCCTCATCTCCAGATGTCCCTGATGTCCAGATGTTCTAGTGTCCAGAGGTACGGGTGTCCTGTGTACCTGATGCCTTACGTTCCAGTCCTGATATTTCCAAGTTCCGAGTCCTGATCCTGATGTTCCAAGTTCCAAGTCCTAATCTTGATGTTCCAAGTTCTGAGTTCCAAGTTCTGATCCTAATGTTCTAAGTTCCGAGTTCCAAGTTCTGATCCTAATGTTCCAAGTTCCAAGTTCCAATCCTGATGTTCCAAGTACCGATCCTGATGTTCCAAGTTCTGATCCTGATGTCCTTTGTCCAGTTCTGATCCTGAAGTACTGCTAGTTCCTAGCTCCGGGTTCATGTGTGGTGTATATGACGTCAAAGAACTGTCCGATTTCACCAAAATAATTTTTAAATTCATGGCACGAGAGAAAGTGATTCTCGGAGGTAAACTAAAAACAGCATTAGTTTGCAAAACATGCCAATATTTAAGTATAGATTGGCGAATCTTGAAGGCCACAGAGGAATATGGTAAGATACAGGTGTGACGTGAAGAATCCTCCACAGGTCGGGGAAGAAACAGCCATTCACGATGTGAGTATTTCGCCCGTAAATAAACCTTCCGAATGCTTGAATGAGGGTATCCTCTGGCTGAAAAGCGGTCACGTAGAATCTTAGATTGTAATTCAAAGTCCGCTGTAGTAGTGCAAAGACGTCTCAGATGAATAAACTGGCTGACAGGTAAATTGCATTTAAAGTTCCTTGGATGTGCGCTGGAGAAATGTAGGTAGGTGTTAGAACTGACTGGTTTCCGAAAAAGAGATGTGACAAACTTCCCATCAATAATGGTAATCTGTATATCTACTAACTACATATGAAAGAGTCATTTTTGTTCATATGAATGGAGGACTGTTTTAATTTGAAAAAAGAAGAAAAAATATTTTGTTGCATTAAAATAATGATGAAGGTGGATGATAGATAAGACCGGTTAGTGTCTACTTGAAAGTGACATATAACGTCAAGGCTTGCTGACACCTTCATAGGCTATTAATTGAAGTGTTGTATTTTGGGTTCCACATTTTTGGTTATTAGATTTCAATTACCCCAATATTGACTGGGTAAATGTAACATCAGGACTTGCTAGAGACATAAAGTTCCTGGATGTAATAAATGATTGCTTCATGGAGCAATTGGTTCAGGAACCAACAAGAGAGGGAGCTATTTTAGATTTAATTCTTAGTGGAACACAAGATTTGGTGAGAGAAGTAACAGTGGTGGGGCCACTTGGCAATAGTGATCATAACATGATCAAATTTAAACTAATAACTGGAAGGGGGACAAAAAGTAAATCTGCAGCTCTAACACTAAATTTTAAAAAGGGAAACTTTGATAAAATGAGGAAAATAGTTAGAAAAAAACTGAAAGGTGCAGTTGCAAAGGTTAAAAGTGTTCAACAGGCTTGGACATTGTTTAAAAATACAATCCTAGAGGCGCAGTCCATATGTATTCCCCACATTAAGAAAGGTGGAAGGAAGGCAAAACGATTACCGTCATGGTTAAAAGATGAGGTGAAAGAGGCTATTTTAGCCAAAAAAACATCCTTCAAAAATTGGAAGAAGGATCCATCTGAAGAAAATAAGATAAAACATAAGCATTGCCAAGCTAAGTGTAAAACATTGATAAGACAGGCAAAGAGAAAATTTGAAATGAAGTTGGCCATAGAGGCAAAAACTCATAATACAATTTTTTTTAAATATATCCAGAGCAAGAAACCTGTGAGGGAGTCGGTTGGACCATTAGATGACAGAGGGGTTAAAGGGGCTCTTAGGGAAGATAAGGCCATTGCAGAAAGACTAAATGAATTCTTTGCCTCCGTGTTTACTAATGAGGATGTTGGGGAGATACCAGTTCCGGAGATTGTTTTCAGGGGTGATGAGTCAGACGAACTGAACGAAATCACTGTGAACCTGGAAGATGTAGTAAGCCAGATTGAGAAACTAAAGAATGGCAAATCACCTGGACCGGATGGTATGCATCCTAGGGTTCTGAAGGAACTCAAAAATGAAATTTCTTATCTATTTGTTAAAATTTGTAATCTATCATTAAAATCATGCATTGTACCTGAAGACTGGAGGGTGGTCAATGTAACCCCAATATTTAAAAAAGGCTCCAGGGGCAATCCGGATAACTATAGACCAGTGAGCCTGACTTCAGTGCCGGTAAAAATAGTGGCAACTATTCTCAAGATCAAAATCGTAGAGCATATAGAAAGACATGATTTAATGGAACATAGTCAACATGGATTTACCCAAGGGAAGTCTTGCCTAACAAATCTGCTTCATTTTTTTTGAAGGGGTTAATAAACATGTGGATAAAGGTGAACCAGTAGATGTAGTGTATTTGGATTTTCAGAAGGCGTTTGACAAAGTCCCTCATGAGAGACTTCTACGAAAACTAAAATGTCATGGGATAGGAGGTGATGTCCTTTCATGGATTACAAACTGGTTAAAAGACAGAAAACAGAGTAGGATTAAATGGTCAATTTTCTCAGTGGAAAAGGGTAAACAGTGGAGTGCCTCAGGGATCTGTACTTGGACCGGTGCTTTTCAATATATATATATAAATGATCTGGAAAGGAATACGACGAGTGAGATTATCAAATTTGCGGATGATACAAAATTATTCAGAGTAGTTAAATCACAAGCAGACTGTGATACATTACAGGAGGACCTTGCAAGACTGGAAGATTGGGCATCCAAATGGCAGACGAAATTTAATGTGGACAAATGCAAGGTGTTGCATATAGGGAAAAATAACCCTTGCTGTAATTACACAATATTAGGTTCCATATTAGGAGCTACCACCCAGGAAAAAGGTTTTGGCATCTTAGTGGATAATACTTTAAAATCGTCGGCTCAGTGTGCTGCAGCAGTCAAAAAAGCAAACAGAATGTTAAAAATTATTAGGAAGAGATTGGTTAATAGAATGGTTAATAGAATGTCATAATGCCTCTGTATCGCTCCATGGTGAGACCGCACCTTGAATACTGTGTACAATTCTGGTTGCCGCATCTCAAAAAAGATATAGTTGCGATGGAGAAGGTACAGAGAAGAGCAACCAAAATGATAAAGGGGATGGAACAGCTCCCCTATGAGGAAAGGCTGAAGAGGTTAGGGCTGTTCAGCTTGGAGAAGAGACGGCTGAGGGGGGATATGATAGAGGTCTTTAAGATCATGAGAGGTCTTGAACAAGTAGATGTGACTCGGTTATTTACATTTTCGAATAATAGAAGGACTAGGGGGCATTCCATGAAGTTAGCAAGTAGCACATTTAAGACTAATCGAAGAAAATTCTTTTTCACTCAACGCACAATAAAGCTCTGGAATTTGTTGCCAGAGGATGTGGTTAGTGCAGTTAATGTAGATGGGTTCAAAAAAGGTTTGGATAAGTTCTTGGAGGAGAAGTCCATTAATGGCTATTAATCAATTTTACTTAGGGAATAGCCACTGCTATTAATTGCATCAGTAGCATGGGATCTTCTTAGTGTTTGGGTAATTGCCAGGTTCTTGTGGCCTGGTTTTGGCCTCTGTTGGAAACAGGATGCTGGGCTTGATGGACCCTTGGTCTGACCCAGCATGGCAATTTCTTATGTTCTTATGTCTATCTCCCACATTGGTGACAATGTCCTTTGACTGGCTGATGGTGTCATTATGATCTAGATACAGGGGCAGCACTAGAAGTTATGATTTTAAAGGAGAGGGTGCAACAATGCGAGTAGAAGCTGAGGATATGCTGGACTGATGTATGCTAAAACAGGCAATTGCTATAGATTTGGAAATACAACTGGTGCTTGTTTTATATTTATTATAGTTGCTATTGGTGTTCCAGAGTCTTGTTTCCTTATCTGCCATCGGGTTTTCAGTTTCTATAATGTTCCTAACTTAAGATACATTAGTTCTGCGCCAGTATCTGATGATAAGTGTTTCCAAGGAAATGAGAGTCTGGAAGATCCAAAGTAATTATAATAAGTATAAGATACTCGACAATTGCAGTTCCAAAATCTACAGTAAATGCATATTTAGCTCTAAACCAGCAATTATTGTAGATATGGAAATATACCTGAGCGTCTTATAATTATATTTATTTATTTATTTTATTTAAGGTTTTTCTATACTGGCATTCATGAAAGCGTTCACATCATGCCGGTTTACATGAAACAGGGGTGTGAAGAACAAACCAAGAACATAACTAAACGTGATGAAGAGATGCAGTTACAATTAACAGGGGCTGTAAACTGGGAGGAGGAAAAATAGAGAGAGAAAAATAGAGAGAGAAAGAGGAGGTTAATTATATACAATAGTACAGTATATATATACATACATTATATATATAATATTATTACATTATATATATAATATTATATATATAATTATTAACATTACTTATGGTGTTTCAGTCTCTCGCTTCTCCAAAGTTCTAAGGGGGACCTCTTCCACCACTCGAGGAGCTCCAATGGGGTCCCTTCCCCCTTCCCTGCTGTGGACGAGAACTTATAATGTGGCCCCAGCACAAAAAAGTTTGCCCACCCCTGATCTATAGGGTGTTAGCAACAGTAGAATATAGAGGGATATCATAAACCTTTCTCCCAGAATAAGGAAGACTTCCTCATATCACCGTCATACGTAGAAACTCTCCAGATTTCACCCAGAGACTGGGAATTTGTTTCAATTGCCAGATCCCTGGGGTAACATTAGAAAGCTCAAGGCCTCTCTGTTTATTGCTCTAGCCACTAACCTTCTTCAGCAGGCCCTCAGAAAATAGAAGAGGAAGGGCTGAAGAAGGGAACAAAACAATTGTTTTCTGCTTTGCAGTGTTTGCTCCATACTAATCTCCTCCCTTTCCTCAGTAAGCCTGCAGGGAACAGGAGAGGAGGAACTGGGGAAAGGAGGAGAATAATTGTTTTCTGCTTTGAATGAAGAAAGAAAGCTGATGTGCATCCTGCTCTCCTTTCCCTTTTTAATCAATAGCAGTATCAGGGTCACCACATCACACAAGTTCCCAGGTATGATCACTGTTCTATTGTTGCTGGTAGAAAATGAGTATTCGCACCCGAGTTAAACAGAGAGGCGCTTTCATTAATCTGGATAATTAACTACTTAGAATCTGAAGCATGAAAATACCTCCTTAATCTAGAGAGGGCAGTTTTCAATGGTCCATGGTACACACAAATTTTAAACCAAATTTTCAAAGCAGATTTATACAAATAAATCTGCTTTGAAAATTTTCGGCTATGCACACATATTCACATATACTCACTGACAGGTGTAAACATGTGCAAGTAGATTTATGTGCATATGTTTGAAAATCGAAAGTATGCATGTAAATGATATCCCTGCCACAACTCTGCACGCCTCCCTCCCAAATGCCTCTTTGCTCTACGCATAGAAGTACACACTATTTCGCTTCTATCTATACTTTGATATGTACAATGCCCAACAATTTTCAAAAGCCCATTTACATGCATACAACCACTTTTATGCACTTCAGTGCCTTTGAAAATTCAGCCCAATATGCTAAGAATCACTTAGTTATTTTCAGGTGTATGTATCAAATCTTTTAAGGAAACCTTCTTTGTTCCAAACTAGCTCCCAATTAACCATTTCTACATAGTGATCTGAAATTTTTTGTATTATATCAAAGATTGGTTTGTATGGAGCTACACCAGGCAACATTCACTGAGATAATACTCCAAGGTCTCAGAATGCTGAAGGAGCTCCGATTGGTTATGGAAGATAAGATCTTTGTTGAAGTGAAATTCCATCTTAAACTTGTGCTATTTAGACATAATGGTCTTAAGTATTGAGCCCTCTAAAGACCTGGACAACCAGCTTAAACAATAGCTGGATGAATAGTTAGTTAGCGAGATTGCTATTGATCTTTTTGACTGTAAATATCATGACCTTAAAAAACTGCAAATTCTCAGGCAGAACTATGCAAACCCAAAGTAACAAATTTTACAAGTTATGTGACTGTGTTTTTAACACATGCAGAATTGACAGTATTGACCAAAGGATTGTCATTTGTTCCATCACAATTACAGGATGCATTTCAGTTTTGGGTAAATCACATAGGGTTTATCAGATCACTTTCTTTAAACTTGTAATTTGCAAAACCCCCTCCTGTTTACTTCACATTGGGGCGGATTTTCAGAGCCCTGCTCGCCTAAATCCGCCTAAATCCGGGCGGATTTAGGCGAGCAGGGCCCTGCGCGCCGGTGCGCCTATGTTCAATAGGTCTACTGGCGCGCGCAGACCCCGGGACTCGCGTAAGTCCCGGGGTTTTCCAAGGGGGGCGTGTCGGGGGCGGGCCCGAGCCGCGCAGCGTTTTGGGGGCGTGTCGGCAGCGTTTTGGGGGCGGGCCCGGGGGCGTGGTTACGGCCCAGAGCGGTCCGGGGGCGTGGCCGCGCCCTCCGGACCCGCCCCCAGGTCGCGTCCCGGGGCGCTAGCGGCCCGCTGGCGCGCGGGGATTTATGCCTCCCAGAGGGAGGCGTAAATCCCCCGACAAAGGTAAGGAGGGGGTTTAGACAGGGCCGGGCGGGTGGGTTAGGTAGAGGAAGGGAGGGGAAGGTTGAGAAGAAATTGCTCTAATATTTTGGATTATAAATCACTCAATCATTTTCCAAGAAATTGATGTGTAGAGATTATCCGTATTCATTGTGTTACAGTTCCGGCTGCTGTGCAGCCTCCCCTCCCACCAGGGGACTCTAGTGAACCTTGCTCTCATATGTACTCTCCAGCACGTCCCTTGTTTCTTGCCACAGTCAGACCCTACAGCCTCAGCTCCACCAGGGGACCTCCACGAACTTACTCCCCTGGCTGGCCAAGCCCCTTTTGCCTGCCTGCACCACACCCAGATTTCAGCATCATTTAATACTGTCTAGCCCCTGCATCAGTGCTTTGGCATTGAGTTCATTTTGGCTCCTTGCTCTAGCCATCCTTGCCTCGAGGCCTTCCTAGGCCTTTCTCTGTCTTGCTTCTGGCCCTTGGGCCTTCTAATTGCAGCCCTGCCTTGTTTTACCTTGTGGCCTCTGGGCCTTCTGTTTCCAGTCCCTACCTTGTGGCCATCCGGCCTTGTCTCTGTCCTCCAGCTTACCTAGGCCCAGCCTAGCCCTGAGGCTTCCCTTGGTCTCTTCCTGACTCTAGGCTGCCTTCAGGCTTTCATGTTCTATGTTCTGTGTTGTCCTTGTCCTGTCCTATCCTGTCTGAGTCTTGAGTTCCAGTCTGTCCCTGAGTTCACCCTTACCTCCATACAGTTCCAGTTCCAATTCCAATTCCACACTAGCCTGCACTCTGTTCCTGAGATCCAGCCCAGCCTGCACCTCGTTCCTGTGCTCCAGCCTAGCCTGCACAGCCTGTCTTGTTTCAGCCTTACCCAAGCTCCCTGCGCCACTCTGGAGGTGGTGTCTACCACAATCCTTCAGCAATAGAGCTACAATACATTGTATACTTAAGGCAGACATACAAGCTTTATTTTCTAATACAGATTTATTGCTTCAACATTGTCCAAAACTGGATACACAGAATGTTTTTACTTGTGTTTTACTACTTTAGTAGTTTATGAGGATATTTTTCAAAAAGATTTACATGCTAACTGGGTTTTACATGAGTAAATGCACTTTATCTGCATAAGTGGGCTTTTGAAAATTGCTAACATATATGCCATTATAAATATTCATATATAAGTGCACTTTATGTGCATAAAAAGCTTTAAAAATTATTACATTAGTATGTTATGTTTACACGAGTAACTTTGAAAATAACCTCCTATATAACATAGGAGGTTATTTTGTATATTAGTAAAACTAAACTAAACTAAATTAAAAGAGCATTTTGGACTAGGATGTTGGAGCACCATAATTGTTTGAAAACTCAAAATTTTAAAGCTGCTCTGCTTCAACATTGCTTGTAGAAAAGACATACTTTTAATTCTTTGAAATCTTTTCTTTTAGACCATGTCAAGAGATCACTGAGAGATGGAGATCACGGTGGCTACTTTTAGAATTAGAGCAGTATTGGATTTTTCATCTGCATACTATAGAATCAGCAGGTTTAAATAGAAGTATTGAATGGAGAATATTTTTATGAATGAATAACCTTCCAATATTGTGATTGGTTAGTCCAATCTATTCATTTACCGGTCAATTTGATCGATTAGGTCAGTGGTATTTGAATCTGATTGGTTTCTTCAGTAATCTATAAATTCTGGTTTGACACTGAGATAGGAGTTCCATTACTGAAAATGCAGTGGGTTCACACACTGCCTTTGAGGACCAGAGTCTGATAAACAGAGTGAGTAGTTTTGAAATTGCCTTTGGATAAGTGCAGTTATTTACTGTGAGACAAATTTGTGCTGATGTGTATTGTGAACTTTATAATCTTAATCCTATTGTCATGGTTCCTCCTGCTACACAGTCATCCCGTCAGCAGAGATCATCAGAAGCCTCACTCACAGCTGTTCTAGCCACCTCCTTGTTGATCACATGACACAGCAGTTCCAGCCCTATCTAACCCAGCCTATCCATTTCCTCCTTGCTTCTTCATCGAGTCACCTCAGCTCCGTGACCTGGCCATTCTTGTCTTGTTTCCTTGCCTTGCCGCCTACCTTGGCCTCTTGCCTTGTCTTGGGGCCTTCCTGCCTTGCTCTGCAGTTTTCCAGGCCTACCTGCCATGCTCAGTGGCCTATTTGGCTTTTCTGACCTGCCTTGTGGTCTTCAGGCCTTCTAGGTTCATTTAGTCCTGCCTTGTGCCCTTCTTGTTGGGCCTTTTTGTTTATTGTTACCTGTTCTAGTCCTGTCCTTGTTTAGTATTGTCTTGTCCTGCCCAGTCCAGTCCTCATCCTATCCTTGTTTTCTCTTGCCCAATCCAGTCCTTGTCCTATCCAATTCAATCCCTGCCTGCCTATTTTTGGTCCAGCATTCCTTGCATTTGATTCAGACAGGCCTGCCTTGCCTCCAGGCCAGCCTGGTATCCACTCCCTGCTTATCTCCGGCCCTAGCCTGGTCCCTGACACTAGCCAGTGCCTCCATCCCTGCCTGTATTCAGCTCTTGATTGCCTTTGGTTCTAGCCATGTCTCCTACCCTGCCTGTATGCAGCTTCTGTCTGCCAGCCTGGGTCTCCACTTCCTGTTTTTTCACCTGATATTCTCCAGAAGGAAAGGCCTATCAGCCCCCAGAACCTGTGGGCTCAGACCAAGGTAGAAGGGGCTGGTTAGGGAGAAGACCATCTCAAATCCTGCCCTGCAGTCCTGTGTTGCTTCTGCGGGGTTGATTCCAGATCCCAGCCTGCCAGACCATGACACCCTTATTTTTTGACACCTGATGCGGTCTGTTGGCAAAATGATGACTATGGCAGCACCTTTTCCTGTGCAGTCATGTCTCAGAGGGAAATGCAAGGGCGGCGGCTTGACATAGTATCAGAGGAGTTAGAAATGAACTAGCAAACTTCACAATGTTTTCTAAGGTAATCTGTACATATGTGTGTATGCATTTTGTTCTGTTTCAAAAGCTGTGATAACTTTCAAAGGCCCTCAAAAAGACAAAGCACAAACTTTAGAGACCACAAAAGTTCCTTCCTGAGATGCTAGGTAATGAGTAGTGATCCCTATGCCTTTTGTAATGGGTAGTTACTGCCGCTCTGTGCGGGTTATCCCCAATCACCCTTTTCTTCATTTCCAACCTCTAGCCTTTAGGGATTCACAATGTTTATCCCATTGTGAAGAAATATTGCCTGATGCTGGTTTTAAGTCTTATCCCCTCGAGTTTCATTTCAGGACCTCTAGTTCTACAGTTTCCTTTCTAGTTCTGTCGTGCCAACACACACCCCCACCCCCAGTCGCAGCCCCAGCTCCTACTTCTCACGAGTGGCGGAGGCAAGGAGGAGTTCAAATCCCCATTCCTCTTTGCCACCGCCGCTCGCACCCCCTACTGGTTGGCGCCCTAGGCCTAGGCCTAGCTCGCCTAGTGCTTCCGCCGGCCCTGCCTGAAGGATAATGCCCCTTCAAACAAAAGGGTTACACTGTATTGCTTGGGGCTGACATGCCAATTTCATTGGCCATCCCTGCCTTCTAGTTTAAATTCCTGATAATGGATGATCTGAATTTCTCACTTAGCAGCTTCTTTCCTGCCACAGAAAAATGTAGGTCTCAATTCAAGGGTTGTTAAAGCTATGGTTTTTAAATGTGATAACTTTAAGGTGGATTTTTAAAGATGCACGCATGCGTCCATGTGTGCTTGGTTCTCGGTGTGCGCACATGGATGAGGTAATTTTATAACATGCGCGCATTGGCACACGCATGTTATAAAATACGATTCTCGCACACACATGCGCACCCAATTTTTATATCGGCGCGCGCATGCGAGGGGCGGGATTTTAAAAAATATGTTTGGCGATGCTATCAGACCTACACCAGTCCCCTCCTAGTCCACTCCTATTAAGGACTGTGAGGGAACTTTCATATCCCCCTTCCTACTCTACATAAGAACATGCCATACTAGGTCAGACTAAGGGTCCATCAAGCCCAGCATCCTGTTTCCAACAGTGGCTAATCCAGGCCATAAGAACCTGGCAAGTACCCAAAAACTAAATCTATTCCATGTTACTGTTGCTAGTAACAGCAGTGGCTATTTTCTAAGTCAACTTAATTAATAGCAGGTATTGGACTTCTCCTCCAAGAACTTATCCAATCCTCTTTTAAACACCGCTATACTAACTGAACTAACCACATCCTCTGGCAACACATTCCAGAGTTTAATTGTGCGTTGAGTAAAAAAGAACTTTCTCCGATTAGTTTTAAATGTGCCACATGCTAACTTCATGGAGTGCCCCCTAGTCTTTCTACTATCCGAAAGAGTAAATAACCGATTCACATCTACCCGTTCTAGACCTCTCATGATTTTAAACATCTCAATCATATCCCCCCTCCCTTTTTCCCTCTCCGACCCCTAAAACCCCTTTTCCTACCTTTTTTTTTTTTAAAAAGGTAGGAAAAGGGGTTAAAAAAGTAAGTTCTGCGTGCTCTTCCCCGGGACAGGGCATACCGGGGGATATGCGCATGGCTGGGCCGTTTTTAAAATGCCCTTGATGTGCGCACGGCCCGGCCACATGTGTATTCCCTGGTTTTTGCACGCGCCAGGCTTTTAAAATTTGGGCTTATGTGATTAATGTATGTTTTTGAATGACCAGTACTTGCCAGGTCAATGACTAAAATTAGAGTTAACTGAATGTTATTTTAAATAACCAAAATACTTATTATGAAGACTTTCCTCCTAGTAGAGGTAATATCTACAGTATATTTAAAAAGCAATGAGACTGGGGTGGGTGGGTGGGTGAGTGGGAAACAAACTAGTAACTAATTGCCCAGGAACCAGTGCTCTCATCTTTTCAGATCAAGTAAGTGACTGTTGCAAACTCACAATTCTAACACTAAGGATATATAGTGATGAAATTCCATGAAGCTTGCTTGAATCTTTTTCAATAATGAGAGGCAGGTCCTGGATACTATTGGCTAATCCCACAGAGCTTTGAAATCTATCTGCTGTGACTAGCTACTGATGTAATTAATGTTTGTCCTATTGACAAATATTATCCAATTTGTAGTTGGTGAATTCAGTGCAACCAATATACAGTAGGTCTACTGCACTCTGAAGTGGCTGCTAATCTCAAGTACCCTTCTAAGGAATTTGTCCCTATCCTATCAGCATAGCACATGCCTTGTTCAAATGTAAATATGCAATAATTTTCATTTCTAAATGAAGAACGTTTTAAATTAAAACAATTTGGTCCCTTAAAATTATTTCCCATAACCCTACCTTTGTGTTCAGTATAGAGCAAAGAAATGGCGCCGCTGACAATAACAACCTGAGGCCGCCGCTGCTGCTGACGCTACCGCTACCGCTTCTGCTGCCGCTGCAAGAGGAAGGCCTGCGCGATCGGCGCCCAGACCCGTCGGGGTAAGGCCTTTTTGTTCCCTTCCCCCCGGCGAGCCTGATCTGCGATCGCACAGACAGCATCACAGCACAACAGCTAAGTCCCTCCCTCCAGACTTACCATCCAATCGGGGAGACGAGAGGGATTTTAAATTTCACATCTCTCCGGCGTCGCGCGCCAAAGGCGTGCGACAAAGGGACTTGCCCCTTTGTGCGCCCCTTCGTGCAACCCCTGAGATCATACTCTTTTTCATTATCTGCTTAATTCTCCTTTCATACCTTGATTAGAATTCAGCATATCATCTTTAAATCTATAAATTACATTGGCAACAAGATTCAAGTCAGCTGATTCGTGTAAGGGAGACGAGAATAGATCCCAAGCTTTATTCATCAACAGGAAAACAAATTGAAATTGTAATCCAAAATCTCCACAAACCCTGGAACCTCAACAGATAGTGTTCCCTGATCCTAAAGCCAGCTTCGGGTCAATAATAAGCCAGTTTACTGGCCCTTGAATCTTCATCTTCTTTGGAGCACTCGAGTAAGCCTCTAATATTCTCTCTATACCACACAAACAGATCAACATGCTTCTTGGTTTCCCTATCCCTATACATCACCATGTTTGCCATGGCGAATACTCCATACCAATCATCAAGAATCAACGTAAACATCAAACTAAGCCTCTCCCACAACACTACAACCGTCATCAAAGGCTAATTCCAATAATGATTTCACCAATCACACAATTCCTCGGCCTTTCTCTTTTATCTCTTACTCTATTCAATGCTCAATCACTTTCAAAAAAAACTCATATCTTAAACGACTACCTTACTGAAGTAAACCCAGATATCTGTGCAATCACAGAAACGTGGTTTAAACCTTCAGATTTAGCTCTGTTAAATCAACTACCAACTCAGCTTTATGATTTTTTCTCCATACCTAGAACCAAAAGAAAGGGAGGAGGTCTGCTTCTCGCAGCCAAGAAAGGTCTAAGAATATCTTTACAACATTCATATACCACATCAAAATTAGAGCTCTCTTTCTTTAAATCTGATCATTTACAAATTGGCCTAATCTACGCTCCACCAGGATCTTTAGATTCTGACCCTTCACCAGTCATTGAACTCTCTGCCAAATACTTCAACCCAGACAAACCTGCCATCTTACTGGGTGATTTCAACTTACATGTCGATGCTTCACCACAATCCCCAAATTGTGTTACCCTACTCTCGGCTCTCAACTACATGGGCTTCACACAAATTATAAAAGCCCCTACCCACAAAGCAGGTCACACTTTAGACCTTATTTTCATTAATCAGTGCATCTCAAACACAAATACAATCACATGTTCACCTGTCCCTTGGTCGGACCATCAAATCATCAACACGACCTTCAAGCTTTCACAACATCCTCCACTTTCGTTCCCAAAAAACACTATTCAATTCAGGAAACCTTGTTCTACAGACCTTCTCATCAATCAGTTCACTAATGAATTATTACATCTCGATCTCTCCAACGCATCTACAGCCACCACCTCATGGTGCAACATCACCAAAAAGATCGCAGACATTACCTGCCCTTCCATCACAAAAGTAGTACAACCTTCGCAAGACAACAGGAAACCCTGGTTCACCCCAGAACTGAAGCTGCTTAAACAAGAGCTAAGAAATAAAGAACACACTTGGAGGAGAAACCCATCCCCCACAACATTAGCTATTTATAAAACCTCCCTCAATGCTTATAGGATCACCATACTGAGAACAAAGAGAGATTTTTTCTCAAAAAAAATACATCATTTCATATTTGATTCAAAAGCACTTTTCTCCTACGTTTCAGCTCTCACTAAACCATCACCTCCTACCATTCCTGATGATCAAGCACTCAACAAAGCATCAGAACTAGCAGAATACTTTAAGGATAAAATTGACAAACTGACTATCTCTTTCTCATCATCTTTTTCATATCCCCCTTTCCCTCACATTACCTCACCTCAACTAAATACAACGCTGGAAACTTTTGAGACCACTTCAGCACTTGAGATAGAAAACATACTTAAAAAAATGAAACCGTCATCTCATCCCTTAGACACAATTCCTACTAACCTTCTCATCGCAATAAGAAACTCCATATCAAAACCAACTGCAGACATCATTAACTGCTCTCTCTCCCAGGGTCTAGTTCCTGACCAACTTAAATTAGCCATTCTCAAACCTCTACTTAAAAAACCTAACCTTCCAACCACAGATCCAGCTAACTTCCGCCCAATAGCTAATCTGCCATTTATCGCCAAAATTATGGAAAAGATAGTCAATAAACAACTATCTGAATATTTGGAAGAAAACAACATTCTTGTATCTTCCCAGTATGGCTTTCGGAAATTGTTAAGCACTGAATCTCTCCTTATCTCTCTTACCGATTCTATTCTATCTAATATGGACAAAAAACAACCACATCTTTTGATACTACTAGATCTCTCTGCAGCCTTTGACACTGTCAACCATTCATCTCTATTAAAATGTCTGGCAGATATAGGCATTAAAGGAACAGTCTTCAGCTGGTTCAAATCCTTCCTAGCAAATAGACATTTCAAAGTAAAGATTAACAACAAAGAATCACAACCGATCCCTTCCAACCGGGGGGTCCCTCAGGGTTCCTCCCTTTCCCCTACCCTCTTCAACATTTACCTCTTACCTCTATGTCATCTACTTACTAAACTAAACCTAACTCACTATCTCTACGCGGATGACATCCAGATACTCATCCCAATCTCAGAATCCTTACAAAAAACCTTGGCTCACTGGAACAATTGTTTGCAACAGATCAATCATCTTCTCTCCAGCCTTTGCCTCATTCTTAACAACAACAAAACTGAGATCCTAATCATCAATCAAGACATCAACATCAAACTTCTAAACCCAGCTGACCTACTCAACTCATCCACTCCCATATTAAATCATAGAAACATAGAAACATAGAAACATAGAAATGACGGCAGAAGAAGACCGAATGGCCCATCCAGTCTGCCCAGCAAGCCTCACACATTTTTTCTCTCATTCTTATCTGTTACTCTTAGCTCCTTGTTCTATTCCCCTTCCACCCCCACCATTAATGTAGAGAGCAGTGATGGAGCTGCATGCAAGTGAAATATCTAGCTTGATTAGTTAGGGGTAGTAGGGGCAGAACCGCCGCGATAAGCAAGCTACACCCATGCTTATTTGTTTTACCTAGACTATGTTGTACAGCTCTTGTTGGTTTTTTTTTTTTTTTTTTCTTCTCCCCTGCTGTAGAAGCAGAGAGCCATGCTGGATATGCATTGAAAGTGAAGTATCAGGCACATTTGGTTGGGGTAGTAACCGCCGTAACAAGCCAGCTACTCCTCGCTTTGTGATTGCGAATCCTTTTTTTTCTTCACCCCTGTCGTTGAAGCTATGCAGGATATGTGTGAAGCATCAGGTTTTTTTTTTGTTTTTTTTTTTTCCCCCTGCCCTTGAAGCAGAGAGCTATGCTGGAAATGCGTGATGTATCAGTCTTTCTCCCATGCCGATGCAGGAGAGAACCATGCTGGATATGCATGGAAAGTGAAGTATCAGGCACATTTGGTTTGGGGTAGTAACCGCCGTAACAAGCCAGCTACTCCCCGCGTTTTGAGTGCGAACCCTTTTTCTTCTCCTTTGCCGTTGTAGCAGAGAGGTCTGCTGGATGTGTGAAGTATCAGTTATTCTTCTCCCCTGTCATTGAAGCAGAGAGCTATGCTGTATATGCATTGAAAGTGAAGTATCAGGCATATTTGGTTTGGGGTAGTAACCGCCGTAACAAGCCAGCTACTCCCCTCTTTATGAGTGCAAATCCTTTTTTCCATTACCTCTTGCTGTTGAAGCTTAGAGCGATGTAGGAGTCACAGTAAGCATGTGTATGTTTATTTAGTAAGGGTATTGTGTCAATAGCCATCATTCTGGCGAGTCACCCACTCTTCATTGGTGGCCTCTTGACTTTATGGATCCGCAGTGTTTATCCCACGCCCCTTTGAAGTCTTTCACAGTTCTGGTCTTCACCACTTCCTCCGGAAGGGCATTCCAGGCATCCACCACCCTCTCCGTGAAGAAATACTTCCTGACATTGGTTCTGAATCTTCCTCCCTGGAGCCTCAAATCGTGACCCCTGGTTCTGCTGATTATTTTCCTACGGAAGAGGTTTGTCGTTGTTTTTGGATCATTAAAACCTTTCAAGTATCTGAAAGTCTGTATCATATCACCTCTGCTCCTCCTCTCCTCCAGGGTGTACATATTTAGATTCTTCAATCTCTCCTCGTACGTCATCCTATGAAGATCCTCCACCTTCCTGGTCGCCCTTCTCTGTACCGCTTCCATCTTGTCTTTGTCTTTTTGTAGATACGGTCTCCAGAACTGAACACAGTACTCCAGGTGAGGCCTCACCAAGGACCTGTACAAGGGAATAATCACTTCCCTTTTCTTACTCGATATTCCTCTCTCTATGCAGCCCAGCATTCTTCTGGCTTTTGCTATCGCCTTGTCGCATTGTTTCGCTGTCTTCACATCATTAGACACTATCACCCCAAGGTCCCTCTCCTGCTCCGTGCTCATCAGCCTTTCCCCCCCCATCGAGTACAGTTCATTCAGATTTCCACTCCCCATATGCATGACTTTGCACTTCTTGGCATTGAATCTCAGCTGCCATATCTTCGACCACTCTTCCAGTTTCCTTAGATCCCGTCTCATTCTCTCCACTCCTTCCGGCGTGTCCACTCTGTTGCAGATCTTAGTGTCATCCGCAAAAAGACAAACCTTACCTTCTATCCCGTCCGCAATGTCGCTCACAAAGATATTGAACAGGACCGGTCCCAACACCGATCCTTGCGGCACACCACTTAAAACCGCTCTCTCTTCAGAGAAGGCTCCATTTACCATCACACATTGTTTTCTGTCCGTCAACCAATTTGCAATCCAGGTCACCACATCGGCACTCACTCACCACATGTTCGAGATCTAGGTATCATGCTAGACAATCAACTCAATTTTAAAAAATTCATAAGCACACCACATCGGCACTCACTCACCACATGTTCGAGATCTAGGTATCATGCTAGACAATCAACTCAATTTTAAAAAATTCATAAGCACAACCACCAAAGACTGTTTTTATAAGTTACAAGTCTTAAAAAAATTGAAGCCTCTTCTTTATTTCAACGATTTTCGGATGGTCCTACAAGCCATTATTCTATCAAAAGTCGACTATTGCAATTCGCTTCTCTTTGGCCTTCCATATTCATCCATCAAACCCCTCCAAATGCTACAGAACTCTGCAGCCAGAATCCTTACCAATACGAATAAAAGAGATCACATCACCCCCATTCTCAAGCTCCTCCACTGGCTGCCTATAAAGCAAAGGATCCTATATAAAGTACTCACCGTAATTCATAAATCCATTCACAATATCTCTCCTCTTCAATTATGTAACCAACTACGCCCTCACTCCTCCTCTAGACCCATCAGAGGAGCATATAAAGGCACTCTCTATGTACCTTCAACAAAATCCTCGCATCATAAACGTGCCATATCTACAGCAGGCCCCATTCAATGGAATGCGCTCCCACCAGACATTCGGCTTGAGTTCTGCCACTCTTCATTCAAAAAAAAACTTAAAACCTGGCTCTTTAGCCAAGCTTTTCCAGGACCATGATCATCATTTTTTCCCCTCCAACCAGCAAGAACATATCTTCTTCACAAACCCCCATTTTCCATACCACTACCTACTTCGGTATCTAATCTCTTGCTGCAGGACACTTGAGACTTTCTCACTTATACGTTATAATTTTTATGCTCAATAAGACCTGTCAACTTAATTGTTTAAGTCTTTTTTTTTTTTTCTCCTTTATCTTTTGGTCATCAATGTTACAACGTTATTGTTAAATTTTGAACTTATGTACACTGTTCCAAGTTTCATAACCTTGTTCTATGTAATGCCTTTTGGCAATTTTCATGTTCTGTTTCAATGTAAACCGATGTGATCTTTATTTCATATAGGAACACCGGTATATAAAAATCTAAAAATAAATAAATAAATAAATGTTTTTAATGCTCAGAAAATCACTGCTATGCTCAGCTGTTTTACAATTGGATGATTTATTCCAATAATAATGACCTTCAGGTTAGGCATTTCCTGTTCGTTAAAGTCCTGCTGGGAACATCTCCCATTGTTCATGATTACTTCATTACACATCTCATATAACGGCCATCCTAATGGTCTACCAGGTACAGGTCAGCAAAGACGTGTAACAGGATATTCTGCTAGAACTATTTTAGTTGTAGCAAAAAGTAATAAAACTGACTGCGCAGTGGGTCAACGTGTACAGCAGGGGAGTAATTAGTTTGCTTCTTTGCTTTGGCTCTTGTTTTGATGACTGCTTCTGTTTAACAGTGAGGTTATGTCTTTATGATACTTGGCAGTACCCAGAGGCTTGCACTTCATGGAAATCAAGAGCAGTTAAAAGGTAGGATCAAGCCAACGGCTCAGTGGCAAGTGCTGTAGATTACCTGAGCTTGATTCCCAGATCAGGCTTCTGCTCCCTGTGGGAGAAGCATTCACATGTCTTGAGGGAAAATATTCTAAGTCATTAATCAATGACATTTATGTTGGTTCTGGAGGGAGCCACAGTTTACTTGACAGCTAAGAAAACCTGGCAACTCACCCTGAGATTAACAGGGTGGTGGAGGGAGGAGATATCAGATTTTTTCTCTTTCTCCATCTTCCTACCCAACAACAATTTTATTCTTAATCTATATTCTCTAGCAGATAATAAAATAGTTTCCAACCTTTGGCAACTTTGGCTTGATTTCTTGGCTCTGTGTCTTTTTTGTTATTCTCTGGTCTCTATTCTTTTCTTTGTTTCCTGTTTCTCTGGTGTTGTCCTTCCTTTTTCTTTTCAGTTTCAGTTCTCTCTTTTCTTCAGCAGCCAATTAATATTTTCTCTTCTTTCTTTTTATTTCTCCTCCTGATTTTTCCTTCTCTTCTATTTATCCTAGCCTCTCTACTTTCATAGCTCTTCTTTCTCTCTCTCGTGCATGCTCTCCTCCATTCCTCATCCCCATACCACCTGGATTCCTTCCCCAATCCTGGGTTCTTTTCTTCTCTATCACCTGCCATCTCTGGTCCTCCCTGTCACCCCTTCCCAGGGGCGGATTGTGGGAAAATAGTGGCCTGGGGGATTTTTCTCCATACTGGCCCATGGGTACCCAATTACATATACAATATAATTTACATATATAATTTACATATATATGTACAAACCCCTAAATTTCAGCATGGTCCTCCCATATCAACACAGTACTATTTGCCAACACTCAAAGAATAACAACCCCACCTATGAAAAAGAATACCACAAATATTATACCAGAATCTAAAACAGATCCCTACAGAGAAACCACATGCTAAAACAATGCTTCATCTCAGTCTTTGCATGCAGAACACAAACTCTCACCAAATACAGAATAAAGCCACATAAAGTATAAATAGAAATGTGCAGACAAAAACTAAACTGTAAAAAGTATCACGCCAGACTCTATACAGTGCAACAGTGGAAAAACAAAAATATCACCATTCCTCATGAAACAATCAATAAAATGAAGATTATATAAATCATGAATCAGAATTATAAAATCATACTAATAAAATAATTTCAAAATAGCTGATGAATAGAATATCCAATAATTAAGGACTCAAGCAAATTTTGAAACCTTTACCAAACACCAATAAAATATTTCAAACGGCAGACACATCATATACTACCCAATAATTAAAATGGTAGTCAATCAAGAAAAATGAACTTAAAAAGCCACCTTTACTTACCCTCTCCAGCAGTTCTCCTACTCCTTTCCCTTGCAGGCCACACCAAAAGCAGCAGTAGCTGCTGAAGCTGTCCTCATAGTCCTCTTCCTTAGGGACCACAACCAGTCTCTTCTCTCTCTCTCTCTCACACAGACACACACACACACACACACACCCGTCACACCCTCAAGACCAGTTTCTGTCTCTCACACACCAATCATCTCCCCAACCAGTCTCTCTCTCTCACACACAAGCACACACATACCAGTCATCTCCCTGATCAGTCTCACACATACACACGTCACCTCTCTGGCCAGTCTCTCTCAATCACACAATGCTCTCGCTCCCTCTTATTTACACACAGGATTTCAATCACACACATGCTCTCTCTATTTCACTTACACAGAAGCTCTCAATCATACACATGTTCTATCTCACTTACAAACAGGCTCAATCACACACATGCCCTCTCTCTCATAGCCACAAGCCAGCCAAAAACATGCTCCATCTCTCTCTCATACGCACACATTGACTCACACAAGCACCCTCCCTGGCTCACATATACACCACACACATACAGAAGCACCCTCCCTACCTCACACACAGAAGCACCATTCCTTTCTCACACACACACACAGAAGTACCATTCCTTTCTAACATACACACAAGCACCATTCCTTTCTCCCATACACACACACACACACACACACACACACACAGAGAAGCAACATTCCTTTCTCCCATACACATACACACACACACACACACACACACACACACACACACACAGAAGCACCTTTCTGATCTCAAATACATCACACAAAGGCCCCCAGCTGAACAGCTGGTCTCCGGTGGCGATTAGCAGCACCGGTGTTCACTTCTTTGGCCCCTGCCTGCCTCAATTTTAATTTCTTCGGCCCCCATCGGCTTGGTCTCCAGAGGGGGCTGGCTGGGCATCGCCCATCTTCTTTTCTGCCGGCCTTGATTTTCATTTTTTCGGCCCCCGCCGGCATGGTCTCCGGTGGGGGCTGGCTGGGAGGTGCCCATCTTCTTTTCTTCGGCCCCCGCCGGCTTGGTCTCTGGCGGGGGCTGGCTGGGAGGCACCCATCTTCTTTTCTTCGGCCCCACCAGCCTTGATTTTAATTCTTCAGCCCCCGTCGGCTTGGTCTCCAGCGGGGGCTGGCTGCGTGGCACCCATCTTCTTTTCTTCGGCCCCACCGGCCTCGATTTTCATTTTTTCGGCCCCCACCAGCTTGGTCTCTAGCAGGGTTGGCTATGCGGAACCCATCTTCTTTTTTTCGGCCTCGCTGGCCTCAATCTTCATTTCTTCGGCCCCCACTGGCTTGGTCTCTGGGGGTGGCTGGCAGCCACACAATCTTCATTTCTTCGGCCGTGAGTAGCACACGTGACGCGACAATACATACTGGTTGAGAATCGCTGGCCTAGGTGACAGGTTCTCCTGCAGCTACCACCTGTGTCGGTCAGCCCTGCTTCCAGGGGGGGTACTATTGCTTCAATCTGGGCCTGCGAGGCTGCAATCGCCACCTACCTTGATGGAGGTCAGGCTGCAGGGCTGAGGAAGATACTGCAGGCTGCAAGAGACCATTAGCCATGCGGTCGAGACCACATGACCAGCTAGACCGGCCAACCAGGGGAAGCCCAATCCCCCGACAGGCCAATCTGCCCCTGCCCCTTCCTCCTGCCCATGTCCCACCTTTTCTCTCCCTTCCCTCTTACTCTCATCTTCCTCTAATTCAACTCTCTCTTTTCCTTGTTATTGTCTTTTCCCTACCTCATCTTGCTCTCTCAATCTCTTTTCCCAACACTATTGCACTCCACTTTTCCTCTCGTCCCCCAACTCTTGCTCTCTCCCCAAACTCTTTCTCCCTCAAATTCCTGTCACTCTTCTTTCTTACTACTCTCTCTCTCTTTCTCACACACACACACACTCTCTCTTCTCTCACTGCCCTTTCCAGCACTCACTCAGCACTCTCTTTCACTAGGGTCAATGTAATAAGCAGCGCTAAGCCTACCTCGGGTTTTTATTCAGTTTTAGTGCAGGATTTTCTGTGCTAATGTTGCCATGGTATGTAAAAAGGGTTTTAGCACCAAAAAACCTAAAAGGCAGGAGTTAAACCACGCAGTCCTACAACAAGTGCCAGACAATGGATATTAATTTATTCACTCCCTCACTGATTGCTGATTGGTCCCTTCATGGTCAGCTGACAGTGAAAGGAACTATCCCCTTTCAGAAGGCTGGCTTTCAAGAATTCTGAAATGGGATTGATACTTTCACTGACATGTCCTAGTGCAGGGACCAATTGCCTGCTAGAAAAGGAAGGAACAGCCCAGTTAGAGGAGTCTTCTCCAGCTGGGATTCCCGATCAGGAGGGGGAATTTTTGTAATTAGTTTCATCGAACGAGAAAGGACCCCAGACCCAAGCCAGACCATGACTAAACGTTCAAGTGCCCAAGGGAAGGGTTTCTGCATTGGGAGGGAGGGAAGGAGGAAGCTTGTCAGCTCGGTCACGGAACCTGGGAGGCTGGGAACATGTTTTTTGGGGTGGGGATTTGCATGAATTGTCATGCAAATTGGCCAAGGGCAAAGAATACATGTTCTTTCAGTTTAGCTTTTTTTCCACCTGGTCTATTTGAATATCGCCTTCCTGCATCCCGCGGGGACCCAAGGATTTTACGCATGTGTTTAATAAAACCTGTGCAAAAATGTAACTCTGACTGTAGCAGGGGTTTTATTACATTGGCCGCAATGCTTCTTCATACTCACTCTTATTATCTCCTCTCATTGAACCCCCTCTCCCACTACACACACAATTTTTTTCTCCCCTCACCTTTGATCTCTCACTTACTCACATATGCATACTCTCTTTTGCCCTCTGCTCTCCCTCTCCTTTACTGGGATCCATGCAGGGCTGCAGAGGGAGACAGTGCTGCCCTGCCTCTCATTGCTGATTGGTTCATTGTGATACGAGAGCCAGTCAGGGATGGGAGGCGGAGAATCAGCAGCAGGAGAATCAGCTTCCTTCCTACACTCTGTCCTAATGCCTGTCAACTATATAGCACTGACAGAGGAAAGAGGCAGCTTGGCATAGAGGGTGATTTCTAGGATCCAGAGACCGGGCTCTAAATCTGGAGTCTTGTGGTCTGATCCAGAGAATTCCCAGGTAAGCAGCTAGGTTTAGTTGTGAATGAAGGCTTATGGTGTTAGAGTTAATTAGAGGCCATTTCTGACTGTGACAGAAACTGAAAGGAGAAAGAGGAAACTGATGGTTCAAAAAAATTCCCAAAAAAGGAAAAATGGCAAAGGTCACAGAAACAACTTTTTATTTTCCTCTCTCGTTGCTGTATGTGGTTATTCTAAAATAATTCCTTGAGAAAATATAATTGTGACAGGGCAGCACGATTTTAGAAAATGGTGCCGACCAGGCCCAGAGCTAAAGGATGCCTCAAGGCCCAAACCCTGACCACCAATGCAGATTTTAAGGTGTGTGAGGGATCCAGGGTGGGGAACCACTAGGCCATCAATATTATTTTTGAAGAGTTAGGGAGGTTTAGGGGGGGATGCTTCCAGCATATTATTTCTATGGAGGGGAGCCAGGGGTAGGAGATCTCTTTTTTTTTGGGGGGGGGGGGGGGTGTTGACTCAATAAGGAGGGGATGGGCCAGAGGAGGGAGTCATTATTGCACGCCACATTTCGCCTAAATTTTCACTTTTATTTGCGGGGCTACCTTGAATGGTAGCCCAGGGGTGGGATGAGGTCTAGTAAGATCCTCGGTGACTTTCTGGAGGGATGTCATTTAGGGTCGCAGGGCCCTTTAAGGCAATGGTGGCCCCATGCGTTACAGGCTGCCATTGCACTTTCACTAGGCTTCAGCAGCATTCTTTGGTTTTGTTGGCTTTTTCCACAAGTCAAAAGAATGGGATGATACTGTTGTGATATTTGTTGGTCAGGGACAAATTATTGCGGGATTACACCCCCCTCTCTGCACTACTGGGCCTTTTCCATGATAAAATATCTCAGCTTAACGAATCCAGGGCTTTTAAAATTCACTTTCATAAAATATTTTCATGTCTGAACAAAACTGAAGTGCATTGGTTGGTTAAACTGGAGAATGTTTAGTAACATAGTTTAGTAACATAGTAACTGACAGCAGAAAAAGATCACCTGCCCCATGCAATCTGGCCAGCTATCCTGTCCACCTATTTGGAATACCAGTTATATGCAGATGACGTACAATTTTATGTCCAAGTTGGATCTTCATGGGCAGAAACATCTGCAGTGATATTTTGTTGTATCTCCAATGTGAGACAGTCGATCTCTCATAACAAGATGACATTAAACCTCACAAAAATGGAATTGTAAAACTTCAACATGGGAATCCAGTGATAAGATCCCTTTCCTTTAAAGTTGATTGTACCTTGATATTATCCTCTCCCCAGGTGAAGAGTTTGGACTTTTTTTTTTATCCTGCCTTGACCTTTAATAATCAAATTAAGGCAGTTATGTGTTTGGTGTGCTCCAAATTGTGAATTTTTTATGGTTTAAAATCTCTTCTGTATTGTACGGATTTTCGTTCAGTCATACATGCACTCATCATGCCAATCCTTGACTACTGTCACTCGCTATATATTGGTTTTCCAACCACATCACTTAGAGCAATACAGTTGTTACAGAATGCCACCACACGATTGATCTCTGTCCTGTTGATGAGAGAGGATATTTCCCCGGTGCTCAGAGATACACTGGCTTCCTGTTCATTGGAGAGTCTCTTACAAAATCAAAATGCTGGTACATAAATTACTAGCTTTGGACTCCTGTCCATGGGTGAATGCCCTCCGCCGAATCTACAACCCAATACCGGCAATACGTTCATCACATAGAGGACTACTTGAAATTCCGACTGTGCATCAAGCTCATTTGGCAGAGGCTAGAAAGCGAGCCTTCTTTGTGGAGGCCCTAGTGTTATGGAACTCCCTTCTCCTTGAGTTGCAGCTGCTGAATTGCAGTAAAGCATTTAAAGATAAAGACTCACTTGTTCTCTTTAGTTTATGCACTGTGATACAGGATTTACAAATGGGGTGAAATCATTTTGAGCAGGATTTATTTATTTATTTATTATTTATTTATTTAAATACTTTTCTATACCGAAGATCATGTACAAGTACATATCGGTTCGGTTTACAGTGAACCAACAGTTGGAAATTACATCAAACAATAAAAACATAATTTAACTAAACCTTGTACAGCAAACAATAAGAACATAATTAACAAAATTGTACTAGAGTAGAACTGTAGTTGAACAAGCATAACGAGTGGAATATAGGGAATATCGAAAAAGGGAAAAAAAATGATAATCAGCACAGGGAGTACATTATAGAGGTTACGGGGAACTTCGATCGGTTAGACACGATTGAACCTAAGTTCTAAAAAGTAAGGACAGGTATGGGACTTTAAGTAAATGCTCTTGAGAAGAGCCAGGTCTTCAGTTTTTTTTTGAACGTCCGCAGGCAGGGTTCTGTTCGGAGTTCCGAGGGCAGATTGTTCCATTGTAATGGTCCTGCAATTGAGAATGATGATTGAGATGCAATTGAGAATGATGATTGAGATGATTGAGATTATTGATTATTATTATTATTATTATTATTATTGATTATTATTATTATTATTGATTATTGAGATGATTGATGATTGAGATGAATTGAGATGCAATTGAGAATGATGATTGAGATGCAATTGAGAATGAGAATTGAGATGATGCAATTGAGAATGCAATTGAGAAGGATGGTATTCTTCTGTTTAATTTTAATTTTTTTTTTTTTACTGTTTTAATTATATGTCCCATTTGTGCACTGCCTAGGGTTTTGGTACTGGCAGTATATAAATACCAATAAATATATGAAAATAAAATAAATGGGTACAGGTAGTTTTCCTAGTGGAATTTATGTTCAGACTTTTTAAAATGAAAAGTTATGTGCATAAGTCCAATCCCCGGTGGAATTTATGTTCAGACTTCTTAAAATTAAAAATTATGCACATCAGTCCCTACCCAGACTCCATCCTCTGGAAAGCCTCTCTGATATGTGGAGAAAAATATGCACATAGATCTTGTTTGCATGCATTTTCTCCCTGCATACTGAGCAGACAGTTTTACAAAATGGGTTTGCCCACATAAATGCCTTTTAAAATTACTCACCTTATAATCAAGCAGCAAGACACAAAACACCATTTGTCACCTATGATTTCTCTATTTTCTTTTGGCTATCGCTGTGTGACTTACCTTACAAAAATATGTTATGGGGTACAGAACTGAAAATAGTCACTGTGCTTCAAAATGCAAAATTGAAGATGTTTCTTTCAAGTCAGTATTAATCAGGTAATGAGAAGGTGTGGGGCAGGGCCAACATGTATTCATATATGTTAATATTTTGCAGCTTGCCGAAGTAACACACGTCTGTTACTTGTGTATATTTACTTCTGGTGTAAGTGATCATAATCATCTTAAAAGTGAAAAAATTGTTATGAACACTGCCCGCGGAGCTAATCCTTGCAAGCAGGCACTCACCTTCCCTCCTTCTGCCTGCTTCCCGACGCGGCCGGATGCCGCCGAAGTCGGGCCTTCCTTGCGGCCGGAGCCGCGGACTTGCCTTTCCCCTGTGGCCTGGAGGCCGCCCATTGGGTCTCCTCTTCACCGCGGCTGGTGCCGCGGACTTTCAGCACCATCTTCACGGCAAGGAGCCACCGCCGCCGCCATCCTCTTTATCTTCGTGGCCTGGATTGGTGGCTGGAGCCGCCCCCGGGGCCTCCTGCAGCGGCTGGAGCTGCTGCCATCATTGGCTGGAGCCGCTGCCATCATCGGGGCTTGCTTCCAGGCCCAGCCATGCTGCTACGTCGTTGACGTCGGTGCAGGACCGCTGTCCACGGTCCTGCACAGTTCCTGTTTCCTGCCTTCTAGGCGCACAGCCGCACCTCTCTGCTACATTTAAAGGGCCCACGGCCGGATATGCCCTGGGCCTCACCTACTGACTATTTCCTGTAGCAGCCCTATAAAAGGGCTGTCTTTACATTATGTCCTGGCCTTGCATCGAAGTGTCTTCAGTCCTGGAGGCTCCTGCCTGCCAGAGCTCCGTCAGGTCTTCTGTCTTCTTCGTGGAGCGTCTCGACTTGTCGTCTCATCATGCCATGTCTTCACTGCCTGAGGTCCCCGTCCAGATGTCTTGGTGTCTCATTTCCTGATGTCTCGCTTCCTGGTGTTCTAGCCCTCCTTGGTGTTTGTTCTTGCTCTGGAGCCTTCTGTTCTGCCAGCTGTGGATCTCCGGGTGACGGGTCGCCGTCATGGGAGATGCCGGCAGTGGACTGGTGACCTGTGCTCCTGAGCCGTCTTGTCCTGCCAGCTTTTGTGGTGCTTCAGATGACATCTGGCTCCGTCGTCGAAGTTCTGCCTCGGCTGGATTCTTCCCTGCACTTGTCCCGCTCTCCGCGTGGTCCGTGACCAGCTTCCTCGGGCTGTGTAGGGCGCACAGTGGGACAGTGTGGTCCGCGACCAGCCCATTGGGTCCGCTTGTGAAGGTGGGCTGAGTAGGGCGCCCTGAGAGACAGTGCCAATGTCCTCCTTCCCAGCTTCTCGTCTTGTCTGGACTTCGTCAAATTCCTTGTCTCATCTCTATTGCCGTTGCAAAAATATGCAAGTATTTCCAACTTACTTGCATATTTTTACATATGCTAATTGTCTAGTATAAGTGACATTAAACGTTTACAGAGTAATACTGACAGGTTGGGAGCTCTGGATGAACTGCGGGGAATTCAGGCTGAAGAACCAGGAGGATCTTGATGACTTGGAGAAGGAATGGGCAAACTGGTGGACTAATTGGTAAATTGGTTAATTTCTCGACAGGCGCATATTTCAAAATTAGCAGACTTAAGCGTGTAAATTTGGACTTGGGAATAAGACCTAGTTTACATTCATGTGTAAAATATATGCACATATAGTTAAAATAGATAGGTAAAGTAAGCGCGTTCAATCCATTGCATGTATTTGCACGTAAACCTACATATGTGCATATGTTCCATAGTAGAGTTACATGTATTTTATAAAACACACACATATCGTATGTGCATATTATAAAATACTACAGCAGATATACATGTGGTCACATTCACATGCATATGCCTCCACACAAAGTTGTTTGAAAATTATCCTCCCTGTTTATAGGGTTAGACATCACAGCGTACAATTTCTAAAAACTGCTCGCATGCACCCATATACACATATATATGGGTACACGGTATTTACTACTGTGTTTTATAACCTGCACAGGTTATAATATACAAGTACATATGTGCACATGCAAGCTCGTGTATGTAAAAACTGCAAGCTGTGCAATTTTGGACTTACCAGGCAAAGTAGCCACACTTATTTGAATAACTTCCAATTTGTGTGGCTAAGTAGCGGCACTTAGCAGGATTTGTCTGAAAAGTATAAATAATTAATACTTCTTGGACTTATCCAGATATATAAGATAGCCAGATAAGTCTAAAAAAACCCATTTATCTGGATAATTTCAAATTTGTCTGTCAAATTTGGCACTACCTAGCAAGATAAGTCAGAATTTAGCCGGATAAGTGTGTGCAAACACATGCATTTCTACTTTGAATTTTGGAGGGATACGCGACTAGATTTTACTTGCATTATTTACACACATTTAAGTTGACTTTTACACATGTATGTCAGAAGATTTTATATCATGCGCGCAGCAATAAAATAAGTTTTACCAATTAGTCTACCAGTTCACCCAGTTCATCTGCAGCTCGTGAAAACCTTCCTGGCTTTTCAGCCTGATGTTCCCTCATGTCACACAGACCCCTTACCCAGTCATTTTTGTTGATTAGCAGGTGCTTTAGTGTGCCCTTGGGCCTAGGGGAGGAAAGATTAGGGGAAGGGGTGGGAAGGTTAGGGGGAACGGGGGAAGGCAGCGCGGCTCGGTGCGCACAAGGTGCACAATTGTGCACCCCCTTGTGCGTGCTGATCCTTGATTTTATAACTTGCGCGCTCCTTTTAAAATCTACCCCTAAGCTAGGTCATGCTTTTTACTTGGCTGCTGTTTGTACTCAGTGCAGCTTCAGTTTGCTGTTGGAGGCCACAACCTATTCACATACACAGCCCTCAGGCAGATTCACCTTCTGTAGGGACAACGCCCTATTCTGTTCCCTGTTTCTCTTTCCTTTTTTATCTGTCTGGGCAGAGGTAAAAAGAAAAAAAACCCCTATTTATCCAACCACTTATCCACTGGATTTCCCTGACTCAAAGCAAGCAGAACTGGTCTCCTTACTTGCTATAACCCCAGGGCCAGTGGGAGGCATTAGGCGAACTAGGTGGCTGCCTAGGGTGCCAGAAGCAGGCAGGGTGCCACAAGCGCCACAGTTGATGTGAGGGCATCATGCGGTGCCCGTGCAAAATCTCTCTCTCTCTGCGAGATCGCCAGAGAGAGAAAGATATAATATGGTAGGGAGACATCACTGCCTAGGGCGGCTGAACATCCTTGCACCAGCACTGTAGAATCCTAGATCTGATCTTCCTACAGGCCCCAAAGACCACTCTCTGTTTTAAAGAAAATAATTTTTTTTTCTGTGTTCTTCTTTGACCCAGAATGCTTCAAAACTTCAGTGCTCTGCAGTGCTATTTTCTGTCCTAAACTTACTTCTTTAGGTAGGGCACACACAATAAACCTTTTCACTTGCTTGTCCTCCTCCTGGAGAACTGGGGTTTCTCTGTGTCAAGCACAGAAATAAATCCTACTTCTGACACTTGGACAGCCAAGAAACGTTCTTAGGCTAGAGACATGTATCACACTTCTTCTTAACAAACTTTTCTTTATTCACATCAATCAACAAATAATCAGGTAGACTGCTTAGCTTCAGCAGTACACTTACAACCTTCTGTTAGGACAGGGGCTGCTTTCTCCTGGAGACACATGGGCCTCTTGATCCCAGCTGGGCTCACACACTTATCCCCTCTCAGCAGGGTCCCACCCACAGAACACTCTCTCCCTGTAGGATTTAAGTTGACCAAGCTAGATGCCTGGTCCTGTACAAGTTAAGGAGGGGTTTTAGGGCCACTCCTTCACATGGCTTTTGAAAAGTGCTACAATATATGCCTTTGAATTCTCCATAAGATCTACCTGTGTAACTGGCTTTTGAAAATTGCTATGATAGTATGTTACATTTACATGTGTAACTCCTTTGAAATTTCGATGGTAAATGTATAATGTTTTGAAAATTCACCTATTAAGCAGATATTTATTTAAGAGCACGTTTAACCTGCAGATTCTAAATATATGCTCCCTGTGAAGTACAATTTATTTATTTATTTAGCATTTTTATATACCGACTTTCCAATAACAGAATTACTGATCAATTCGGTTTACATTCTAAACAATAACATTGACAAGTAAATGTCTTACAATGAACAGGTCGATATAACTTGGATTAGTACATATGGGGTTAATAACATAAGTAAAAGATACGGTGCCTAATGTAGGCTAAATAAACAGTTGATAGTTATAAGACTGGGTTTTGATATTAGACTGCCAAAGTTCAAGTGAGTTCTAGAGATGATCTAAATAGTTCTCTAGTGGATAAAATGTGAATAACGTAAAACCACAAATAAATGAGCAGCACCGATAGTGATTAAGATGGATGTCACAAACATCTTTAGGTCTGTTTATTTCAAATATCATCTGACATAGTTGTTAACCCTAATACCTTTGGTGGACTCCATACCACTCCAGCACCTAGGAAGAAAGTTTTATGATTCCACATTGTTTAGTTCTGTTTTTTTTTTTTTATTTAGGTGTTTGTAATTGTTGCGCTTGGGGGTGGACCCCTGTCCTGTGGCAGTACAGGGACTGGTCACAGGGGGCGGAGCACGGAAGGAGACAGAGGCAGTGTGGATCTTCACCACTGGAAGCCCGAGGTCCCCCGGGAAGAGCCCGTAGGGACCCGGGCCGCTGGGACTTAAGTGGACCTCGCAGGGTCTCCTGGGAGAGTCAGAGTCCAGCATGCCCACAGACACTGGGAGAGTGCTATCGGGTTCGAAGCTAGAAACAGGTTGGAGATGAGCGAACCAGAATAGAGTTGGTGAGGACAAGGCTAGGGACAGAGCCAGAATCAAGCAAGGTCAGACGAGCAGGATCAAAGTCCAAGAATCAGTCCAAGGAGTGATCCAGAGGTCAGGCAAGGTCAAAGAACAGGCTGGGGAGCAGGCGGCAGGCAGGCAGGCAGGTCAGGAACAAGCTGAGGTCTTTGGCAGAAAGTTAGTCCGAGGTAAGACCAGGGAGACGAGCAAGGAACATTGGAGCAAGCAGGGCAAGGAAGCAAGTACTAACAGGAACGGAACTGGAACAGAAGGATCCTGGAATAAGACTAGGAACAAGCAAGCAGGAACATAAGCAAGGGCAATCTCAGGAACAAACCGACCCGATTGCCAAGGCAAGGAAGTGAGGCTAGGAGCTTCCTTATAACATGAGTTCAATCAGGGTGCGCCACGGAACTAGGCACCGCCCTGGAATCTACATCAGGGCGGCTGGTCCGTGCGTGCGTAGGGTCTTGGCTAGCTGCTGAGACGCCGAGGCCTGGCTTGAGGCTTGGCGCATGATCGAAGGCCCGGCAACCGCCGCCGCAGGACGCTGGGGCCTAGCTGGACTTGCAAGGGCCGTGAGGGAGACAGGACCGAGACCCGCTGTGTGACCCCGAAGGTGAGCTGTCCCATGTGTGGGACAACCGCGGGTGGGGCACGTAATAGTAATTGCTTGCCTAATTCAGCCCTGCATCGTCAAAAATATCACTACATTATTTCTGTAGATAAGTCAAAATTTATACAAACATATAATTAAGAAAGAAGAGAATTTTGCAAAAATGACTAAAATATCACTGTGGTGATCAGTGGTAAATTCACGGATCACCATATCAGAGTGTATCACAACTTAAAAGTATGTTTAGTGCACTAACATTTTATACCATCTTAAAAATCAGAATCTGACACATCCTCCTCATATGCTAGCTTTTTCTCAAAAGCAAAAGAAATTCTTAATGGCCTCATTATTCAAATTACACAGAGTAATACAGGAGAATGATAACCTTAATGTAAGACATTGGTTCCAAAATACCGACCTCAAGAACCCCAACAGATTTCGCTTTCAGGGCAATCTGCAATTTAACTTGGTTTTAGTTCCAAATATAAGCAAATATATATCATGACTATTCATTGCTGACATCATGAAAACTAGACATGATGGAGATTCTCAAAGAATGGATATGGGAACTACTACTCTAAGGCATCTTGATAAATAATTATGTGGAAGACAATTGCTGATGGGGGTGAAAAATAACAACATTTTCTAAATGTTTAATAGGTTTTACATGTTCCATAGTCAGGCCTCCATTAGCACACTGATCATTATAAGAGTGCTCTCACTGCACCTTTTGATGACAGAACCACACAGCTTTGCATCGTAATTCCTACATAAATCATAAATGCATGAGAATACTCATAGACTGATTAACAACTCCTGGAATCACTGTACCGACTCCATAGCCAACAAGCTATGCCCCATACAAACTTGTGTGATCGACCCAGCGAAAACGAAAAAACAACCATGGTATACCACCGAGCTAAAATCTATGAAACACAACCTCAAAAAACTAGAAAGAAACTGGCGCAAAAATCCCACCCCTGCACAACTCAATACCTTCAGATCCTCCCTCCACTCATACAGAACAGCTATAGATAAAACTAAAAGAGACTTCAACGCTAACAGAATCCACAACCTCCAATTCAATCCTCGAGCCCTCTTTGAACTAGTAAACAGCTTAACACAATCCAGCCCAAATTTCACATTAGACACAGATGACCAAGACAAATGCGAGGACCTAGCTACTTTCTTCCACAAGAAAATTGTTAACATTATGTCTCGCTTTCCCTCCACACAGACATCCACTGAATTCATCTCCGATAACACTAACCTACACTCGAAACAACTTCCTCACTGGAAATTGAATCCATCATAAAAAAAAATGAGACCATGCTCACACCCATTAGACACCATCCCTACAAAAACCCTCTTCACCATACCTGACATCATTGCCAAGCCTATATCAAATATCATCAACAGATCCATCACACTTGGCATCGTCCCTAAAAATCTTAAACATGCCATCATCAAACCCATTCTGAAAAAACCCATACTTGATCCATCCGACCTTGCCAACTTTCGCCCCATCTCGAACCTGCCCCTAATAGCCAAAATCCTAGAAAAGTCAGTCAATCGGCAATTAACCGATTACCTCGACGAAAACAATATCCTCTCGCAGTCACAATACGGCCTCCGGCGACATCACAGCACTGAGACCCTACTCATCTCTCTGATTACATCCTTAAAAGCCTTGACAAAGGTCTTTCACACATCCTGATTCTCCTTGACATTTCTTCTGCCTTTGACACAGTCAACCACAAAATACTAACAGAACGCCTCACTGACACTGGCATTACAGGCTCAGCCCTCCAATGGTTTCAATCCTACTTACAGGACAGGCAATACAGTGTCCAATTAGGCAGTTGTACATCCAAACCAATCCCCCTTGCACAAGATGTTCTACAAGGCTCTTCCCTTTCCTCCACTTTATTCAACATTTATCTCCTCCCCCTCTGTAACCTTCTATCCAAACTTCATCTATGCTGATGATGTGCAAATCCTTATACCTGTAACTAAATGATACACTTCACAAAGCCTTAGAGACCTGGAACTTCACCCTATCGATCATTAACACTCTCCTAACAAGCAACTACCTTGCACTCAACACTGCCAAAACAGAGCTTCTCTACATTGCAACCCAAAGCATTTCCCTACCCCTTCAGGCAAACAACCCCTCCGCCACTGCCCACACACAACATGTGTGCAGCTTCGGCATCACCATCAACAACCACTTCACCTTCAAAAAATTCATAAACAATACAATCAAAGCCTGTTACTTCAAACTTCACTTACTCAAGAAATCAAAACCACTCCTACACATCAGTGACTTTCGCACCATTCTACGGGCCTTCATTCTATCCAAAATTCTACAGGCCTTCATTCTATCCAAAATTGACTACTGTAATACTCTGTTCCTAGGACTCCCCAAAAGCACGCTGCAACCGCTTCAATTACTCCAAAATGCTGCTGCCCGGATCCTAACCAACACTCACAAACGCGACCACATCACCCCAGTACTGCAACACCTTTATTGGCTACCAGTCACTGCAAGAATTACTTACAAATCTCTCACCTCCACAACCAAAATATGCACTGGCTAGAAGAACACCTTACATTTCACGACACAAACAGACCCACAAGACAGCAACACAGAGCAACACTGCATATTCCGTCACGCAAAGACTCTAAACTCAACTCCACTAAAGTTCGGGCACTATCATTAGCCGCCCCCGCCCTCTGGAACAAGCTTCCCCCCTCACTACGTCAAGAAGCATGCCCAAAAAAATTTAAACAGCACCTGAAAACTTTCCTTTTCAAACAAGCATACTCTGAACAGCACACCTCCCTCCCATAACGCCTACCCCCTCCCATGATGTCTATTCCCCACTGGCCTTCGCAGCACTACTGTAAATAGTAATACGCTTGTAAAAAATGATATTTTTAAGCTTCGTATTTTATTCATAAGTTGTGATTCGTTGCAATTTTACCCTATCTGTATATTCTCATGTTCTTTGTTGCACTGTAAAGCACTTGTTGCTGATTTTCATTTTAATGTGAACCGATGAGATGTTCCCAACGTTCCTCGGTATATAAAAACAGCTAAATAAATAAGTCTCTTACATCCTCATTTGTACTATCTATGATAACTTGTTTGTGGCTATTAACATTAAGCTGTGTCTTAAGATCCCTGCTATTTTATTGAATAAAAGGTTTTTCTATAACTCAGAGCTTGAGCAATCCCCACAAAGGATTAAACTTTTGTCCATCATATTTTCACATATAATATAAATTATCATAGACTGAATATAACCAGGTTGTGGTTAACAGAGAATGTATTTGGTTTCATAAATCAAGGTTCAGTCATAAGGTGTGAATTGTTGCCTTAATTCTGCTGATTTTGGAGACTGTTGCATTATATAGAATAAATCAGTATATATATATATATATATATATATAATTTAGCTGGCATTTATAGTTTACAGTCCATTTTTTCCCTTTCCTCTATGTTTTCTTCTCCATTTCCTTTTTCCCTGCTGTTCCCATAGCCCTATCATACAGAATAAAAGGCAGCCCTGGTTCAGTTTTACAGGCTAACAATGCTTTACTCTCACTGTCTTTTTACTGCACCTTTGTGGACTGTGCTGAACTGCAAGAAGTGTGGGCTACGGATTACAGCACAGGAGTGGGATTCGGAAATCCAAACATTACTCCTAACCCTGGTTCTGTCACTAAAGCTCAGTGCCTCAGGTCTAATCTCTAGTTCATGTATTTTGTTGATTTGCTAAAAGGTATCACTGCCTAAGTGCTGCACTCTCTCTGTCTTTTCACTGCATCTTTGTGCAAAGAAAGTACTGAACCGCAGGAAGACAAGGAACTTGTGCAGGAATTAATAAAGTCAAAATCAATGTAACTCTTTGATTCTTTGTAACAGCAGTTTGTAGAGCCAAATTGCACAGGCCTTAAAACACAGCCACCATGAACAGAAAATGAGATTAGAATCTCTAAATTGAAAGACACTTTCCAGTCAATACAAATTAGGTAAACTGACACTCAAGCTCACACACATATACAACAGTGAGCTTATACTTAATGGAAACTGTCATCACGTTCTTTGTGTATGATACACACCACTGAGAGTGCCAGACATGAACAGCCCAGGCGCATCTTGACATGTATATGATAAACTAATAACGAATCACCTAATCTACCAACTCTTCCAATGAAACTTAATACATTTCACCCTACTAACTTCATAAATATTTGAAAAATCAAACCAGCCTACTTAACATCATACTCTTAATCATTACATGAATACATTATTGTGGAAAGAGGTTGTTGGTTTCATACATATTCTCTAGCACGCGGTAACGGAAGTTGTTTTTCTAATCATTAAGCGCCAACCTCCTTCCGTGAAGTGTATGTGAAACTGCAGTGCTCTTAATATCAAAAGAAATTGTTTTTTAATTAACCTAAAACGACTAATAAAAACCTGTACTGCTTCAAACTCATTATTATCAAGGAATCAAGCAGGCACCGCGTTTATAGGCAAAAATGACTCCTATGGAGAATTCAAAGGCATATATTGTAGCACTTTTCAAAAGCCATGTGAAGGAGTGGCCCTAATACCCCTCCTTAACTTGAACAGGACCAGGCATCTAGCTTGGTCAACTTAAATCCTACAGGGAGAGAGCACTCTGTGGGTGGGACCCTGCTGAGAGGGGATAAGTGTGTGAGCCCAGCTGGGATCAAGAGGCCCATGTGTCTCCAGGAGAAAGCTGCTCCTGTCCTAAGAGAAGGTTGTAAGTGCAAGTGGTACCTGCTTTCTTTGTGGGTAATATTTCCAACTCCTGACCTGAGATGGATCTGGAAACAGGTGCCATAGGAGGGGCTGAGGGGCCCCTTTCCCAGCTTGTAGGAGGGAGAGGCATCCATCGACCTTCTGTGCTGAGTCTGATGCCTCATTTCGAGATGAGGTGTGGCTCCATTGTGCCTTCTCCATGTGCAGCCTGTGGGAACATTCCTCCACAGTAGTTGCAGTTGACAGAGTCATGATCCAAGGATATGTAATGCCCACAAATACAGGCCTTAAAACCACTAACGTGGTCTTCTTGGGCACAGCTTTCTCCATCTCTAACCTTCTTATTTTGTAGTACTGAATAGATTTGAGGGGCTGCTGAGGCAATGGAACAAATACTTTACAATGAAGAAGAAAAAGAGCCCAAAACAGGCTAAAAACAAAATAGAGAGAGAGAGAGAGAGACTGGTATGACTGGGCTTCGCCAGCCACTAATATTTCCCAGTGATTTTCTAGTTAGGGATAGGAGGGGTTTTGTATTTTAGAATTTCTCCCATTGATGTAACACCACCTTTCTGGGGATATGGCATCTAGCGTATATAAAATGCTGCTGCAAGAATTCTCACTGGAAAAAACAAAAGAGATCACATAACAGATACGCTCGCCACCCTACATTGGCTTCCCATAGAACAAAGAATACAGTTCAAAGCACTATGCCTAATACACAAACTTATCCACGACGATAAAGCAGAATGGCTGAACACAGCACTTAGAGTACATGTCCCACACAGAAATCTAAGGTCAGCAAACAGAGCACTTCTTCCCATTCCTTCTGTGAAAACCGCAAGACTGACCCAAGTAAGAGAGCGAGCTCTGTCTCTAGCCGGTCCCATATTATGGAACTCCATGCCCCTTGACCTTAGACTCCAGAGCAATCATAAACTTTTCAAAACACAGCTCAAAACCTGGCTTTACATACAAGCCTTCAAGAAAGAAAACTGATGCGGGCAATGAAGTAAAAGTTATGCGGCATAAAGCACCGAATGCCTAATTTTATAAATCCTTACTGAATTATTTCAACATTTTTTTAACTGTAGGCAACCTTCAGGACATATTGATATGAAACACTTAATCCCCCTAATAAACGCCTTATTGTTACCGAATACTACTGGCACCACCTATGTAATGTACGACCCATATTTTTTACTGGTGCCCTATTTTAAACCGTTATGATGGTGAATAACTTAATGACGGTATATAAAAACTCTTAAATAAATAAAATAAATAATCCCCTGGAAAGACGACAGAGGAAGAGATAGGAGTCATTGTCAGAGATTCCTCAAGGATCTCAAGCCAGTTGTTGGACAAATAGGAGATCCCCCAGGATTTCAGCTTAGGAAAAATATCCTTTCAGGATTTCAGTCACTATTCAGAAGTTTGGATCCCCCCCCCACCCCCCAATTTTGAGGAAGAATAGAAGAGTTTGAGATTCTTCAAATGGTCTCAAGATAAGACTGACAGATACTTTTTGGATGGGCCTCTGCTTATCATCTTTCATATTTAGATGGACTTCTGAATAACAGTTTTGGACTTTGAACTTGACCAGGCTGATGGGAAGGGCTTAACCCCGGTATCCCAAAGGACTGGGGCAAGGATCTTGTTGCCTGAGCGACCTGAAGAAGCAAGAGTAAGATACATAGAAACATGATGGCAGAAAAAAACGGTATGGCCCATCCAGTCTGCCTATCCATCCAATTAATTTAGCATTATAATTTTCATCACTTCCTTAGAGACCCCCTGTATCTATCCCATGCTTTCTTGAATTCAGATACTGTTTTTGTCTTCACCACCTTACTTCCTTACTCCTGAATCTACCCCCTTTCACCCTCATCCCATTACCCTTTGTTCTAAAGTCTCCTTTCCATTGAAAAAGGCTCAGGGGGCCGTGAATGTCATACCGCAGGGGAAGGTGCATGTGGCCGCTGGTGATTCGATCCCACCAATGGCTGAAAAACAGAGAGAGGCCGTGCAGCAGTCAGTGCACTTCAGCCCACTGAGCAGAGGAGGACATTCTGTCTGTGCAGGCTTGAGGTATTAGAACTCACAAGAGTAGAACTTTCTCTATGCTGATCTCGTGATGCACGAGATCAGCATGGAGGAAGTGCTAGTCCTGCCAACTGTTAATATCATGAGGCCTACACAGAGGAGGAGGAAGCAGAATGGGTTTCAATGCCAGAAGCAGCGAGGAGTGATCAGCTCCTCCCCAACAGCCACAAGGTGGCAGTGAAAGCAGCAGCAGGAATGAGATAGGCTCCAAGGCTGCCGGCAAAACAAAGAAAAGGGGCATGACTTCAGTGTGTGTATGCGTATGAATGGGAGCTTCTGTGTGTGTGTGAGAATGGGTGCCTGCCTGAGAGTCTGTCTTGCCTGCCTGAGAGTCTGTATGCGTGTGTGTGTGTGTGTGAGAGAGAGAGAGAGAGAATGAGTGTCTGCCTTGGGGGAGGGGGGTTGTCTGACTGTGTGTATTGGTCCATGTGTTTGAGAATAAATGGGTGCTTGCTTGGGGATCTGCATGGGTGAGAGTCTGTGTGTGTATGAGGGAATCTGGGGGAGTAAGAGCTTTTGTATGTATGAGGGGGATAGGGACTTAGAACCTGTGTATGAGAGTGGGTGAGTGTGTATGAGAGTGGGTGGGTATGAATGAGAGCATGTATGTATGTGTATGTGTAAGAAAGAATGAACATGTGAGTGATAGTGGATAAAGTTTGAGTGTCCCCCTAGCCCTCTAATTCTCAACAATCTCAGGGTGCTAGAAATCAAGTTCCAAGGTATGGACAGCAGGGTTTTTAATAATCTCATTAGTTTTAATTATTGGGTGTTATTTGATATCTGTGCTGTTTTGAAAGTGTTGGCATCTGTAGGAGGGAGCGCTCCCGATTCCGGGGAGATGTGTACCCTTGGACCACGATGTGACTGCAGAGATGAGCTCCGTGGAAGCGCCGCGGCAGGCAAGATGTGTCCAAGCATGGGAGGACAGGCTTACCTCCGCCCCAACCTCTGCTGAACCTGCACACACCGGTACAGAACCAGCAACGCAATGCTGGTCTCTGGGATAGCCCTCTGGCCACTTGATAGCCCTTTTGGACCTGCCACTAGGGAGTGGCAGATGCGGCAGGATGGACAGAGGTCGAGGACAGGCGATGGTACTGGAACTAGGAACAAGATGGGACCTCGGATTTGGACTAGGCTTGAAAACTTGAACAAGGCGAGGATACTTGGAACTTGAACTCAGATGAGACAAGGACGCTTGGAACTTGGAACTCAGACAAGGCGAGGATGCTTGGAACTTGGAACTCAGACGAGACGAGGATACTTGGAACTCAGACAAGATGAAGACACTTGGAACTTGGAACTCAAGATGAGACAAGGACACTTGGAACTCAGACGCAAGACGAGGATGCATGGAAGGAAATCAGACAAGAGGATTCCAGATGAGTAATCCTCTTGGAAGGACTCGGATGAGGACTTGGAACTTGGAAGAACTTCAGACGAGGACTTGGAACTTGGAAGAACTTCAGTCAAGGAATTGGAACTCGATGGAACGAGACACAGATTCTTGGCACTTGGAACTCAGATGGCACGAGACAAAGATTCTTGGAACTTGGAATTCGGATGGGACGAGACAAGGATTCTTGGAAATTGGAAGCAGCGAGGACAAGGACTCAGGATACTCGAAGACTTACATAGGCACTGCCCTTCAGGGCGCCCTACACAGCCGACGTGGGCAGATCGCACATCACCCTGTCCCATGGTGAGCCGCAGACCACGCGGAGAGCGGAACAAGCACAAGACTGAAGCTCAGGACAAAGGAGGAATCCGGGCAATGCTCGAAGACAGATCCTGCCGGAAGAGGACTCCAGCCACCAGAAACGGACACCACATTGATACGGATTTACTCCCAGGAAAGGTCAGCTGGAGACAAGGTCCAGGACTAGTGAAGCTGAACCCGGAGCTAGAAACTGATGGAACTTCAGGATCAGGATTGGATGAAGGACATCAGGATTGAAGCTTGGAACTTGGAACATCAAAATCAGGACTTGGATCACAGGACATCAAGGTCAGGACTTGGAACTCAGATACTTGGAACGTAAGGCATCGGTTACGAAAGGACATCAAGACATCTGGACATCTAAGGCTTCTGGATTTCAGGGACCTCTAGAGAAGAGGACCACAGAGACATCTGGAACATGATGGACGAAGACATAGACGTTTGGACATCTGAAGACAAGGGAATGTCAGGAAATCCAGAAAAAGGGAGACGTCTGGACATCTGGAGTCACGGAGACATCAGGATGGGATCCGTTGAGAGACCAGAACATAAAACAAAGAAGATGATGGAGGTTCAGGAACTATGGACAAAGACAAGGAGTACCAACGAGAAACAGAGTGCCTTGAAGAAGTGAAGAAGGATCATGGAGGACTCCTGGAAGGAAGAGCTGGAACTGAAGACCAGGAGAGGTCCGACTCCATGACCAACTCCTTGCGAAGGTGATGAAGGACTGAAGGCTGAGCCCTTTTGTAGGGCTGAAGAGGAACGCCCAGGATGACATCACAAAGAGGAGCCAGGAGGTCTGGCCCTTTAAATCCTGTGGAGAGGTGCGGCCCCGCGCCTAAGAAGGACGGAGCAGGCAGCAGCCATGCTGAGAAGAGGAAGCAAAAGCAAGAGAAGGAGGCCCGAGGCATCGGGGCGGCTCCTGCCATGAAGAGAAGCTGGGGACGACTCCAGGCTGCGTGGAAGGAAGACTTGAAGGCGGAGACTCCCCACGCAGGGGAGGAGACGCATCAGCGGCCTCTGGGCCGCGAAGACGAGCTCCGGGGCGGCCTATTGTCCGCAAGAAAAAGAAACTGGAGGCGGCTCCTGCCATGGAGGACAGCGCTGTTCGGCGTCGGCCTCCAGGCCGTGAAGAGGAAACAGGGGCAACGCTCGACGGTGGCCTCTGGGCTGTGAAGATGGCGGCGGCTCCCAGGCTCAGAAAAGAATGGCGCTGGCGGTGGCCTCCAGGCCGCAGAAGGAATGGAGAATGTCAGCGGCCTCCAGGCCGCAAGGGAAAGCGCAGCAGTGGTGATTCCAGGCCGCGGCAGCGGCTTCCAGGCTGCATGGAGGCATGAACGGACGGCATTGGGGAACCAGCTAGCAGCTGAGAGGTAAGGGACTGCTTGTGGGCCTAGCTCACAAACAGGATCGCAACAGAAATATTTTATTGGTACTTGGGAAATTTAAAAAAAATATGTATATGACTTTAATGGATGTTGTTCTATTTGTCAGTAGTTTTGAAACATTTATTCTTTTATTAGTATGTTCTACTATTATAATTAATGCTTTATGTTTCTTAATTGTTTTATAAGGAATGGTGGCTCTGTCAGTGTTACACTGTAGACAGAATCTGGCTTCTTGGGGTTTCTATTTCAGTTATTGTCTGCATATTGCTGGCTCTAATTTGTGATCCTTTATTTTGTATTTTGTGAAGGTCCAAGGTGAGAAATTTTGCTAGTGTGTAGTGTCTGTGTAGGGATCTATAGCGATCGGGATGGTTTCATTTCCCCAGTAGGTGGTGTATTGCTATTCTGGGATCCAGTGTAATATTTACAGTGCTGCTTTTTCACAAGTAGGGTTCTTGTTTGAGTTCTTGATGTTACTACTGTTACATTATAAGTTTGCAGTCTAGATTTTGATTGTCCTTTTTACAGTGTGTCTGGCAGTGGAAGGAGTTTGTACTACTGTTACTGTGAGGTGCTTGACTGGATGTGGTGAGGTATCTGCCTCTCTTTGTGTTTGTGTGTATCTGATTGCTCCTATCAGCAACCTGAAGAGAATCAAAACTGGAATTTTGAGTTTCTGGCTGGCAGTGTGATTGCCTGCTATTTAGCAAACGGTTCAACAGCTGATTGGTTGGTGAGAAACTTTGACATATATATATATATATATATATATGTTGGCAGAGAGAGCGATATATACATATATATTATATACACGATGTAGCCCAACTTTGGTGGGTGGGGGGCCCAATAAATTGTATGGATTGAAGGAGGAGGGGACCAAGGCTAAAAATGTTTGCTCATCCCTGCTCTAGGGTATACATGTTTAGATCTTTAAGTCCATCCCCATATGCTTTAGAATGAAGACCGCTGACCATTTTAGTAGCCTCCCTCTGGACCAACTCCATCCTACTTATATCCTTTTGAAGGTGGGGTCTCCCAGACTGTCCACAGTATTTCAAGTGAAGTCTCACCAGGGGCCTATACAGAGACAATATCACTGCCTGTTTTCTGCTGACCATTCCTCTCCCTGTGCAGCCAATCATCTTTCTGGCTTTTACAGTAACTTTATCCACCTGTTTGGCCACCTTAAAATCATCAGATACAATTAACCCCAGGACCCTCTCTTCCTTTGTGCTTAAAATAATTTCACCTCCAATACTGTACATTTCCCTTCGGTTTTTGCATTCTAAATGCATTACTCTGCATTTTTTAGCATTATGTCTTAACTGCTAGACTTCAGACCATTCCTTGAGCTTTGCTAGATCCCTCATGTTGTCCATTCCTTCCTGGCTGTCTACCCCTGTTACAGATTTTGGTATCATTGGCAAAAAGGCACTCCTTTCCAGACATCCCTTCTATTATGTTGCTCACAAAAAATGTTGAAAAGAACCAGTACAAGGACCAATCACTGAGGCACACCGGTAATAACAACTCCCTCCTCAGAGAAAACTCCTTTTACTACCCTTTGTTGCTTCCCACTCAACCAGTTTCTAACTCAGTCAGTCACCAAGGGTACAAAATTTATAAGTCTTCTGGGCAGAACAGTGTCAAAAGCCTTGCTGAAATCAAAGTACATTATGTCTAGCGCTCTCCCTTTGATTCAGTGACCCGACCAACTGTCGGGTCACTGAATCAAAGAAATTGATCAGATTCATCTGACAAGATTTATCTCTAGTAAAACCATACTGCCTCAGATCTTGCTAGCCATTGGACTCCAAAAATTGCACTATCCTCTATTTTAGCAGTGATTCCATTAGTTTGCTCACCATAAAGGTCAGACTAACTGTCCTGTAGTTCCCAGCCTTCTTGATTCTTCCACTTTTATGAATAGGAACCATATCCGTCCTTTTCCAATCCTCCAGAACTACGCCAGACTCTAAAGAATCATTCAAAATTTCAGCCAGTGGAGCTGCCAGGACATGTCTAATAGGAATGTGAGTTTGTTGGCCAATTTGTTTCATTCTTTTTGGCAATACACATGTATTTCACAAATGGATAGTAGATGCACAAAACTGATGATATGCTCATATGTAGGCTGCCACCCACATATGCGCATACCATCAGTTTTGCACGACTATTCTCCATTCGTGAGATATGTGTGTACCATTGAAACGAATCAACCAACGATGAATATCCTTAATCTCTAATTTCCCTTAGTACCCTCGGATGTATCTCATCTGGCCCCATCACCTTATCTACTTTAGTTAGCTCCTCACAATACACTATTCTGAAAATCAATTGAGGATTACCTCACTTCCAATCTTATTTGTGTTTGTTTTATGTGGGCCTGCTCCAGGTCCTTCCACGGTGAACACTGAATAAAAATACTTGTTAAATAATTTTGTTTTTCCTCATCAGCCTCTATATATTTTTGAGATAAGGACCTAAGGGGCTAACCCTTATTAGGAATTTTCCCATTTGAGAAAGAAGTTTAAGAATTTGACTGAAGTAGAGTTTTGTGTTTGGGGATATTCTTAGACCTTTTGATTGCCTTTATCCTGGAACCCCATTGCAGTTACCAAACATTACAAGGTGAGAATGTTTTCTCCATGGATAATGGTGCAAGGGAAGTGAGAAGTGCATTGACACCTAAGATAGAGAAATTGACAATAATATTAATTGATGAAAAACAAGCCCTTTATTAAGAATGCCCGACTCTGGCCGAGTTTCGCTCTTTTGCACAGAGCTGCCTCAGGGGCAACTAAAAATAGACATATGAATAATTAAAAACAAAATAAATAACATATATAAATGTACATACTCAAAATATACAGTACATAAAATAAAACATATATGTATGTCATAAAATGGTCATGTCTCAAAACAACAAAAATAAATCAAAACTAAAAACAACTCCATATATAAGTGTACAGACTTATGAATGTGGTAAATAAAAAGACAACATATATGTATGGCAGACATCAAAATGGTACAGAAGTTGAATCAAAGCAAACGGATTGGAGGGGCTGTCTTTGTGTCATAAATAATTACAAATATACTAATAAATAATAGAGTCAATAATGGTTAGAAACCAAATTGGAAAAAATTATGAAATATTAGGGGTAGATTTTAAAAAATTGCGCGTTCAGGTACTTTTGTTGGCGCACCAGTCACAAACAAAAGTACGCTGGATTTTAGTAGATACGCGCGTAGCCGCGCGTATCTGCTAAAATCCAGGATCGGTGCACGCAAGGCTGCTGATTTTGGGCAGCCGGCGCGCGCCGAGCCACACAGCCTGCCTCCGTTCCCTCCGAGGCCGCTCCGAAATCGGAGCGGCCTCGGAGGGAACCCTCTTTCGCCCTCCCCTCACCTTCCCCTCCCTTCCTCTACCTAACCCACCCCCCCGGCCCTATCTAAACCCCCCCTACCTTTGTCGATGGATTTACGCCTCCCTCTGGGAGGCGTAAATCCCCGCGCGCCAGCGGGCTGCTGGCGCGCCGAGACGCAACCCGGGGCGGTTCCGGAGGGCGCGGCCACGCCCCCGGGCCGCCCCGGGCCGAAACCACGCCCCCGGGCCCGCCCCCAAAACGCTGCGTCGATCGGCCCCGCCCCCGCCCCGACACGCCCCCGACAAAAAACCCCGGGACTTACGCGAGTCCCGGGGCTCTGCGCACGCCGGCAGGCCTATGGAAAATAGGCGCGCCAGCGCGCAAGGCCCTGCTCGCGTAAATCCAGCCGGATTTACGCGAGCAGGGCTTTTAAAATCCGCCCCATAGTAATTGCAATAACATTAAGCATGATGCTTACTTGATGGAACCAAGACTTGGATTGAATGATATTCTTACATCCAACAAAAAGCAAAAGTGAATATAGTAAATAAAAAATGAAATAATAAAGAAAGGGGTAGATTTTCAAAAAATGCGCGTTCGCGTACTTTTGTTGGCGCACCAGTCGCAAACAAAAGTACGCTGGATTTTAGTAGATACGCGTGTAGCCGCGCGTATCTGCTAAAATCCAGGATCGGCGCGCGCAAGGCTGCCGATTTTGGGCAGCCGGCGCGCGCCGAGCCGCGCAGCCTGCCTCCATTCCCTCCAAGGCCGCTCCGAAATCGGAGCGGCCTCGGAGGGAACTCGCTTTCGCCCTCCCCTCACCTTCCCCTCCCTTCCTCTATCTAACCCACCCCCCCGGCCCTATCTAAACCCCCCCACTACCTTTGTCCGGGGATTTATGCCTCCCGGAGGGAGAAGTAAATCCCCGCGCGCCAGCAGGCCGCTAGCGCGCCAAGACGCGACCCGGGGGCGGTTCCGGAGGGTGCGGCCATGCCCCCGGACCGCCTGGGCCGAAACCATGCCCCCGGGCCCGCCCCCGAAATGCCGCATCCCGCCCCCAAAACGCTGTGTCGATCGGCCCCGCCCCCGACACGCCCCCGACAAAAAACCCCGGGACTTACGCGAGTTCCGGGGCTCTGCGCGCGCTGGCAGGCCTATGGAAAATAGGCGCGCCGGCGCGCAAGGCCCTGCTTGCGTAAATCCGGGCGGATTTACGCAAGCAGGGCTTTTAAAATCCGCCCCAAAATGAAAAAAATGAACAAAATGAAAAAAATGAAAAAAAAAAACGTGAATGATGAAAAATTGTAAAGGACTACCTCCAGCGTGGTTGAGTTTGTATCAAATCAGAAGAGCGAAACTCGGCCAGAGTCGGGCATTCTTAATAAAGGGCTTGTTTTTCATCATCCGATTCCTATTGTCTTCATTGTTACACAGCCTATTGGATCGGCTACCGCTTTGTTTTTTGGGTCCAATAATATTAATTGCCATCATTTTTCTAATGCTATTTTTGATATTGTGGCCTGACTCATCCTTTTTAAGTTAAAGACTATGTCATCTGAATACCTATTACAGACTCAAGAATGTTTTTTTTCTACCAGTTCAAGCCTTTCTGTCGTATTAGGGAATGGAAGCACCCCTTTGTTCCTCCAAGTTTCTCCCAATTTTTCCAATTTTGGCTTCCCTGCTATGGTTTTTCACTATTTGGCAACTTATTTTATTTATTTATTTATTTATTTATTTATTTATTTAGTGTATTTAGCTCATGCCCTTTCATTGTAGCTCAAAGTGAGTTACATTCAGGTACAGTAGATATTTTTCCTGTACCCACAATCTAAGTGGGTACCTGAGCCAATGGAGGGTGAAGTGACTTGCCTAACACTATGTAACAGTGCTGTACATCCTGAACTGTGCATTTTAACTTACAGGTGGCCCTTGCTTGGCTGTTATTAAAATCAGCTTTAAAACAGCTGCCAGGAAAACGTATGTGCAATATGCCAGAATATCTTGTTGGTGTGGTAGGTTCCTTCATTTACAATCAAAGCAGTGGTCTACAGAATGCCTTCCGATTTGGAAGGCAAACTGTCAAAACATTTATTTCAATGAAGTGGAAGCACTTCATAACTGAAAACATTTGATTCCCATTTTCCAACTGAGATGTAGAGAAATACTGTCTGTAATTGTTTTCTGTTTGCTAGCTTTTTAAGCACAATGCCAGCCTCTGATACATTCCATACCTCACTCAATGTCTTTCACTATTATCCATATTCTTATACTGCATCGCCCTGGACATTTATTAATACAGATGGGACAGATGGAGGAGTAGTTTCCCTGTGAAACTTTAGATGGGTGCTGCTAATTTGATTTTCACATACTGCAAAACTGCATGGGAAATGTCCTTTAAGGGTAATTTTCAAAGCACTCCAATTTATCCCTCCAAATTTATCCACACACAATTACATGGGCTATTCTGCGCACAGAAAAGGTTTGAGAAAATGTGTGCATATTTTTGAAAACACAAAAGTACTCGTATATGTCCCAACTCCTCTCCCGGGATCACCTCTGCTCAGTCCGGTAAATTAATGCACGAACAGGATACCCACATACTGGGCGGGCAATTTTGTAACAGACCATTTCTGCAGATAAAATGCTTTTATACCCACAGAAATGGCTTTTAAAATTGCCTTCCCTGTGTAGAGGCAAAGGGAAATATATAAAGAATCGACTTTCATTGTGAAACAGGAAAGCAGGGTAATGGATGTTCCTGTTCTTACAGTGCAGAAGGCGAGTATGGCTTTTTATCTCTGACAGTCTTATAAAACAGGCCTTCTATTAAAGTACTGACAATTTAATTTTATTACTAGGTAGATGTAAATAAGGTTATAAATTAATGCCTCTTTCAGTGTCTGCTATCTAACCAGAAGAGTGACTGTAAAGGCCCAATTTAAATGGCCTTTTTACAGCACTGTTAGGTTAATCCATTTCAAGGAAATCATTTGTCTCATCTTGGCTCTTGGGAGATAATCCTATCTTGTGCTATATTTAAGAACTGATTTACTAATAAGTTCCTTTAATAGAAGAATGACTACTGGAAAATATGAATTCTTGAGAGTCCAGGGAGAAGTATAGCACATAATAGGACTGAAGGGGAGTACCCTGGCAATGCTGTTAATAACCAACAGCCCACTGAATGATATCTCTGGAAATAGGGGTTAGAAAAAAAGCTGAAAATATTTAGAATTAATTTCTGTGTATTGACATCCATTTTTCAGGTTAGGATATTGTAGTGTGACTGAGTTCAAATATATATTACTTTTAGTAGAATAAAATTACCTACAAAATATCTGTTTCTGAGCCATCAGGGTTCCTCGGAGCACTGGACTCAAACATGACCCCTGTTGTGCCCTGGTTATCATGGGTGGGCCTGACCAGCCTCCTGGGAATTCAGAACAGCTCTGCTGCCAGGCAGATACCAGTGACAGTGTCATTACATCACATCAAACTATGATCTTTGGTCTGTGCGATTGATGACAAGCTGTAAAATTATTTCATCCATTGCCATGTCATGCTCATTGAGCGCAAGACAGAATATGAAGCAATAAATACTAATAGTTAAAAATTGCTCCACCTGAAGAAAGCAGTTAATGTTTCTGGTTGAATGAAAACATTTTTTTCTGAAGGCTCTTCCCTGACATAATGTACTTTTCTATATCAAAATGATACAACAATGTATGGCCCAAATGAAGTCAGAATGCAGCAAACTATAGTGTCAATTTCACTCAACTTTACAAAATCCGTCAATAGAAAATACACTTTCTTACTAGTAAAATATATCAAAGGTTTGCTGTCTTCCAGTGATGCTTTCATCTCCCTCAATGGCTATCAACTATTATAAAGTGCTACAAACCATAGGAAGGCAAAAATCATCTCACATGATTAAACTTGGTCTCGTTTTTACTTAGAAGGGTGAATTTCCAAGACTGCTGATCAGAAGCAAGTTTGGCAACCTTTCTTCCTTTCTGATGTTTATTTCCCTGGGCCCAGTGATAGCTGGGGCATGAAGATGGCTGCAGATAGAAAGACAATGCTAGCGTCCTTCTGGAACTGAACAAGCAGCATCTCCCTCTCTCACTGTAAGACAGAATTCTATCTTCAGGCCTCACAGTGCCAGATGGAGACATATTTGGTAAAGGCAGCTAAATGTGCAAGATATGCTCAGGACAAGAAGTAGGATTAGGGGGGAAGGCTGAGATGCTTTATTTTCCTCCTGTTCACTCTCCTTTCTGTATCATTTATTTTCCATTATCCCAGCCTTTATTCTCTGCTAAAAATCTTGGTGTATCCTTTGATCCCCTCGGATTCTCTTGTTTCTTCTCCTTCTACGACACCAAAACCATGCCAAAGTAAATCATGCAGTATACTTTATTGTAAATTTGCCCCTTTCTTTCATAAGTTATTGCAAAACTGCTAGTTCACAGGCTGATTCTCAGTAAACTTGTCTTACACAATCTACTCCTGTTTAGCTTTTCCTATTTCCATGGCCAGAACTGGTGGGTGGGGATGTGGGGTAGGGCAGGGGGCTAGTATCATGTCCAAGGGGCCATCATAGGCAGGGCTGCTTTTACCAATGGGCAATACAGGGGGGCTATTGCATGAGTGCACAGGATTCTGTCCTGACTGTATTAAGTCAGTGCCCTGAATCTCAGATGAACAGCCCTCTGCTTCCTGCTCCAGCCCTCCCTTTCTAGGCAGCATACAAGGAACACTGTTGGGGCAGGGGTCAGGGGTGAACCTGCAGCAGTCAGAGCACAGAGCCTTCTGCTCCCTAATCCAACCCCTCCTCTCCTTCCCCTCTTCCCTCCTGACTATGGGGTGGGGGAGGGAGGAATGAAGCTGGAACGGATAGCAGAACAAAGAAAAATTCAGTTTTTCTCTGCATATTTCTATTTCTGATTTGTGATCCCTTATTCCATATTTGCTGATGGTCTATGTTCTGTATATATGACCAATGTGAAGTATTCTCCTAGCTTGTAGGTTCTGTGTAGGTATCTGTAGCAGTCCAGATTGTTCTGTTTCCCACTAGAAGGTGCACTGATGTTTTAGGACCTGGTGGATTATTTGCAGTGTTACCTTTTCATACATGTTTCTTGCTATTTGAATAGTGGGAGTTAGTGCTGTTTTGGTCATGAAAGGACTTTGTTTCATTAGGTCGCACCAAGGGACCCGGATAAACTGGAGGTGCTTCAGGGCCACTGAGGACTGTGCCTTATCCCTCTCTGCTGGTAACAGCTTTTCTGCTGCAGATTCTTTTTCTGCCCGCACTGCACTCTGCACATTAAGTCCTGTGCTAACAGTTTCTTGATCTGCTGCTGGCTTTCTACAGCCCACACTCATCATAGTGACATCTTCAGGACAAGCTGAGGGACCCGGATAAAGGCAAGGTGCTTTAGGCGGGGGCCTTTGCCAAAGGGCCCATCCTTTTGTGTGCCCTTTAGTGAGTTGCTGGATGCTGGAAATAGTACTTTGAGGGAAATTGTGTAAGTTCAGGCATGTGCTCATTGTCTATGTTTTTTTTTGGGGGGAGGGGGGGCAGACAATGGTGGTGGGTAGGAGTGTGTGGTGGTGGTTAGCAGTATGGACAATAAAGGATCTGTTACCTGTAATAGTGAAAGGTAGAATGTATGCAGGCTTGCCCAGGCCTAATGTATTGGATATGTTAATACAGGATCAGTCAAGGATAAAGAAAGCTATATATAAATGGCCTAATTTTAATTCCCCAGCGCGTGCCACTACCGTGAGACACGCACGTGGCTGGGCCACGCGCATACCAAGCACATTTTCAAAGCGGCCCAGCCACACGCGTATCTGCTGGTATGCACGGAAGAGCCAGGTTGCAAAAAAAGAGGTGGACCGGGGGTGGGGTCTGGGCGGGGGCCAGCTGGCCGGAGCATAGAACTTACTACTGTTCGGGAGAGTAGGTAAGTTCCAAAATAAAAAAAAATTAGGTTAGTTGGGGGGGGTTTAGGGGTCGGGGCAGAGAAGGGAAAAGGGAGGCAGGTTAGCTAGGGGGTTTAGGAAGTTCCCTCCCAGTCCACTCCTTTATTGGAGTAGACTGGGAAGGAGCTGGGGAAAGGCCTAGTCATGTCAGCGCGTTTGTTAAAACATTCCCCCCCCTTGCACGTGCGAGTTGCACATGCGTGTGCCGATATAAAATTTGCGCTCACATATGCGCACGGCTATCGAATTTTATAACATGTGCACCGCGACGTGCGCATGTTATAAAATCAGCGAGTCCATGTGTGTGCGCTGGGAACCAAGCGCACATGGATGCCCGTGCAGCCTTTTTAAAATGTACCCTTAAATGTCATTGCCCAGTCAAAACTTGGCGTTCTGTTTATAACTGAATCCGGGCATAAAGAATGTGACATTTTTCAACTGAACCAACTATGCCCACTGTGATTTGGTTACATTCAACGTGGTCATTTATGGAAGAGAGGTGGTGGAATATTAATTATCTACAAAAGTAGCTTGATCATTAGCCCACCTACCTGACAGAATCATTAGTAGTTAGAGTGCAAAATTGGACTATCTGTGTACTAAATTGTCCATTGGGATACACAGTGAACCAATTACAGCAATTTGCTGAATATCTAACCTCTATCCACTTATGGTTGGGAAAAACATTGTGAGGCCCCTGCCTGCCCTTGCGCACGCCGAGCCTATCTTGCATAGGCCAATTTTCTTGTTTTTCATATATAATTTTATGTAGGATGGAGAGTACTTTGTATTCAATCCTGAATCTTATTGGTAGCCAGTGTAGTGAAATAAGTATTGGAGTGATGTGGTCATGCTTTTTAGATCCAGTTAGGATTCTTGCAGCTGCGTTCTGTAGGATCTGGAGTGGGCGAATAGTGTTTAGAGGTAAGTTGAAAAGGAGCGAGTTACAGTAATCTGTGTTGGAGAAAATTAGTAATTGGAGGACTGATCTGAAGTCATTGTTGGAAAGAAAAGGTTTTAAATGATGGAGTGTAAGTAGTTTATGATATCCATCTTTGATTTTTGTTGTGATATGGTTTTTGAAAGAAAGTTCCCTGTCAATTATTACTCCGAGGTTGCGAGCATGATTGATTGGAGATATAACCGTATTTTGGTTCATTAGGCTGAGTGGTGGATTTGAGGAGAGTTGTTCCTTCTGTCTAATAAGATCAATTCAGTCTTGTTGAAGTTGAGGATGAGTTTTAAGTTGGTTAGTATTTCCTTTATATTGTTTAGGTAAGTTGCTGTTAATTTGTATGTTTCTTCTAGTGATTTTTTTTATTGGGAATAATATTTGAATATCATCAGCATAGATGAAGTGGGTCAGATTGAGATTTGATAGGAAGTGGCATAATGGAAGCAGGTAGATGTTAAAGAGTGTCGCTGACAGATCGGATCCTTGGGGAACTCCAGTGTTTAGATTGATTTTCTTTGAGAGGGAATCATTGAGTAGCACTTGGTAGGATCTTTGAGATAGGTAAGAGGAGAACCATTGTACGGTTGTTTCTTTAGCTCCAATTTCGAATAGACGGTCAATCATGATGGAGTGGTTTACTGTATCAAAGGCTGCAGATAGGTCGAGTAGGATTAGAAGGTAGCTGTGACCTTTTTCAAAACCTTTGAGTACGAAGTCGTTCATTGCTAGTAGTAGCGTCTCAGTATTCAGTTGTTTTCTGAAGCCAAATTGAACGGGTAGCAGGATGTTGTTTTCTTCTAGATGGTCAGTGAGCTGTGTGTGAACAACTTTCTCAATGATTTTGGCAATGATTGGGAGGTTTGATATGGGTTGGTAGTTCATTGGGTTTTCTGGATCAAGATTATTCTTTTTCAGAATGAGTTTGATGATTGCCGATAGTTTCCTTCCATGAGGGAGAGGTTTACGATTTCAGTTATTGTCTTAGTTATTGGTGGTTCGAGATTTTTTATCGTTGTAATGGGTAGGCATCAATAGGGTGTTTGGCTGGGTTCATTTTTTTAATGATCATTTGGACTTCTACAGAAGATGTTGTCTCAAAGTTGGGTCAGTTTTTTGTTTGAATGTTTGGTATTTTCTGGTCTTGTGAGTCATTTTTTAGGTTGATGTTTATGAGGATTTTGATTTTTTTCATTAAAGAAGTCTGCGAAGTCATTACTAGTGATCTTTGGTATTGATTGTGGTTGATCATCGTAAGGTGATTTGGTTAGGCTTTTTACTATGTGGAAGAGCATTTTAGGGTTCTGTTGGTATTTGTTTATTTTGTTAGTGTAGAAGTCTTTTTTTTTTTTTTTAAGATATTTTTCTTTTTCCTAGTCTATCTCCAAAAATCACAGATGACACATTCATCAGATATTATGATATGATTTCTGGAACATATTTGTATATTATATAGATATATATATATATATATTTACAAATAATGTTTAATATTTTAAAGTATGCTGTCCAATTATGTGATTTTACAGGATTGTTCTGAGAAGGGTTATAATGGGGACATGATTGTTGAGTTTATTTATCCAAATCTCAGGGAGCCTATGGGCCTGAAAATTAGTTGGGGGGCGGGGGGGAGGCTGAAGGCCCTAGGGAAGTGATTCATATTCCTGTCTTGGGGGACCCCCAGCCAGTCAAGTTTTCAGGATATTTGCAATTAAAAAGCTTGTGTAGCAGAGGGCCTGTGGACATATGATGGCTCACAGGCCCCATGCTGTTTTGAGTTTCTGCAGCTATCGCTGCTGATGCTGTACAAAACTCTACAGCACTGCAGCCCGAAGAGCATAAGATGGAGGAGAGAAAAAGAAAAGAGGATGGGGTGAAGGCTTGTGTTAAAGAAAAATACTGTCATAAAGTTATGATTTGTTTATGGGCATTGCATATGGTTTTATGTCACTGGGAGGACAGTTCTTGCTTCATGCTTTGTGGCTCTCACCTTTTTGCCCCTTAGTATTACAGAAAGTACAACTTAGATGCCATTAATGTGCACAAGGTCAATACATAACTTGCTACTGAGTACTGCAGTAACACAGAAAGAAAATGAAGGCTTGAGGGATGTTTGTAGGATGTTAGGCAGTTCCCCCCCTCCTTCGCTACACAGCCCTCCCTTTCTCTAATTTGAAACCTGCAAGCTTCAAGGTCATGAGTACAAAATGGAGACACAACTTAATTAAAAGCATAAAGCTAATACTTACTTAAAGCCAGCTAGCATACTGAGAGTTAAAATTTGACCTTGACAGGCTGCAACAGTCCAGCAGAGCAAACGATCTGCTAATAGCTGAGCACTGAAACATCTGGCAACTGCCTAGGCCTTCAGGGATACACTTTAGCTTGTGGGATGCACAACAGTAGTGATTACTTGTTACATGAAACTTGTGCTGATTTCTGGCTATTATTTTGGGGTGTTTCACAAATAATGATTAGCAGCAGAGAACGAAGACAGAAAGTCCACCATCTTAGAGAACATATGCAGTAAGTTTTTCCTATCAGTAGCTTGGCAATATTTCAGGAACGTTAGACAAAGAAATCCCTTCTGAGCATGTGTAGTCCAAAAGATATATAACTTCAGTACACAGAAGAATATATGAATTCTTGTCAGGAGCTACACAGAATAGCACGACCAGATTGGCAGAGACCCAGAATTCCCTGCGCAGTCCAGCCTTCCACAAGAGAACTGCTTGATTACCAATGACTGAGAAGTTTTTAGAAGGCATTTTTCAGGAAAGTGGTAACTTTTGCTAGGCCTTTGTATATACTTATACCCTATTAGTTGGGGAATTTACTCTTGCTTATTGTACTGATATATTGTATATATTTTGCTTTATTTGTTTCAGGTGTTCTCATACGCACCTGTTCTGTACATATATTATACAGAAAATATAGCTTTTCATTGTTTCACATAAGAAATAGTGAGTGTTGTTATTCTCTTTGTTTGCTCCTGGTTCTTCAGCCTGAACACCCCCCAGTTTACTCACCTCTCTCACCCAGTTGGTATCTGGCAATAAATCCTTTTATTCTCATTTACACCAGATAATTAGCAGCTGTAAATATACGCAAGTAACAGACACAGGTGCCTTGTTTGGGAAGGCTCTAAAATAGCAACTTATACATGTAAATGCTGGCCCCACCCAGGAACGTTCCTGGATTGCCCCTTTTTTGCACATACTATTATGCTCGTGCATGCACATATGGACGCGGTTGTCAACCCTTTATAACATACATGGTATTTGTGCATGGGCCACATACATGCACATATGTGGCCCTGTTTGGATGAATATCTCTTTTAAAATTCACATTTATGAGCTTTAATTTCCTTCTCCAACCAGACATGGCAATTTTTAAACAGGCACGTGGGTACATATGTACGCGCATTCCTCGGCCTGCACCCCGGGACACAGACATTTTATAGCATGCATGCATAATAATCCGACTGCACCCGCCAGATGGGTATTTTTAAGCTCATACAAATCTACCTGATTTTCAAACATAAAGTATCTTTGTAAACTGAATTTGAGGTCTAAAAGCATGTTTGTACCCATAGGTGTTGTTGAATAAATTCTGTGCATTAGTGGAATTTGTACTATGTATGTACATTCTGTACCTTACTCTGAATATCTCGGTAGTAGTGCAAGTCACAAATTTTTATAATAAATAGAAGCCTCTGAAAAATCATCTAGAATGCCTCTTTTTCATACAACTAAAAGTATATGCATTGTGAATGTATACATGTACTCTTTTGCAAATGATAATTCACCTACATATATCAGGTGTGTAGATCATCTCAGCTATACCTTTGAGAATTTACCCCATAAACACATACACACATTTTTAAAATCATGTTCATATTTATGATTATGGCCTTATGAAAATCCCAGCTTGTGAGAACCACAATCTTTTCTTCTCAGCTTTTCTGTATTTGATGAGAAAATGGTTCACCTCTTTCTCTGCTTGGATGCAAGATCAACAAGTTCAACTCAGTACATTGGAAATTCGGGAGTCAGGGTAAGAAGGTGGCAATGTAATGGCCTATAAGCTCTCTACCATGATTTTCATTAGGAACAGATAAACATCAGTTAATAAAACCAAGGTTGTTTTCTCGCTGCAGAGATTCACTTCATATTAGCCATCACTGTTAGAAAAATAGGGCCCCAGTTGCTATTTGCTTTTATTTTCTCTGCTTGATAAGACAATTCAACTGAACCAAGTACTGCAATAATTGGGTGAGAGTAATGAGCTGGAAAGCAAGAGACCAGAGATCAAATTCTGCAAAGTGATACACATAGGGAAAAAATAACCCCATCTGCAGGTATACAATGCTGGGTTCCATATTAAGATTCATCAGCCAGTAAAAGGATCTTATAGTCCTTCTGGACAATAAATTGAAATCCTTGGCTCAGTGTGCTGCAGCAGTCAAAGAAGCAAATAGAATGTCAGGAATGATCCGAAAAGCAATGAAAAATAAAATATATTGCTTCTGTATCGATCCATAATGTGACCACACCTTGAGTATTGTGTGCAATTCTGATAGCCTCATCTCGAGGAAGATAAAGTGGAACTAGAAAAAGTACAGAGAAGGACAATAAAAATGATAAAGGGGATGAAAAGGCTAAACAGGCTAGGACTCTTAAGTTTGGAAAAGAGACAGCTGAGAGGGGACATGTTAGAAGTTTATAAAATCACGAGTCAGGTGGAACAGGAGAATGAAGAACGGTTATTTGGCCTTTCAAATAATAATAAATCAAGGGGACACACCATGAAACTAACCACCAGCAGATTTAAAACAAATCATAGTAAGTACTTTTTCACTTAGGAACAATCAATCTGTGGAATCTATTGCCAGAGGACACAGTCAAAGCAACTAGCATAGGGGGTTTAAAAGAGGTTTGAAGAAGTTCCAAGAGAAAAAGCCATAAAACATTATTAGCCAAGTAGACTAGGGAAAGCCACTGCTATTCCTGGGATTGAGAAACGAGAAACAAGAAACACATCTATTTTTAGGGATCAGCCGGGTACTCGTGACCCAGACTGGCTACTATCAGAGACAGGATATTAGGCTCGTTGGACCTTAGTCTGACCTAGTATTGCATGCATCTCCCAATGATGTTGCTTGTGATCTTGGCCAACTCACATCATCTCCTGTTGGTTTGGGTATGACAAGCTTTTTTGGCCAAGGATTTGTTATACTCCTTTGTAATCTGCTGTAGAGTGTTATATAAATGTCAAAACAAATAAAAATCAAATTAAAAATTCTTTTAAACTCCAAACAGCATTTATATTGCATAACACTGTGATTTCAATTAGGTTGTGTGATCTCTAACAGCTTTTGACACTTCTTAAAAATCTAGAAAGAAGCTTTTCACATTGTGCAGAAATCGCACAGGAATATACCAGTAATGCTGTGGCCAAATGCAGAATGAAAACCGATGGAATTGTCAGCAGTAAAAAAAAAAATAACTTCACAACCTTCAAACATCAGTAATTAGTCATTTAGAAAAACCCCTGTCTGGTGTTTAATTCATATGGTCTTTTATATGAAAACTTCAAGAGTCTGAACATTGTGGGGTAGATTTTCAACGGGATATGCGTGTACCCCCCGAAAACCTACCCCAAACCCCCCTGCACGCGCCGAGCCTATTTTGCATAGGCTCGGCGCGCGCACAAGCCCCGGGAGGTGCGTAAGTCCCGGGGCTTGCATGGAGGGGCGTGCCGGGGGGCGTGGCGGTCATGACGTGGCGTTTCGGGGACGGCGCCGCGAGCGTGGTTTCGGCCCGGGGGCGTTCCGGGGGTGTGGCTGCGCTCTCCGGAATAGCCCCTGGGTCGGGTGATGGCGCGCCAGCAGCCCGCTGGCGTGTGCAGATTTACGCCTGCCTCTGGCAGGCGTAAATCTGGCGATAAAGGTAGGGGGGGGGTTTAGATAGGGCCGGGGGGGTGGGTTAGGTAGGGGAAGGGAGGGGAAGGAGAAAGAAAGTTCCCTCCGAGGCTGCTCCGATTTCGGGATCGGCGTGCGCAGGCTGCCCAAAATTGGCAGCCTTGCGCGCGCCGATCCCGGATTTTCATGGCTACGCGCGTATCTATTGAAATCCCGCGTACTCTTGTTCGCTCCTGGTGCGCGAACAAAAGTACGCGTTTGCGCTAAATTATAAAATCTACCCCAGTATGTTATTGTTTTACTAGTGGTAAAAGCCCATCCAAAGAGAGGGAATACTGTGAAGGTAGGACATGTATAATTGAGAGATGTGGTAGTAGAGAGTGCAGGCTGAGTTTGGGTGTACCTTGCAGTAGTAGAGAGAGAGGGGCAAAGCTGAAGAGACAGTCAGAGAGAGGGGTGGAGCTCAGTTTCCATATGTAGTAGTAGTCAGTGGATTGGACAATATGGGGGGAGGCAGAACTGGCCACTGGGGCAAAGCTGGAGAATACAGGGAGAGGGAGTAGCAGAGCTCAATTTCTATACAGAGAGAAGGGCGGAGTTGGAGAGTACAGGGAGAGGGGCAGAGTTCAATTTGCATAGGAGCGATGCAGGTGCATGGCAAGTTTACCCTTTATTGCAGTTATATATGGCTCTCTTGTTTCCCTATAATTGGAATTTAGCAGGTCTCTAGGGTTTCTTGGAGGGAATGGATGGCAAAGTAATATAGAAAAGAATGACAAACCTTTCCATTGTACAGCGTCACTTTCCAGCCTTATCAAAATAAAAATTCTTATAAAATGTTCAAAGGCTCGCTTGTAATGTGAAAATCTAAATAGGCTCATGCCACCAGTCACATTATGCTGCTGTTCAAGGAATAATGTGGCATACTTTTCATTTGCAACCAGACTGTCAGCCTGGAATTGAGAACACAGAAACATAGTTTATGATGGCAGAAAAAGACCAAATGCCACCATCCAGTCTGCCCAGTTCTTCCTGCCTACTCTGCAAGGATAGAGCTTAGCCTCCATCTGAAAAGTGAGATGGTTTATAGGATACCACTGCTAATCCAGGACAGTGTTTGTCGTCCACCTCACTCTTCCTCCCTTTCTTCCTGAATAGGTTGTGGCCCAGAATAACTGCAAGCCAGTTGTGGTTTTCCAGGTAATACGTCTCCACGAGAGTCACTATAAACCCAAATCCCTCTTTTCCACGACTGCCACTAGATCCGGGATTTTATTTCCTCTGCTATGGGCTTGAGGAAGTATGCATAGATTTCGCCCTTTTTTCCCCATGCCAATACAAGTATTTAATGTTTTACTTACCTGAGGGTTTTTTTTGGTCAAGGAAGGATGAAAGAAAAAATAGCAAATATAGTAAAATGGGTGGACTCAGCTTTTTTCATGTATGTTAGTGATAGGAAGAACTGCAAAAGGAACATTGTGGGGTGAAGGAGAGGAACATGTAGAGAGTGAGGAGTATAAAAATAGAAATGCTTAACAAGGATTTCTGTTCAGTGCTCACCGAGGAACAGTCAGGAGAAGGACCACAGAAAAGGGACACAGATTGGAAGTGAGGCAAACCTCAAATGATTATCAGAAAAGTGTGATCATGAGGCACTAGCTAAAGTGATGGCAAAAATGCAAGGGAACTGCGAGAACGTACAGAAGTCCTTGGCACCTCCACTGCCCGACCTTTTCAACGCTTCTTTAGAGTCAAAAGTAGATCCGGAGGACTGGAGACAGGCAGATGTGGATCCTCTTCACAAAAGGGGAAGTAAGGAAGAGAATGAGAGCCTCAGATCGGTTAGTCTGAGCACTGTAGTAAGCAAATTAATGGAATCGCTGCAGGGGATGGGGCAGTTTCTGGAATCCAATGGATTACAAGATTCAAGGCAGCATGATTTTTTTTTTTTTTAATCAGAGATATGTTTTGTGAGATCAATCTGATCAATTTCTTTGACCGAGTGACCAAAGAACTGGATCAGGGGAGAACTTAAGATGAGTGTACTTGGATTTCAGTAAAGCCTTTGACACAGTTCTGAGTAGGTGACTTATAAAATTAAGTTTCTTTGGTAAGGGAATGACTGGGTTAGACACTGGTTAAATGGGAGGCAGAAAAGGGTAGTGGTAAATGAAGTTCAGGGATCAGTTCTTGGACCGATTATTTTCAACATTTTCATAAGCGATATTCACAAAGGAATATTGGGAAAGGATGATATTAAAATCTGCAACAGGGCAGACACCCTAGAAGGTGTGGAAAATATGAGGAGGGATCTAGGGAAACTTGAGGAATGGTTTAGAAGCTGGCAGCTAAGATTTAATACTAAAATATTCAGGGCCGTGCATTTGTGCTGAACAAACCAAGGGAGTGGTACAGTACAGAGGAGTGAAATTCTTGCATGCATGAATTTAAGGGCACATTTTAAAAGCCCTACACGCGGCAAATCTGGGAGATACACGCGTGACTGGGTACATGCGTGGGCCACATGGATTTTAAGAGGCCCGCAGCCATGTGTGTATCTCCTGGTACGCAGGCTGGGGGCAGACTGGGAAAGCGCCATTAAGTCAGAGTCGCGCCCCTGGGAACCGAGAACTGCATAACTTCCTGCAGCTATGGACTGTAAGTAGTAAAATAAAAAAATTTAGGGTACTCAGTGGGGTTTTAGGGGTCAGGGCTAGTAGGGTAAAAGGAAGGCAGGTTAGGTAGGGGGTTTAGGAAGTCCGCTCCTTTACAGGCTGGGAGGGAACGGGGAAATAGGCCCTAATGCGTCGCCGTGCGCATCTACTACAATTCCCCCACTTATGTGCTGAAGATGGCATTTGTGTACACATGTGCAAGTGCAAGCAGGTAGTGGATTTTATAACATGCATGCGTATATATGTGCGTATGTTATAAAACTGGTACGTCCGTGTGCCGACAAATACGCGCACGTGTGCGCAATTCTAAAAATCTACCTTTAAGAGCAGGATCTAGCGGTGACCATAGCTGATGATCTCAAAGTGGGCAAACAGATGGATAAAATGACAGCAAAAAATAGAAAGATGCTTGGAAGAACGGTCATCAGAAGAAAGGTGGTGATATTGCCCTTGTATAAGTTCCTGATGACACCTCATTTGGAATACTGTGTACAATCCTGCAGATTACAACTTCAAAAGGATATAAACCAGCTGGAGTTGGTCCATAGGGTGGCTACTAAATTGGTCAGTGGTCTTTGTTGTATGGGGACAGACTTAAAGATCTAACATGTATACCTTAGAGCAGAGATTCCCAAACATTTTTGAGAGGGTGGACCCCTTTTCAATCTCTAAAATTCTTGTCGACCCCTACATGCTTCTCTTTTATATATACCTGTAATTATGTGCCGTATATAGAGAAGCTATTAATGTAATAACAAAGAAATAATTATATACACACCAAACTCATTGATAATGTATAAAACATTAAATAATGCTTACTGATATAAACTGAATACATATAATTGCAAGGCACAGCTGTAAATGTGCAAGAATGTACTCATATTCAGTAACTTATGTAGTGAGGCAGCCACACAGCTTGATCTGTTTGGATCTGAAGCAACTGGATGGAATGGACTGGAGAAAGAGTAGAGGGGTGGGATAAAGAGACAGACTGGTGGAGATAGACTGGTAAAAGAAGAGAGAGAGTCTGGTAGGGATAGACTGGTAGAGGAAGAGAGAGAAAGACTGGTGGAGAGAGACAGCAACTGATGGGGATGGGCTCATGGAGAGAGAGAAACAGAGCAAATGGCAGGGATGGACTGGTGGAGGGAGAGAGAGAAAGTGCCTGGTGGGGCTGGACTGGTGGAGGGTGAGAGAAAGTGACTAGCGGCGCTGGGGTGGTGGAGGGTGAGAGAGAGAGAGACTTGCGGGGATGGACTGGTGGAGTGAGAGGGAGTTTGGTTGGGATGGATCATGGGGCAAAGACAGAATGAGACACAGGTGGAGAAGGGAGAATGAGGAATGTTTAAGACAGGATCACCTCTCTAAAACATAGATGTTGAGAGAGGTTTGATGTACATATTTCCCTCTCAAACCCCCCCAATCATGGTATTTTTAAAAAAATTATAATTATTATTTTGAAGAAAATCACCTATTAAAGGGAAACCACCTTGTTAGTTTGATGTTGGTACCTCTCTGTTACCAAATTCGATATATGCAGAGAGAATACCCCCGTTCATAAAGCAAGAAGCACTGCTACAAACATTTTGCACAAACACATCGCAAGGTACTGGGGATACATGTAGCATCTCTAGTTAAAAGAACTTTCTAAGTAACAAAAAAAAAACCCTGGCCAGTTTCAACCACTAAGTAAAACTACCACTAAAATTATTCAAGAGCATCAATCAAAAATTCTTCTATATAGGAGTGGGACAAATCCCAATATAAAACCTGCACCTCAAGTTCTACAATACCCTGCATTCACAGAAACTCCCCCAACAAAGGGTGCAGGGCAGAACAAGGACATTTCCCCTTAGCACTTGCCACAGAAAAATAATATTCAAACTCAGATGTCACCTCAGTAACAGCAACACAAACTCCCTCCACTACCAGGAATATTGTATAATATAAAATCCTGCAAAAAATGTACTCAGAATGTATAGGAAATCTGCTATACCATAACATCCTAGCTACCAGACTCAAAAAGTAACCACCTTCCCTATAAAAAGGCAACACTGCAAACATTACATCAGGCCCTAAAACACCAATATATCTCTAATTAGGAAAACAGAACATGTCATGTTGCTATAGATCCCTAAATAGAAACTACACGCTAGCAAAACTCCTCACCTCAGTCACATGAAGAATACCAATCGCCAAATATAGAATATAGAGACCAAAAGTATAAATACAAATGTGCAGACAAAAACTGAACTGGAAATCTCAACAAGCCAGACTCTGAATGCATTGCAACAGTGAAAAAACAGAAACATCGCCATTCCTCATAAAACATCAAATTCAATCAAGAAATATTAAATATGAATAATATAAAACCATACTAATAAAAAGGCTTTTTCAAAACAATTGACATACACAACATCCAATAATTTAAATCTTATATACATTTTTAAATAACAATTAAAACTAATAAGGACATTCCCCACTCTCCATACTTCGGTACTTTTGATTTCCAGTCATCCTGAGATTGCTGTTGATTAGTAGGGGGTGGGAGGGAGGGCACACAAATTTTGTCCTCTCTATCATATACACACACATGTACACGTTCATTCTCACTCACACACACATGCTCACACAAACTCATTTCTTTTCTCTCATATGCATATACTCCCACACATACATGCTCTCTCTCTCTGTCTTACACACACTCACAAACACACACTCACAAACGCACACTCAAGCTCCCTCTCTCTCACACATACATGTTCCCTCTCATATACATACATGCTCACACACGACTCCTCTCATACACACGTTTTCATACACACATAAATGCTCCCTCTTTTTCACAAGCTCCCTCTTTCATATACACACGTTAATGCATACCCACATGTTCCCTTTCTCTCATACACACATGCTCTCTTGGATATATGTTTCATCTCACACACACATGCTCACATCACACTTCCTCTCTATCAATCATACATGATCTCACACACACACACACACACACACACACACTCCTTCTCTCACAAACACAGATGCTCTCATACACTCAGGCTCCCTCTCTCATACACACATGCTCATGCTCTCCCACTTACACACACACATGCTCTCTCCCTCTCAAATTCACACACACAGGCTCTCTCTCATGCAAATCCCCTCTCACCAGACTTCATCCAGCCTACCAATGGCCCCACAGTCTGCTTCGTACTTCTGCCTCCAGTGAGATAGGGTGCGCCAGTGGCCCTCTTCCTTCTTCTGCCACCAGTGGCTCAGCAGCCTGCTTCATCGTTCTGCCGCTGGTGAGATGGTATGCGCCAGCGGCCCTGTGGCTTTCTTCCTTCTTCTGCCACCAGCAAGATGTGGTGAGCTGGTGACCCAGCGGCACTCTTCCTTCTTCTGATGCTGGCAGCCCAGTGACCTCCTTCCTTCTGCTGCTGGTGAGATGGGATGCGCTGGTGGTCCAGCAGCCCTCGTCCTTCTTCTGCTGCCGGTGAGTTGGGGTGCATCGGCAGCCTGTCGGGCCTCCTTTACTCTGCAGCCAATGCGGTATGGGGTCCAATGCTGGCCTCTTAGGCTTCTTCTTGGTGCAGGCTTCACAGGCCCTCTGTTATGGTCTGGCAGACTCTTAGAGGTCCGCAAACCACAGGTTAAGAACCACTGCCTTAGAGGAAAAGTGGGATGGAGAGATATGATAGAGACATTTAAATACCTCATAGGTATCAAGGTACAGGAGACAAGCCTCTTTTAACAGACAGGAAACTCTGGAACGAAGGGTCAAGAGTAATAAAAGGAAATATTTCTTTACCGAAAGTATAGTGGATGCATGAAACAGCCTCCCATTGAGGTGGTGGAGACAAAAACAGTATCTAAATTAAAGAAAGCATGAGAGAAGCAGAGGGGATTTCTGTAGAAGTGGTCAGGATTATAGAGATGGGCAGATTAAAAAGGACATATGGTCCTTTTCTGCTGTCATGTTTCTATTTTACTATACCATCTTAGGCAGATGAACATACAAGATTCCCTGTTAGTTCATGGCCAGGGTTCTTTACTTCTCTTTGTAAGAAGCTAAGTCGCTATCAGTGTATCAGTATAACTGCTGTCCGAATATCCATCTTCCTAGATCTCCTATGTAGTTTTCTAGATAAACTTGGCTACATGAGCACCTATATCTATTATTGTAACTAATATAATCACCTACAACGTGTGACGTGTTCAGCATCATAGAAAGCAGCTTGGAACAATATTACTAGAATTCACACTTGGAGCAATGTGGCTACATTTTTGTATGCTGATACTCTAGCCTTCTGAATGGTTGTGTACAAATTTAATGCTTGCTATTGGGAAGTAAAACAGCAATATCATAACTGACTGAGGAAACAACAGCATTATATGATGGCTACAGAAGCCTAAGCAGACTTCTGCATGCAGACAAGTCAGGGAATATGTTGTCTGACCACAATAATATATTGCAGCATTGATGGGGTAACTGGCCTGTGTTATGGCTTTGAGGTGTTGGAGTGGATTCTTGAGTACTGTGGCGATGGCCACTCCCACGGGGAAGAACCCCATGAGGAACCGTAGTACTAGGTTAGACTCGAGACATGCAAACACAGAAGATTTGTCTTTATTATACAGCTTGAGGTATACCACCAGAGGTGGCAGTAGTGAGATGATCCGGTAGTAGCAGCCCAGGGGCCCTCGGCAGAGGAGACCCGTCCCACAATGGTAGATGTTAGCAGCACACAATAGTATAGGGAGTTCCAGGTGCAGGTTCCCAGTGCTGAGCTGTAGATGAGACAGACTGACAATGGTTAGATTACTCACTAAGTTGGTAGCTGTATAGAATGAGATCCCAGCAGGCAGAAGTAGTTGGTATGCAGGCACTAGGCAGGGAGAGCAGGCCCTTGAGGAGTGAGTACCTGATCCCAGATAGGCACCTGAAAGAAAGCACAAGGCCCCCGAGGAGTAGGTACCCAGGTTAGAAGAAATACCCCGAAGGGCAGAGAGAGCTTCCAGCAGCAGCACGGAAGCGGCAGAGTAGCTCAGCTGGGAGGAGTCAATCCTGTTCCAATCTTTGCTAACTCAAATAGCAACGAAGGGAAGGCTAAATTCCCAGATGGTGTGACATCACTCGGAGGGACCGCCTCCAGGGTTCCCGCCATGACACGGATAAGATGTGGGTGGCGTGCCTGCGTGCACCCTAGGAGGCCCTTAGGAGAAACATGGTACATAGCCTTGCCATAGCCGTTCCGGGGACGCCGGAGAGAGCGCCATGCAGACGCGGCGGTAGCCATCTTCCCAAGGCTAGCAGAGAGAGCAGAAAGAAAGGTGAGGCACAGAGGTCGAAGCCATCTGAGACCAACGGACATAACAGCCTGTCTGACAAAAGAAAGATCTGAAGATTCTGAAAGATGAACAGGGAGAGCAGGGTTGGGAAATGGAGAAGAAATATGGTTGAGACTGGAAAGGCGATATGCAATCTGGGGAACTTGGAGAAGCAGGAGGGATATAGGTTATGGATGGAAGAGCTGAAGATGCTAAGAAATGAAGAAGAAAGGGAGAGGAGAATTTAAGGGACTGAGGAACTGGGGGAGCTAAAAGACAAAGAGGGATGCTGATAGATGGTGAGAGGACTGAGAGGCTGAAGGATGCTGTGGCCAAGACATGGTAAGGGAAAGCTAGGGACAGAGAGAAGGCAAACTGTATGGGTTAGAACTAGAGATGAAGGACAGGATGAGAGCTAGAGAAAACTGGCAGATAAAAATGTAGAGATCCTGTTAGTCCCCTACTAATACTCAATAAGGAGTGTACCGTGTGGTATGGGGAGAGACAGATTTGTATTTGTTGGGTTTGCAGTTCCCTCATGTGATAGCTAGGTAGTGTCCTAGTGTTTTGTTTTGTTTTTTTTAGAGAGATAACCATTTTACCCTTGTGGATCCTTTTTGCTTTCAAGACAGCAGCATATCTTAAGCTATGCTCTCATTTTTCAAATTCTTAACTTTAAGCTCCGTGGAGACACATGTTTTGGATGAGAGTTTCTTTCCACTTTGTCTGCTACTTTTAAATTTAGTTTTGGAGTGCCAAATGTTTTTTGATTCAGTTAAACTTACTTAACTGTACTATGTAATGGAAGAGGTTTCCTTCTTGCAAGAGTAACCTGAGATCAACAGAATCCAAGGAGAGGATGACTTCCAGCCATCCTGAGAGAAGGAAGAAGGAGAGAAGGAGAGGAGCTGGTCCACCAAAATGGCCCATGCATATCTACCGAAGACTGGGAGAAAGAGGTGTAAGAAGTACTACCATTGATATTACAAGAGGTAGAAGATAAAAGGTTAAAGATTTTAAAGTACATCTTTGATGCTTCAGCTATCATGGGAAGGAAGCACAAAAGCTTTGCCTAGAATCCAATGGGAGGGAAGAGATCAAATAATTGATAGAACTAATTAAATTGGAATAACATTTGGCCTTAAGATTTTGAGAAGCCACAAACTTTCTAAAAGCATTTGTATCATTTTGAAACTTAAGTACACAGCTGTAAAGACTCTAAATCATCATTGAACTTTATCAGTAAAAAGAGAGATGTTAAAAACCACCAAACAACTTTCATGTTTCTTATTGAGTAGTGACTTTGTTATTCTCTATACTGAGATTATCAGTGCTGTATAAGAGACTTAACTATGGGAAAAGTAAAGAGCGATGTGAGGGTCTTGAAAGGAAAGTTTTCCCCCACTCAGGAAACCCTGGAAATAAATTAAAAGGAAAAGCTATGGTGTCCAACTAAATACAAGTGTGAGATATGGCCTCTGAAACGGTTATCCAGGTTCAACCATCAATACGATAACAAAACATTGGTGAAGGAGAGGGTGAGTGATAGAGTTGGAGTGAAATGAAAGGAGAAAACCAAAAAAACATACAGGAAAAGTAAAATGGTAAAAACAAAAGGGGAATGACAGCAGAAAAAATTAAGATGAAAGAAGAGAAGAAAAAACAACAAATGTAAAAAAAATGATATATATATATGCCTTTACATATTATATACATGTACAATTTAATTATTAGAATTCATTACTTTTTAGTTTTATAGATTATATATGAGTTGATGTGCCTCTGTTTTGCTTCTATGACTCTATGTTCTTCACTTTGAGAAATTTTAAAAGAGAAAGAATGAAGAAACAGGTAAAATTTAGTTGGAGAATACCAAAAAGAGAAGGAAGAAGAAAAAGAGAAGACAACTTAAAGCAGAGGTACAAATAGGTTGGAAAGTGGTTTATCTTAATTTTGAACACAAAACATCCATAGAACAGTAAAATACTATTCTTTTCACTCTTTTCACTATTTATTAATGGTGATTACACCTAAATCTCACACAAAAAATACAAAATATTTCTTTTTTTTTGTCAAAATCATTTTTATTAATGAGCAACACAGGTACAACCAAAACTATATCTTGGAGAAGGGGGAAGGTACAATATGAGTCAAAGATGAATGCAGTTTAGCACTACAAGAGCAGTCCCCTAAATCATCAGAACCAACTATAATAACACACTGGGGTAGATTTTATAATTCTACGCGCGCGCGAACAAAAGTACGCTGGATTTTATAAGGTACGTGCGTAGCTTATAAAATCCGGGGTCAGCGCGCGCAAGGGGGTGCACATTTGTGCAACTTGCGCGTGCTGACCCCGGATTTTATAAGATACGTATCTTATAAAATCAGGCGTACTTTTGTGCATTTGTGCAACTTGCGCACACCGAGCCCTGCGCGCGCTGCCTGTTCCCTCCGCCTCCCCCCACCTTTCCCCCCCTTCCCCTACCTAACCCACCCCCCGGCCCTATCTAAACCCCCCCACCTCTGTCGCAGAAGTTATGCATGCTCGAAGCAGGCGTAACTTTGCGCGCGCCGGGCTGGCTGCCGCGCGCTGTGTTCCGGTCCGGGGGCTGGTCCAGAGGCCGCGGCCACGCCCCGGAATGCCCCCGGGCTGAAACCACACCCGCAGCACCGCTCCGGATGACGCGCCGACTGCGTCATGCCCCCCGACACGCCCCCGATGATGCGCCGTCCTCGTCACGCCCACCCCAAGAAAGCCCTGGGACTTAGGCGCACCGGAAGCCTATGCAATATAGGCTCGGCGCGCGCAGGGGGGTTTTAAAAGGGTTACGCGCATACCTTATGCTCATAACTCTTTTAAAATCCGGCCCACTGCGTACACTCTATTTGAGATCGATTGGACCATAATAAACAAACCAAATTCAGACCATATCCCACTACCCATTCATACCACATACAACCACAAAATATACAAAATATAACCATACATGAAAATATTTTAACATACAAAATTTAAAATTTAGAAAAATGTATTCCTTTCACCAATACACACATATCATCACAGTACATTAAAACAATTTCAAGAATCATTACCATCATTCTGATGTTTAGACAACCCAAGCAGCCTTGAGATCTTTCAATACTCACTCGTAAGTGAATGGAGGAGGGCTTTTTGAAATCAATTTGTTATCCACTTGATTGTCTATTATGTTGTAGTAATCTTCTCCATTTTCCTGTCACTTGTCTAAAATTCAAATTCTTATTTTATTTTCTTTCTTTTTTACTCTTCTTTATTGTTTTTTGTCGGTTTATCCTGCCAACTTCCACTTTTCCATACTTCTTATCATACTTCATATCCTTCCATTCTTTGTTTTATATCTTTTATCCTGACACTGCACTGTATCAGCACTGAGTCCCTACATCAGGGGAATGGGCACTATTCAACTTCTAAACTGACTCACAATTTCCTTCATCAGCGTACATCTCAAGAGCACTCAAATACCCTTATTCCTGTTGTTTCTTAGGGGATCACCAGAGTGGCGGAGTAACTGATCACCTTCTCTTCAAGAAGTCATCATGTCTCTGTTTGTGTTTTGATTCTGATAGATAAGTTAGACTGCTTGGCTTGGCTTGTATGGCTTACCCACTTCTAGATTGAAAGGCTGGAATAGAATGCTAGGAAGAAGGAGGGATACAGGGGATACAAGGCAGAGCAGAAGGGAGAAGCAAGGCTGGAGAAGCAGTAAAGGAATACAACTGAGGAGCAGAGAGGCTGAAGAGTGTGGCTGAGATGTAGGAGGGATTAGAGGGCTAGGAATAGGAAAAGAAATTGGAGAAGTAGAAGAGTCTGGAGATAAAGGGCAAGGAATCAGGAAGAAAGACTGCAGGAACAGAGGTGAAGGATCAGGAAGAGAAACCGGAGCAAAAGATTAGAAGGAAAAGGTTGCACTAATCCCACTGATTTGTGCTATAAAAACCAAAGCAGAAAAGCCCAATAATCAATAATTCTTTTTAAAGAACATTCATTTATTTTCATTGGCTTCCATTGCTGACATTAAAGAAAAGCCAAATAAACTTTAATTTCTTTTTTTTTTTTTTTTTATAGAATAGGACATTAGCTACAGGGGACCAGGCTTGCACTAAAATATCAGAAAAATGATGCTGAGATCCTAGCATGCAAATGGCCCCAAGCATCTATCTGCGCAATGGGATTTCTGGAGGGTAATTAAGAATAAAGTAATCCACATTTCTGTGCCATCTACAGTAAGATAAACTGGAGTGTAAGGCTATGGGAGAGAAAGTAGAAAAAAAATGAATCTTACCTTCCCTGATATAAAAGAATAACATTCATTTCTATAGTTCTAAAAGGCTGTATGCTACAGGAACAGCAACCACTAAAAATAAAACTGTTTGCTTCACAAGCCTAAAGAGACTTATTTACAGCATTTGAGAGCAATAGTAGTAAACTTTGACCAGAAGGTTTGTAAAAGTCCACAAGATTTGGTCATGACCATTAATTTACAATGGAGGCAACTTTTTATACCACCTTCAGAAAGTAATTGGCTATTATTTTCAGGAAAAATAACTATCATTATATGTTTTATTGAACTCTTATTATTTTCCCTTAGGTATCATTAGCTGCAGCTGACATTCCCTAACTGGCTCCCTAGCATCAGCTATTGTTACAAAAGAAAACAGATCAATTGCCCTGTGTGTAGGTTCTGTTGGTGGTTTTCAAACTGGAAACTGTCAATAGCCATCTAAAGAATATCAGCATGACTACAACCAATACATTGCTTTGAAAAATGATAGAGCTTAATAAACACAGCCAGGGAAAAGGGGTCAGTTTAACTGGACTGTACAGCACCTATGTATTAATATATTTATTACAAGGATATTTTACTCATTCTCCTACTGGAGTACTCAGAGCAAGGTAGGGGATTACAGAATAAGTTACATAAATAATAAAAAGATAATTTAATAAATAATATATAAACATTGCATAACAGTGGAGTCAAACGCCAGCTTGGTAAAGTGAAAGGGTCAAAGTTATGAGGCTGTACTTTTACAAGGTTAAAGCAAGGTTTCAGTGTTAAAACTAGATGAAACTAAAATCTAGGCATGAGGATGTAAATATTCAGCTGTTATCCAGCTAACTTGTCCAGGATTACAGCGGCATTGCCATGCCACTGAATATACCCAGCTCTCTAATAAGTTTATCTGGCTAACTAGAATTGTTCAACAGCAGGTCTAACTTATCCAGTTAACTTATCCGGATAAGGCTGAATATCATCACTTATCCAGCTAAGATAACCAGATCTGCCCCGAACACCCCCATCCCACCCCCACTTTATTCAGCCAGCTGGTGACCACTGAGTGCAGCCAAATATTGAAATGGCACCACTTATTCAAATGAGTCCAACCTTAGGCCTAGATTCATTAAACTGCAATGTTTTATTGCCAGAGGGGCCCAGTTTTTCAGGGAGCATTCCTGCGATACTTTGCCCCCAAAAAAATATCGCGGCAGAATTGCTGCATTGTTTTGTCTCATGAAAACCTTCTCCAGTACTGGTACTTCCCCAACATCCTCTTCAGTAAACACCGAAGCAAAGAAATCATTTAATCTTTCCGTGATGGCCTTATCTTCTCTAAGTTCCCCTTTTAACCATGCCGGGTAATCATTTTGCCTTCTTTCCACCTTTCTTAATGTGTGGAATACATCTGGACTGTGTTTCTAGGATGGTATTTTTTTTAACAATGACCATGCCTCTTGCAGACTTTTTACTTTTGTAGCTGCTCCTTTCAGTTTTTTTCTAACAATTTTTCTCATTTTATTAAAGTTCCCCTTTTGAAAGTTTAGCATGAGAGCCGTGGATTTGCTTACTGTCCCCCTTCTAGTCATTAATTCAAATTTGATCATATTATGATCACTATTGCCAAGTGGCCCCACCACCGTTACCTCTCTCACCAAATCGTGTGCTCCACTGAGAATTAGATCTAAAATTGCTCCCTCTCTCGTCGGTTCCTGAATCAGTTGCTCCATAAGCTATCATTTATTCCATCCAGGAACGTTATCTCTCTAGCGTGTCCCGATGATACATTTACCCAGTCTATATACACCAAGCACACACCCAAAAGACTCTCTGACGTTATCCTGCTTGTTTCATAGAATTAATGCATCTGCACTTGATTATAACCTGATTAGGCAATATTTATATATAGATAGACATGTTTTATAACCTGTTTAGGCAATATTTGTACATAGTTAGACATATTTAACCTCAATATTTACTACAAAGTTTCCATAACGTCTAGTCAATATGTTACCCATTTATATTTATATTATTCGTTGTCTGTATTAATTTGGATACCCATTTATATTGTTCGTTGTCTGTATCAAGTTGTTATACTGTAAACCGGAGTGAAGGCAGATTGCTATACTTCGGTATAAAAAAGACTATAAATAAATAAATAAATAAATAAATAAATATATTGGGGTAATTGAAGTCTCCCATTATTACTGCACTACCAATTTGGTTAGCTTCCCTAATTTATCTTAGCATTTCACTGTCAGTCTCACCATCTTGACCAGATGGACATTAGTATACTCCTATCACTATAGTCTTTCCTGACACACTTGGGATTTCTACCCATAAAGATTCAATTGTGCATTTAGTCTCATGCAGGATGTTTATCCTGTTGGACTCTATGCCATCCCGGACATAAAGTGACACGCCGCCTCCCGGGTGTTCCTCTCTGTCATTGCGATATAATTTGTACCCCGGTATAGCACTGTCCCATTGGTTGTCCTCCTTCCACCATGTCTGAGATGCCAATTAAGTCTATGACATCATTCACTGCTATACATTCTAATTTTCCCTTCTTAGACTTCTGGCATTAGCATACAAACATTTCAAAGTTGTTTTTTGTTTGTATTTTCATTCTGCTTTTTAATTGATAGGGATAAGTTAGAATTGTTTAGCTCAGGTAAGTTTTTAGTTACAGGCACTTGGACTATTTTTCTAATTATTAGAATCTCACTATCGGGATGCCTTAATTCTAATGCATCATTAGTACCGAACCATTAGTACCGAACCATGCGCTGCTGAGCGACTGTCGGCTTTCCCCTTTGTTCTAGTTTAAAGGCTCTAAGCAGCATATTCTGATCACAAGCTGTGTCTAACAGTCCATCAATCACCACGTGAACTGCTGCTAAGGAGAAAATCAGCTTCTAAAGCCCTCCAATGAGATACCAATGGAGTATGGCATATCTAATCAATGCTCACTTTTGGGAGATTGGGAGCATTCACATGAGGACCTGGGGGCCCTGACAGTCTGACAAAGGTGAAACCTAAGGAAAATGGGGTTTTCCTGCTATACTTTTCCCCTTAAACCCCTGTCCATGCCTGCTGCAAAGTTCCTGTATGCCACACCAATAAACTTCTTGCTTGTCTGCATGTGCTGCAAGACAGACTATCCTCTGAGTCTAAGGACTTTTCTGTAACTTGTGGAGAGATGTTTTCTGCTGTTCTGGGACTGATAAGAGATACAAGACCTTGGACTTGACAGCAAGACTTCTGCAGGGAGATTGCCAGATGCTGCATGCTGCTGAATAAATTTACATATGACATAGACTAATTTATTCATTATATGCTAGGTATTTAACTTTGCAGTGCATGTGTGAAAAGTGTTAGTTGGAACTGATTTGGCACCGGTGATACAGGCATAAGAACATAAGAACATAAGAAAATGCCATACTGGGTCAGACCAAGGTCCATCAAGCCCAGCATCCTGTTTCCAACAGTGGCCAATCCAAGCCATAAGAACCTGGCAAGTACCCAAAAACTAAGTCTATTCCATGTAACCATTGCTAATGGCAGTGGCTATTCTCTAAGTGAACTTAATAGCAGGTAATGGACTTCTCCTCCAAGAACTTATCCAATCCTTTTTTAAACACAGCTATATTAACTGCACTAACCACATCCTCCGGCAACAAATTCCAGAGTCTAATTGTGCGTTGAGTAAAAAAGAACTTTCTCTGATTAGTTTTAAATGTACCCCATGCTAACTTCATGGAGTGCCCCCTAGTCTTTCTACTATCCGAAAGAGTAAATAACCGATTCACATCTACCCGTTCTAGACCTCTCATGATTTTAAACACCTCTATCATATCCCCCCTCAGTCGTCTCTTCTCCAAGCTGAAAAGTCCTAACCTCTTTAGTCTTTCCTCATAGGAGAGTTATTCCATTCCCCTTATCATTTTGGTAGCCCTTCTCTGTACCTTCTCCATCGCAATTATATCTTTTTTGAGATGCGGCAACCAGAATTGTACACAGTATTCAAGGTGCGGTCTCACCATGGAGCGATACAGAGGCATTATGACATTTTCCGTTTTATTCACCATTCCCTTTCTAATAATTCCCAACATTCTGTTTGCTTTTTTGACTGCCGCAGCACACTGTACCGACGATTTCAATGTGTTATCCACTATGACACCTAGATCTCTTTCTTGGGTTGTAGCACCTAATATGGAACCCAACATTGTGTAATTATAGCATGGGTTATTTTTCCCTATATGCATCACCTTGCACTTATCCACATTAAATTTCATCTGCCATTTGGATGCCCAATTTTCCAGTCTCACAAGGTCTTCCTGCAATTTATCACAATCTGCTTGTGATTTAACTACTCTGAACAATTTTGTGTCATCTGCAAATTTGATTATCTCACTCGTATTTCTTTCCAGATCATTTATAAATATATTGAAAAGTAAGGGTCCCAATACAGATCCCTGAGGCACTCCACTGTCCACTCCCTTCCACTGAGAAAATTGCCCATTTAATCCTACTCTCTGTTTCCTGTCTTTTAGCCAGTTTGCAATCCACGAAAGGACATCGCCACCTATCCCATGACTTTTTACTTTTCCTAGAAGCCTCTCATGAGGAACTTTGTCAAACGCCTTCTGAAAATCCAAGTATACTATATCTACTGGTTCACCTTTATCCACATGTTTATTAACTCCTTCAAAAAAGTGAAGCAGATTTGTGAGGCAAGACTTGCCCTGGGTAAAGCCATGCTGACTTTGTTCCATTAAACCATGTCTTTCTATATGTTCTGTGATTTTGATGTTTAGAACACTTTCCACTATTTTTCCTGGCACTGAAGTCAGGCTAACCGGTCTGTAGTTTCCCGGATCGCCCCTGGAGCCCTTTTTAAATATTGGGGTTACATTTGCTATCCTCCAGTCTTCAGGTACAATGGATGATTTTAATGATAAGTTACAAATTTTTACTAATAGGTCTGAAATTTCATTTTTTAGTTCCTTCAGAACTCTGGGGTGTATACCATCCGGTCCAGGTGATTTACTACTCTTCAGTTTGTCAATCAGGCCTACCACATCTTCTAGGTTCACCGTGATTTGATTCAGTCCATCTGAATCATTACCCATGAAAACCTTCTCCATTACGGGTACCTCCCCAACATCCTCTTCAGTAAACACCGAAGCAAAGAAATCATTTAATCTTTCCGTGATGGCCTTATCTTCTCTAAGTGCCCCTTTAACCCCTCGATCATCTAACGGTCCAACTGACTCCCTCATAGGCTTTCTGCTTTGGATATATTTTAAAAAGTTTTTACTGTGAGTTTTTGCCTCTACAGCCAACTTCTTTTCAAATTCTCTCTTAGCCTGTCTTATCAATGTCTTACATTTAACTTGCCAATGTTTATGCTTTACCCTATTTTCTTCTGTTGATCCTTCTTCCAATTTTTGAATGAAGATCTTTTGGCTAAAATAGCTTCTTTCACCTCCCCTTTTAACCATGCTGGTAATTGTTTTGCCTTATTCCACCTTTCTTAATGTGTGGAATACATCTGGACTGTGCTTCTAGAATGGTATTTTTTAACAATGACCACGCCTCTTGGACATTTTTTACTTTTGTAGCTGCTCCTTTCAGTTTTTTTCTAACAATTTTTCTCATTTTATCAAAGTTTCCCTTTTGAAAGTTTAGCACGAGAGCCTTGGATTTGCACACTGTTCCTTTTCCAGTCATTAAATCAAATTTGGTCATATTATGATCACTATTGCCAAGCGGCCCCACCACCGTTGTTACCTCTCTCACCAAGTCCTGTGCTCCACTGAGAATTAGATCTAAAATTGCTCCCTCTCTCGTCGGTTCCTGAACCAATTGCTCCATAAAGCTATCATTTATTCCATCCAGGAACGTTATCTCTCTAGCGTGACCCGATGATACATTTACCCAGTCTATATTGGGGTAATTGAAGTCTCCCATTATTACTGCACTACCAATTTGGTTAGCTTCCCTAATTTCTCTTAGCATTTCACTGTCCATCTCACCATCTTGACCAGGTGGACGGTAGTATACCCCTATTACTATAGTCTTCCCTGACACACAAGGGATTTCTACCCATAAAGATTCAATTATGTATTTATTTTATTTTATTTATTTATTTAAGGTTTTTATATACCGGCAATCATGAGAACATATCTTGCTGGTTTACATGAAACGGGAGTGCATTAAATACATCAAACTAGAACTGAGGTGACCGAAGGTACAGTTACAATTAACAAGGGTAGCAAAACTTGGTGAAGAGGAAGAAATAGGAAAGAATAAAGTGGTTAAACGATATACAAGTCAAATTACAAGTTATGTGCAAATGGCATGATTAATGGCTGGATGTTTTAGAGGAGTCCTTGGATTGTGTCCTTGGATTGTGTCATTAAATTGTGTCTGGGAAAGCTTGCTTGAATAACCAAGTCTTAAGTCTTTTCCTAAAAGTTAGGAGGCAGGGTTCTAGTCTGAGATCTGTGGGTAAGGAATTCCACAGAAGGGGGCCAGCTGTGGAGGTGGCGCGATCTCTTAGGGTAATGTGTCTAGTCGATTTCGCAGGGGGATCTTGGAGTGTGCCTCTATAAACATCTCTGGTAGGTCTTGTCGAGTTGTATACTTGGAGAGGGAATTGAAGATCGAGGGAAGTGCATTGATGTATAGTTTTGAAAATGATACATATGGCTTTGTACATGATTCGGAAGTATACGGGTAGCCAATGTAGCTCTTTCAGGATGGGTGATATGTGGTCTCTTTTTCTTGTGCCAGTTAGTAGTCGGGCTGCTGAATTTTGCACCATCTGTAATGGTTTGGAATAGGAAGAAGGCAGACCTAGCAATAGGGAATTGCAATAGTCTAATTTTGAAAAAATGACTGCCTGGATGATCGTTCTGAAGTCTTGAGCATGGAAGAGAGGTCTTATCCTTTTCAAAACCTGGAGTTTAAAGAAGCAGTCTTTGGTTGTTTTGTTGATGTGTGCCTTGAAGTTTAGCCGGTTGTCCAATAACACTCCTAAGTCTCTAACTTGTGTGGTATGTAGGTTGGTAGGAAGAGCAATGTTAGGTGTACTGGTATAGTGTGGATTTGTATGAAAAGATGGTGATGTCACAAGGGGTTTTGCGCCAAGTCGCTTCTTTTTTTCTTAAACTTTGTTTTAGTTTTCTGAGTTCATTAGTGAACCAAGGTTGTCTGTTGGATGCATTGGTGTGAGATTTTTTTGTAGTTGAAGGACAAAGCTTGTTGGCTATGTTTTCTGTTATGTTGTTCCAGGAGCGAATGGCAGTGTTCGGGTCGGTGAGGTCTAATAGGGGGAGCTGTGAGACCAATTGGTTGTTAAGGTCTTCTGGTGAGCATCGCCTCTTGTAGTGGAATGAAGGAGAGGGGATGTAGGGAGTGTTGGATTTTTTCAGCGTGAATGAAGTAGAGATGAGAGTGTGGTCTGACCATGGAACTTTTTTGTTCTTCAGATTGGATGTAGTCGTAATGCCCTTGTTGACGAAAATCAAGTCCAGAGTGTGACCCGCTTTGTGTGTGGGTTCGTTGACTAGTTGTTGGAATCCCATAGCAGACAGGGCTGTGATGAGTGTTACGCAGCTGTTAGATGGTGAGGGATTGTCTATGTGCAGATTGAAATCTCCTAAAATGATTGCTGGAGTATCCAGGTTGATGAGCATGGTGGTGATTTCAAGGATGGGGGAGACATTGGATTCTAGGAGTCCCGGGGGGGCGTAGACAAGAAGGATTTGAAGATGTTGTGAGGTGAAGAAGCCGACTTCCAGTTTAGAGTTAGAGCTGAAAGGATGTTGGGAGAAGTTGAGGCTTTTTTTGGTAGCCAGAAGGATACCACCTCCTCTTTTTTTCAGTCTCGGGAGTGAAAAGAAATCATAGGTTTGTGTAGGTAGTTGGTTTATTAAAGCTGTATCTGAGGGCTTAAGCCATGTTTCGGTAACTGCACAGATATCTGGCTTGGCGTCGGTGAGATAATCATTGAAAATTAGGGATTTCTTCGTTAGAGATTGTGCATTGAAAAGAGAGAGTGAGAAGAGGGAGAGGCCTAGAAGCTGGGTGATTGGTGTAATCAAGATAGGGGTGAGGGTTTTTAAGTTATTGTGAAGGGCTCGTCTGGTAGATGTTCTTTTAGGTAGGAGGCGGTATTGTAGAGTTGGTATTGGAAGAGCAAGAGACATTGTGGATGGTTAGCTGGCTGGCGCAGAGTGTAGGCGGAAGGCAGATGGGAGGATAGGCTGGGATTAGGAGATAAATAATTGGTTGGTTAGTGCTCTGGAAGAACGCTGGAAGGTTGCTTGCTGAAAGGGTGCAGACTGGTTGCTTGCTGAGTGCTTGCTGAGAGGGCGCAGACTGGATGCTTGCTGAGAGGGCGCAGACTGGATGCTTGTTGAGTGCTTGCTGAGAGGGCGCAGACTGGATGCTTGCTGAGTGCTTGCTGATGGTGCGCAGACTGGATGCTTGCTGAGTGCTTGCTGAGAGTGCGCAGACTGGATGCTTGCTGAGAGGGCGCAGACTGGATGCTTGCTGAGAGGGCGCAGACTGGTTGCTTGCTGAGTGCTTGCTGAGAGGGTGCAGGATGGTTGCTTGCTGAGAGGGCGCAGACTGGATGCTTGCTGAGAGGGCGCAGACTGGTTGCTTGCTGAGTGCTTGCTGAGAGGGTGCAGGATGGTTGCTTGCTGAGAGGGCGCAGACTGGTTGCTTGCTGAGAGGGCGCAGACTGGATGCTTGCTGAGTGCTTGCTGAGAGGGTGCAGGATGGTTGCTTGCTGAGAGGGCGCAGACTGGATGCTTGCTGAGTGCTTGCTGAGAGGGTGCAGGATGGTTGATTACTTAGAGGGCGCAGTATGGGCGCTGGATGGTTGCTTGGCGGAAGAGAGCTGGAAGGACGTGAGCATGTTGGATGCTGGTTGAGCTCTAGTGCGGTATTGGTGTGAAAACTGCTCGGGGAAGCGAGGGTCGAAACGAAGGGGCGAAACAAAGGGGCAGGCCCCTTTGTCGCGCTCCTTCGTGCGCGCGACGCCCGGCGCGCGACGCCAGGGAGAATGGTGGTTTAAATACCCCGCCGGTCGCACCTGTGACGTCACCGCCGCGACGTTTTTTGTGGGCGGTTCGGGGCGAAGGCTCGCGGCTCGGGGCCTACTGGCAGCGTGGGCTCGTGGTCCAGGTCGAGGCCGGCTGGAGGCGAGGGTTCGCGGCTCCGATTAAGGCCGGCTGGAGGCGGAGGATCGCGGCCTTTCAGGTAAGTAAGCAGCTGGAGAGAAAGGGCCGGCGATCGGCGAGGGAGCCCGATCGGGGTGAGCGGAACAGGAGGCCTTACCCCGACGGGCTTCAGCGCCGATCGCGCAGGCCAAGTTCACCGCTGGAGCCCCGTGGATCGAAAGGAGGATGAAGAGGAGAGCGGCGGTTTAAATACCCCGCCGGTCGCACCTGTGACGTCACCGCCGCGACGTTTTTTGTGGGCGGTTCGGGGCGAAGGCTCGCGGCTCGGCTCGGGGCCTACTGGCAGCGTGGGCTCGTGGTCCGGGTCGAGGCCGGCTGGAGGCGAGGGTTCGCGGCTCTGATCAAGGCCGGCTGGAGGCGGAGGATCGCGGCCTTTCAGGTAAGTAAGCAGCTGGAGAGAAAGGGCCGGCGATCGGCGAGGGAGCCCGATCGGGGTGAGCGGAACAGGAGGCCTTACCCCGACGGGCTTCAGCGCCGATCGCGCAGGCCAAGTTCACCGCTGGAGCCCCATGGATCGAAAGGAGGATGAAGAGGAGAGCGGCGGTTTAAATACCCCGCCGGTCGCACCTGTGACGTCACCGCCGCGACGTTTTTTGTGGGCGGTTCGGGGCGAAGGCTCGTGGCTCGGCTCGGGGCCTACTGGCAGCGTGGGCTCGTGGTCCGGGTCGAGGCCGGCTGGAGGCGAGGGTTCGCGGCTCCGATCAAGGCCGGCTGGAGGCGGAGGATCGCGGCCTTTCAGGTAAGTAAGCAGCTGGAGAGAAAGGGCCGGCGATCGGCGAGGGAGCCCGATCGGGGTGAGCGGAACAGGAGAACCCTCACAAAGATGAGATTTGTACAGTGTTCTCTCAACCTAGCTTAATGTTACCCAGGTAGAGAGTCCATCAAGCTAGGGTGAGAGGACAGTGTACAACTCTCATCTTTGTGAGGGTTCTCTCACTCTGAAGGACATCAAATCTTCACAAGCGTGTGCTGTTCTGTTCATATGTCTCAATCTGCATGTAAAAGTGGCCCCTAACCCTTACACTACTACCTAAACCTCACCTCGAGTTACTAGGTGGGCCTCCTATAGAGATATAAATAGCTTACTACTAGAAGGGCCTTGTAGATAGGTTTACTCTCTCTCTCATGTAGCACACATTGCAATAATAAGGAATTAACATAAAACACACCCCTTTCTCTACCAAATGAGATATTTATAGCAATTTAATAAATCCAGCTATATGTTTTTGAAGGCTGTAACATCCCCGTTCCAGAATCTGATCTATTTATGTGAGCAAACATTAAAACAGTAGTTAAGGGGTAGATTTTATAATTTAGCGCGAACGCGTACTTTTGTTCGTGCACAGGCGCGAACAAGAGTACGCGGGATTTTAATAGATATGCGCGTAGCCGCGCATATCCATTAAAATCCAGGATCGGCGCGCGCAAGGCTGCCAACTTTGGGCAGCCTGTGTGCGCCGAGCCGCGCAGCCTGCCTCCGTTCCCTCCGAGGCCGCTCCGAAATCGGAGCGGCCTCGGAGGGAACTTTCTTTCGCCCTCCCCTCACCTTCCCCTCACCTTCCCCTCCCTTCCCCTACCTAACCCACCCCCCCGGCCCTATCTAAACCCCCCCCCTACCTTTATCGCCGGATTTACGCCTGCCGGAGGCAGACGTAAATCTGTGCACACCAACGGGCTGCTGGCGCGCCATCACCCGACCCGGGGGCTGTTCCGGAGAGCACGGCCACGCCCCCGGAACGCCCCCGGGCCGAAATCACGCTCGCGGCGCCGCCCCCGAAACATCGTGTCACCCGTGACACGCCCCCGAAATGCCGCGTCACGACCGCCACGCCTCTCCATGCAAGCCCCGGGACTTACGCGTGTCCCGGGGTTTGCGAGCGCTGCCGAGCCTATGCAAAATAGGCTCGGCGCGCGCAGGGGGGGTTTGGGGTAGGTTTTCGGGGAGGGGGGATACGCGCGTACCCCTTTGAAAATCTACCCCTAAGAGCGCATTCTATAAGCTCCGGATGCCCTGAAGGCTAAAACATTTTCTACATTTTAATAACTTTCGTACAGTATTAAAGCTTTCGTTCTAACAGGAATAGACTACTGTAAGTCAATTTTTATGTGCCTACCCAGGCCTGGATTTGTCAATAGACACAGTGGGCCTGTGCCTTAGGCAGCAAAAACCTGGGGGGCAGAAGGCTGGCTGAAGATTTACTGCCTTTCAGTTGTGCTGAATCTCACTCAGCAGAGAACAGCCCTCTCCTTCCTGACCCAGCACCTCCCTTCCAGGCAGCCTGCAGCAGTCACATCAAAGGGGCATCATTTTTGGGAGACTGGGTGTGGCTGAATATAGATCATTAGAGGGTAAAGGGGCATTATTTTTGGGAGATTGGGTGTGGCTGAATATAGATCATTAGAGGATGGGAAAAGAGGCTGGGGGTAACAGGGAGATTGGTAAGAGGGCATAGATCTGTGTATGAAGGAGATTGTATGTGTATGGGAGTATGTGTGTAAGTCATATTGGGCGGGATATTAGACAAGTGGATGCAAGGAAGAACAGAAATGGAGAATGGTAGGGACACCTCCCTCCTCTCCTCCCTACCCACTGCATTTTAAATCCTCTCTCCCTAGATCTTACCCCAGATCCTGGAAAAATTATACTAATCATAGTGTAAAACCTTTTGTAAAATGTAATATAAAAGATGGAAATGTTTTCCAATTTGCCTCTGAATTTTTACATTTTTGCCACAACAGAATCTACCCATGAGCTGCCACAGGAAACTAGGGGACTGTGCCTTAGACCTTCTGCTTCCTGTTGTCCAACCTCAGAAGGGGGGGAGGGGGTGATAGGAGACAACAGCACCAACGGTGCCTAAGGGCACCAAAACCCTAAATCCATCACTGGGCCTACCTGCAAACACCTTGAGGGTATTGAAAATTGCACAGAACGCTGCACCATTCAAGATTACATAACATCTATTCTGTATTCATTACACTGGCTCTGGAAATTACAGTTCAAATTAGTCACTTTAATACATAAACTCTTACTTCAGCCTCTTGGATTAATTCATTGCTGCGTGTCTATGTTCCTTCATGATGACCAAGGTCAGCCAATTGTAGCTTTTTAGAAGTACCATTGCATGAGATGCTCAACTCACAGACAATTTATTGGATTTGAATATTGCACTTTTTAACGTGAATGGTCTCAAAGCACATTACAATAAGTTTAAAGTAGGTTACAGTAGTACTAAATCAACAATATTGATTGAGAACATAAGAACATAAGATATGCTATACTGGGTCAGGCCAAGGGTCCAGCAAGCCAAGTATCCTGTCTCCAACAGCGGCCAATCCGACACAAGTACCTGGCAAGTACCCAAACATTAAATAAATCTCAAGCTACTAATGCTGGCAACAAGCAGTGGCTATTCCCTATTGATTAAGAGCAGTTTATGGACTTCTTCTCCAGGAACTTATTCATTACATTTTCAAACCTAGCTACACTAACTGCCTTAACTACATCCTCTGGCAATGACTTCCAGAATTGTGGGTTGAGTGAAAAATAATTTTCTCTTATTTGTTTTAAATGTGCTACTTGCTACCTTTATGGAGTGCCCCATAGTCCTTCTATTATCTGAAAGTGTAATAATGGATTCACATCTACTCATTCAAGACCTCTCATGATTTTAAAGGCCTCTATCATATCCCCCCTCAGCCGTCTCTTCTCCAAGCTGATCAGCCCTAACCTCTTCAACCTTTCCTCATAGGGGAGCTGGTCCATCCCCTTTAACATACTGGTCGCCCTACTCTGTACCTTCTCCATTGCAACTATATCTTTTTTGAGATGCGGTGACCAGAATCGCACACAGTATTCAAGGTGCAGTCTCACCATACAACGATACAAAGGCATTATGACATTTTCTGTTTTGTTAACCATTCCCTCCTTAATAATTCCTAACATTCTGTTTGCTTTTTTGCTTGCTGCAGCACACTGAGCTGACGATTTCAAAGTATTATCCACTATGATGCCTAGATCTTTTTCCTGGATGGTAGCTCCTAATATGAACCTAACATTGTGTAACTCCAGCAAGGGTTATTTTTTGTTATATGCAACACCTTGCACTTGTCCACATTAAATTTCATCTGACATTTGGATGCCCAATCTTCCAGTCTCGCAAGGTCTTCCTGCAATGTATCACAATCCACTTGTGATTTAACTACTTTGAATAATTTTGTATCATCTGCAAATTTAATGATCTCACTTGTCGTATTCCTTTCCAGATCATTTATAAATATATTAAAAAGCACCGGTCCAAGTACAGATCCCTGAGGTACTCCACTGTTTTCCACTGAGAAAATTGACCATTTAATCCTACTCTCTGTTTCCTGTCTTTTAACTAGTTTGTAATCCACGAAAGGACATCACCTCCTGTCCCATGACTTTTTACTTTTCTTAAAAGCCTCTCCTGAGGGACTTTGTCAAACGCCTTCTGAAAATCCAAATACACTACATCTACCGGTTCACTTTTATCCATGTGTTTATTAACCTCTTCAAAAAAATGAAGCAGATTTATGAGGCAAGACTTACCTTGGATAAATCAGTGTTGACTGTGTTCCATTAAATCATGTCTTTCTATATGCCTGTGATTTTCTTCTTTAGAATAGTTTCCATTATTTTCCCCGACACTGAAGTCAGGCTCACTGGTCTATAGCTTCCCGGATCACCCATGGAGACCTTTTTAAATATTGGTGTTACATTGGCCACCCTCCAGTCTTCAGGTACAATGGATGATTTTTATGATAGGTTACAAATTTTAACTAATAGATCTGAAATTTCATTTTTGAGTTCCTTCAGAACCCTAAGATGCATACCATCCGGTCCAGGTGATTTGCTACTCTTTAGTTTGTCAATCTGGCCTACTACATCTTCCAGATTCACAGTGATTTGGTTCAGTTGATCTGACTCATCACCCTTGAAAACCATCTCCAGAACTGGTATCTCCCCAACATCCTCATTAGTAAACACAGAAGCAAAGAATTAATTTAGTCTTTCTGCAATGGCCTTATCTTTCCTAAGAGCCCCTTTAACCCCTCGATCTTCTAACTGTCCAACTGACTCCCTCACAGGTTTCTTGCTTCGGATATATTTTTTAAAGTTTTTATTATGAGTTTTTGCCTCTACGGTCAACTTTATTTCAAATTCTCTCTTCGCCTGTCTTGTCAATGTTTTACACTTAACTTGACAATGCTTAAGCTTTTCTTCAGATGGATCCTTCTTCCAATTTTTGAAGGATGTTTTCTTGGCTTAACTAGCCCTAAGCTCTCCTGTTTCATTAGTATCCTTCAAGGATACATTCCTCCGAACCATGCACTGCTGAGTGACTGTCGGCTTTCCCCCTTGTTCTAGTTTAAAAGCTGCTCTATCTCTTCAAACGTTTCCCCAGTTCCTTACAAAACTGAATCCCCCTTCCCTGCACCATCGTCTTATCCATGCATTGAAACTCTGGAGCTCTGCCTGTAGAACAGGAAGCATTTCAGAGAATGCCACCCTGGAGGTTCTGGATTTCAGCTTTCTACCTAAAATCCTAAATTTGGCTTCCAGAACCTCTCTCCCACATTTTCCTACGTCGTTGATGCCCACATGAATCATGACAGCTGGCTCCTCCCCAGCACTGTCTATAATCTTATCTAGGTGACGCTTGAGGTCTGCCACCTTCGCACCAGGCAGGCAAGTTACCAGGCGGTCCTCATGTTCACCAGCCACCCTGCTATCTACATTTCTAATAATTGAATCACCAACTATGATGGCCAACCTAGCCCTTCCCTCCTGGGTAGTAGCTCTGGGAGATTAGAAACCATAACAAGCTAGACTCTGTATGCAGCACAACATCAGAAAAACAGAAACATTGTCATTCCTTATAAAATATCAAATAATAAAATCAAGAAATATTTAAACATCAATAATAGTAAAACCATACTAATAAAAACAATGTTTTAAAATAGCTGACAAATAGAATAACATTCAATAATTAGAAACTCATATATTTAAAAAAATGTTCCTAACACCAAAAAATATTGCAAAACAGCAGGCACATCAAATAACACCCAATGATTAAAACATAGATATAAAATCACCTGCTCCCCATAGCTGGGAACTTTTGATTTCCAGATGCTTTGACATTGTCATAGATTAAGTGGTGTGGTGAGGAGAGGGGGGGGGTGATTCACACATACTTTCTCCTTTCTCTCATATACATACACGTTCTCTCCAAAACACACACAGCTTTCCCACCAGGCATGCTATACTGCACGTAATGCTCTCTCACTCATATGCGTGCATGCGTGCACACACACAGGTTCCTTCTCTCAAACACATACCCTCACTCACTCCCAGTATCTTCCTTTCTCTATCTCACTCACACACACCCTGGCAGGGATTTATGGTTTGGGGGATAGTAGAGGGTCCAGGGGTGGGAGGTATGGCGAGGAACAGTGAGACTGGTGGAGAGGTAGTGGGAACCCTTCATTTCAATTTAAAAGGGGATTAGGGGATTGGGGAGGGTGTGTGTGTGCCCGGCCCGATAAGGCATATATAAAAGGGGAAGGCAGAGACTGGGCATTGGCCCTTCTTCTTCTTTTGTGTTTTTTAAAGCGCTACTTAATCTGATTTTTTTCTTTTTTTTAAGTTATCTGGCCACACAAATGTCTGCAGGCACTTTTTACCCATGGCAGATTTCAACGGGAAAGTACACAAGTACAAGATCCTTGGGTACTTGCACCTAAACAATTTTAATATTGCCTCCAAATTTCTATTACTATTTACTTTGCAATGAAAAAACTCACTGTCTTCTTATTCTTTGTGTCTTTCCCAAATGTTTTGCCCATAAGCTTGAATTAGCTCTGTTATACAACATTTTCAATAAACTACTACAAATGAGGCAAGATCAGAAGCACCTATAAAGTCTCCACCAGAATTTTCAGTGGGCCATAAACCAAATGGGATTAAAAATTGAAGAAAAAGTCTCAATTATTTTATTTTGCCGCCTTTCACTTTGCAAAATGAAAGCTGCAGAACTGCAGTTGCCCTACAGTTGATTAAGATGATACTTTTTGTACTGGTAGCCAACCAAGAATATCATCACTGTGGGACCTCTTGAACTTCACTAATTGGTTGCTGTAGTTGTACTGAAACAATGTAATTATGTAATTACTGCATAAAACAGGAAGTAATAACTTCAATAATTTAAATATTTATTTGATTTGTATTCAGCTTTTTGGCACTTCAGAGTGGATTACATTCAGATATTGTAGGTATTTTCCTATCCCCAGAGGGCTTACTCCACGTTATCAAATCTAATGAACCTTACCTACTGATGTATCACATTGATGAAAGTCAGAAAGTTAGCTGTTAATATTTTTATTTATTTATTTGTAAGCTTTTATATACTGAAGTTTAGCGAAAGGCCTTCACTCCGGTTTACAGGTATAACAACAGTTTACTGGTGTAACACAACAGGTATAACATCAGTTACACAAAATGTTATATATAACAATAGATTTATGTGCTTAACAATTTTTTATGTGCACAAAATATGCTTTGTGCTTGTTTTGTGGCTCTAAAATAAGATTTATGTGCACATAAATGCTTTCAGTACGAGCACCTTTTGGGGCAGATTTTCAAAGGGTTACGCGCATAACCACCCACCATCTTCAGGCACCCTGTGGCACATCTCCACCGCCATGAAAAAAAAGAAAAACCAGCAGAAAATGAGAGAGAATGGCGAGTAGAGAGACCTGATCGGGAGCCCCGCCCCCGACATCATCGAGGGCAGCACCAACCGTTGAACGGCGCCTTGCCACCAGGCGCTGCGCACCGTGCGTCGCGTGCCGAAGGGGTGTGACAAAGGGGCTCTACCCTTTGTGCACCCCTTAGTGCAATCCGTAGTGCAAATTCCAGTAAATATCTTTGCAATTGGATGTCTCTCTTTTTGTTTAATATGCCTTCTGTTATACCCTTTGCTCAATTGTTAAAAGTATTTCAGTTTGAACTTTTGTAAACTGTTATGATGGCTTTACCGAATGACGGTATATAAAACTCAACAAATAAATAAATAATCCAGAGAAAGTGCCCCTGCACGCGCTGAGCCTATTTTGCAGAGGCTTGGCAACGCGCGCAAGCCCCGGGACGCGCATATGTCCCGGAGCTTTGAAAAAGGGGCAGGAAGGGGGCGGGGCGCCGGTACAGGGGCATGAAGGGGCAGTCTGGGGGCAGGATCGAGGCCTCCGGTATGGCGGCTGAGCTAGAGGATCACGCAAGTTACGCCTGCCAGAGGCGTAACTAAGACAACAAAGGTAGGTGGGGGATTTAGGTAGGGCTGGGGGGGCAGGTTAGATACGGGAAGGGAGGGGAAGGTGGGGGGGAGCGGAGGGAACGGAGGGAACGGGGAAGTGCACAAGTGTGCACCCCCTTGCACGCGCCGACCCCGGATTTTAGCGCATGTTATAAAATCGGGCGTAGATTTGTGCGCCGGGTTGCGTGCACAAATCTACACCCGCATGCATGTTATAAAATCTGGCCCTTTTTGTTTACATAAATCATATTTTATCTGCAGAACACATGCATTCCTTTTGCTTCAGCCCATAGACTAACAGTAGCACTGAAACTTTACTCCACCTCTGACCAGGAGTAAAATTTACAGCATTAAGAAAACCTGATGTAAGCCTGCACACTACTCTGTGCTGGGGGTAATAGCTAAGCACTAAGCATTATGCACAGTATGAAGCCTTGGAGATTCAGACTGGAAATCTTTGATTTCAGGATTTATTCTTTCCTCTGGATATTTCAGGTTATGATAGAAAACTATATGATAGAAAACTATATGTCATCTAACTAACGCTAGATGACATAAATACCATGACAAAACCCGACTGCATTAACATACACAGCTTGACGATTCATTTGTCTCTAGTTTTAGCACTTCCCACAGTCACTTTCTATTCCTCATATCTACTCTTAAAAACATATTTCTCTGTAATGTTTCTCTTTCGGAGGGAAAGCCTACATCACCTCCCACAGTTATGAATGTAGTCGTTAATATTTTTTTGTAACTGATGTTATAACTGTTGTGTTACGCCTGTAAACTGTTGATATATAAACATGATTTATTCTTGTTTTTTCAAACTTGTGCATGTTGTAGAGACTCTCTCAGGTTAAAAATGTGCACTCACCCTATGCAAAAGACCAAGGGCACATTTTAACTTGGGTTTCTGTGCACTTTGTTCAGGTCAGCACACTTATTAACTCTTGATGCATTAGTATACCATTCACTTACTGCATTGGGAGTTAAACATATTTTAGCAAGCGTGGTGAGCAACTGTGCGCTAAATTTGAGTGCACAGTTTTAATAATTCCCTTACTACACAGGGCTCAAAGTTAGTATTATCCTGATAGTTAATTCAGAGGGGAAGAAGACATCAAGAAGAATACTGACAAAAACGGAATGAAACTTATTATTACCAAAAATTTAGACTAGGGAGTTAAAAGTAAGAAAAATAATACATGTTTTATCCAAATTTTTAGAACACAGATGAAAGTTGCTGAAGCAGCCGTGGACGTTCCAACAGTATATCTGACTGGGATGGTGGAAACAAAACTGAAAACAGCAAACAAGAAGTGTCCGGCATGCTCAGTAAAGACACAGATATACATATACAATCGCTCGCCAGATTGCAAAGTTAGCCAGACAAAATTATCTGGCTAACTTTGGAGAGATGTTCAATGGTGCAGCCATTGAATATATATGGCTACAGCACAGCCAGAGTTAGCCGGCTATTCTCCCAGAAATGCTTCTGGAATGCCCTATGTTATTTGGATAAATTCTAGCCAGATGATGAGATATCTGGCTAAAGTTTAACTGTATAAATGCCCGAAATATTCAAAAGTTGGCATTTAGCTGGATAAATTGTGAGTTATCCAGCTAAATGCCTTTGGCTACGGACCTCTAAAACGCTTTACTGTAAAGATCTAGAAAGTTCTCCTTGGCATATGTTAGGTGAACGACTTATCTTTACAGAATACTCTGGCTTTCTTCTGTACTGCCTCAAAGTTAAGCCTCATCCAGGAATAGTCTGCCTCATTCAGCTTTCTGAGCCTTACTGCCAGCTGCTCACATCTGTCTTTACAGTCATATCCTTCCTAATCCTGTAGACAGGGTAATTTTCAAAGCCATTTCTACAGGTAAAACTGGTTTGAAAAAATTGCCTTCCCTGCATTTCAGTAAACTTATGCACACAGAGCCACTACAACTGTAACTTTACCTGTGGGTTGGAGTTTTAAGGAGGGGCTTGTACTTATACACATTCTTTTGAATTTTAAGTAAAAAACTACCTGCATAACTCAGCAGGTGTAAATGTGAGCAAATAGGGGCAGATTTTAAAAAAGTACGCCCATGCGTACTTTTGTTCGCGCGACCGGCGCAAACAAAAATGCCGGATTTTAATAGATATGCGCGTAGCCGCGCATATCTTTTAAAATCTGGGGTTGGCGCGTGCAAGGCTGCGCAAAATCGGCAGCGTGCGTGCGCTGAGCTGCGCAGCCTGCATCCGTTCCCTCCAAGGCCGCTCCGAAATCGGAGCGGCCTCGGAGAGAACTTTCCTTCTACCCCCCTGCACCTTCCCCTCCCTTCCCCTACCTAACCCATGCCCCCAGCCCTATCTAAACCCCCCCTACCTTTGTTTGAAAAGTTACGCCTGCCCAAGGCAGGCGTAACTTGCACACACCAGCCCAGCCGCCAGCGCGCGATTCCCCGGCCCGGGAGCAGTTTCGGAGGCCTCGGCCATTCCCCTGAAACGCCCCCGGGCTGGAACCACGCCCACGGCCCCGCCCCTGATGACACGCCATCATGACACGCCCCCAACACACACCCCCAGGGACTTACGCGTGGCCCGGGGCTTGCGCGCGCCACCGAGCCTATTCAACATAGGCTCGGCGCGCGCAGGGGGAGCTTGGGGCAGGTTTTCGGGGGGTATGCACGTATCTTACGTTCGTACCCCTTTGAAAATCTGCCCCACAGCTTTCATGAGTTAATTTTCACAGTTAAAGAATGCAAAATTAGTGCAGAGTTCATAAATAATAATTACCAGTGCACTCTGCAACAATGCAGACAGAAAATTATCCCTGCAAAGTACTATAAATACAAGAAGAAGTTGCTCAATATTCTAAATTTCTAATAGTAAGGAATGTAATAAGTTTGAATTAAGAATATGACCAAATAGTCATATGGATATGTAACAGTAGAAGGAATATATTTAAAGATGATAGTAATCAGCACAGCTCAGGACAGCCATAAAAGGTTCCTTTTTAGTCAAAAGCATTAACTCTCCTATGCCAAAAATGGGCTTTCACAGGACAATCCCGTAGGCGATGTACAAGAGTGGCATTGGCTTGACTGCATGTAAGACATGCATGAGAATCTGTTTGGCCAGCTTTACATTCTTGTAGTGGGGACAAAATAATTCTATGAACGATATGAAATCGATGTTCTCTTAATATGACATTTTTAGAACTGGAGCGACTTAACACAATACAGGAGCATAGATCTTCATCTAATAAAGGGATATTTTGCCACACATCTGCCAATGCCATTAATAATGCACAGGATGAGTTATTCTGTAAATACTTATATAACCTGGACATCGAACCTTACATTTCACATATAGATTTATGAATTCTTGAAATGTTTTGGAAATTAACTTAATTATAGTGCTAATGTAATGGTGCACCTGTAAATAAAGAAAATTAGCCCTGTTATTCAGCCCCATCATTTCTTTACATTTTGCAAAAGACTTAACCCGAGTACTGCCATCTGAAAGGAAAGCAGAAATGGCTTTAAAACCCTTAGCTGATAATGCAAAGTATATAGGATGCATACTGCATGGAGGGTCATTCCATACCAAATGGACCTGGAGTCTATTCTCATCCTCCTCCAAATTGAACAAAATTTTGCACAGATGTTCTCTAGGGTCTCAAACAAAACCGTACTAAATTCTTCACCTGGATCTCCATTGGTTGGAGAGCTAGAGGGTGGATGATTTTCTAAATTGGTCCACTTGTCATGGAATGTCCCTGGAGCAAACTCTGGATTCCCAACCAACAGAAGGAACAAGGACACTGAAACAGAAAGATTAAAATCCATCTAACAAAGCTGTAAACACGTCTCATAGCTTTCAATAAAACAGAATTGTCTAACTGTTTTGGGATATTCTCTGTTTTTTTTTCATATAGCACAAACCTTAAACTGAGGGGGGGCTACCATGTGTTGTTCAAAATCTAGATCTGTGTAAACAGAAGTATCACATAGCCAGTCTCTAGGTCATCTCAGTAGGTAGGCAATATTATAATGTTTAAAATTTGGAAAATGTTGATCCCCTTTGTCCTTGGACATCACCAGTTTATAAATGGAAAATCACACGTTTTTATTGCTCCAAAGAAATCTAATACATGATCTTTGCAGATAAAGAATATCTTTCTTCAGTAACTTAATTGGAAGCATTTGCAGCACATATAACAGTTTCAGAGCTTATTTAGTGCCACTCTGCCCTGAAAAAGTACTAGGAATGAGGCCAGCATGCCAACTTGGTCTGAAATTCTTTAATGACTGGAGAAATATTAGAAATGTGTCACATTTTGGAGTCTCTATGAATGCAGAGACCTACATATTTTATAGTATTCTCTCTCCATTTTAAAGGGAAATTAGTCCAATCTTGATACAGCCTGCCCAAGATGAATAAAGGCTTCCAATTTGTCCACTGGGAGTACTGAACAAGAACTGGAAAGCACCATCAGAACATCATCCGCAAAGAGTAAAGCTTTCAATTGTCAACATTCCAGCTGCAGACCAGTTATCTGTGTAGCTCCTTCCAACTTGTATACTAGAGGCTTCAAGTTCAAAATAAATAACAGTGGAAATAATTGGCACCCCTGGAGTGTGCCACACTGAAGCAAAATAGGTTTTGACAAGCAGACTTGATGGACTATTTGGTCTTTAACTGCTGTCAATTACTATATTATGTTACTATGTAAATTTGAGCAGTAGGATTAGAATATAATACAACTATACTTTTATAGATTTTCCCACTTAAACCATACATAGATAATACAAATTTAAGAAAAGACTATGATACCCTATCAGTTGCTTTCTCTGCATTAAATCCTATCAACAGAGAATCATTGACTAAGCCTCTCTGACATTTTTCTAAGCTATTAACTGTTTCCTAACATTAATGCTTGATTTCCTGCCTGTGGCACAAATACGAGCAGTCAAGGCTTTTCTCCTTTAAGTGCTTTTATTTTACAGCATAGAAGACAAACAACAGTGTTCCACTTTAACATTAAACACAAAACAGGCCAGCAATACTCAAAGGACTGCCTTTCCCTTCTTAGTTCTGGGTTTGGCTTCACAGTTACCAAACACAAAATAAGGCTGGCTATTTGAAGGGGCTGCTTATAACCTCTTTACTTATGTAATTAACTTCCCTCTCAATCAGGTCATCAATCTAAGGAGTTTCCTTCTCCTGGAATCCCAGGTCCTCTCTCAGTCTTCTAGGCTCTGACTCATCTACAGCTGTTTGAACCTCCCTGGGACTATAATCCCTTGCTACCCTCAGCTTCAAGGTGAACCTGGCCAGATACCTAGAGCTTGTCCTTAATGTGTTGTGGAGCTCCTGGATACATAGTCTGTCACACTGCCATATACAAATCCTGCCTGGTCCAGCAGAATAATCCTAGGCAGAATAAGCCAATTAACAAGCAGTTTGGAATAGATCTTTATATCCTGATTTAATAATGAAACTGGTCTGGTAGTTTGCAAATCTCTACTTGGCTTAGGCAAAACTATTTTCATAGCATTTTTAAGAGGATCTGACATATGTCCCAAATAGAACAAGGCTTCAAATAATTATTTAAGATCCTCGGCTATATACTTATTCATAATTTTGAAAAAGCAAGCATCCAGTCCATCCAGTCCTGGACTTTTACAATTTTGAAGAGATTGAATTACTGCCTGAATTTCTATAATCATATAAGGTGCACAGGGATAAAAGCTTTCAAAGCTGCTTGCATGCACCCATTTATCTGTGTATATGGGTGCATGCAAAGTTGCTACTGTATTTATAACCTGCATGGAAAGGATATGTGCAGATTATAAAGTACGAGTACATATGCATGCACAAATGCTCATGTAAGTAAAAACCACGTGCCATGCAAGTGCAGACTAAGCCAGATAAAAGCCAATTTATTGGCTAAATAGTGGTACGTTGCAGGATAAGTCAAAAAGGGGCTATTTAGATGGGCAAGTAGCCTTTTTCAGACTTATCCAACTATGTAGGCATACTGCTATTCAGCTGGATGAATCAGAATATATTTATTTATTTAGTACTTTTTTATACCGACATTCATGATACAGATCATATCATATCGGTTTACAAGGAACAAGGGGATTTAACATTAACCATAACATTGACATTAACCACAATGAAGAGGCAAAAAAAATAATATAACCAGAGAAGTGCCACTACTTATCCAGATAAGTTCAAATTTGTCCATTAAAGTAGCTTGAAAGCCGCTACTTAACTGAATAAGTTGGAAATTAGCCTGATAAGTGTTCACAAATCTTATACCTGCATATTTGTACTTCCAATTATAAAAGGATACGCATGCAGAATTTAATTTCATTAATTTGATCCCCCGTAAGTTGGCATTTAAATGCATAAGTCAGGGTATATTATAACATGCACATGGCAATGAAATAACTAGTTTTACCAATTAGTCTACAAGTTAGCCCAGTCCATCTGCAGCTCTTAAAGATCCTCCTGGCTCTTCAGCCTGAAGTCCCCTCAATCCACCCAGATCCTCTACCCAGTCATTTTTTCATTTTAATGATGTTTATGATCACTTACACAAAATATTGAACAGAAGTAAATATACACAAGTAAAAGACTTACACATCAATTTGGCAGGTTTTAAAATAGCAACTTATTTGCGTAAATGTTGGCCCTGCCTCAGAACATCCCGGCACACCCCTTTCTTCCATGTGCAAAGTTACTCACAGACCCCGATTTATGCGTGCAAGTAGCTGAATTACAAATGTTCCCTATACCATCCCTTATATTGGAAATACATTTAGAACTATCCTGGGCTTTAATCAAGTTGGTTAGCATCTTATTGGATTCATTTCTGTGTAAATAAAATGTATGTTTCAGAGATTGCAAAGATTGTCCAGCTCTTTAATGAATCGGATCAGACAACTTGGAAATATTTTTCTTTGGCAGTTGTAGAATGACATCTCTAACCATTGTTGTTTATATGCCCTGACCTGCTTATCCAAATTTAGAATTTCTGCAGTTTGATTTTTCTGTTTGGCAATTATTTAACTAGCAATTTTATCTCTTAACACCACATTTCCTGCCTCCCCAAATAGAACAGGTTCAATCATATGAATCCCATTGGTGGATTCATACTCTTTCCAGCTGTTTACTAGGCAAGCTAGAACATTTTTGTTTTGTATTAATCCAGGATGACATTCTCCAAATTATGTGTTGTGGGCAAGGATTTTCAAAATTCAGATGACAAGAGACTGGACAGTGGTTTGAGAGCACCAAAGACTCTATCCGAGTCTTCCCTACCCTGTTATGCAATCATTTAGACAATAGTAAATAATCTATGCTCTTCTGAGTATCGTGGGCCCTGGCTAATTGGGTTTCGTCTTGAATTATAGGGTTAAGAATTATTCAAACATGTACCAAAGTGAAGTTCTGACCAAGAAAAGGAATCTTCTTGCTGACACACATTTTAACAATCATAGTCCTCGGGGATTTATCCAGATCTGGATCTGCTACAGAATTTAAATCTCCATCCAAAATTACAGGATAATTCCCTAAAGACACTATCTGTAAAATTAAATTAACAAAAAATGCATGTGCAGAAAAGACAAGGGGGAAACCCACTTTCTCTTTAGTTTATGATCTGCCTCTCTAGATAAATGAGTTTCTATAAAAAGGTTAAAGTACATTTTAGATCACATAGGGGCAGTTCCAAGATGGCTATCGCCTAGGACAGCTGTGCGTTTGTGAGCTCCTGAGTTGGTAATTATTGTTTTCTTGCTGCTATTTACCTTATGGGGAGAAAGCGGAAACTGAGAAGGGAACCTTTCCCTGCAGTCCCCTCTACGTTGACGCCGATCCAAGGACCCATGGATGCACACATTGTGCGCCGGGATCAAAGTGCGGGAAGTCTACAGCCGCTGGAGAGACGGGGAGGGGAAGAAGAGCTCCCCTTTCTCCTTGGCTCAATGTCACCATTTAGTCCCACAGAAGGGACACTGCCGGGGAATCCAGCTGGGAAGAGCTGCCCCTATACCGATGGGAACGCTGACTGACCGAAGTGCCATGGGGCATGACCCTGCAGGGATCAGAGGGCTTGCGGCCTCTTCAGGAAGCCCAGGACCTATTGAAGGGCAACTCGGCATTGGGACAGGAGCTTCTTTATTGGAGCAAGCAGGAGTTGCTGCAGGAATGTCTACAATAACTTTGCCAGAAGTAGTAAGACCTTCTTCTTTTACTTTAGAAACGATTTGGGAAACCATTATCAAAATGAGAGCTTCTATCTTGCAACAAATGACTCCGATAAATGTTAAAGTTAAACAATTTGAAGAAAAAATGACTGTGCTAACTCAAGCTATGGTGGATCTGGAAAGCCAAATTTTGTTGAATAGGCAACAGATAAGTGAAATAAAAACAACTCAGGTTGCAATGATCAAAGAGAAAAATAACACAGCAAGAAAATTGGAAAATTTAGAGAACCTAAGTAAAACCAGACATTTAAGATATATAAATTTCCCAAAGGTTCCTTTAAGAGCTCCTAGAGATTTATTCAAGCAATATCTTTTGGATATATTGCAGATAGAGGAGTCTGCCGTGTCTCCGATTATGAAAATTTTCTACCTACCTTGTCCGAGAAGACCAGAGGAACAAACGGAAGGCAGACCCCCAAATGAGCCATCAGGTTCAACCCTTGAATATTTCAAATTTGTTGGAGACCTCAGATACAGATGTGGCAACACCAGTGACACTAATAGTGACATTAGCACTGGAATATAATAAAGAGTGGTTATTCCATTTAAGTTTACCCCATAGGGATGATATGTTTCTGGGATGTAAGATAAGAGTTTATCCAGATGTTTCGCGAGAAACACAAAAAAGAAGAATACCCTTCCTTCTATTAAGACCTCAAGTTTTGCATATTGGGGGGTTATTTTATTTAAAATTTCACTGTAAGTGTGTTATAAAACACAGTAATAATACATATATTTTTTTTTACCCACCCCATTTTTTAGTAGGAAAAACTGTAGCAACATCAGCTGACACTAATATTGAAACTGTGTGTCCCTCATAGTAATATGATCTTGGTTCTCCTAGCTATTTATGGGATAGATCAATGGAATGCGCTCCCACCAGACATTCGGCTTGAGTTCTGCCACTCTTCATTCAAAAAAAAACTTAAAACCTGGCTCTTTAGCCAAGCTTTTCCAGGACCATGATCATCATTTTTTCCCCTCCAACCAGCAAGAACATATCTTCTTCACAAACCCCCATTTTCCATACCACTACCTACTTCGGTATCTAATCTCTTGCTGCAGGACACTTGAGACTTTCTCACTTATACGTTATAATTTTTATGCTCAATAAGACCTGTCAACTTAATTGTTTAAGTCTTTTTTTTTTCTCCTTTATCTTTTGGTCATCAATGTTACAACGTTATTGTTAAATTTTGAACTTATGTACACTGTTCCAAGTTTCATAACCTTGTTCTATGTAATGCCTTTTGGCAATTTTCATGTTCTGTTTCAATGTAAACCGATGTGATCTTTATTTCATATAGGAACACCGGTATATAAAAATCTAAAAATAAATAAATAATAAATAGATTAAGATGTATTCTTATGTTTTCTTAGAGTTGTGTATAACCTGCCCTCCCCCCCCCCCCCTCATACTGGGGACTTTATATACAGAGACCTTAATTATTCAATTTTTATTTTGGAGATTTCCTTGTAATGGTGTTTTTGAAAAATCTCTATAATTTTCAGTTCAAGATGGTATTCTTGATGTAAATGTTTAAAATGTATAAATTAAAAAAAAAAAAAGTACATTTTAATCTTTGCAAATGACTTAAAAACCTTTTCTTCCTTAATAGGAGTGCCAAATCCTGCTATGTTCCAGGTGACAATTTTAAACTTATTCAGCAAAGAACAATAATGTCAGTATGAGGGGGCCCATTTGTCTCAGCCCAAACCGTAGGCCCCTTGCATATAAAACAGTAGTGAATTTCGCAGCTGGAATAATAGTAAAGTAAGACAAGTAAACACAAGCAACTGGACCTCTCACAAAATGTAAACCCCTCCACATCCCGTTGCCACCCCCTAATCTCCCTTCCCTTTCAAACCACTCAAATGCAAAACAAACCAAGTAAACATAATAATATCAACAACTCAATAGCATTACACTCCCACCAGATTTTCAGTCATATCAACACATTCAGGTATCACTCTCATTTTGATTAAAGTCCAGTATGCATAGTGTAAAGATGCAAATATCATCAGGTTGTAGGAAAATGCTCAGTCTATTCAAAAAGATAAGCCCCTAGCTATACAAGTCATAGATTAAACAGAGTTCTTGGAGCCAGCTATTGCTCAGCACACATTGCACTTTGTTTTTCAGGCCCAAAGACAAGAATGACCACAGCATTGCACTTCAGCACATAAATTTGGTGAATCAAGAACATCATCAATAGGCTCCCATATTATTGTCTTTTTGCAATAAAACAAGCAGTTTCACCAGCTGATAGTTCAGTTTAAATACAACCCCGCCCCCAAATTTCCAATCCAATAAATAGAGAGTTACAACACATCAAAAATTTTATGCAAAAGTTCTAACGGTGGCCATTCTCAACTGTGCCCAATTTCATGCACAGCATCTCAAGCCATAGAACAAAATTCGTACTATCCAGAACCGCCATCCAACTGCCCCAGCAACTTTCTGATGGCTGCAACAAACTCTAGCATGTGTATTTTACCACTGTGCCACAATTTTAGTTTTGCTCGATATTTCCTTATAAAACATATATTCTTAATGATCAGCTTGGTGCACACTGGCAAGAACTCCCATCTCCTACACAAAACTTGATTTGAAAAATCCTGGAATAGTAGCACTTTGTGGTTCTTATAGGTAAGCTCTTCCTTTTTCCAGAATGCCATAAAAACCATAGCTTTTTGTGCACAGTTTAGAAAAAGCGCCAACACAACTCTCAAACTGAAGAGGGCATTACCTAGCTAAAATATTCCTGTATGTTCCTAGGGAAATTCCAGAAGTAGATACTATGATGCAGTCTCATCCAATGGCTTATCCTATTATAGCCTGATTTTAAAAAGCATTTACATGCTTAAAATTGGGTTTTACATGTATAAATGCAATTTACCTGTGTACGTGTGCTTTTAAAAATTGCTGCAATATATGCCATTATAGTCCATCGGTCATACGCATGTAAATGCTCTTTTATGCATGTGTCACAAAGATCTGGGAGGTGTGCCTCCAAAATTTGCCAAAGACAGCAGGCCTATGCCTTCTATAATAGTCGTATGTACCTACCGGCTGAAGCGAGCACAGAGCCGGGAGCCAGGTACTTCATATCTCCATCGCTGCTCTCTGCTGCTGTTTTTCTCCCACCACTACAATCCCTGCCACTGTCAACCCAAGCTGGAAATGTTGTGGCTCTGCTGTCTCCCTCTCCCATCCCCTGTCCCCATGGCGATCGCTGTTGGCACATCTTGCACTCAGCTGGGCCGCCACAAAGATCACCGTAGCCACTAGCTCAGACTGCAACTGCTGTATCCTGCTCCCTCTCCTGTGGCCATAATCACCGCTGCCATCAGCCTGGCTTGGAAATGTGAGGTTCTGCTTCCTGCCCCATGGCTGCGGTCACCACCATTGCTAGTTGCAGAGGAGGTGGACATGGCTCAGTCACACCCCCGTTTTTCTTTTCCTGATGGTTCCGATTGTTGCACAGAGAGAGAGTGAGTTTGAAAAGGGGGGTCTGGAGGGGAAAGAGATACTGAAAGAGGAACAAGAGAGTAGGTGATGCCTGGGGGTCATGAAAGCAAGGGGATGATCATGGTGCAGTGGTGTTGCTATTGGGGGGAGGGGGAGCCGGGGTGGCAAGTGCCCCTCTCTCTCTCCCAAGAAAGTATCTTGCAGGATTGAGACTGGGTGGGGGACTTGGGGTCGAGGGAGTTCTTAGTGACTGGATGGGGATAGAGGAATGGGGATTGAGAGATTGAGTGGGGATTCAGGGATTAAAGGGTCCTAAGTGATTGTGTGGGCAGTAAGGTTAAGGGTGTATTAGATGGGCAGGGGCAGTGTGATAGGGAAAAAGAGATGGTATGAAACTGGCTGGGAAGGTGGTGAGACAAGGGGAAGCTGAGGAGGAAAATGGGTAAGAGAAGAAAGTTCTGGAGGCCAGGTAGAAGATAAGCGACAGAGGAAGAGCGGGGGATGGTTAGAAGATGAGAGACAGAGGAAGGTAGAGGAGGGGTAGAGGAGGGGGTAAACGTGTGGAAATGGGCAGGGGAATGGAAAGCTGGAGAGAGGGTAAGAGAAACAAGAAAAAAGCTGCATGCCAGGAGGGGAAGAGTGACAGTAACTGAGATGGAGCTGGGGAGGAAACGAAAGGCAAAGGCAGGTAGATAGGAGGGTGAGTACAGAGGGTGAAAATGGAGGACTAGGGTGAGACGGGGAATAGAAGGCTGGAGAAGCAGTGAGATACATGGGGAATGGGTTGATGGAAGGAGTGAGAGTGGGAGATGGAAACCTGATAGGTGAGAGTTAAAAAAAAAAAAAAGAGGGAGACTGAAGATTGCAGGAGAAGGAGAAGTGAAATCTAGCAATGAATGGCTAGAGAAGCAAGGAAGAGAACTTGAGAAAAGTGTTGAAAGATCAATATGAGAGATCACGTCAGGGAAGGAATGGAAAATACATGATTTAGATTTAATTACTTGCCTTTCCAAATCTGAGCTCGAGGTAGAGGAAGCTTACAGTCTGAAGGTCATTTACTAAGCATTTTTCCTATAGGCAGAGAATGGGAGAAAAGCTTTAGTAAATCAGGCCCTAAAAGTTTGTACCCGAGCAATGGATGGTGAAGTAACTTGCATGAGCGAGAGAAGTAGGATTTGAACGCTGGCTTACAGCCCTCCAGTTCCTTCACTCTACACAAGGACTTAGGAGACGACCAACAACAGAGGTATAGAATTGAGAGACCAGACCCACCCCAAATAAAATATCATCCAAGAAAGGTAGAAACAGATTCTATTTTCACTTTTTAGTGATTGGACTATGTGAACTTTGGGAATGTGCATTTCTTATATCTTTATATATGGCTCCTGATAGTGGAGAGATTTTGAGTTGCTGTTACAGAGGTGGGACCAGAATTTGTATATCTATTTTTTGTATGGTGAGTTGAAAGGGGAAACATCCAAATTTTGCACTGTATAAAACTCCAGAATAGGTCATAATATTTTGATGTTGACAGTGAGATTCACGAGAGTTTGCCTTCTCTTCAACCCTATATTGAAAAACTCTGCAGCACAAATTTCTCCCTGATGAAGCAAAGATTACATTTTTTGTGAAAAAATAAAATGTAATAAGTTTAATTTCAATAAAAGCTTTGTAAAAAATAATCTTGATAAGAATATTTAATCTTTCTTTTGTGCCATGTTTAACATTAAGATATTTAGAAGTTTTTTTAGTTCAGCTGTGGCGTGCAGTGCGTCACGCACTTGAGCATCAACTGTCAGGAGTGTCACGATGGAAAAAAGGTTGAGAACCACTGGTTTAAATTGAATTGATTTGGTGTTTAAAAGTAACACACTTCAAGGGCCTTTTGGTGGTAAGGCATGAAAGCAAAATATAAATAAAATAAAAAATAAGTAAAAATACATTATTAATAATCCAGATCTATTGCAAATCTGAAAGGTTCAAAAGTGGGAAAGTACATGTGGGGATTTCAAAATGAAATCTCTGTGCCTACTTCCCTTCATCAACCTATTCGCAATCCCCTTTCATCAGGGCCAATAATATGAGCGTTGGAACACCCCATTCCTACTTTTCACAGCACCGAGGGAGGGAGAGGCACTAGGCACATTAATCATTAACAACACAGATGCCTTTAAAAATTGCCAATACCATTTTGTGTCTATAGGAAGAATGCTTACTGCATCTTGCCCTAAATGTTTTAGTTAGAAACATCAGCACATGAAAATCAGAAAGAATAGGCGTTAGTGTACATTATGCCTGCTACACAGAAGAAATATGCTTTCAAAGCACATCTCTCAATGATCTTCACTCAGTTTCCTCAGACTCTGGTTGAAGATATTGGTCATGAACTTGCAGCAAAAGGTGATTCTTCCTCAGTTCTTGTTTAATTAATTCTTCCTTTAACTATCCATGCAACTTTAATTACTTGCATTTCATCTCTTTTATGGAGGGTTTATCCCCCTTCTGCGGCAGGCTTTTGACTACTTTGCTCAAGGATGAGCCATCTATTCATTAGAAATAAAACGATCTGATTAAAATACATGGATGAGCTCATCATGATTAATGTGCACTACAGATTTTATTGCACCATAAATAATAATTTTTAAAAAGTACTTAATCATAGCCTGTTTGCTAATCCAGTTCAACTGAGGTCCATAAATGAAAGCAATTCCTCTATCTTTCCCAGAAAGCATTTGAAAAAGTCTCTTTGTAGATACAGCAGTACTGAAGCAATAAGAATGCACCCCAGCTCTCATGTAAACTATTCAATAAATGGATTAGTTACACCACTATTTAATTCTGGATTAATCTGCCTTACATTCCAATTCTATCCATGCTGGGGAAACCACTTCTGGGTTAATCATCAATCAAGTTCCTGTTGTGCTCACACTTGATATTGGTGAGAATTCCAAACTTCATCCATACACACAATTAATCCACTGTTACTAGTTTCTCCTGTTACAGGGTGGGTTTGTTTCAATATATTCAAGAACAAGATGCAGCAGGATTTTAGTATATAAGGCTTTTCATCTTGTTGCAACTTGATACAGGGAGGGAGTAGCATCTCCTCTGAAAGGATAAGTAAAATCAATGAACACCACAACTAAAATACAGTAGGAAGGAGAGGCAACAACAGAAAACATCCCGCTCCTCTCCCTTGAAAGCCCTAAAACAGAACAGTGCCACCTGGTGGCCTTCCAATAGAGTGAACTCTTTTTAGTATAGCAGGGTGTAATTTATGACTGCTGCATGTCTCAACACTCCCAAAGTAACTATTGTAAACATGAAACCACATCCATAAATAGGATTAGTTATTGCAGGATTAATGTGGTGATCACACTCCAGTTTCTTTCTAGTATAAATACAAGAAACAATGAGTCTTAAGAGCATTCAAATTAATTGCTGTGAAAAGAGAATTAGTCTCATAAATAATACAAAGGACTTTTTTATGCTCTTACCTGAACTTAACATTTTGCATGCCCATTCTCTTTTTTTTTTTCACTGAAATTCTTTAAATGAAAACCAGGCTTTGTACAGCTCCAACCTTGCTTGGATAGATTTAGGTGAAACATTTTAGACTCACTTTGCTCAATGATTATACCTCAGTGAGGATACTGACAAATATAATATGGGAGCTGCGGGCAACACATCCATGGGCTTATTTATTTCCGCTCTGTTCAGGTGATTTGATTGAGTTAGGGAGAAACAAGAAATTAACAAAAGCTTAAAAGAAGTACAACTGCAACTCCAGCATTGTAAGCATCTGGAAAAAGGAGTTCACATCCACAGGTATAGAAAAAAGAAATAGCATTAATTTTACTCCAGCTCACTTAACTAAAATATATGCATGCATCCAGTGGCTCTCTCACTCACCCTTCTACTTACCCTCTCATCTGACCCCATCTATTCTTTTTATCACCTCCTTTCATCACTACTTCATTAATAAGGATGACTGTAAGCATTCCCCATGCACCTCAGACTTAGCTTGATAATTTTTCAATTCTCTTCAGAGATGAGCATGTCAGTCTGCTTCTCTTCAGACCTATTACTTTGCCTAATGATCTTCTTCTCCCTTCTGGTCTTGGTTTACTTCTCCCTTTTATCTTTACTGTCTTTAATATCTCCCAGTTGTCCGACATCTTCCCATCAGCCTTTAAAATAACGTCTATTAGCTCTATAATGAAGAAATACTCTTTTGATCATCTTGTTGCCTTAATTTCCTCTTCCTTTTTATTTCCAAAATCCTGGACTGGGGTGTATACTCTCAACTTACTGCATTTTACTCCTGTGCTCAGTTCTTTTCAATCAGCTTTCCATCCTGCTAAATCAACTGAAAGTGTTTTACTGCATCATTTCAACTACTGCTGAGGTGTCACCTGTCTGGCTCATCTTCACCCTTCTGTAGTGCTCAACACACGTTATCCTCTAAATCTGGGGTAGGTAATGCCAGTTCTCAAGTTTGACAGACAATGGAGGGGCAGTGCAAGAAAATATATTGCACGCATATTCACTACAGATATTCTGAAATCTAAACCTTTTTGATTACTCAAGGACCAAAGTTGCCCATCAAAATTCTAAAGAAACTATTCACGTGAGGTGACTGACTCCAGAATGAATTAGTTTTCCTCTTATCTGTCAAATCAGTTCTTCAATATTCTTATTAATAACTTTTTTCTGATCTTTACCCTCTATCGATTGGTATTCCCCATGTGCACGCAGTTTCTGGCGCATGCTCATAGACACAGCTATTTTATAATATGTGCACATCGGCGTGTGTATGTTATAAAATATGATTCCTGCATACACATGCATGCCGGATTTTAATGTCCACGCATGCATGCACAGCGACGGGAGTTGGGTTTTCCCAGTTCCCTCCCAGTCCGCTCTAATTAAGAAGCGGACTGGGAGGGAATTCCTATTCCCACATAACTACCTTTCCTACCTTTTTCCCTCTCCTCCCTCTCCTCCCTGACTCCTAACCCCTACCTATTAGATTTTTTTTTTCTTTTATAACTTACCTGCTTCTTTGGAGCAGAAGTGAGCTTCCCTGGGACTGGGCCTAATGACCGCTGTCCTAGCTGGCTCCCGTCCCTCTCCACCCAGACCACGCCCCCTAGCCCACCCCTTTGAGACAGACCAGCACTTCTGTGTGTACCAGGAGATACATGCATGGCCGGGCCGTTTTTAAAAGGTGCTTGGTGCACACATGACCTGGCCATGCGCATTTCCCCTGGTTTTACCGTGGGCAGCGCTCTGAAAATTTGGGCACAAGACTACATCCTGGGCTCTTAACTGATCAATCTCTCCATGGTGTTGGTCCTCTTATATCCTCATTCTGCTTTTATTTTTTTACATTTATATAAGCAAACAAACAAACAAACATGCAAAGCAGTGTACCTAAACACTTTTATATGACTTTCAAAGAGATATGGGGTACATTTTGAAAAGTATGCACGGGTGTCGACATGCAAATGTTATAAAATCCAATACCTGTACGCAAACGTTTAGCCGATTTCATATTGGCGCACAAGTGTGCACGCAGTTGCCCACTCGTGTGCTCAAGGGGGGGATTTTATTTAAAAGCGCGTGGCGATGTGACCAATCCTTCCCCAGTTCCCTCCCAGTCCGCTCCGAGGGAACCTCCCTATCCCCCCCCCCCCCAATCCTTCCTCCCTCTTCCCCTGTCCTCTGTAAACCCCTCCCCCCCTTACTATCTATGTTTTATGTTTCTGCTACTTACTTGCTCTCTGGAGCAGCGGTAGTTTCTGTGCGCCGGTTGGCTACCAGCATGCGCTTCAGTGGGACAAAGCCTAATGACTGTCCCGGCCGGCCTCCACCCCTGACCCGTCCAGACTCCGCCCCGACCTGCCCCTTTTGGCTGCTGCTGGTTTTCTGCATGTACCAGGAGCGCCTGGCTGGGCCACTTAGAAAATACGCACATAGGGGTAGATTTTCAGAGCCCTGCTCGCCTAAATCCGCCCAAAACCGGGCGGATTTAGGCGAGCAGGGCCCTGCGCGCCGGGAAGCCTATTTTACATAGGCCTCCCGGCGCGCGCAGAGCCCCGGGACTCGCGTAAGTCCCGGGGTTCTCGGAGGGGGGCGTGTCGGGGGCGTGTCGGGGGGGCGGGCCCGGTCGTCGCGGCGTTCCGGGGGCGTGTCGGCAGCGTTTTGGGGGCGGGTACGGGGCGTGGCTACGGCCCGGGGGCGTGGCCGCGCCCTCCGTACCCGCCCCCAGGTCGCGGCCCGGCGCGCAGCAGGCCCGCTGGCGCGCGGGGATTTACGTCTCCCTCCGGGAGGCGTAAATCCCCCGACAAAGGTAAGGGGGGGGTGTAGACAGGGCCGGGCGGGTGGGTTAGGTAGGGGAAGGGAGGGGAAGGTGAGGGGAGGGCAAAGGAAAGTTCCCTCCAAGGCCGCTCCGATTTCGGAGCGGCCTTGGAGGGAACGGGGGGAGGCAGCGCGGCTCGGCGCGCGCAGGCTATACGAAATCGATAGCCTTGCGCGCGCCGATCCAGGATTTTAGCCGATACGCGCGACTACGCGCGTATCTACTAAAATCCAGCGTACTTTTGTTTGCGCCTGGAGCGCAAACAAAAGTAGGCTGTTCGCGCTCGTCTGAAAATCTACCCCATATTTGCACGCGCTGGGGATTTAAATTTCCTCATATGAGTGTAAAAATTAAATATATTAATGTAAGTAGCCTGTACTCCTATAATTACTATTTCTTTTTATATTTAATCTTTATTCTGAATTTTCAAAATCATTACTAGCTCAAAGTATTGAAAGAGAAACAGATGGTTGATTATCAATGCAGAAAACACTAAGGGGTAGATTTTAAGAGGCGCGCGAACAGCCTACTTTTGCTTGCGCATCAGACTCAAGCAAAAGTACGCTGGATTTTAGTAGATACGCGCGGAGCCGCGCGTATCCACTAAAATCCGGGATCGGCGCGCGCAAGGCTATCGATTTTGTATAGCCTGCGCGCGCCGAGCCGCGCTGCCTCCCCCCGTTCCCTCCAAGGCCGCTCCGAAATCGGAGCGGCCTCGGAGGGAACTTTCCTTTGCCCTCCCCTCACCTTACCCTCCCTTCCCCTACCTAACCCACCCACCCGGCCCTGTCTACACCCCCCCCTTACCGTTGTCGGGGGATTTACGCCTCCCGGAGGGAGACGTAAATCCCCGCGCGCCAGCGGGCCTGCTGCGCGCCGGGCCGCGACCTGGGGGCGGGTACGGAGGGCGCGGCCACGCCCCCGGGCCGTAGCCACGCCCCGTACCCGCCCCCAAAACGCTGCCGACACGCCCCCGGAACGCCGCGACGACCGGCCCCCGCCCCCCGACACGCCCCCGACACACCCCCCTCCGAGAACCCCGGGACTTACGCGAGTCCCGGGGCTCTGCGCGCGCCGGGAGGCCTATGTAAAATAGGCTTCCCGGCGCGCAGGGCCCTGCTCGCCTAAATCCGCCCGGTTTTGGGCGGATTTAGGCGAGCAGGGCTCTGAAAATCTACCCCTAATAAACCAAAGTAAATCTAGAGAAAATGTGGAATAATAATCTTCCATAATTTAGATCACAATAAGGGAAAAAAAGATGTATAGACATATATAAAGTTATCTTTCCAAATTAGGATTTGAGCCACAACTTGTGGTTCTGTCTCTCTACGAGGAGTCCTGTTCTGAAGAAAACCCTCTAACTGTGAGGCTCAAAGAAAACATATTTGACAATGTGAGGAAGCATTTTTGAAACTCTCTCATAACACTTTTAAAGGACTAGCCACAGCTATCCATACCTGTCCTCTTAAGTGCCAACCCGGCAAGGGATTCTGGGCTAGGGTGGATCCCTGCAGACTGAGATAAGACACCATGCCCGCCCCCCCCACCGGGAGGGATTAGGAGGGTCCCAGGAGAAAGAACAAAGCCCTGAGAAAGTGAATATAACTGACTGGTAAGTGCCATTGCCGTACTTGTTTTGCTGAACTGCATGAAACAGCGAGGTTGTTCGGTTTGTTACTTTTCATCAATAAAAAAGTATCTAAACATTTTTGGCCAGATTCCAGCTTGGGGTCCGTTCTCTGGCTATTCCTGACCTCTCAGTACCCCAGGCTCCCTCCAACTTAATGAAACATTTACAAGGAGACTGTAAAAGAAAAACAGCACCCAAGGCAAGGACTCTATTTTTCCTGAAGGAACAAATTTCTTCTCTACTGCACTATCAGAAAATACTACAATTTTTTGACTTAAAAAATTATTTATATGAAAAAGCATCTTGAGAGTACGTTGCTTATCAGACTCCAAAACAAAACAAATAAGCAATGTAGCTCTATCCTTAGGATGTAATTTTCAAAGGAGTTATGCATGTAACTATCGTAGCAATTTTCAAAAGCCCATTTACTTGCATAAACAGGTGAATTTTCAAAGGAGTTACACGAATAAATATAACATAGTATTGTAGCAATTTTCAAAAGCCCGCTTACATGGGTAAAGTGCATTTACATGTGTAAAACCTAGCTTTGCACATGTAAATGCTTTTGAAAATTACCTTCCCGAGATTGTTCTAGCAAACCTGAGACATTAAAATCTTGGACTTCATTAGGGTCCACAGGAGAATGAGACAATTTCCGTACAGGCAAATAGTATAGCTTTGATATTAGAGGAACAGATCATTTAGGTACATTCAAAAAATCTATAAACAATTTTTTTTAACATCTCCAAAGGTAACAATAAGGAGCTTTTAGGTAAATTAAGAAAACGTATAACTTAGATTTCTTAACTTTCCTAAAAGCCCTATGGTGTCAGCTTTGGAGAAGCTGTATAAATTCTAGTTGGACTTCCTCAGGGTTTCCAAGGAAGTTATTCCTGTTTTATGTTAAGGCTTACTATCTTCCTTATTGATCTGATTCCTTGGGGGAAAATAATCAGCAACCACCTGTCGATTTTGTTTTTTGGAAAATCCAATATGGAAAATTTAAAGTGTAGTAAGTTACTAGTCACTTTTGCTGAAAAAAAGGATAAGCACTGGACAATGAAACTTTTTTTTCCAACTTCTCAACAGCTCCTTTTTAGGTCACTATATTTCCCTATTTCCTGATGTCACAAGAGAAACACAGGCAAGGAGGGGGGCTTTCCTTCAACTGAAACCCAGAGTTTTGGCACTGACTGCTGTTGCGTTTTCCATGTAAATGTTTAAAGGTGAATTTTAAAAGCCGAGCACATGCATCAATTAGGAGATGCACAAAGAAGTCGGGCTTGCGTGCGCCGACCGTATTTTAAAAAGGGCTCAGATAAGTGCGTAATTCCCGCTTTGCGCATATCTCAAAAGTTTCCAGAAAGAGGTGTGACATGGGAGTTTCGGGGCCTGGCCAAGAGAAATGTGCATAACTACTTATACACCTCGGCTTGTGTCGAGGTCCCCTGCTGCATAACTTTACTTTTGCTATGGATGACATATAAATTATAAAATAAAAGGATCAAGCCATTTCTAAGGGATTTAAAGGGTCTGGGATATGTGTGTGTGTGGGGGGGGGGGGGGGGGGGGGGAGGAGTGTAGATTATCAAACCAGGGTGGCTGGAGGTCCTAGCTGTTAACTGGATGAACTGGTAAACTGGCGATGGCCTAGGCATATGCCCCTTTTATAATCCCTGATTTACAGTATTTGATTGCCCATGCATGCATCCATTTTAAATTAGGCACGTATGTGCACACAGCCAAGCTATTTTATAATATGCGCACATATACACATGCTAATTATAAAATAGCTACATCCCTGAATGTGGGCCAATGTTCACGCGCAAATGTGTGCCTGGGCGAGCATTGAAAGTTACCGTCCCTGTTAAGTTTTAAGGTGTCCAATATAAGTTTTTTTTTTTAACCTTTTCAGCTTGATAATGTTTTGATGAGTAGGACTGTTCCAAATGTATTTGGGAATGCAGTTTCATAAAATAAAGGGGTATTATTAGGCCAATTACAGTTTTAATGTGCTTTTTCCTTTTATATTTTTTTTTCTCTTCTCCATATAGGGGGGTCTAATGAACGGCATTGTTCGTTTTTCTTTTGTATATTATGGGCCGGATTTAAAAAAGGTTATGCGCGCCGGGCCTATTTTCAAAAGTCCCAGGGCTTTACTAAAGGTGGCGGGGCGTGGGCAGGGCGGGCCGGGGACAGGGGTCACAGGTCCAGGGATCGCGCACCGGCAAAGGGCTGAAGTAAATTTGGAAACAACAAAAAGAAAACAAAAAAGATAGGGGGGAAAGGGCGGGAGAGGTAGGGGTAGGGGAAGGGAAGGGAAGGTGGGGTGGGGGAAGGGAACGGGGGACGGCAGCACGGCTTGGCGTGCACATGTATGCCCGTGTGCAACCTTTTAAAATCTACCCCTATATTGCTATGTTTTTCTCAAGCAAGTTATACTTGTATTGATATTTTGTAAAATTTTGTAAAATTTAAAAATAAATAATAATTTAAAAAAACCCATAAAAATGTAAAATGATGGACTTTCTTCAATAGTTTTCTATATTCTGTAAATGCTGATGTATTACCTGATTATCCTTAATCAAGGCCAAATCACATTCATATAAACTTGTTATCAAATTTGCAGATGATACAAAATAATTTAGAGTAGTTAAATCACAAGCAGACTGTGATACATTGCAGGAGGACCTTGCAAGACTTGAAGATTGGGCATCCAAATGGCAGATGAAATTTAATGTGGACAAGTGCAAGGTGTTGCATATAGGGAAAAATAACCGTTACTGTAGTTACAAGATGTTAGGTTCCATATTAGGAGCTACCACCCAGGAAAAAGATCTAGGCATCATAGTGGATAATACTTTAAAATCGTCAGCTCAGTGTGCTGCAGCAGTCAAAAAAGCAAATAGAATGTTAGGAATTATTAGGAAGGGAATGGTTAATAGAACGGAAAATGTCATAATGCCTCTATATCGCTCCATGGTGAGACCACACCTTGAATACAGTGTACAATTCTGGTCGCCGCATCTCAAAAAAGATATAGTTGCGATGGAGAAGGTACAGAGAAGGGCAACCAAAATGATAAAGGGGATGGAACAGCTTCCCTATGAGGATAGGCTGAAGAGATTAGGGCTGTTCAGCTTGGAGAAGAGACGGCTGAGGGGGGATATGATAGAGGTCTTTAAGATCATGAGAGGTCTTGAACGAGTAGATGTGACTCGGTTATTTTCACTTTCGAATAATAGAAGGACTAGGGGGCATTCCATGAAGTTAGCAAGTAGCACATTTAAGACTAATTGGAGAAAATTCTTTTTCACTCAACGCACAATAAAGCTCTGGAATTTGTTGCCAGAGGATGTGGTTAGTGCAGTTAGTGTAGCTGGGTTCAAAAAAGGTTTGGATAAGTTCTTGGAGGAGAAGTCCATTAATGGCTATTAATTAATTTTACTTAGGGAATAGCCACTGCTATTAATTGCATCAGTAGCATGGGATCTTCTTAGTGTTTGGGTAATTGCCAGGTTCTTGTGGCCTGGTTTTGGCCTCTGTTGGAAACAGGATGCTGGGCTTGATGGACCCTTGGTCTGACCCAGCATGGCAATTTCTTATGTTCTTATGTAGATGAAATTTCAACCTGTTTCAACATGTCTTATTTTCCCTTCTTGCTCCTTAATTTGTTGAGAATGCTCAATTTTAAATGTAAGTTCATTAACTGAAGTAAACAACTTATCCAATGTTTAAGTCAAATTACTCCTTATGGGATTGATTTTAAAAGCTTTGCTTGCGCAAACATTTTTTTTAAATTTATTTTTATATACCTACATTCAATCTGAGATATCACAACAGTTTACATTCAGGTACTGTAGGTATTTCCCTATCCCCAGAGGGCTTACAATTTAATGGGTGGATACAGTACAGTGCGCGCCACCGGAGCGCACTGTTAGTCCAGGTTTGGCTACACGTTTTCGATGCGCTAGCTTTACCCCTTATATAGTAAGGGGTAATAGCGTGTCGAAAACGCACGGCCAACACCCCCCCCCCCCCCCGAAACTAATAGCACCCGCAACATGCAAATGCATGTTGATGGCCCTATTAGTTATTCACGCGCGATCCAGAAAGCAAAATGTGCATCGAAGCCGCACATTTTCTTTCAAAAATTAACGCCTGCCCAAAGGCTGGCGTTAATTTCTGCCGGCGCCGGGGAAGTGTACAGAAAAGCAGAAAAAACTGCTTTTCTGTACACCCTCCAAACGTAATATCATAGCAATATTAAGTCTGAGGCCCCAAAAATAAAAAAAAGTTAAAAATTAAAAAAAAAAAAGTTAAAATTGGCCTGCGGGTCGGAAGATGGATGCTCAATTATGCCGGCGTCCATTTTCTGAACCCGTGGCTGTCAGCGGGTTTGAAAACTGACGCCAGCAAAATTGAGCATCGGCTGTCAAACCCTCTGACAGCCGCCGCTCCTGTCAAAAAGGAGGTGCTAGGGATGCGCTAGTGTCCCTAGTGTCACATTTTCTGGGAACGCTAGGGAGCAATCCCAGCTGAGGGGTTTTTGTGTGCCCATGGGCCTTGGCCCGACCCCAGATGAATTTAGGACCAAACCGAGGGTTGACGGTGTGTCCCAGCATGGGCGGAGACAAGGTCTTACCCTCTGCCGGACCTTCATGCTTCCGGAGCCAACAAGTTGATGTTGGTAGATGAATAGTCCTCCGACTGTTCCCAGCCCTTTCGGACCTGCCGCTAGGAACGGCATGAAGCAGCAGGCTGGACTGAGGATGAGGGCAGATGGAGGCCTTGCGACACAGAGGACTCAAGACGTGAAGACATTGGAAGTAGATGAGAATCTTGGGAGACTCTCGACGAGACAAGGAGCTTGGAAGACTCTTAGACGAGAGAGAAGCTGGGAAGGTTAAACATTGGCACTGTCTCTCAGGGCGCCCTACACAGCCCACTACTCAGGGCGAACCCAATGGGCTGGTCACGGACCACACTGTCCCACTGCGTGCCCTACACAGCCTAAGGAGACTGGTCACGGACCACGTGGGAGCGGGACGAGCGCAGGAAGGAATCCAGCCAAGGTGAGACTCCAATGATGAAGCCGGTGTCACCCGGAGAACTGCAAGAGCTGGCAGGTCAGGAAGGCTCAGGAGCACAGGAAACGAATCCAGCTGCAGGCAATTCCAATGACAGAGAAGTGTCACCTGGAGAACCATGGAGCTGGCAGGTCAGGAAGGCTCAGGAGCGCAGGAAACAAATCCAGCTGCAGGCAACTCCAATGACAGAGAAGTGTCACCCGGAGAGCCACGGAGCTGGCAGGTCAGGAGAACTTGAAGGCACTGGAGAAGAACATCAGGAAGGCTGAAACATCAGGAAGCGAGACATCGGGAAGCGAGACATCAGGAAGCCTGGATGAGGGACCTCAGGAGACGAGGACACAGACCACAAGAACAGACGAGACATGGAGCTCCAATGAAGACGGAGACCTGACGGAGCGCTGGAAGATAGGGACTTCCAAGAGTGAAGTAACTCCGATGCAAGGCAAGGGTAAAATGCAGGAGCAGCTCTTTTATAGGGTTGACACAGGAAACAGTCCTTAGGTGGAGCCCAGGGCATATCCGGCCATGGGCCCTTTAAATCTAGCAAGGAGGCGTGACCGCGCACCTAGGAGCAGGAACAGGAAGCTGTGCAGGACCATGGTCAGTGGCCCTGCACAGACGCCGATGAGGACGAAGCAGGGCTGGGCCGAGGAGCAGGCCTCGACATCGGTAGCGGCTCCTGCCGCTGCAGGAGGAAGCAGAGGCGGCTCCGGTCGCCAGGCAAGCCCGGGGATTGCAGCCTCTGGCCGCGAAGATGACACTGGGTTCGGCGGTGGCTCCAGCCGCGAAGAAGCATGGCGGCAGGCCTGCTGTGCCAGGGAGGCAGCACAAAGTTCGCGGCTCCTGCCCTGGTGAAGAAGTAGAGCTGATGGGCGGCCTCCAGGCCGCAAGGCAATGGAGTCTGCGGCACTGGTCGCGGAAAAGGCCCGACGTTGGCGGCGTCCGGCCGCATCTCGAAGGCAGCAGCAGGAAGGTAAGGAGCCTGCTCGCGGGGGAAGCTCACGGGCAGGATTCATGACACCTAGCGCCTCTTTTTACCGTGGGCCCTAATTTGCATAGGCCACCCTCCTGAATCGCGCGCCCAGGAGAGTGGCCTGTGTGTGCGCCGGGACAGCAGGCGCTCGCCGGATCTTCCGCATGTTTTTCTGTATCGGCCTGTAAGTTTGTACCTGAGGCAATGGAGGGTATATGCCCATATATCAGAGTGGAATACCTCTATTATTAAGACACTGGACTCCATTGCTCCCGTAAAATCTGTCAACACTAACCAAAAACACAATGCACCTTGGTTAATACCACACTTGAAAAATTTGAAAAGAATATTAGGATGCCATGCGTGACGATGGGAAAAGAATCCACTACCTGCATGTAAAAATGCTTATATGGCCTTTCTAGCAAAATAATACAGAAAATAAATTGATATAGCAAAAAAAATCATACTACTCGGAGAAAATTCAGGTAACAAATGGCAATCCTGCCATGCTGTTCAACATTGTTAAGTCACTAACATCATTAATTTGTTACTCAATATGGCCAAGATGAAGTATCATTAAGATACTCAACATGGCCATGATGGAGCTCCTTATCTTTCTTCCCTAGCCCACTTCCTCCATTCTCTGTTTCTATGGATAACATGATCGACATCCCAGTCCCATCAGCCCGTAACTTTGGAGTCCTCTTCGACTCCTCTCTCTCTCCTTTTCTACATATATTTAAAACACTGCTAAAACGTGTCATTTCCTTCTTTATAACAGTGCCAAAATCCGACTGTGATGCCCTTGGAGCGGTCTAAGACAGGAGGTCAGAGAACAGACCAGGCTGGAATCTGTTCTGCTTTTCAATAGTTTAATTACAAAAAATTCAGCAAGGCAGAATCAAAATAGCTGCTTTACCTAGGCAGACTGACAGTGGAAGAACAGTTTTTCCAAAAGAGCACAGCACTCCATTACAGCTTCCTTCTTCTCCCTGGGGCCTCTCTAACTCTCTCAGGGCCTTTGTATCCCTTACCTCAGAGAAATGCCCCCACCCGAGGATCCCCTTTCCTATCTGGCTTAAGGTGGACTGAACCAGATAGCTGGAGCCGGACATTTCTTGGCATCTAATCCATTGTGATGCCCCCACGGCTTTTTTAGATTGCCTATCCTCTTGTTTTATCAATCCATCACTGTTGAGGACAATGTCCTTTTCACCTTGGAAAGACATATTGAGTTTTAATGATGGACATTTGAATGAATTATTACCTGAAGAACCATTTTTTAAAGATGACGATAACAATGGTTTTGAGGACTTTCTTAAGAAATGGGAAGACACTATTAACATCAGTAAAAGTCTTGTAAGAAGCAATCTTCACGCATCTACATTACTCAATTCTGCAGATACAAAAGAATACCCAGAGGTCTACGCGTCAATAAACCGCCCACGATGATCCAAGAAGACTCTGAATTTATGATTGCTTGGGAAGCAATTTTAAATAAATGTTCATTAGACTTAATGATTTTAATTATCAAGACTTCAAGAAAGAGAGGGCTTTTTATCGGATGAACGAGTCTCCATAATAAAGATTCTAAACGGACATTTCTTATTTATTTATTTGATGAGTTTTATAGACCGTTATTCTTGGCATCTAATCCATTGTGTTGCCCCCACGGCATTTTTAGATCGCCTACCCTCTTGTTTTATCAACCCATATACTCTATCACAGGCAGTCTGAGGCCCTCTGTCATATACTCTATCACACTCCCTCCCCCTCAGCTCAATCTTCCTTAGTTGATAGCCTGCCTATACAAGAGAGACTTCTCTGGAAAGGAAGACTGCATTTATATTCGCCTTCTCTGCACTGTGTCGGATTTTTAAGTCAAATGGTTGGAGTGCCAGAAACCACCTTATTACTCGTCCAATGGACTCTTTATTCCGAGCGACCCAGACAAGGGGTTGGTGATCTGTTACCAGCGTGAACTGGCGGCCCAGTAGGTAATAATGAAAGCCTCCAAGGCCCATTTGACAGCTAAGGCCTCTTTATCATTGAGTAGGGTCTCTCTCGGGGTAGTAGCTTCCTGCTAATGAAGGCTATTGGGTGTCTTCGTCTCCTTTCTCTTGCGTCCTAGCTCCACCTCTGATGCGTCTGTCTGTACTATAAAGAGCTTGGTAAAGTCCGGACTTAGTTGAACAGGTTCCGAGCATATGTCTTTCTTTAAACCCTGGAAGGTTTCCTCCGCCTCTGCAGACCATCTAACCTTCTCTGGGGCTTTCGTTTGTAATAGGCAAGTGACGGGCTCCGCTTTTTCTGAAAAGTTTGGTATGAACCGTCGATAGTAACCGATGAGACCTAAAAAGGCTCTCACCATACTCTTTGTCTGTGGGACTGGGATTCGGGTAATTGCTTCTATTTTCCGTGTCTGTGGGTGGACTTTCCCTCTCCCAAGGGAGTTTCCCAGATATTGTACTTCTTGAGCCCCTAATTTACATTTCTTGGTGTTGGCTGTCAATCCAGCCTTTCGTAGACTTGTAAGTATGGCCTGTAATTGCCTTAGGTGTGTCTCCCAGTCTCCACTGTAAATGACGATGTCGTCAAGATAGGCCGCTGCATAACCCTGTGGTTGTAGTAAGCGGTCTACCAAGCGTTGGAAGGTAGCTGGAGCCCCATGAAGTCCAAATGGCAGGACCGTAAACTGGAAATGTCCCTTCGGTGTTGAAAAAGCAGTCTTCTCCTTTGCAGTTGGCGCCAGGGGAACTTGCCAGTACCTCTTTGTCAAATCAAGCGTGGAGATAAACTGGGCAGTTCCCAAGCATTCAATAAGTTCATCCATGCAGGGCATCTGGTATGCGTCCAGCTTTGAAGCCTCATTGACATTCCGGTAGTCAATACAGAACCGGATACTACCATCCGGTTACAATAGGCGAGGACCAATCACTATTGGATTCCTCTATTACTCCAAGTTGAAGCACTTCTTTCACCTCAGCTTCTACCACCTGCCTCCTGGCTTCAGGAATCTGGTAGGGCCGTTGTTTAATATTACTCCTGTGGTTGTAATAATATCGTGACAAGCTAAGTGAGTTCTCCCGGGCATAGTCGAGAAGACATCTTTATTCCTAGTCACTAGTTTATCCAGGTCCACTTTCTGCTTTGTACAAACTTGGTCCCCATATGGGATCATCTGGGGCTCAAAAGTTTGTGAAATGTCTGGACCAAAGTCTTCTTCTTGGACCAGACTGCAAGTTGGAGCAACCCATTTTTTTAGTAGATTTACGTGGAAGATCTGGGCCTTCTTCTGTCTGTCAGTTTGGGCCACTTTATAATCTACTGGGCTCATCTTCTCCAGCACCTCATATGGACCTTGCCAACGGGACAGCAATTTATTTTCCGATGTCGGTAGTAGCACTAGTACGCAGTCTCCCGGCTGGAAGACCCAAGGAAAGCGGACTGGTTAAATTGCCGGGCTTGGGTAGCCTGGGCCTTTTCCAGGCATAGTCGGGCAGCCTCTCCTGTCCTCCCCAGTCGGTCCTGCATCTGGATCACATAGTCGGCCAAATTCCATCCAGAATTGGGTTCCTCCTCCCAAGTCTCTCGTACTACATCCAGGATTCCCTGTGGTCTTCTACCATACAATAATTTGAACGGGGAAAACCCGATCAAACTTTGAGGGACCTCTCAAATGGCGAACAATATATATGGCAAGAGTAAGTCCCAATTCTTGCCATCTTCCGCGATGAACTATTTCAATATTTGTTTGAGAGTTTTGTTAAAAAGCTCCACGAGCCCATCAGTTTGTGGATGGTAAACTGATGTTCGCAGGGTTTTTACCAGAAATAATGTGCAAACTTGTTTCATCACTTTAGAGACAAATGGGGACCCTTGGTCGGTTAATATCTCTTTGGGTAACCCCACCAGGGAAATCATCTCCACCAAGTCAGTGGCTATTGTTTGAGTCTTCATATCTCGTAGGGGAATAGCTTCTGGATACCTGGTTGCATAATTGAGAATGACCAGGATATATTTGTTTCCGCGGCTAGACCTCTCTAAGGGGCTTACCAAGTCCATAGCGACCCTCTCAAAAGGTGTCTCTATAATTGGCATAGGCACAAGGGGAGCTATGTGCGTTGCTGCCGGTCTGGTCAGGTGACAGGTAGGGCAGGACTGACAATAGTCCTGAATGTGTCGATACAAGCCAGGCCAATAGAACTGGGCTAAAATCTTTTCTTGTGTTTTCTCTTCCCCTAGGTGGCGCCCCAAAAGGTGACTATGGGCGAGCCACAACTCTTGCTGACAATACTGCTGGGGAACCAAAAGCTGCTCAACCGTTTTGCCCTCCAGATTCCCCTTTGATACTCTGTATACTAGATTTTTCTTGAGTACAAACAAAGGGGGGGCTGGTTTTTGACCCTCGATCCCAGAGACTAATTCCCCATCTATTATCTGTATATTCTCCTGCGCCCGTTTTAGTGTCCCATCTTCTTGTTGGGCCTGCCTAAAATTCACAGGGTTTCCCTCTCCTATCCAGTCTGAGGGAACCTCTATGGGTAGGGGAGCCCCCTCTAACTCTACAACTGCCACTAAACCTTGGGAATAATCCTACGTTGTCTACGAGGCTTGATTATCTTAGGATTATTAATATACAAGTCCAGGTCTTCTAACGGAAAGATCTCCGGAAATGAGGTCTCTTCCTTGCCGAAGTCATCTGGGCCCCTCATGAGCCGGGCCCAAAGAGTCCCAAAGTCTGGATAATCTCGTCCCAGTATCACCGGATATGGTATCCAGAGGAGCACTCCCATTTCTACTGTCGCTTGTCCCACTGTAGTCTTCAATAGGACCTGACTGACTGGGTATTGCCTCTGGTCTTCATGTATACAAGCAAGGGTCACTGTCTGTTCAAAATCTGTGTTCTTTTGACCAGTTCCCTCCGAATGAGAGTTTTTACTACCTGAGTCTACTAAGGCTTGGGTTGAATTGCCATCTAGCTCCGCCGGAACCAAGAAGGTTGTAAATCCCGAGTGGGGAATGTCCACAAACGAGCAGGAGTTAGGGGCCACCAAATTGACGTCCATAAATTCATCCTCCACTCGATAGCAGTCCCGAGCAAAGTGCCCCCTCTCCCCACAGTTGAAGCAGGTCCCTTTGGGCTTCACTGCTTCTAGGTGTTTACTCGTTCTGCCTTCAGGTCCCTCTAATGCGTTATCAGGGTCTCGTGAGGTAGGGAGACTGTTCACTTCTCGACCGATATTTATTTTATTTATTTATTTATTTAACAGTTTTTTATACCGACCTTCATAGTAAATTAAACCATATCGGATCGGTTTACATAAAACAAGGGTATAACAGAGGCAATAAATAAAAGTAATTAACAAGAGAAGAGAATAAGATAAAAGTTACATTTAACAAGGAGTAAAAACTTGGGAAGCTTAAGAGCTGGAAGGAAGTTAAAGGTCAAAAATAATTGAAGAAGCATTATCCAAAGGAATTTGGAATAGAGCAAAAAGATGCTTTAATCGGTGAGTGCCAGAGTTCTTCGTCTGAAAGGTTGTAGGGCTTTCATCTTCTAAAAATCCAAGTGAGGAAAAAGAAGACTAAGGGTTGTCTGGAGGCTCATCAAAGGCTTGGTGGAATAGCCACGTCTTAAGTTTTTTTCTGAACGTAATGAGACAGGGTTCCAGTCGGAGGCTTGAAGGAATGTTGTTCCAAATAGATGGACCTGCTATAGAAAAAGCTCGGTCTTTGGTCGAGGAAAGTCGTGAGGCTTTGGTTGGGGGGTAATTCAAAGTACCTTTATGATTGTCTCTAATAGGCCTATTGGAGGAATGAATTTTGAAGGGGATTTCAAGGTCGAGTTGGAGTTGATGATGGATGGACTTATGTATTAAGGTGATTGCTTTATAAAGGATTCTAAAATTTACTGGTAGCCAATGTAGGTTTCTGAGGATGGGTGAGATGTGATTTCCTCGGCTGGTGTTAGTCAGTAATCTTGCTGCAGCGTTTTGAATCATCTGAAGTGGCTTAGTGGTCGCTTTGGGTAGGCCAAGGAGAAGAGCACTGCAATAGTCTATCTTAGAGAATAACAACGCCTGGAGTACTGTTCTGAAATCTTTGAAAAAAAGAAGTGGCTTGAGTCGTTTCAAAACCTGGAGTCTGTAAAAACAGTCTTTGGATGTGGTATTGACCATTTTTTTAAGGTTTAGTCTATTATCCAGAATTACTCCTAGATCTCTCACCTGCTTATGAGTGATGAATGCGTTGTGAGGGTATGGTATGGGAGTATTTTCTTCATTTGCAGAGATGAGGAAGAGCTCCGTCTTTGAAGAGTTAAAGACCAGATTTATTTATTTATTTAATTTTATTTAACACTTTTCTATACCGACCTTCATGGTAGAGACCATATCAGGTCGGTTCACATCGAATAGGGGAACTGATAGATTTAATCTATTGAGGAGGTTAGTGATAGATGTAAGGCAGTTATTCCAATGGGAAAGTGCTTTTGAAATAGATTCTGTAATAGGAATAAGAATCTGTACATCGTCTGCATACAGATAATGAATTAAATTAAGGTCGGATAGCAATTGGCAAAGGGGTAGGAGGTAAATATTAAAAAGGGTTGGGGAAAGGGAAGATCCTTGAGGTACTCCTAGATTGGATTTTGTTAATGGCGATTCTTTGTTGTTGATTTTAACTTTGAAGGATCTATTATAAAGGAAAGATTTGAACCAATTATGGGCAGATCCTGAGATACCAATGTCTGTTAGGCGATCCAGAAGAATGGAATGGTTGACTGTGTCAAACGCCGCGGAGATGTCTAACAGGATTAATAAAAAGGAGTAGCCTTTGTCAAGACCCATTATAATATGATCTGTAAGTGAGATAAGGAGGGTTTCCGTGCTGCGTGCTTTGCGGAAGCCATATTGTGAGGGGTGTAGAATATTTTGATCTTCTAGGTATTCTGAAAGCTGGGTGTTTACCAGCTTTTCTGTTATTTTGGCTAAAAATGGCAAATTAGAGATGGGTCTAAAATTGGCAGGTAAATTAGGGTCAAGATTGTGTTTCTTGAGAAGGGGTTTGAGTGAGGCAGTTTTTAGGCTGTCAGGGTAACTTCCTTGGGTTAAAAAGCAATTTATGATACTTGTTAAAGGTTTTGCGATCGTGTTTGGAATGAGAAGTAGGAGCTTTGAAGGAATATTATCTGCAGGATGGCTAGATGGGTTTTGTCTTTTTAGAAGGGATTCAATCTCTTTAATAGAAATTGATTCGAAGCTTTCTAGTTTGGCTCCCTTGCTTGATTGAAGATTCTTGTCTGAGGTAAGAGGTAGAGTATTTGGTGGAAGAAGGGCGAGCGTATTCAGGATCTTTTGTTGAAAGAATAAAGCAAGTTCATTAGCCTTAGATAGAGCTTGATCATCTGGAATGGAAGGAGGATTTGATTTTGTGATTTGAGTGACGTATGCGAACAGGGCTTGGGCATCGTATTGAAAATGATGAATTTTATTGGCGTAGAATTCTCTTTTTGTTAGAAGAATAGAGGTCCTGTAATGATGTAGAAAGCCTTTGTACTTAGATAAGGTAGTTGAGTTGGGTGTTTTTCGCCAAATATTTTCTCTGTGGCGAAGCTCCTGTTTCATCTGTTTTAGTTTAGTGGTAAACCAGGGTTGATTACCTTTTTTTGTAGGATTGATTGTTTTAGAGACTGTTGGACACCATTTGTTAGCAACCGTCTCAGTGATCTTGTGCCAGGAAGTTAGGGCTGAGTCAGGATTCGAAAGGTCTAGGTTGGTGAGTTCCTTAGACAGCTGATCACTAAGTATTTCCGAAGGGCAAGGTTTCCTGAATCGAATAGTAGAAAGGAGATGAGAAGTGTGAATCTTTTTATCTATGGAAAAGGAGGATTCTATCAAGAAATGGTCTGACCAGGGGATTGGTGTACAAGATGGTACTGAAGTGCAGGAGAAATTAGAATTAATGAAAATTAAGTCCAGAGTGTGACCTGCTTTATGCGTAGGGCTATTAATGATCTGCGTGAATCCCATAGCACTGAGAGAGGTGAGGAGCGCTTCGCAGTTTGAGGAGCGAGGTATAACATCAGTATGAAGATTGAAGTCGCCTAAGATAATAGATGGGAGGTCTAAATTGAAATGTTTCACAATGGATTCTATAAGTGATGAAGGGTTCATTTCTAAAACTCCAGGAGGAGCGTAGACTAGTAGAATTTGTAGATGTTTTGATTTGACTAGTCCCAATTCTAATTTAGACTCAGACTTGATGGAATGAGTGGATAGTTTGAGTTCTTTTTTGGTGGCTAAGAGAAGGCCACCTCCTCTTTTTTGTGTCTGTAGAAGGAGAAGATGTCATAGCTATGAGTAGGAAGTTGATTGATTAGAGCAGTATCAGTATCTTTTAGCCAGGTCTCTGTAATAGCACAGATATCTGGATTTGAATCTTGGAGATAATCGTTGAGGATGTGTGATTTTTTTGTTAAGGATTGAGCATTGAAAAGGGTTACTGAAAGTAGTGTGAGGCCTAGTAGTTGATTTAGAGGTGAGGTCATGATTGGAATAATTCTTTTTTGTATGTTGTGGGTGGAGATAATTATGGAGCTTCTCCTTTGGTATTGAATGATTGGGATATTATAGGTATGCATGAGATTGGTTGTAGAGATTAGAAGCTGGGGATGTTGTAAATTAAAAGAAAGCTGGACAATCCAGGTAGAATGCAGATAGAAGAAAAAGCTGGGTGAATGTAAATAAAACTTTTCTTTTATAGAATCAAATTAGTGAACTTTCTCTGTAGAATTAGATGAAGACTCTGGCTATTCCACGGATTCTCAGGTGAAGCTGATGTGATTAGCGCAGGTGTAGAGTAGGAATTGGGTGGAGCTATCTAGAAGTGGATTGAGAGGAACTGTATCTAGTGGATCGAGCTTGAGGGTAGATGTGGTTGAATTTTGATGTATGAGGTCTAAGGATTTATAAGGTTGCTGAAGATACTGTTGTGCTGATAGAGTTGAAATAGATAGTTGGCTGATGAGAAACCGAGGATCCTGGGGTAGATTCGGTGCTCCCTCAGGGGCTGCGCCGAAGGGGCGAGACAAAGGGGCAAGCCCCTTTGTCGTGCTCCTTTGGCGCGCGACGCTCGGCGCGCGGCGCCTGAGATGACTGAGATTTAAAGGTGCTGATAGTCTACTAGTCTTGGTGTGATTGGTTGCCTTGCAGCCGTCTGCTGGTTGGCCGGTTCTCGGTGGGGGGCGGGCTTCGGCCGCGAGGGGAGCGGGCCTGGAGCGGTGTTTCCTTTGGTCGCGCTGTCGGCGGAGGCCCTGTCCGGGTAAGAGGTTTTAAATAGGCCTTACCCCGATGGGTCGCCGGCGCCGATTGCGCAGGCCTTGCAGCTGGAGCGGCAGCAGCTCTTCCCAGGTAAGCGGAGCAGAGAGAGAGCGATTTGCGGCTTTGTATTTATTTTTAAAAGGCCGTCTGACCTTGTCTGATTGGCTGCCTTGCAGCCGTCTGCTGGTTGGCCGGTTCTCGGTGGGGGGCGGGCTTCGGCCGCGAGGGGAGCGGGCCTGGAGCGGTGTTTCCTTTGGTCGCGCTGTCGGCGGAGGCCCTGTCCGGGTAAGAGGTTTTAAATAGGCCTTACCCCGATGGGTCGCCGGCGCCGATTGCGCAGGCCTTGCAGCTGGAGCGGCAGCAGCTCTTCCCAGGTAAGCGGAAGCAGAGAGAGAGCGATTCGCGGCTTTGTATTTATTTTTAAAAAGCCATCTGACCTTGTCTGATTGGCTGCCTTGCAGCCGTCTGCTGGTTGGCCGGTTCTCGGTGGGGGGCGGGCTTCGGCCGCGAGGGGAGCGGGCCTGGAGCGGTGTTTCCTTTGGTCGCGCTGTCGGCGGAGGCCCCGTCCGGGTAAGAGGTTTTAAATAGGCCTTACCCCGATGGGTCGCTATATATATATATATATATATATATATATATATGGGTCGATATAGTGGCTTAGGGTTCCGCCCCTCGATACTCTTCTTCCTTTCTCCAAGCCCTTTATTCGGGAATTCTTCTCTGCCGGAGTAAGTCCACGGCTTGTGTCTGCAGCATCCAAATAATGCTCTACTAGAGAAACCACATCCTTCAGGGTCCCCGCTGTCTGTTGCTGCACCCATTCACGCACTCGGGAGGGGGAGAACGTCTACAAACTGTTCTGCCATGACAGTCTCCGCAACTTCAACTCCCCTTTTATTATCAGGTTCTAGCCACCGCCAGCACCGGTCCTTTAATTTCTGAGCCAGAACCCAGGGTCTCTCTCCTGGTGTAAAGGTTAAGCCCCGGAAACTTTTCCAATAAGATTCCTTAAATAGTCCCAGTCTATCGAGTACGGCAGCCTTGACCTCCTGATAGTCTTGGGCTTGCTGGTTGTCAAGGGCCTGGTATGCGGCCTGGGCCTCACGGGTTAAATGTGGGGCCCCTCTCATGGCCCACTGGGACCTAGGCCAGGCCATGGCCTCCGCCACCCTTGAAAGGTGACCAGGAATGCTTCCGAGTCATCTTGGGGCCCCATCTTTGTCAGCCAAATTTCCAGTGTTGGTGGGGTTGGATTCTGTTCCATTCCGGTGTGTACCCCATCGGTCCCTGGCGTTAGTGTCCTTCGTAGTAATTGGCCATTAAGCTGTGCTTGGGCTTCCAGGTGTTGCTGCAATTGTTGCAGTAGTTGCTGGTGCTGTACATACTGGGTCTGAGCGGCTGCCTGGAGCTGTTGTTGTCTCTCTACCAGGGCTTGCAGTAGCTGCTCCATTTCTCAGGGAGGTTCCTGCAGAGGCTATTCTGAGCTCCTGCCCCTTCAAGCCCGGAAACCTTTCCCCTTCTTCCAATCAAAACAAAAGCCTGCTTCACCAGCTCTAACTCACTTCTTCTGTTCCCTCCCTCTGGCAGAGCTTCTCTCCTTAGCCGGTACGAAGAAACAACAAAAAAAAATCCTGTGTGGCTACCATTGCAGCCAGGCCCCCTCCCCCTCCCTGCTAGTGTGGGTCCCTGACTGTGATGCTTAGAACAGGTAATCCCGCTTCTGCCACCATATGTGATGCCCTTGGAGCGGTCTAAGACAGGAGAAGGTCAGAGGACAGAGCAGGCTGGAGTCTGTTCTGCTTTTCAACAGTTTAATTACAAAAAGTTCAGCAAGACAGAATCAAAATAGCTGCTTAACTCAGCAGACTGACAATGCAAGAACAGTTTTTCCAAAAGATCACAGCACTCCATTACAGCTTCCTTCTTCATCCTGGGGACTCTCTAACTCTCTCAGGGCCTCACCATTGTATCCCTTACCTCAGGGAAACGCCCCCACCCGAGGATCCCTTTCCTGTCTGTCTTAAAGTGGACTGGGCCAGATAGCTGGAGCCGGTCCGTTAAGGCAGTCTGAGGCTCTCTGTCATATACTCTATCACAGGCAGTCTGAGACTGTCATATACTCTAGGGATGTGAATCGTTTTAGGATGATTAAAATTATCGTCCGATAATTTTAATATCGTCTTAAACCGTTATGGAACACAATACAATAGAGATTCTAACGATTTATCGTTATAAATCGTTAGAATCGTGAGCCGGCACACTAAAACCCCCTAAAACCCACCCCCGACCCTTTAAATTAAATCCCCCACCCTCCCGAACCCCCCCCCAAATGACTTAAATAACCTGGGGGTCCAGCGGCGGTCCGGAACGGCAGCGGTCCGGAACGGGCTCCTGCTACTGAATCTTGTTGTCTTCAGCCGGCGCCATTTTCCAAAATGGCGCCGAAAAATGGCGGCGGCCATAGACGAACACGATTGGACGGCAGGAGGTCCTTCCGGACCCCCGCTGGACTTTTGGCAAGTCTTGTGGGGGTCAGGAGGCCCCCCCAAGCTGGCCAAAAGTTCCTGGAGGTCCAGCGGGGGGCAGGGAGCGATTTCCCGCCGCGAATCGTTTTCCGTACGGAAAATGGCGCCGGCAGGAGATCGACTGCAGGAGGTCGTTCAGCGAGGGTTCCGGCGCCTCGCTGAACGACCTCCTGCAGTCGATCTCCTGCCGGCGCCATTTTCCGTACGGAAAACGATTCGCGGCGGGAAATCGCTCCCTGACCCCCGCTGGACCTCCAGGAACTTTTGGCCAGCTTGGGGGGGGCCTCCTGACCCCCACAAGACTTGCCAAAAGTCCAGCGGGGGTCCGGAAGGACCTCCTGCCGTCCAATCGTGTTCGTCTATGGCCGCCGCCATTTTTCGGCGCCATTTTGGAAAATGGCGCCGGCTGAAGACAACAAGATTCAGTAGCAGGAGCCCGTTCCGGACCGCTGCCGTTCCGGACCGCCGCTGGACCCCCAGGTTATTTAAGTCATTGGGGGTGGGGGATTTAATTTAAAGGGTCGGGGGTGGGTTTTAGGGGGTTTTAATGTGCCGGTTTTGCGATTTTACGATTTTTCACGATTTTTCACGATTTTTCACGATATTTTACCCCCCAAACGGCAACAATACGATTCCCTCCCCCTCCCAGCCGAAATCGATCGTTAAGACGATCGAGGACACGATTCACATCTCTAATATACTCTATCACACTGTCCTTTCCTTTCTGAACAGACTATAATCTAAACAGACTATCAGAAGCCTTATCCACTCTTTCATCTTCTCCTGTTTAGACTATTGCAACCTGCTCCTCACAGGTCCCCCAGCAAGCCATCTCTCTCCACTGCAATCTGTCCTAAATTCAGCTGCACGGCTTACCTTTTTCCAAAGTCGCTATGCTCACAAACTCCTCTTCTGAAGTCACTGCATTGGCTCCCAATCTGCTCCCGCATCCTGTTCAAGCTCCTCTTTCTCACCTACAAATGCCATTACTCTACAGCACCTCACTACCTTTTCTCACTTATCTCTCTCTACACCCCTTCTCGTGCATTCTGCACGTCAGATAAGTCAAGCCTATCTGTGCCCTTCTCCTCTACTGCCAATTCCAGACTCTGTGCTGTCCGCCTGGCTGTGCCATATGCTTGGAATAAACTCCCTGAACTGGTGTCATGCTCCCTCTCTTGCCATGTTTAAATTCCATCTAAAGACCCACCTTTTTGAAATTGCTTTTAAATCTTATGCCTGATTGTCTGCTTCTAGTCTTGTTAACTAACTTTCTTTTCTTTTTAACCATTGTCTTGCTTTATGAAATATCCCAAGTCTCTTGTCCTGTATGTTTATTTTACTAGATTGTAAACTTTATTGAGCAAGGACTGTCTTTTTGTATGCTTGTATAGAGCTGCATATGTTGTGTAGCACTATACAAATGGTAGTAGTAGCAGGAACTAGAAGGCAACACGCACTACCGATGTAGAAGGACCTGTTGCTGACGCTTTGGGAGGGTGTCCAGGGCAGCCTTAAATAGGGAGAAGCTAATGACATCATCGGTGCTGCTGGGGTTTTCCTGCTGTGGGCCCTTTAAGAGGCTTAGCTTCGGTGTGCGAACGTGCGCTAAGGAAGGCTGGTGGTGTCAGAGTGAGCAGTGAAGCTTGTGGGGATCTCCTGCGAGCTGCGAAACGCAACATTTACAACTGCAAAATATCTTGTGTAATTGATATCAGACTTGTTTATTGTATACTATTGGCTGACTGGGAGGTCTGGGTGAACCAGGTGGGGAGTTCAGGCTGAAGAACCAGAAGGGTCTCAATGACCTAGAGAAGGACTGGGTGAACTGGTGGAGAAATCATAAAACTGGTAATTTCAATTAAGCGTGGATATTTTAAAATATACTGACTTCCTTGTGTAAATTGGATTTTACAAGAGCAAGTCCTACTTTTTTTTAGCACATAAAATATGCACACATTTTTTAAATCAGTAAGAAAAGAATGTAAAGTAAGAAACACTTGCTCTCAATGCACTGCACGTATTTGCATACATATGTGTGTATCTTACGAGGTAGAAATATGCATATTTTATAATATGCACGTATCTGATACAAGTGGGTTATAAAATACTATTGTAGATCTCTGCATATGAGCATATATGGGGCCACATGGAGTTGTTTGACAGTTTCCCTCTTTGAGTCTGGTTTTCAAACAATTTAGGTTTTTAACTTTTGGAGTTAGGATCCTAAATTGGCCCTTTTGAAAATTTACTATTGAATGAGGACATGAATGGGTAAATGTGAATCAGATATTCACTCTTTCAGAGAACAGAAGGACTAGGGGCACTCCATGAAGTTAACAATTAGCACATTTAAAACAAATCAGAGAAAATTCTTTTTCACTCAATGTACAATTAAGCTCTGGAATTCATTGCCAGAAGATGTGGATAGAGTGGGTTTAAAAAAAGTTTGAATAAGTTATTGGAGAAGTCCATAAACTGCTATTAATCATGTTGACAAAAAGGCAAATTTTAAAAGCCCTGCTCGTGCCAAAGCCGGGAGATATGTGAGTATCTCAGGCAGGCGTGATTCACATGGATTCTGAGCTTCCCGGCACCTGGGTATGTGCACAAATGGAAAAGGGAAAAAAGAGATGGGGTGTGGGTAGGTATGGGCAGAACATGGACAGTCCAGGAATGTTACGTGAAATGTGTGCGCACGCTGGTGTCTCCTACCACATAACTTTACTTCTGCTATGGATGGCATATAAGTAATGAAAGAAAAAATGAGGCTAGTTTGCGGGCTTTTAAGGGTTGGGGCTAAAAGGGAGGCATATTAACAAGGGGGTTATCCTTTACCTGGGAGAACTGGGAACAGACTGTGGAAACTGGTAATTGCATCAGTGCACGTATCTAATACAATCCCCCCACTTATACATTAGAGCCTGTATTTGTGTGCGTACATTTAAAATTATGTGCACATGTACACACATACAGCCGATTTTATATCATATGTGCGTATGTTATAAAATGGCCGTGTCTCTCGGCGTGAGCCGGCATATGTGCGTACTTGTACACCTGTGCGGCTATTTGAAAGTTACTGTCCGTAGGAATAGCCTCGGCTTATTACCGGCATTCAGTAGCATGGGATCTATTTAATCTCTGGATAACTGCCAGGTACTTGTAACTTGGATTAGCCACTGTTGGAAACAGAATACTGGGCTTGATGGGCCCTCAGTCTGACCCAGTACAGCATTTTCTTATGTTCTTATGAATGCCTACATTTAAGCTCATAGTTTCACTAGGCTCCTAAATTTAGCATCCTAATATTACAAGCTCCTAAGCTAGGCCTATGTCACTAGTGTATTGCCCCTGGAGAATTTCTGGGTGAAGAAGTCCCTTGACCTATACTTGGGGTTTAGTAATGGTTGATGTTGTCAGAAGTCTTGGTGGTACAGTAAGAATGCATCAGTATGTTCATTGCCTTTTGGAAATTAAAAACATTTCTATAATAATGTCTTCTAATAATCCCCTGTCTATTCTGTTATTCTCCAATGACTGCTTAACACTATTGGTTTGTTCATCTTTATAGACTATTAGATAAAAGTTGCTCAGCTAGCACAAAAAAAATCAGAGCTAGCCAGCTATGTCCTTTCCTTTCAAGACCCCTACACCTTCAAGCTGGTGATCTCCCCCCTCCCCCCCTCCCCCCCAATTACCCAGTTTCATAGAAAAAGTACCCCCTCCCATCATGATTCTCTCTCTTCTGACTATCCAATCTATAAAATCAATCTTCTTTCCTTCACTTCTCTTCCTACTGAATCTGTAAAAGAAGAAGGCTTCCAAGTTCCAACATCCTCCTAACCCCTCTCTCACCCTCCAAAACCCCAACAAAAACTCCCAATGCCAAACCAGCAGGAAGACTCACCCTTTCCTACTACTGGCTCAGCGTCCAGCTTTGCTTTGTCAGAACAATGCTGGGTACCAGGCTGGGAAGGAGAGTCTTCCTGCTGGCTTGGAATTGGGACTTTTGTGGGAGTTCGAGAGGGGATATTTGGGGAATGAGGGCTCTCAGGGGATTTCTGCATTTTATAGACTGGATAGGCAGGAGAAGGGATTTAGGGGTTTCTGGCACTCAGGGAACTTCTTTTCCTTTAAATACTGAGGAGGCAGAATGGAGAGAAGGGGAAGATGAGTGCCAGTGCTGAAAATTCACTTGAATCGACTGTCTAGATTTAGACTATCAGCATGCTCAGAGTTAACCAGCTAACATTTGCTAGCCACCAAGTCTTCTCTTCACCCCAATCCAAAATTCCAGGGCCTAGTACTTAGCTGCTCATCCCCAGTAAATTTTGAAAGCTTTAGATCTAGCTGGCTAAGTCCTTACTTAGCCACCTTGATGGCTTTGAAAATTTATCCCATGTCTCATAAGATGCCTGGTTAAGTATGCCAAATAACTATGAAAGAGAAAAAGAAAGAAAGAAAGAAAAGAAAGGTCTCTTTCTAACCTTTATTAACTGGCATACTGTAGGTTATGGTCATGATTTCTTTGTTCTCAGCTCTCCGGGTGATGATCACCCTGCAATCAGAGTAAGAGTCATCCTGCTACCCCCTACCAAGAGTTTCTAGACCTTCCTGTGTAGTTCACTGCTCACTAAAATTTATGATTGTTCTAAGGCAAACAGACGTGATATGTCAGCTCCTGGGGAAATTTAGGACAACACAAAACTGCTAACCTAGGTTTGCTGTGTGATCACACCATCAAGCAGACAATTCACTTCTTCTTATCAAACTTCTCTGCATCTCCAACTGAAATGAATATCAATCCACTCCTACCAGAATGATAACTACTCCAGTGGCAATAGGTTTGAACTATTTGGATATGTGTGTGAATTTCAGAGTATGCACATGGGACAGAGATTGTGTGTTCTGAGACAGAGGCTCTGTGTATGACAACGGCTGTATAAAGGACACAGGCTTCTAAGTGTGAACATTAGGGAAGTGCAGCCATAAAACTTTAAGCTTGGTTTGCTTGTATTTTGTTTCGGGATTTTGGTTTTTTTTTAGTTTGTATAATGATTTTTTTTGTGGTTTGGTTAATTTCAGGAACAAACAAAAAACAAAAAACAAAATGGGGTTCGTAGAGATCCTCTTCCCCCACCCAGCAAAGAAAATCTCAGGGCCTGGGCCCAGCAGGGCTTCCCTGAAACCAAAAATGGCCTCATTCATTGCATCTTAAATATTTGTAAAAAACAAATGCACATCCCTGTGAACATATATACAGTAACAAATACTGTGATTTGTGTTAAATTTAGTTTTAAAAATTACTTTGCTGCTGTAAGGAATGCTTTGCTCCTTACTAGATGTTTTTGCCTTCTTTCCAGCTGCTGGGAGAGCTTGTTGCACTTTTACATCCTCCCTAGTTGGATGCCCATACCCCCTTATTTTGAGATTGGTTGAGCGCGAGGAATTTGTTGGAAGTGGAAGCTGCTGTCCTGAGTGGATCCCAGGAGGCCCCCTGGTCTGCACCGCTGCGATACACCAGGAGAGTTCTCAGGCGTTTGATTTCTGAGAGAGCTGCTGAGTTCTGCTTTTACCTGCTCCCAGTTCAGGAGGGGCAACCCCTGCCTGAGGGACCAGGACTGGGTGCTGTTTCTCCTGCTGCCAGTCCATGTGGGGTCCGCAGTTACCTGGGGTGCTACTTTGCCCTGCATCCAGCAAAAGTGGGAACTGCAGTGACCTATAAGGAGAAGGCCACCTCAGTTTTTGCAGAAGATTCTTTATCATCTTGTTTTGAAAGAGGGGGGTTGTTTTTTCCACCACCACCAGCTCCCTGCCTTATTTCTGGAGACAACTTTTCTTTCCCTTCTCTGGGGAAAGATTTGGACACTAGGGCACTGATTCACAGGCTGACCCTGGATAGAGACTGTAGTATTTGGAGATTTATCCTGTTTTTCTTTGGATGATTTTTCCATTCTTGCTGGACTTTAAGTTACAGTAAAATTATTTTTGTTGAACACCACTCCAAGCCTCTGCTCGCTCTTTTACACCTCAAGAGCCTACTGAACTGTGAGATCCTCCTACATATGTATATTTTTGTAAACCGTTATGATGGCGCTACCAAATGACGGTATATAAAACTCAATCAATAAATAAATAGGTGCATATTGGAGAGAGACTATTTGGTTGTGACTGTACCAGGTACCTACCCCCCAGGGCCCCAGAGGTTGGTCCTCCTCCCCACTGGTTGAACCCCGGGCCTCCTTGGTGACTTACTGTAGTGTTTTGGATGGTGCAAGGAAGAGGAAAGAGATATCCGGGAGACTTCTGCGGGGACCACAAAACCAAGAAAGCACATTACCCTAGTTTGCTCACAATTAGTATTGAACGATACATGCTACTGCAATGACGGAGAAAGATAAAATACATTCTTTTGGCATTAATTCTGACTTACAGTGGATAATCCTCAAACAGCCTGCATAGGCTAAAGACTTCACTTACTTTTTACTCACAAACATTAGCCAGAATTTTGAAAGGCGATTTATGCACATAAATCGACTTTAAAAATTGCGGCTGTGCATAATCGATACCAACATACAAGCATAACGTTAACAGCTGCTTGGGAGCAGGCGTAAACTCATTCGGTATATTCATGCACATACTTTCAAAACTCAAACTTTTTAAGAGTCAAGTCCAGTCCCTGCCCAAACTTTACCACCTGGAGTACCTCATTGTAGTGCACATAAAAAAAAAACATGCCAAATTACTTTTGTACAAGCTTTTACATGCACAACCTTCCAGGCTATTTTCAAAAAGGTCATTTATGCGCATAAAGGGGTAGATTTTCAAAACGTACGCGCGTGCACAAATGGCCCCTAAGGAAATAGTTTCTTGTCCCTCATTATCAAGAAACCCTTTCACCTTTCCTGTGTAATTTTAGAAATGTCAGGAAACATTCGCACATTAGAGCCATGAAAAGGAGAGTTTAAATGACGAAAATAACAGAACATTAACTTACTAATGTCCTGTTCAACTATAAGTGAGACAAGTAAAGTAGGGCGATCAATAATCTCGATACCTGAGGATTCCAAGAAAGTAGTTAAATTTTGCATATCTAAGGAAAGTCCTCCATGGTCCATTGGTATGCGTCTTTCTGCTGAGGTAACGGGTAGGAAATACACTTTATTAACTGGAGGAATCTCCATCTCTGGTACTTCCCGAAGGTATCTCTTAAGGGTAATTAATGGGAGTTCTCCCATAACCCTAGGGAAATTCATCAGTCTTAAGATTCAAACGCTGATTCCAGTTTTCCAGTAATTCAAGCCTCCTGGATAAAGCTGCTGTAGGTACATTGAATTTTTGAATTTGTTGGATATCTGTTTCTATTTTGGCTACGGAGGACTTCAAAGTATGGAGAGAGTCCTCCTGAGCTTCGATTTTAGAGTTCAGGGAGGCAGTAAGTAAATCCATTTTACTGTTGCAGGATTTTACTGCAACTGAGAGCCCAGCTGTTAATTCCCACAAAGTGTCCAACGTAATGACTGCAGGTTTAATAGGAGGGGACACAGTCAGAGGACGGCAACATAGGAAATCCAGCTGAAATCACAGAAACCTCCACCGACGAATCTCTTCCTATCCCCGACTGTGCAGACGCCAAGAGCTCTCCCTCCCGCAGCTCCAACCCGCCGGCATCATCATGCAGCGACGACTGCAGGGCATCTGAGGCCAACACACTCCTAGCTGCCAGCGGTCGAGTATCGGGGGGCTGAGGGCAACCTCCACCCCAGGCGAAAACGGCTCTCCTCCAATCGAGATTGCAGCGGGGGAAACCCCACCGAGATTTACAGCTCAGGGAGCCATGAAAGTGGGATTTAGAGGCTCTTCGGTAAGCTGGGTTGGAATAGAGGGAAAAACCCTCACTTTACCTTTCCGTTTGGGCGGCATAGTTTTAGCAGAAAACAATCAGAAAAAAAGAAATTGAGAGCAGCTCTCACTCGTGGCTCCATTCAGGACGCCATCTTGCCCCTTTGACCCTATTAGACCCAACCCTTCAAATCCTGCTGACTAGTTCGGATTTTTTTTATTTTAAAACTTACACGCCATCCACAGCAGAAGTAAAATTACATGGTAGGGGAGCCCGGCGCACGCTTGTGCGTCTAAATACTTGCTCGCATATTTCAGGTTACGGACCCAGAACACCCATTCCCCGCCCAGACTCCACCCCCACCTCGCCCCTTTTTTTACTCCCTGATTTCTGCGCGTACCAGATGATACACGTGTACTTGCGTGCCTTTTAAAATCCACACAGCGTGCTCTGGCCCAAGACCCGCATGCATCTCCTGGCTTTGGCGTGCGTAGGGCTTTTAAAATCTCTCTGTAATTGGTAAAGGGTAGCAGTCCCTATCCCTTCTGTTAGGATTAGTAGCTGCTGCTCCATGCAGGTTACCCCCTTGTGCACTCTTCTTCATTTACAACTTCTAGCCTTTAAGGATTCACAGTGTTTTACCCCATGCCTTTCTGAATTAATTTACTGTTTTTGTTCTCACCACCTCATCTGGAAGGGCATTCCAGGCATCCACCACCTTTTCCGAAAATAAATATTTCCTGATGTTGGTTTAAAACAGTTCCCCCCTCCCCCCCCCCCCCCACGTGCATGTTCAGCCAGGGGCAAAAGCAGTGAGCCCAGGGGCAGGGAAGAATTAGTTCATCTGGGGGATTTCATTCTCAAATCCCTCCTGCACTTGGTTTCCGAGTGGACTTTGCTGGCCCAAATTTTCAAAGGGAAACGCCACAGGGACATCCCCTCTGACAATCAGTTTGCAAGTCCATGGCAGGTACTTGAGAGGCAAACTACCAGGAGAACTTAAAAATTGCCTTGTGAGCCCTCCACAAATCCTTATCTAGGCCTAGCTTATTCAGGCAGCTCTGATTTGAATGATAACAGAATGCTTTTCAGATCAATTCAGGCTCCTGCTGCCTGGAACTCTGCCTGGCCTCACTCCCACACTTTATTTAACATTCACTATTTGCCCTTCACAAACTTGAGGATGAAGCTGAGGTCTTTAATCCAAAACTCAGAGAAAAAAAATTTCCATTTACACTTTTGTTTTCATTTTCTTCAGAAAGCTTTTCTGCTGCATAGAGAAAGCAATTTTGATGGATGAAGTAAACATTATAAATAATTAAAGTTGTTTTCTTTGCCTTTGTTTGCTTTGTAGGTCTGTAATGCTGTGAGGAGGATATTCATGGGTTTGTTAAAATCTTTCGCTGCGAGTGGCATCTATCAAGTACCAGCTATTCCTTTCAAGAGGAAAACAAGCCTCGTCAACTGTCAGTACATTCATAAACACTCGGGACAACTGATTATTTTTCTTACTCTCAATGAAATACAAAATAATTTCTATTTGCCAATAATGCAGAGTCTGCAACCAAGATTGCTACAGAGAAGGGACCCACTATTTATCACACGGATTGGCAAGGAAAGCCTAATATATGCTAGCAACAAAGAGTGATAGATGGGAAAAGAAATACAATGACAGAAAGAGTAAAAAAAAACCCCCAGAAAAAAGACATGCAAAGAGAGAAGGAATGGATTAAAGGCCTGGTGACAGAGAGAAATACAGTGAGAGGAAGCGAGAGAGGGGTTTTGTGATAGGGATGAGAGTGCCGAAACACATACAAACATGCATCCTCTGGAGTTCATGGCCTTAATTATAATAGAAATGCCTGGAATACACCAAAACATGATGGCAGAAATATGATGGTAGTAAACGTTCATTATAGCCTGTCTAGTCTGGCCATCTACACCAGCTGTTCAGCTTTACAATCCCTACCTCCCCCTCAGAGATCCTCTGCGTTTATCCCAAGCCTTCTTCCGTTCTGATACTGTCCTTGTTTCCACTGGGAGGCCGTTCCATTCATCCACTGCCTTCTTTGTAAAGAAAGATTTCCTTAGATTACTCCTGAGACTACTCCCTCTCACCCTCATCTCATGATCCCTCATTCGAGAGCCTACTTTCCACTGAAAGATGCTCACTAATCTGCATGGAAAAGAGGTATTTAAATGCCTCTATTATATCTCCCCATCTCCACTTTTCTTGAGGGTATACAGGTTCATATCGTTAAGTCTGTCCCCATATCGTTTAGAATAAAGACTATTGACTATTTTAGTCGCCACAGTCAGGACCAACTCCAACTGGTTTATATCCTTTTGAAGATGTAGTCTGCAGGATTGTACATAGTATTCCAAATGAGGTCTCACTAGAGACTTATACAAGGGTAATATCACCTTTTTTCTGCTGATCATTCTTCTCCCTATGCACCCAAGCATCTTTTTCACTTTTACTGTCACCTTATCTACCTGTTTGGCCATCTTAAGATCATCAATTATGATCACCCTAGATACCGCTCTTGTGGGTTTAGAGGAATTTCACCTCTAACTGTAACTCTTCCATGGGTTTCTGCATCCTAAATGTATAACTCTGTATTTTTTAGCATTGAATTTTAGCTGCCAGAACCCACACCATTTCTCAAGCTTCGCTAGATCCCTTTTCATGTTTTCCCCACCTTCCTGGCTGTCTACCCTGTTGCAGATTTTGGTAGCATCGTCAAAAAGACAAACCTTTCTCAATAATCCTTCTGCAATGTCATTCATGTTGAAAAGAACCCATCCAAGGATCGATCTCACTTGTAACATCTTTCTTCTCAGAGTAAACTAATTTATCATTACCCTTTTTTGCCTCCCACTCAACCATTTTCTAACCTACTGTGGTCATTAGAAGGACCAAACAGGTTTAAGACCTATATATTTCAGTTATTTTTTTATTTAGATTTTTATATTCTGCTCAGTGCACTTTTTTTTCCAGCACTTCAAAGTGGTATTTCCCTATCCCCAGAGGGTTTACAGTCTAAGTTTGTACCTGAGGCAATGGAGGGTAAAGTGACTTGCCCAAGGTCACAAGAAGCAACTGTGGGACTTGAATGCTGGTCTCCTGGTTCATAGCCCACTGCTCTAACCACTAGGCCACTCCTCCACTCCAAGCTAACACTGGAGACTGTGTAATAGCTTATAGGTCAATACAGAACTGCCCTGGAACTCATTTACACCACCTTGCAGAAGCAAACAACACTAAGAAGAACTGAAAGTATTGTAGACAGCATTGTCCACAAGAAGGTGAAAAGATAGTAAGGGAAAATGTGAGAGTCTTGTGACAGTGTTATAACAAAGCTGCTTACTTCTGAAGTTTAATTTGCTAGGCATTGCAGATTATTGGTAGGAAGTAGTAAGATAATGAGCTAAGGACTACTGTACATTTTAGGTAAGAAAAAGGAACTTCAACAAAATTATGATTGGTAGGAAATAGGGATGTGCGGTGAAATTATTATTCTTGTATTGTGATTAGGCTTATAAAATAAAAGTGATAGATTGAACATGATGATTATGCTTATTATGGAGATTAATTGGCTTTACATAAAATAAATAATTGACATATTCCTGTTTTGAACAGAACTGCTTTAGTTATTTTATCTATGTGGTTCTCACTGTGCACAATTATAATAACCTTGGGCACTGGCTGTTATTTTTTAAGTCTAATACAGCAGTAAAAAAGAACCACGGAAATCTAGGCAATAAATTTCCCACACCAGTCAGTCGCTGTAGGACCCATGCCAAAGGTGTTCAATTTATTTACAAGTAGCCTATGCGAAACCATGTTAAAGGCCTTACTGAAATCCAAGTACATCTAGTGCTCTCTCCTGATTCAACTCTCTGGTTAGTCAATCATAGAAATTGAGCAGTTTTGTCTGACAAGACCTATATCTAGTTAAGCCATGCTGTCTCGGATCTTGGAATCTGTTGAATTCCAGCAACTGAACTACCCTCTATTCCTTTAATTTGCTTACCACAGAGGTTAGACTAACTGGTTTCCAGTTCCCAGCTTCCTCCTTACTTTCACTTTTGTGAACAGGAACCACATCTGCCCATCTCCAGTCCTCTGGAACTACTGACTCTACAGAGGGCATCATTACTATTAATTGAAACACAGTTGACTGCGACAGAAAAGGACCACTTAGTCTACCCAATCTATTATGAACTTCCCATTTGATTGAATTTTCAATTTCCAAGGCAGGAACTGAGGCCTTTCAAATATGGTGAGAACCCCAGGTGAGTCCATTAGAAGTCAGGTTCTCTCAGTCACATCGTCCAGTTGCTGCTGACGACATGCCTCTCAGACAGGGAAATGCTCTGTGGAGCTGCCAGCACAATGCATCTGTGAGCACTCCTGCCAGTGAGTGTCAATGAATGGCAGAAGCAAAAAGAAATAAAAAGGGAATAAAACACAGCTGACAGAGATACTGAAGAAATGAGAGTACCAAGCAGCTGTAGGACTAAGTAGTCAGGAAGGAAATGCATGCAGTTGCAGCAAGAAATGAAATGATCAGACTTGTGTATTATAGAGACAGCTCACAACATGCTTTTCTGGGCACCCTCAGAATGTTCATGTACCTGAATATGTGTCCACATTTTTAATGCAGAAGCACTATCATCTCCTACTCTGCACTTACTGGCATCTGAGGCTAATAAGCACTGCATTTTACATATGAATTTTGTGTATCAGAAGCATCCACCACACAGCAGGACCAGATTAATAGCTGTGCCCAAGGAACACAGGCCGGGGGCTCTTGGCTGGCGTGGGAGGCAGCAGAGAAGACACTTTCAGAGTGCATTCCTGTTACTTTTGGCAGTCAGAGGGCAGCGCCAACGGACCAATGAACTCACCGGCTCGGACAGACCCTTACTTTCAGCTCCCGACGCACTGCTGCTCATGGTGGGCTGCCGCGCTCTGACACATGTGTCAGCGGCGGGAAAAGGTCCACGGCGCCAAAAGTTGACATCACACACCAAGCTCTATAAAGGGCTCGCTCTCTCCTTCCCTCACTGCCTCAGCAACAGATCCCACTACTCCTCAGTAGAGTGAGTTGTTTCCAGCATTCCTGTCTACATCCCAGCCTTGTCTTCAGTCCTCATCCAGTTGTCTTGATCTTCACCCTGCTGGCTTCAGGTTGTCTTCTGTGTCCATTCCAGTCCATCCTCATTGCCCGCCTGCTCTTGACCTTGCCTGCCCACCCTGCCTACCCATCCCTCGAATGAATACCTGGTGTGACCATTGACTGGATCTCAGATATGACTGCCCACTGCCTGCCTCTGTCTGTTGCCTGGAGCTCAGAAATGACTGACAGCTGCCTGCCTCTGACCTTTGGCTGGACCTCAGATATGATTGACTACTACCTGTCTCTGACCATTGCCTGAACCTCACACGCGCCTTCCTACATTCCTAGCCCACCAGGAACCTCCCTTTCTGCCATCAGCAGATTCCCCACCTAAGTCCTGCCAGCCCCAGCACCCAAAGGCTCAACTTAAGGGGAACAAGGGCTGGTATAGTGAAGGTCCAGTCAGGTCTCTGCCTCATCTGGATCCACTTGCCAATGATGGAACCTGCAGGGCTCCTCCCTACAGGAAGTGCCAATCCTGCTTTGGTCCAAGGGTTCACACTTACAAAAGGTTGCTGAGGCCATGGATTCGGCAGGCTTGGACTTCTTTGCAGGCTATTCCTGGCATAGTCTGAAGGCTACACAACCAACAAGGCACTCTGGAACACTTGGCCACTGTCATGACCAGCAAGCTGCCCACCTGCACACACTGACCAGCCCCATAGTTCCACTTTCACTTGCACCAGTACCACCACTTCCCGCGGCATCCAGTTGGCTTGTCCCACATCTGCCAGCTCCACCCCGGTATGCCAGGGATCCCAATTGATGTCTGAGATTCCTGAACCAGTGTAAAATGCTCTTCCAATAACAGGCTCCGCTATTCCTCGATGATCAGGCTAAAACTATGTATATTCTTTCCCTGCTTGATGGAACAGCACTAACGAGGGTGTCTCCCCGTTGGGAGTGAGGGGATCCCTTCCTGCATAACCTACAACAATTCATGGAGCAGTTTCATACTATCTTTGAGGAGCCTGTCATGCAGCAGAGGTGGAGCTATTTGCTCCACCTCTGCCAAGGCTCCTGAACTCTAGCAGAATATGCCATAGAATTCCAGATTCTGGCATCCGATTTGAACTGGCATGAAGATACCTTAGTCGCAAAGTCTGAAAAGTGCTACTTGCCTAAATAGCATTTTTATCTGCTTATGTAAGAAAGCTGGATAAGTCTAAAAAAATAGTGCTACTTAGCCAGATAAGTCTTATAGACTTAGCTGGATAAGTCAAAAAAGTGCTACATATCCGGCTAAATCAGAGATAGTTGGGTATGTAGCGTTTTAAGACTTATCTAGCTAAGTAATAGCTGATAAGTTTGAATGGCGATAACAAATTAAGGGCAGCACATATTAGAATTCTGTTGATTACTTGAAAAGCAAGTGTTATAGAGATATTGATATGTGGATAGTTTTTACCTGACAATTTTAATGTATGACTAATGTTTTATTACTGTTTTAGTATTTTTATACTATTCAATTCAAAAAGAGGATAGCATACACTTTTTAATCATTTATTGGTACAAAACATTATTAACAAAATGTGTCCAATTTAAAAAAACACACACATCCATACATACACACTCACACCCTAAAAATATACATATCTAGGAAGGTACACATGAAAACCCACTTAATACCCGTATTCACATATTCACCATGTATGTGGTTATCCAATAAATATTTCTCCCTGTGGGAAAATCCCACTTACAAACTATCACCACACTATATAATGTTATACAATATTTTTCAAAAGTGGTACAACTTCTCCAGTGTATCCTCCCTTCTTGACGCTTTTGTAATTTATGTCTGGCTTGTCTCGATGTAATCAACCCAACAAGTGGCCCCTGTTTCGCACTCGTTTGCTTCCTCAGGGGGAATGAAAACCTCTGAGAAAACCAAACGAAACATAAATTTAAAAAGACCTTGGACACATCCCCATATTACAATTTGTATCTATATTGTTTCAAAAATCGAATAACACCAAACAATTTCTGCCCTAACACTCACCGGACCAGCACTCCTATGTCCTCAATTTCAACTTCAACCTCAAAACCTCTCCAACGCGGTCTTCTTCATGTCAACGTTATTTCATAACAAGAATGTTCCATCTGTAACATATCCATGCATTTCACTATAAGTTTCTACTGTTTCAACCCTCCTATACTATTTAACTATACCCATATTAAAACTCACATACCTTACGAACACTTTTTCAATCGCCATTAAACGTCCGAAAACGCCCAAAGGTAAACCACCATTTTGTACTGCGTCATTGTTTGATAACCTTATTCTAACAACTCCGAACTTTATTATCCCGCGTTGGCAACCACTCCCATCTACGTCCCAAAATTTAGAATCACGTGTATACGCAACCGCGCGCCCTGCAAGACAAAAAACTAACAACCAACAGACGCACCACGTCCCCTGCCTATTCAAACGACATAAATAGATGCAGATAACTCATTACAAATGGCAAAGTTGTATATAAACCCTCCTTCATCACAACACCAAACGAAAAGAATGCTTTTCTAAGTGATGCAGAATAACAAACATACTCACGATCTCCCTTACTCCACCTCCCGCTCTGTATCTACGAACGAGTGCCACGTATCAAAAGATATATCTACTTCACTCTTGACCTCAGATATCACCAATCATCATCTTTACCCTAAGAATATATCGACTAAGCTTTTAACCCCAAATAGAACACAGCCTAAAAGCAAGCCTGCCATTCGATTTCTGCATTCAAACCAGTCGGCATCAAAGTCTGCCACTTAAATATGCACTGTTGCTCCCATTTTATCAGTAATCGATGAATATCACCCTCTTTACTAATACACTGTCTTATAACAAAGTATTTAACATCCTCCACAGCATGTTGCTTCTGCAACCAATGTGTTACCAATGGGGCAAATTCCTTTTTTGTTCTGATGCAACTTTTATGTTCTATTATCCTCTGCCTGATGGCTCTAGTAGTGTGACCAATATATAATTCTCCATTGTCTCTTAATACTCTGTTTAATGGCTGTGGTTTTCGTGGAGTATGGGAGAGTACATACTACTCTGGAAATCTTATTCTTAGTCTGCACAGATAATAAATTATCGCGGTTGGCAAACAATCCTCTTTTGTATGCCCTCTTGATAATCCTCCTACTATAACCTCTCTCCACAAAGCAATTAGATAATTCCTGAGCCTTGACTTTATACTCCTCCACTGAGGAGGGTTTATATACAACTTTGCCATTTGTAATGAGTTATCTGCATCTATTTATGTCGTTTGAATAGGCAGGGGACGTGGTGCGTCTGTTGGTTGTTAGTTTTTTGTCTTGCAGGGCGCACGGTTGCGTATACACGTGATTCTAAATTTTGGGACGTAGATGGGAGTGGTTGCCGACGCGGGATAATAAAGTTCGGAGTTGTTAGAATAAGGTTATCAAACAATGACGCAGTACAAAATGGTGGTTTACCTTTGGGCGTTTTCGGACGTTTAATGGCGATTGAAAAAGTGTTCGTAAGGTATGTGAGTTTTAATATGGGTATAGTTAAATAGTATAGGAGGGTTGAAACAGTAGAAACTTATAGTGAAATGCATGGATATGTTACAGATGGAACATTCTTGTTATGAAATAACGTTGACATGAAGAAGACCGCGTTGGAGAGGTTTTGAGGTTGAAGTTGAAATTGAGGACATAGGAGTGCTGGTCCGGTGAGTGTTAGGGCAGAAATTGTTTGGTGTTATTCGATTTTTGAAACAATATAGATACAAATTGTAATATGGGGATGTGTCCAAGGTCTTTTTAAATTTATGTTTCGTTTGGTTTTCTCAGAGGTTTTCATTCCCCCTGAGGAAGCAAACGAGTGCGAAACAGGGGCCACTTGTTGGGGTTGATTACATCGAGACAAGCCAGACATAAATTACAAAAGCGTCAAGAAGGGAGGATACACTGGAGAAGTTGTACCGCTTTTGAAAAATATTGTATAACATTATATAGTGTGGTGATAGATTGTAAGTGGGATTTTCCCACAGGGAGAAGTATTTATTGGATAACCACATACATGGTGAATATGTGAATACGGGTATTAAGTGGGTTTTCATGTGTACCTTCCTAGATATGTATATTTTTAGGGTGTGAGTGTGTATGTATGGATGTGTGTGTTTTTTTAAATTGGACACATTTTGTTAATAATGTTTTGTACCAATAAATGATTAAAAAGTGTATGCTATCCTCTTTTTGAATTGAATAATATTGTATCCATAGAGGAATTAGTTCGATTTACCCAGTGTTTTGTACTTAGTATTTTTATACTCCATTTTTATTACTTTTGCATGATACAAACTTTAAGATTAAGAAATCTACATATAACTTTAAAATGAGATATGGATCATTGAAATTAGATTTTATGATATGAATCTTTGTAACCAATTTTATTGTATTGGTACTTTATTTTATTTTAGTTATTTTATGTTATTTTATGTGCCTCAATGTAAACCGTTATGATGGTAAGAACATAAGAACATAAGAAAATGCCATACTTGGTCAGACCAAGGGTCCATCAAGCCCAGCATCCTGTTTCCAACAGTGGCCAATCCAGGCCATAAGAACCTGGCAAGTACCCAAAAACTAAGTCTATTCCATGTTACCATTGCTAATGGCAGTGACTATTCTCTAGGTGAACTTAATAGCAGGTAATGGACTTCTCCACCAAGAACTTATCCAATCCTTTTTTAAACACAGCTATACTAGCTGCACTAACCACATTCTCTGGCAACAAATTCCAGAGTTTAATTGTGCGTTGAGTAAAAAAGAACTTTCTCCGATTACTTTTAAATGTGCCACATGCTAACTTCATGGAGTGCCCCCTAGTGTTTCTACTATCCGAAAGAGTAAATAACCAATTCACATCTACCCGTTCTAGACCTCTCATGATTTTAAACACCTCTATCATATCCCCCCCTCAGTCATCTCTTCTCCAAGCTGAAAAGTTCTAACCTCTTTAGTCTTTCCTCATAGGGGAGTTGTTCCATTCCCCTTATCATTTTGGGAGCCCTTCTCTGTACCTTCTCCATCGCAATTATATCTTTTTTGAGATGCGGCGACCAGAATTGTACACAGTATTCAAGGTGCAGTCTCACCATGGAGCGATACAGAGGCATTATGATATTTTCCATTTTATTTACCATTCCTTTTCTAATAATTCCCAACATTGTTTGCTTTTTTGACTGCCGCAGCTCACTGAACCGACGATTTCAATGTGTTATCCACTATGACACCTAGATCTCTTTCTTGGGTTGTAGCACCTAATATGGAACATTGTGTAATTATAGCATGGGTTATTTTTCCCTATATGCATCACCTTGCACTTATCCACATTAAATTTCATCTGCCATTTGGATGCCCAATTTTCCAGTCTCACAAGGTCTTCCTGCAATTTATCACAATCTGCTTGTGATTTAACTACTCTGAATAATTTTGTGTCATCTGCAAATTTGAATATCTCACTTGTCGTATTTCTTTCCAGATCATTTATAAATATATTGAAAAGTAAGGGTCTCAATACAGATCCCTGAGGCACTCCACTGTCCACTCCCTTCCACTGATGGTACAGGAAAATTACTAAATAAGTAACTAAATAAATAAATAAATAAATAAATAAATAAATAAATAAAAGCGCAACTTAGATGGACAAGTAGCGCTTTTCAGATTTATCTGGCTAAGAAATACCTGCTGCTTCTTAGCCAGATAAATCAATATTTAGCTAGATAAGCGGTGCTACTTAGCTGGATAAGTTTGAATTTGTCTATAGGGTAAAGGAGCTACTCAGTTGGATAAGTTGGAATTTAGTCGGATAAGTGTGCACAAATTATAAACCCGCATATTTTTACTTCACATTTTAAATTGTGAGTAGATTTTCACACATTATTTAGATGCATTTACCTACTGTAAATTGGCTTTTACATAAGTCAGGGAATTCTCTAACATATGTATGACAATGAACTAACCAATTTTACCAGTCTCCTAGTTCGCCCAGTTCATCTGCAGCTCGTGAAGACCTTCCTGGCTCTTCACCCTGAAGTCTCCACATTTCACCCAGATCCCCCAACCAGATATTGAACAGGAATAAATATACGCAAGGTGCCAAATTTAAATGTGTAAATTGTTTATAAAATAGAACTTACTTTCGTAAATGTTGGTCCCTCTCCACAACGCCCCTACTGACCCCTTTCTTACATGCACAAATTTTCTCATGGACCCTTTCTGCATGATGTTGAGGCTTCTAAAATAGCATATATTCACAGACATGCTATTTCACATGAGCAAGTGCTATAATTTGTGCGTGCAGTTTTTGAAAATTAACTTTATATCAAGCACTATCTGATTAAATTTGTATGTTCAAGTCAGTTTGCACAAATGGCAGGTCTAAAATTATCCAGATAGCTTTGTTTGGATAACTTTATTTGGATATTCAACTACTTGGATAGATATCTGGACAAGTTCCACTGACTATCTGGATAAAGTTACCCAATCACCATATTGGGAATATGAACCTCAAAATGTGTGAGATAGAGAGCTGGATGGCTGATGTCAACAGAAGGAGAGAACCTGCCTCCCCATTCCTGGAAGTACAGGTAAAGAGGAGGGAACAGGTAAAGGCACTAAGAGTTAAGCAGTGGGCACATGTGGGCTCGAAGAGAGAGAGAGGAAAAAGGCAATACATGTGGGCTTGAAGAGAGAGAGGGGAAAAAGGCAATACAAAGTAAGAATCATAAATTATCACACATTGATTGTCTTTCTCAGTCACGGCCACATTCTCTTTCCCCAAGCTCCTCTACCAGTGGAAGTCCTGCCCACTATTAACATCAAACTTTGGGTGAAGGTGCAATAAATTTGTGCCATGGACGCCAGAGTCCTTTAAATTTTCAAACCGCTGCTGCCTCACAGCACTCCGCTCAATTTTGTTCTTAATTTAAAGAATGTTTTTGGAAATTTAATAGCTGGTTTCAGCGGGATATATGTACTAATTCTGGCTATTGGTATTGTATATTTATTTAGTTTTTTTGGGGGGTATATGGGATTAGAGAGAGGTGTGATTTAAAATGTTTTATATTGCAGAAATGGAGGATGAAAATGTTCCCCTGAAGAAGCCCGATTCGGGTGAAACAAGGGTCCTTGTCGGGATGCCTATGGTGTAGAATAGATACGTTGTGAGAGCAAGATCTGTAGTGTGGAACAAGATTAATTCAATTCAGGACCCTTATGGTGTTGAGTAGCAGAGTTATGGGATACCAAGAAATAGCAAGTTTTGAAGATATGAAAACATTGAAGAGGATGCCTTTATATATATATTGTGGGATTAGCTTATGGTGGTTTTATATTTAGGCCTATTTTATTGTGTATATGATGGTATCAGTGTTATATGCTGTGTAAGGATTTGAGTGAAATAATTAGAGGTACTTTGAAAAATATATGTATTTGGTTGTGTACACCCAGGGGTAGATTTTCTAAATTTGCGCGATCGCGTACTTTTGTTCGCGCAGCAGGCGCAAACAAAAGTACGCTGGATTTTATAAGATACGCGCGTAGCTGTGCGTATCTTATAAAATCCGGGGTTGGTGCGCGCAAGGGGGTTCACATTTGTGCAACCTGCATGCGCTGAGCCCAGTGCGTGCTGCCTGTTCCCTCCGAGGCCACTCCGATTTCGGAGCGGCCTCGGAGGGAACTTTCCTTCGCCCTCCCCCCACCTTCCCCTCCCTTCCCCTACCTAACCCACCCCCCCGGCCCTATCTAAACCCCCCCTTACCTTTATCGCACGATTTACGCCTGCGAAAAGCAGACGTAAATCTGCGCGCGTCGGCCGGCTGCCCCGTCCGTGTTCCGGTCCCGGGGGCTGGTCCGGAGGCCGCGGCCACGCCCCCGGAAGGTGGAAAATAAATTAAAATACTGATGGGCAAAAATAGTGAATTTGTGTCTTTGAACAAACTCCGAAAATGTATCTCTTCTCCCCAGGGTGAAGAATCCAGATGGGGGGTTCTCCAAGAATTATAAAAGTTCTTACTCATAGATTTTTCCTCCAGATGATCCACAGGATATTCTAGATGGAAAGGATAAACAGCTAAGAACAAGCAGCTCCTCTATTCTCACTCTTCAGGGTAGGAAGGGTGGCAGCAAACTCCCCCCCCCCCCCCCAAAAAAAAAAACACAAATCATCACAAAAATGGTAAAAATCTGGAATTATTCTGCAAGTCGTCCCCGTTCCATCCACTATGTGTGAGATGAAGAGCAGCGGAATCTTCCTTACCTCATCTAACCTAGCCACGGACTCCCTGAAATCCTCTGACGCCAGGGGTACCAGGGCGCTGACAAAAAAAAAATTCCCAAAATATAATTCCAAAAATCACTGAATCAACCCCCGAGGTTAGCACCTGTAAGCCCTTGCTTCCTCACTAGTTTTTTACTGTTATACTGTTATGGATTTAAATGTAACTGGTTTGTTATAATGTAAACCGGAGTGAAGGCAATGTCTGCTATACCTCGGTATATAAACGAATGCTAAATAAATAAATAGTTAGTACAGGATTCCAGGCTTTTGGGTCTAGCACACCAATTAGGGAAACAAATAGCAATTTAGGAAACACTCCTACACCTCTAACTTCCAACTCAAAATGCCACACCTAGCTATGATAAAAAACTGCTTTTATACTGGCAGGGGGCTGGCCATTACAGCAACCTCATGGTGCACCCCTCCCTTCACTACCTAACTCTAGCTCAAAAGGGTTTAGAACTCGGGCCATATAGTGAGAGTTCTGAAAGATCATCGCAAATATCTACCATATACAAAACTATTGTATTTTTGTGCTGCTTTAATAAAATTCCTATTATCTACCTCTAAAAGGTGTAGACATGCCACTCCCTTACATGAACTTGATGCACATGCTATCTGATTTAAATAAGTCAGAACTGGGTCCCGCACCTCCTAGGGTGCGGGTGCCTGACCTAATCTAATTTAAAAGGCCAGCAGCGGGAGAAGCCAGGAGGCACCCTCTAATGACATCACTCTTCAGGCCTTATAAAAGGCCCCTGCAGACACCTCTCCAGTGCCTCGGTAATAAGTCAACTACCCTGGTAGAAGTGCATTGCCTCAGCAGGTTCCTGATTCTTGTTCCTCTGTTCCTGTCTGTTTTGCTGAGTTCCTGGTTTTTATTTCCTTGGTTCCTGTCTGCTAGTCTTGGTCTGTGTTTATTTATTTTATTTATTAACTTATTTTAAAATCTTATATACCACAAAATCCAAAAATGAGTTCCTCATCTTCGTCTCCTCTGTGGTCAGTCTTCAATTCCTCCTCTTCAGTCATCAGTCATCAGTTTCTTCTCTGCCCGTCTGTGCTGATCCTTACCTCCCTGCCTGCCTGCCTCTCCATCCCTTGGTTCCCTCAGACACATTTCTGCTATTGACTTCGGCTTGGACCCTTGACTCTGATTGATCGCCACCTGCCACTGACCACTGCCTGAACCTTGACTCTGACTGATCGCTGCCTGACTGACTCCGTCCGTATTCTTCCTGCCCAGAATCCTGGCCTGTGACTCGACTTCCTCTACGGATCTTTGCCTCAACAGCAGAGGCCCGCGCCTGCTGGCCTTGGCACCTAAGGGCTCAACCTAAGGGGAATGTGGGCTGGTATATAGGTGACGCTCCAGTTAGGCCTCTGCCACCAGCCGACTGTGGGGACATGCATGGCTCCACCCTGCAGGTTGCGCCAACTCCACCTAGGTGCAAGGGTCCACGCCTGAAAGAGTCATATAGCTGAAGACAATGCAGTTTGTTTTTCTGAACTGGTTTTCATATATTTAAAAAACCTGCTAATTACCAGTTAATGATACAGCTTTTCCCCTTTGAAAAGAAAGGGATTTTAGTGGTGCAGTAATTTTCATACTTAAATATTTTACAACACTGAAGAGATCAAGTTCTGACAAATATATGAGCAAAAATTTTTTGATTGTTCTCTTTTGAACAAAACAACATAATTTGGTTGCAGAAGAGTATACAGTTTTACTGCTATGTGGGCATTTTGGGGACAGTAAAATTGGCTCCTGAGGGTGAGAAGACAATGTAAGAGTGAATTTCAGCAGCTTCAGTGTAAACTAGAAGATTAGGAGCTGGGAGGACAAACTCATTTCTGTTTTTTGAAAAGGAGACAGGGGCATTATTTGCCTAATGAATTGATCTTGTTAACCTGATTGTGCGCTCCCTAGGGCAGAATTTACCACCAGGCAGGGATCTAAACCTCAACTGAGCAAGTCCATCTGTCCCTGGGACTCCCCCGGCACTGTTCTCTCAGAATTGAACAGTGACGCTGGGTTGGGGGCCGCAGAGTGATACAACCAAAAATGAGCACCACTGGGGCTTTCTGCACCACTTATTCTGATTACTGTGATTAAAAAGCTCTCTGTGAGCCCACTAATGCTCAATTAAATAATCCTGACAAAATAACCCTCAACGCATTATCAGTGGCAGCACAAGACAGAGCTCCATCCTTAGCTGATGAACACAAGCCAGCTTTTTATTACTGTTATTATTTTGGGATGCACTGTGAGCTCTCAAATGATTTGGCTTTGACTTACAGAAAAACACTGAAGTAATAGGCCCAGAGAAGTGAAATTCCCAGCCCATAGATTTTTTGAGCCAAGGAAAAATAAAATTGGACATTGAAAGCAGAGCTTCAGGAAAGTTCAGAGTGGCACAAGAGACATTCATTATACATGAAATGTCAAACATAGCTTCTAGTCGCTTAGAGAACATTAAATACATCAAAGGAAGTGCTGATGAGTGACATTAATGTGCCGGCTGTCTCCACAAAACATGTGGGCTAAATGAATGAAGTAATTTGTGGAATACTCATTAGCTTAGCTCCCTCACATACAAAGGAGGACCTTGTAAGAGAATATATGTGGCCTACTAAATCCAAACTGTCAGTCAGGGAGCGATGGCTACATTTAAACTAATGGATAAACATTTCATGGCCGTTAATGACTGAGCTGTATACATTTATTTCTTCTCTCCTTATCTTCCCCACTTTACTGCTATGTTCTAAGGCTCTACTGGGATTACAAACCAATCTTTTCTTGGCAGGAAATGGTACTGGCCATTGATGTTGGGCCCTGACAGTAAGCTGTGACAGGTTTTTCACTCATAGTACCAAAGCTGTCCCCAGCAGCACAGCCTGGACTTTGGGACACCCCCCCCCCTTACCTAGTGATCCCCTAGTATCCCCATTTCCTGCAGAACTTTACTTTTTCAAGAAGGACATAACACATTAGGAGGACAATTTTCAAAAAGGATTTACTTTAACCATGGAGTTTCATTAAGCGGCTACATTTAGTCAGGAGAGTGAAACTTGGTCAGTGGAGAAAACCATGCGTGAAGTTTCCCCTGCCTAAACCCATCCACGGAAGAGCAGGGGTAATGCATGTGGGATATGAGCAGCTTTTCTTTAAGAATTTACTAACAGTAGGCGGATAGACAAGTACCTGTATACTTTGCCACTATGTGGCTTTCTGAAAATTGCTCCTATTAGAAATACATCTCTTTTTCAGTTATTTCTGTGAAACAATCCTCTTTTGCAACAGATACTACAGCTGACAATATTTGCTGAAAGCAGATGGAGAAACTACTGCTTACCTGATCATTTAATTTTCTTTAATGATCCTCCTACTTGGGCTCCCAACCTCCACCCTCAAGCCACACCAACATGCGACAGCCAGATCCCTCCCAAACAGCAACGGCTCCACACACATCACCCCCATACTAAAAGACCTCCACTGGCTCCCCATAAACTACTGAATTCAATGCAAAGCCCTTACCCTAATACACAAATCCCTTTACAACGAAAAAACAGACTGGCTAAGGGACAGCCTTTCATCCATACTCCTCCCGAAGAAACCTACGGTCAAACAACTCCGGATTACTTTCCATTCCATCCATCCAACAAACAAGCACATCACACCTCAACATGTCAACGAACAATCTCAATAGCAGGACCCGCACTATGGAACAAACTACCAGCAAATCTCAGAATGGAACCCTCATCACAACTGTTCAAGAAATCACTAAAAACATGGCTATTCCTGGCTCGGGCCACACAATTAAAGAGGAAACATTTCCTGAAATGAAAAGATCAAGTGTTGGCGTTAGGAGCCACTTTCTTTTTGAAATTTCCGTGTTTATGTTTTATTACATATCAGGGTAAAAAATTTGCCTTTTCTGACCCATCACATCTAGAAGTATTTTTGTCAGATAAAAATCAAGCAGTGTGTTCAGAGAATGAGGTCCAATAAAAGTAAAGCACTCCTTCTCTCTTAGGTGAAATTTGTACTAGGAGCTCATTTCTAGAAAAGAATTCCTAGATTATAAGATATATATGAATAAATATATATTATTTCCTTAATTTCCCCCTATTATATGATATGTTTGCAAGTATAAAGAGTTGGTTATATATTATATGATGTGAATATTGAATGTATAACATATTTTCCTGTTATTTCATGAAGATGTTTGTAATGAAAACGATAAAGTTTAAATAAAAAAAAAACAAAAACATGGCTATTCCAAAAAGCCTACCCAGCCAGCAGTTAATGTCACAGCATATCCAAAGATCAACAACAACCAGATCTATTACCCCCCACATATATCCTAATGAGTCCTCTTAACAGTCATATCAAATTTCAAGCTATTATATTGTCATGTAATTACAATGTATAGTCCTTTCCTTTACAATGTTTATTACTACATATTATAATCCTAACTTTCTCATAACTATACCTCGCTGTATACTTTGCTCCAGCTTTCTATTGCCTCAATGTAAAGATAAAGTGACCTGTAATCACACTATCTCACTAAACATCATACAAACCGATGTGATATCCTCGGGGCTGAGATGACTCCTCCCCCTTCCTGGCTGCTTAGAGCCGTGCGCCAGCCGTCTGGAACCCACGACCTGCAGGAGGCGCCTGCATCCAGACTTATCTTCAGTCTTGTGGGAGTCACCTAAGTCCCAGCGGCCGGGTTCCTACGGGCTCCTCCTGGGGGAACCGCAAGCTTCCAGGGCGAAGTCTTTACTCGACGAGAGAACACTCAAGTCTTGCCCTCCGACAGTAGGGACCCGAGAGGGTTTACCCCTCTTTGGTAGCGCTGACCCTACTTCGGAACAGGGGTCCACTTTCGAAGCCGTAACAGTATCAAAGCTACTCCTGAAAAGGGCGAGAGGCTGCCCATGATCCGATCAACACCACACGTATGAAGGCTGCGTCCTTCCAGGCCTGCACATCCAGGCGGTAATGCCTGGAAAAGGTGTGTAAGGAGGACCACATCACAGCTCGGTAAATCTTGATGAGAGACAATAATCTAATCTTCACCCATGACACTGCCTGAGTCCTAGTGAAATGAGCCCTAATTTGACTAGGCAATGACTGCTCTGCATCCACCGACGCAGCCATGAGAACTTCTTTAATCCAGTGGGCTATCATAGACTCATCCTGTTTAGTCCCACCATGGAGTATAAACAGCTGGTCCGTCTTCCTGAGAGGTTTGTAAAACTCCGAATACCTCACGATATGCCACTTGACATCCAAGGTCCATAACAGGTGATATTCATCCACATCTCTCTCCCTGCCCAGAGTCGGCAGGGAAATTGGTTGATTCAAGTGAAAATTCGATACCACCTTTGGCAAAAAAGATGGAACAGTTCGCAATTGGACTGCCCCTGGAGTCACCTGCAGGAATGGTTCCTGGCAAGACAGAGTCCGCAGTTTGGAAACTACGTGCAGAACACCATCCTCTAATAAGTAACTTCAAGGAGAGGCTACACAGTGGTCGAAAGGTGGGACATTCCAGAAAATTCAGAACCAGATTAAGACTCCATAAGGGCATCGGCAACTGCAAGGGGGCCCTTATGGAGTCTGGATGGGCCGACAAGGGTTGGGCCGACAAGGGTTCGCCATTCACGCTACACTGGAAACAGGCAAGAGTCACCACCTGTACCTGGAAAAATAGTTTTATCATTAGACCTGTGCACTCTGCAGGTTCTTTTGGGATTACAGGAAACAAAAACCAGTTTCAGGGCCATTAATTCCAAAACTTGGTAATTGCTTTATAGGCCACACAATCTTTCACCACTGAAAAGGAGCACTGAATGACTGCACAGACCCAGGGTTCTCTCCTCACACAGATGAAAAGCAAATAAATATAATTCAAGACAGCTTTACTAAATGAATATGATGAACTTTGACATAGCAGAAATATACTTTACATGTACACAGGCACATGGTTACTAAACCAACAAGACTAAACATTCTATTTAGAACCTCCATAGTCTTTGTACTAAAGCAACCAAAAATAAATTGAATTCTCAAAAACAAAATATCTGCAGTTCAAGTAAAAACAAAATGAGAACTCTAGTTGTGCACTTTTTTCTCCCTTTCTTTAGACACTCACAGTGCTAGTTTACGTTATCTGATGTAAACGCTGATTTCTTTTTATAATGAGTTGTATTCACAAATGAAACAGCAATACAAAGTTGGCACTCATATGATTCATAACAGCACAGCATGGCAGATAGAAATTCGTAATAAACCAGGACACAAAGCTGGAACTATAGAACAGAGCTGAGATTGCCTTTTTAACACCCTCCTCAAAATCTGCGAAGCAGCCCTGCCTCAAATCCACACTCGTTTATCCCCACCCGTCCTCCCCATGCACCTAAACAGCATTAGCTCCATTAAACTGAGTATCCCATATTCCATAATGATGTACATGTTTTGTCTGGTAATTGACTATGGAACAGTTTCCATAAATGTATGTATTCCTCACATACCTTCTTATGTTTATTTATTTATTTTTTGAGTTTTATATACCGTCATTTGGTAAAGCCACCATAATGGTTTACAAGGTTCAACTTGCAATACATTTAACAATTAAGCAAAAAGTATAACAGGATGCATATTAAACACACATTATGTGACAAAATAACATTTCCAAGTGCATCAGTTACACCATTTTATTTTGCCAGAGAGTGAAGGAAGGTGGATTCACCTCTATCCAGGCTCTTATGTGCAATCAGTAAGGCCAATACAATAAATTGTGTCACACTCTTAAAGCACACTATATGTGCTGGGAGGGCAATACCAGCCACTCCTTTGATGGCAGAGATTACATCGATAGGTAGTGAGAAAATTTAAGATAAAAATAACAATCCCCAACAATACAAACAATCAAAACAATAAAGGGAAATATATAAATTATTAATATCTTTATTCTTGTACACAACACAATTTTGTCCAATAAATGATTTTTTAAAAATATTCATACATACCAAAAACTTGTTATATAGGCATGCCAGAATTATGAACTTCAATAGATGTCCACCATAACAGTAAAAACCTCAAGTCGCAAACATACTGCCAATAAAACGCCATAAACCATCTCCTTTCACTCACAGTCATATCATCTGCTTACCACACATGCCGCCATTCCTTTTACGTACTTTTTACACCATAATGCCAGCTTTTATCACCAAAGTACATATCGTGTAAATGATTAAAATTAGGAGCATAAATACATTCATATAGCAAATTTGCGCCACTTATCCAGATACATTTTGACTTCTTCTAAGTGGTGGCTTTGCTGCCACTCATCTAAATAAGTCTAAAAAACTACTTATCTGGCTACGCAAGATAGGTAGATAAGTATCAAAATGTTACTTATCTGGCTATGTTTAACATCACATGCTGCGTATATTTTAGATACATGACTATGTTGGGTAGAATTATATGTACTTTATATCATGTGCATGCATTGTGCCACCCTGCTTGTCCTCGGGGAACATACATGCATATAGGGAAAAATAACCCATGCTATAATTACACGATGTTGGGTTCCATATTAGGTGCTACAACCCAAGAAAGAGATCTAGGTGTCATAGTGGATAACACATTGAAATCGTCGGTTCAGTGTGCTGCGGCAGTCAAAAAAGCAAACAGAATGTTGGGAATTATTAGAAAAGGAATGATGAATAAAACGGAAAATGTCATAATGCCTCTGTATCACTCCATGGTGAGACCGCACCTTGAATACTGTGTACAATTCTGGTCGCCGCATCTCAAAAAAGATATAATTGCGATGGAGAAGGTACAGAGAAGGGCTACCAAAATGATAAGGGGAATGGAACAACTCCCCTATGAGGAAAGACTAAAGAGTTTAGGACTTTTCAGCTTGGAGAAGAGACGACTGAGGGGGGATATGATAGAGGTGTTTAAAATCATGAGAGGTCTAGAACGGGTAGATGTGAATCGGTTATTTACTCTTTCGGATAGTAGAAGGACTAGGGGACACTCCATGAAGTTAGCATGGGGCACATTTAAAACTAATCGGAGAAAGTTCTTTTTTACTCAACGCACAATTAAACTCTGGAATTTGTTGCCAGAGAATGTGGTTCGTGCAGTTAGTATAGCTGTGTTTAAAAAAGGATTGGATAAGTTCTTGGAGGAGAAGTCCATTACCTGCTATTAAGTTCACTTAGAGAATAGCCACTGCCATTAGCAATGGTTACATGGAATAGACTTAGTTTTTGGGTACTTGCCAGGTTCTTATGGCCTGGATTGGCCACTGTTGGAAACAGGATGCTGGGCTTGATGGACCCTTGGTCTGACCCAGTATGGCATTTTCTTATGTTCTTCTTATGTTCTTATGTGCATGCATTCGCAAATCCATATACCTGTGCACTTGATTTAAAGAAGATAAATTACAATCTAGTAACTTACTTACAATCTAAAAGTCTCTGGAGATAGGGAAATACCTACAGTACCCTGAATGTAATCCACTTTGAAGTGCCAAAAAGCAGAATATAAACAACTAACTAACTAACCAAACAAGCTAGTTTGCAGTTTTGAGATGGATGCTGAGAGACCGCACTGAGATGAAACCCACTATTGCTGGAATGGACACATTTCTTCACTTTACAGCCAGACAGACTTGTTGAGTTATAGCCTTGATAAACTGTATTTAACTGAGTGGCCCATTCCAGTTAAGTAGGGGGCCGATACAATACAGTGCGCTCAGCTGAGCGCACCATATAACCTGCAGTTGGAAGCGGGTTGTATAGGGGCTAATTAATCCCCTTATGCAATTTTATCTTCCTTACACTTACTTCCTCCATCCCTCCTGATCCTCTCCCCTCTCTTCCCTACAAATTCCTTAAACCCTCTCACAAGCCCTCCCCTCTCCCCAAATTCTTTAACCCTTCTCCTACCCTTCAGGTGAATACCAACTGCCAGAGCAGCTGACTGGGCCAATAACAGGTGAATTTCATTCTTAGCAGCAGTCCCACACAGCACAAATTGATTCTTCTGTTGAATACACTTGATGCAACTGAGTGTATCTTAAGTATTACTCTGTAAATTCACAAGATTAGTAAAACGTCCCCGTTTAGACATTCTGCTAAAACAAAGCAATAAGGGTATTGGCGCCTCTACAACGTGCGTCCAACGTGGAGTGAATCTAATACCGCTCATCACATGCTAATGCATGTGATTCAGGCTATTAGTCATTTACTCCCGATGGAAAAAAAAAAAATGCGTCTAGGACTCACATTTAGCGATCAGAAATTAACACCTGCCTGGAGCAAACGTATTGTTGCAATATTAAGTAGGAGGAAAACAAAACAAAATAAAGTTAAAAAAAAAGTTTAAAAAAACCCCCAAAACACCGTCAGTCGGATGTAGGAAACAGACACTCAACTGACAAGCGTCCATATCCTGAACCCCCTTGGCTGTGCGGGTTTAGGAAAACAGATGCCGATAAACTCGGTGTCGGTTTTCCTAACTGGCAGATGGCTGATGCCAATCAGGTTCTTCTTAGCTTGCGCGTCCCTAGCACCTCCTTGCTAACGTGACCCCCTATTTTAAATATTGCATGGCGCCTCCAAGGGGGGCGCCTGGGGGCACATTAAGAAAGCGGGCGCTGACTGTTCAGCGCCCGCTTTCTGCACATATTTATTGTATCGGCCCCTAGGTGTTTTCAGCACATGTTAATGTGTCTACTAAGAAGAAGCAGCTTCTAAATCCACCAATCCTATACCAGTAGATTGTGGTACGTCCAATCACAATATCTACTTTTGGGTTCTGTGCATTTGCATGATGGCCTGATAGAAGAGGTCAAACACAAAAGAAAAGGGTCTACCCTTGTAGGAAAACCTGTGCCCCTGTAAGACAAGTTTTCAGCCTGCCTTGAACTTTCAGAGTCCTCTGTAAATTCTCCAGGATTGATGCCTTGGGGCTATGGTAATGGGTGAACCTGTTGCCTCCTAGCTGAAGGAGCAGCTGCCTGCCTTCATGCTATGACGAGACCCTAAGCAGACCTGAGAGCAGACCTTGGACCTGACAGCTGCGCCTACTGCTGAGAGACTGTCGACATCTGCACCCTCCTGTCAAGATATGTAAGACTGAGCTAATTAATTATTCTCTTAAACTGGTTATTTTAGCTTCCAAATATATTTGTGAAGCATGAGGTGGAACTAAGCTGGCACAGGATGTTTAAAAAGCATCTGAACCTAAAAATGATCTTTATATATTATGCTAAAAATTAAAACAATGTCTGATGTAAGTTTAAACTACTATGGGGCGGATTTTAAGAGCCCTGCTCGCGTAAATCCGCCCGGATTTACGCGAGCAGGGCCCTGCGCGCCGGTGTGCCTATTTTACATAGGCCTACCGGCGCGCGCAGAGCCCCGGGACTCGCGTAAGTCCCGGGGCTCTGCGGTCGTCGCGGCGTTTTCGGGGCGTGTCGGCAGCGTTTTGGGGGCGGGTACAGGGGCGTGGCTATGGCCTGGGGCGGTCCGAGGGCGTGGCCGCGCCCTCCGTACCCGCCCCCAGGTTGCGGCCCGGCGCGCAAGAGGCCCGCTGGCGCGCGGGGATTTACGCCTCCCTCTGGGAGGCGTAAATCCCCCGACAAAGGTAAGGTGGGGGCTTAGACAGGGCCGGGTGGGTGGGTTAGGTAGGGGAAGGGAGGGGAAGGTGAGGGGAGGGCAAAAGGAAGTTCCCTCCAAGGCCGCTCCGATTTCGGAGCGGCCTTGGAGGGAATGGGGGTAGGCTGCGCGGCTCGGCGCGCGCCGGCTATACAAAATCGATAGCCTTGCGCGCGCTGATCCAGGTTTTTAGCAGATACGCGCGGCTCCGCGCGTATCTACTAAAATCCAGCGTACCTTTGTTTGCGCCTGGAGCGCAAACAAAAGTAGGCCTATTCGCGGAGTATGAAAATCCGCCCCTATGTGTTTAAGCTGCCACAAAAAAAACCCCTCCTAAGTGTAGAGTAATTCTGGTCCCCAATGGGTTGTATTGCATTGAATATCTAAACAATTCAGATTACACTTACTTCCTCCATCCCTCCTGATCCTCTCCCCTCTCTTCCCCACAAATTCCTTAAACGCTCTCCCAAGCCCTCTCCTCTCCCCTCTCCCCAAATCCCTTAACCCTTCTCCCACCCTTCGGCTGAATACCAACTGCCAGAGCAGCTGACTGGGCCAATAGCAGGTGAATTTCATTCTTAGCAGCACTCGCACATAGCACAAATTGATTCTTTTGTTGAATACACTTGATGCAACTGAGTGTATCTTAAGTATTACTCTGTAAATTCACTAGATTAGTAAAATGTCCCCGTTTAGACATTCTGCTAAAAGAAAGGCACATTGGTTCTTATAATAAACCTATATTTTCTATGATCCTGATATAAATGATTAGCACTCCCGATGTGAACCTCCAACAAACATCTTTTTATATGACTAACAATCCATTTGGGACTAACTTTTGAGAACTATATCTTTAACCCACATTCCTTCATTTGTGTATATCTAGAATGTTACGTTTAAATCACAGTCCCTCAAAAGTCTCCCAAACCTAGAAGTTTAAAAATACCAAGTTGGATAACTTTTTAACTGGAAAGTTTAGCTTTAAAAATTCAACTTGGTTTTATAGACAAGCCCATGAAAGCATAAATCCCCGCACGTCAGCGGGCCTCCTGCGCGCCGGGACGCGACCTGGGGGCGGGTCCGGAGGGCGCGGCCATGCCCCCGGGCCGCCCCGGGCCGTAACCACGCCTCCGGGCCCGCCCCCGAAACGCTCCCGGCACACCCCTAAACGCCGCGCGGTTCGGGCCCGCCCCCCCCAACACGCCCCCGACACGCCCCCCTCGGAGAACCCCGGGATTTACGCGAGTCCCAGTGTCTGCGCGCGCCAGTGAGCCTATGTAAAATAGGCTCACCGGCGCGCAGGGCCCTGCTCGCCTAAATCCGCCCCATTATGGTGATATAAATTATTGTTGCAAAGACATTTATTTGTTTCCTCTGTAAGAGGGTCATTTTCAAACAGCCTGCATAGGTTAAAGTCTGCTGGTACTTTTTATCAGCAAACTTTAGCCAGAATTTTCAAAGCAGATTTATGTGGATAAATCTGCTTTGAAAATTCATGGTTTGCATGTAACTGGTGCTGCCATATACAAAGAAAGTTACACTTGTTCGGAGTTCTGTCCTGCCCAGCCAGGTAAATCTGGTCAGATAAATTCCTCTCCTAAAGTTATCTGGATAACTTTATCTGGACAGCTTTACCTGGTAACTTTATCTGGATAACTACCCAGATAATGTTAACTGGATAAATTACACAGTTATCTACATAACTTTACCTGGGTATGTTCAGCAGAATACTTATCCTTGTAAGTACCACTGAATATCTGGGTACAGTAATCCAGGTCTGGTAACTTTATCCAGATAACTTTCTTGCTCACCGGTTTACTCAATACGGATTGCACTGAGTCTGGGTAATCCATTTACATTTATTAAAACTGTATTCCCTGCTTTGTGTTAGTTAATACCAAGGTAGCTTACAATAAAAACACATTATACAAAAATACAAATAATACAAAAAAGAATTTAATCACACATTCTTTAGCAGTACTGTAATTAAAAAAACAAGTTAAATTGACAATAAATCAGGTACGGTGTAGTGAGTTAAATTACAAATTGAAATTAAATCCAAACTAAGCAGCCCAGTAAGCCCATTTGATTTCAGGAGAAGAGATCGATCAAGGAAGATTAAGCTTCTTTTCCAAAACCTTGGTCAAAAAGCCAAACCTTAATTAGCTTTCTGAAGCCTAGTTTAGCTCTTCTTAAAATTCCTTAGGGGCAGAATTGCACATCACTGGTGCAGTCATCTAGTGAAAACTGATGGCATGGATAACAGATCTGGGGTGAAGTCCTAAAAGATCTGAATGTAAGTATGCACATGCTCCCACAGACATTTGGGGAGATGTTTATGTAAACCTTTAAAAGTCAGGCAGAGGATTTTAAACTTGGATCTTCCTTCAATAGGGAGCCAATGCATACTGCATAGAATGGGAGTGATACAGTCAAACCTTTCTTTCCCAGACAGTATTCTAGCTGCTGGATTCTGAAGCAGTTATAACTTTTTAGCGCTGTAATTAGGAAATCCCTGATATAGGTGTAATCCTTTTCTTGGAAGCAGCATTTTCTTTCTGGGTACACAAAGAATGTATATATTGGGGCTGTCTTCCTTTGCACCTGTTCCCCCCTCCTTGTGACCCTGGGGGTGAGACCTTTCTGTGTGAGGGAGGGGGCGGGGGGACTAGTGTTTCTGGATGAGGTGGTGAAGTGTTTTCCTTTGTCAGTGTGTAGCTTGTTGGCTGAAATGGTGATGTGATGGTGCTTGGCGGGGCCAGGTGAAACGGGACACAGGTCTGGGTGCTCAAATAAAAATGTTTACTGATTTCTTCAAAGGTAATCAGTGTCCATGTGCACTAAAGAACTTACAGATGAGTTTCCTTTCTCTCTGTGTATGTGCCGGTAGCTCAGGTTCCTGGGTGATTCCTGAATCTCCTGAAGTGAGAGTTTCAGAGTCCCCGACTCTGGGGAGATCCTGTGCTGTGAGGGAAATCTTAAGAGGTTGAAACAGTCCTGCCTCAGTTCCAGTTTCCCAGCCTGCGCCTGTGTCCCAAGGAGAAGATCCTGTGGAGGGTCTTCAAGGTGGCTCCTCGTTTTTTAAAATGTTTCCTGTCTGCAACCTCTCAGTGGGAAAGGTCTGAGGTCTAAGCTGATACTGCCCCAGCCCCAAGTGAGAAGGGGTGGTAAAAATAACCTCCTCTGAAAGAAAACCTGACAAAAATCTCTGCAGCATCAAAATCTTCTCTGTACTCTAAGGGTAGTTCCACACCTGCAGGATAGGCCTGGCAGGGATTTCCCTTAACCAAAATCTTCACCTACTGAGGGATATAGGCCTCACATAGGCAACAAAATGAAAAGGAGCTCTTTCCTCTTCAAGCGCTAGAGCAAAAGACCACACCTACTCTTCTCTCATTCCCTAGTTATAGGCAAGGTCCACCCACCCACGCTGCCTCTAGAGGAGGAGCTGAAATGTGGGACTCCCTCTAGCTGGCTAACATCTATAAGGACCTAGGCACCTCTGGTGGTCAATCCGTAGAGGTGCCACATTGGGAATTGAAAAAAATCCTGTTCATTAGTGTGGGGAGACCCCCAAATATTGAATTTCTTTTTCTGGTTTCTAGTGGCACAAGATATTCTGGGTAGGGAAGACATGATGTTATCATGACTTGCTTATAACTGTTGATTATGTGTTATAGCAGTACTAGCAAATGACAATGAATGGCAATTTTAGAACAGGGGCCCTGCATTTTAATGTAATACTGTGGTTTCGGTTAAGGTTTCTGTTTTCCTTTAAGAATGTGGATTTCTCTCATTGGATGACAAAGGTTTAGTAGAATGTATAAAAATGGGAAGTTTTTGGCAGGTTTTGACCTTTTGTTCCTGCCCTTTTTAAGTTGGGGTGAGTGAGAGGGACCTCTAGGGTTATAGCCACCTGGAGTGGCCAGAATGCAGGCTGTTGGGCCCGGGGACCCTTCCAGTGGGATTGGGGCCCTGTAGAGGCTCTTCCTCTCAAGGACAGAGGCCCAAGGCTATGAAGTGGAGAGGTTTTCTCCTCCACTAGGGGAAGTGACCAGAGTGGACTGCAGCTGTTCCATCCATTGAGGAATGAGGACAGAAGACAAAGAGTCTAGTGTGATCCGAAATGAAGCGTGCCTGAAGAGGTCTGTTGCATGGAGGATGTCAAGGAAAGCCTACATGCTATGTGACAGGAGAGGTATGAAATTTGTGTAGGAAGTTGGAATCAGAGAAGACACTAGTAGTTCTGAGAGAAGAAATTGCACTATCCCCTCTGGATGTGATTTTTTTTTTTTTTTTTTTGCAAAATCATTTTTATTGCGAAGACATGCATTTCCACAAACACGAGGAAGTATACAAGAAAAACGATACCAACAGGAGAACAATTGGTACAGTGGAAACCTGCAGAGGAATTTGAGGAAACCTAAGAGGAATTTGAAAGTTTAACCTGACCATTGCTGGATGGGGTGGGTTGAACAGAAGAAGAAAAATGAGTACCAATGGGAAAGATAATGAAAAGGTGTAAACTGGGGAATGTAACCATTATGTTTCGAAGAGTTGTTATGCGAGAAGATCTAAAGAGTTTCATGTGAAGATTGAGAGGCTACCCCTGTATGCCTCGTAAATACCATATAGGTGGGGATAAGATGTGATTCTGACTGTTTGATTCCCATAAATTCTGATGTATTCCGTATGTGCAATGGTTAACCTATTTAAACCAATGTACATAGTTGCTGGCAGGAAAAACCCAGGAATAAAGATAAGAGTTGAAGTTTGAAAATAGTATCTGCTAAGATTTATTTTAGCTGGCACTAAGTGTCAGCATGGGTCTAGAGTTCATTTCTCCTAGCTAAGGGACCTTGGGAAAGGAAGAATGAAGCTGTGTTTGTAAATTGGGTGAATTTCAAGATCACTGGAGAACCACCCAATAGATTTGTTCACTCCCAGGAAGAAAGAGAGAACGGGCTGGGGAAGCCCACAGTGAAAGAACTGGAAAAGATTTATGGAGTTATTAACCTAAAACACTTGAGAAAAGGAGTTATATCACCTCTGAAGTGCATTTGTGTTTTTTATATTGCCTTAAAGAGAGTTGGAAGTAACTGTTTATCATTTTTCCCACTCGCATTTGCTGCTTTGAATTTTGTTTCCTGCAATCTCATTGTTTTTGATCTTCTGGAATTTGCAATAAATTCTTTATGTTTAGAACCAATATTTGTGATGTGGACTCTAAGAACATAAGAACATGCCATACTGGGTCAGATCAAGCCCAGCATCCTGTTTCCAACAGTGGCCAAACCAGGCCATAGGAACCTGGCAATTACCCAAAAACTAAGTCTATCCCATGTTACTGTTGCTAGTAATAGCAGTGGCTATTTTCTAAGTCATCTTAATAGCAGGTAATGGACTTCTCTTCCAAGAACTTATCCAATCCTTTTTAAACACAGCTATACTAACTGCACTAACCACATTCTCTGGCAACAAATTCCAGAGTTTAATTGTGTGTTGAGTGAAAAAGAACTTTCTCTGATTAGTTTTAAATGTGCCACATGCTAACTTCACGGAGTGCCCTCTAGTCTTTCTATTATCTGAAAGAGTTAATAACCGATTCACATCTACCCGTTCTAGACCTCTCATGATTTTAAACACCTCTATCATATCCCCACTCAGCCATCTCTTCTCCAAGCTGAAAAGTCCTAACCTTTTAGTCTTTCCTCTTAGGGGAGATGTTCCATTCCCCTTATCATTTTAGTCACCCATCTCTGTACCTTCTCCATCACAACTATATCTTTTTTGAGATGCGGCCACCAGAATTGTACATAGTATTCAAGGTGCGGTCTCACCATGGAGCGATACAGAGGCATTATGACATTTTCCATTTTATTCACTATTCCCTCTCTAATAATTCCTAACATTCCGTTTGTTTTTTTGACTGCCGCAGCACACTGAACCGACGATTTCAATGTGTTATCCACTATGACGCCTAGATCTCTTTCTTGGGTTGTAGCACCTAATATGGAACCTAACATTGTGTAACTATATCATGGGTTATTTTTCCCTATATGCATCACCTTGCACTTATCCACATTAAATTTCATCTGCAATTTCGATGCCCAATTTTCCAGTCTCACAAGGTCTTCCTGCAATTTATCACAATCTGCTTGTGATTTAACTACTTTGAACAATTTTGTATCATCTGCAAATTTGATTACCTCACTCGTCGTATTTCTTTCCAGATCATTTATAAACATTTAATCCTACTCTCTGTTTCCTGTCTTTTAGCCAGTTAGTAATCCACGAAAGGACATCGCCACCTATCCCATGACTTTTTACTTTTCCTAGAAGCCTCTCATGAGGAACTTTGTCAAACGCTTTCTGAAAATCCAAGTACACTACATCTACCGGTTCACCTTTATCCACGTTTATTAACTCTTTCAAAAAAGTGAAGCAGATTTGTGAGGCAAGATTTGCCTTGGATAAAGCCATGCTGACTTTGTTCCATTAAACCATGTCTTTCTATATGCTCTGTGATTTTGATGTTTAGAACACTTTCCACTATTTTTCCTGGCACTGAATTCAGGCTAACTGGTCTGTAGTTTCCCGGATTGCCCCTGGAGCCCTTTTTAAATATTGGGGTTACATTAGCTATCCTCCAGTCTTCAGATACAATGGAAGATTTTAATGATAGGTTACAAATGTTTACTAATAGGTATGAAATTTCATTTTTGAGTTCCTTCAGAACTCTGGGGTGTATACCATCTGGTCCAGGAGATTTACTACTCTTCAGTTTGTCAATCATGCCTACAACATCTTCTAGGTTCACCGTGATTTGGTTCAGTCCATCTGAATCATTACCCATGAAAACCTTCTCCAGTACGGCTACTTCCCCAACATCCTCTTCAGTAAACACCGAAGCAAAGAAATCATTTAATCTTTCCGTGATGGCCTTTAACTCCTCGATCATCTAACGGTCCAACTGACTCCCTTCACAGGCTTTCTGCTTCGGATATATTTTTAAAAGTTTTTACTGTGAGTTTTTGCCTCTACGGCCAACTTCTTTTTAAATTCTCTCTTAGCCTGACTTATCAATGTCTTACATTTAACTTGCCAACGCTTATGCATTATCCTATTTTCTTCTGTCAGATCCTTCTTCCAATTTTTGAATGAAGATCTTTTGGCTAAAATAGCTTCTTTCACCTCCCCTTTTAACCATGCCTGTAATCATTTTGCCTTCTTTCCACCTTTTTTAATGTGTGGAATACATCTGGACTGTGCTTCTAGGATAAGTCTCTTCCTAGGTTTCCCAGAACCTTTTCTGGTTCCAAATTGGACAAACCCTTATGGAGGAGTAGCCTAGTAGTTAAAGCAGCAGGCTACAAACCAGGGAAGCCAGGATTCAAATCCTTCTAACACTCCTTGTGATCTTGGGCAAGTAACTGCACCTTCAGTTGCCTCAGATATAAATTTAAGGGCTCATTCACAAAGCCGCATTAGGCCATTTACCAAGCAGTAAATGACCTAACACAGGGATAAAGTAAAGTATTTCAAATATCTTGCATTATTCTGCTGCTGGCACTGGATGAATTATAATAAGCTGATCAGTATGCAAATGCACACTAATCAGCTAATTAATAGCCTAAATAAAATAATGCGCTTTAACTCAAAAATTACAAGCCAAGGCCTAGATTTATCAAAATGCAGTAAGTATCGCAAAAGGGACGTGGTTTATGCAAATATTCATTTTATCACAATTTGCGCTAATTACCTATGCGAAGAGCTAAGTTAGTGCAAATTGCGATAACATTATCAGACTGTGCGATAGGAGCCAGACCTGTTGAATTTCCCACATACAACCACTGGGGGGGAAGAGGTTTAGGTATTAGTGTAGGGCTTAGGGGCCCCTTTGACATTCAATGTTAGACGTACGAACAGAACAGTGGTCTCTTGTGAACATTTGATGACCCTCGGAGTGAGGAAACTCACTCCAAGATGAGATTTGGGCAAGGTTCTCTCAACCTAGCTTGATGGACTCTCTACCTGGGTAACATCAAGCTAGGTGGAGAGAACCTTGCCCAAATCTCATCTTGGAGTGAGTTTCCTCACTCCGAGGGTCATCAAATGTTCACAAGAGACCACTATTCTGTTTGTACGTCTAACATTGAATGTCAAAGGGGCCCCTAGGCCCTACACTAATACCTAAACCTCACCTCGCGTTACTAGGTGGGCCTACCATAGGGATACAAATACCTATCTAGGGAGAAGACATTATGGCCAGTCTCGGCCAGTCTCTCTCCCTCTCTCTCCCCCCGGAGGGCCCTGATGGCTCGTTGGATGCTCTGGGAGCTTCGTCACCTAAAATAGGCCTTGCGGGAGACATTGTGCAAGGCGATAAAAGTTTACCACCCAGTCACAGCAGCTATCGCACAGCTTAACGCTATCCAAAAAGGTGTTGTTAAAATTGGCGTTAAGTCTGTGCGATAGCTCTTCACAGACAGGCAAACCCAGCCCACTCCCTGCTCCTAACTCCTCCTATTTTCAATATTTGAATCGCACGCGGTAAACACATTTTTGCATGCGGTAAGGGCCTATCGCATGCGTTAACGGGGCTTTTCGCATGCGATAAGCCCTTAACGCATGCGAAAATGCCATAGTGCATTTTGATAAATGACCCCTCAAGTTATTTAATTTGGAGTTAGCTGCAACTCAAGAATTGTAGCTAACTGCAAATTTCCTCCAGAAGCATCAGGACACTAATACACATCCCAGTACTCCCAGGGCCTAGGTTTAAAAGAACTGCTTGGCCCCGAGTAACACATCCTTCAAAAAAGAAAAACAATGGGGTCTCCACAGACCCCCCCCCCATCTCAACTCTCCCAGCTGCCCTTTGAGGCGGCCATAGTAAGAAAAATTGTTAAATAAATAAATATTAAAGATCCTTTTCAGGTCTACCCCAATCTCTCCTCATCAAGTACAAATTCTGGCTCTCAAAGGTTGGGAGCCCCACCCTCTAGCTCCCTCAAGAACTCACATATTTTCTTTGGTGGTGGTGTAGTGGGGGCCCAAAGTGACCCCCAAAGCTCCAGGTCCAGTGTTCACCATTTATTTTAAATGGCATGGCCCACCGTGCTTGGCCTTTGCTTCTATCATGTGATAACTGCTGCTGCTGCCATTTTATTAAAATGGCTGCTTCCGGGCCCGAAGCCACACCACGACCAGGGCTAAATTTTAAGTTCAGAGGGGGAGACTCAGAGGGTATGTGTCATGGCTTGTGGGTACTAGAAATTGTACTTGATGGGGAGGGGTTGGGGGCAGGGTCTGACCAGGATATTTAAAGTCTTTTTTAATTACTATGGTCACCTCCAGAAGCGGTGGAGAGAGGTAAGACTATAGAGACCCCTGGGGTATTTTATTAACCTTTTTTTGGGGGGGAGGGCTTATTTTAAGCCATGGTAGCCCCACAGTCCCAGAGCCTCCCTCATGCATTTTTTGTGGGACCTTTACCGCAGGATTCACAATGGAGCAGTGACAAGTTCTGCCGCTTTATAAATCCTGCAGTATTTTTCCCTCTGAAAAAATATTGTGGATTAATAAATTAGCCCCTTAGATTGTAAGCCTTCCAGGGATAGGAAAATATCTACCTGAACATGTCATGGTCTGGCAGGCTGGAATCAGGGATCACCCTTGAAGAAGTAACACAGAGCAGGACTAGAAATGGTCTTCTGCCTACTGCCTATACCAACCACTTCCCTTACAGGTTGGGCCCTTGGGTTCTGATGGCCGGAAGAACTTAACTGGAAGTATGGCTGGTGCTGAAACACGTCACAGGCTGGGAGCTGGAACACAACACAGGCAGTGCTGGAGACAAGGACTGGGATCAAGGGCAGGCTTGAACCAGAAGACAAGGGCAAGGCCTGAGACAAAGGACAAGAGATAGGCCTTGGAGAAAAACAAAGGACTGAACTGGACTGGGCAAGGCAGGACAAGGACTAGACTTGGAAGGACAGGACTGAACAGGACAAAACAAGATTAGGTAAGGACAGGATTAGTACAGGCAATAATAAACAAGAAGGCCCAAATAGGGCACAAGGCTGGCTAGGCAAATCTAGAAGGCCCAAAGGTTGAAAGGCAGATCAGGGAGGCCCAGGAAGCGACTGATCAAGGCAGAAAGGCCCAAGAGGCCACTGAGCAAGGCAAGGAATGGAGGAGAAACCTAATGGTTAGAGCAGCGGGCTGCAAACCAGGGAAGCCAATATTCAATCCTATTGTTGCTCTTTGTGATCTTGGGCAAGTCATTTTACTCTGCATTGCCTCAGGTACAGTTTAACCTCTCTGGGGACAGGGAAATACCTACGTTACCTGAATGTAATCTGCTTTGAAAGTGCCTGAAAAAAGCAGAATATAAATAAAAAATAAAAACTGAGGCCTTGAAGGCCATAACGCATGGTAGGAAAGTACAGCAAAGATGGCCAGGTCAAGGAGCTGAGATGCCTCGATGAAGAAGCAAGGAGGAAATGGACAGGTTGTGTTATGTAGGGCTTGAACTTCTGTGGCATGTGATCTGCGAGGAGGTGACTAGAGCAGCTGTGAGTGAGGCTGACTGATGCCCTCTGCTGGCAGGGAGGCTGCATAGCAGGGTGAACCATGACACAATGTAATACACTTTGACATGTCATGAAAGGCAGAATATAAATAAAAAATTAGTATTATTTATTTATTTATTTCGAATTTCTTCTATACCGATAACCGTTTGCACATCGTATCGGTTTACATACAACTAAGAACTATTGGGCAAGGCCCTTACATAGAACAATAGCAAAAAAGGAAACAAACTATATATAATGTGAAAGGAGGAGCAATAAAATGGGTATGTTAGGCATAATTTATACCCTGTATAATACATAATACATAAACTATAATACAAGGTAAAGAGAGGTTGGGAGTGGGAAAAATAAGGGTAACAATAAGGGGAGTATAGATGACAGGAGGGGGAGAGAGAGGTTTCTGGTGATTAAGAAATAACTTACTGGCTGTCAGGTATTATTCGTGGAGGGGGAAGAGAGTAGAGGGTAGGCCTGAAGGAACAACCATGTTTTTAAATTTTGTTTTTAATTTGAGTGGAGGTCTCGGCGCGTAAGTCAGGGGGTAGGGAATTCCATAAGGTGGGACCAGCAAAGGAAAAGGCTCTGTTCATAGTAGAAGTCAGTTTGATGGATTTGACTGAAGGGGTGCGGAGTGTTCCTTGGAGGGCAGGACGAGTAGGTCTTGTGGTTGTGCGAGGAAGGAGCGGGGGGTTGATCCATTGGAGGTTGTCATTTGTAAGGCTTTTATGGATGAGGGAGAGTGCTTTGTAGAGTATGTGTGATTGTACAGGAAGCCAGTGAAGTTCAATGAGGGTAGGAGTGATGTGGTCTCTTTTTTTAGAGCATGAAAGAATACGTGCAGCGGCGTTTTGTAAGAGTTGTAACGGTTTAGTATATGTTGAGGGGAGGCTGAGGAGGAGAGAGTTACAGTATTCTATTTTAGAGAAAACAATAGACTGAAGAACTTATTGACTTAACTGTTATTGACTTAACACTGTTATTGACTTAACACTGCACCAGAATGTCCTACATTATCTGGCTAAATTTAAGACAGTTAAGTTCCTCAATTATTCAAAAGTTGGCATTTAGCTGGACAACTCTGGCTAAATGTCTTTGAATATGGACACCACTGTTACATACAATATATAAAAGACTGACAACCTATGGATCCAGCTGCAGTGATGCACAAATGAAATATATAATTTGTGACTAGGTTTTACATATGCTTACTATAAATTCATTCCCAAAATCAAAGGGTTACCAGCTGAAAATTACAATACATTCTGTCTATAAGCTAAAAAAAAAAAATCAATAACGTTATACATTTAAACATGCCAAATGTTAAAATCCAACAAATACTAGACCAATACTACTGTTCACCACCCAAGAATGGAAACTGAAATCGCAAAGAGGAGACTAAAATAGAAAACAAGGATTCTATTTTCAAAGTATGTTTACAGAAAAATATAATGATCTCTATATGGATCCTATTAAAAAGGCATAAGTACAGCAACTCTCCATCCTCCTTCTGATCCAGTTTTACTATGAAGATATCATGCATAGCCTCTCACCTTTCCCTTCAACTCCCATCAAAGAGCTGTCATGCCACGTCTTTCTCCTTATTTCTTCCCATTTGGGTCTCACTGAGGAAGAATCATGCAGAGTCTCACTCATTATTCATTCTGATCAGCTTTCATTACAGAGTCATCACTCCCAGTCTCTCTCCGTATTCCTTTCCAGTCTGATTTCATTGAAGATTCATCAACTGCATCTACTCTCCTTACTCCTTCCCCTCAAGAAGCCATCATGCATGTCTTTTCGTCTTATACCTCCTTATTAAGCTCTCATGCGAAGGTCATCAAGAGTGGCATTTAGTATTGCCATGGGACTACTTCAAAAGCTGATCTGCCTGGGCCCATAATGTTTTAAGGTCCATATTCAAAAGGGTTTGTCTGGTTAAGTTTGGGACTTACCGGAGCAACCTATGGATTAAATAGATCCCCCTGCTGAGCAGATAAGTTTTGGCTGGCTACTCACAGACCTATGAGGGTGAAGCTTCAACTTAGGGACTTAGCACTGAATATTGGTGCAAAATGGGTAAGTTTGGCCATGGTGGACAACAGGTCTAAAGTTATCTGGATATGTGTACCCAGATAAGTTTAAACCTAACCTGCTGTTTGCTGACTATAGCCGGTTAAAGAAAAAAAATCTAGCAGGTAAGTAAGTCCAAGCTCCCACCCTTTCCCAAATAATTGTAAAAAATGTTGGCATTTAGTGCCTGATCACCATCAAAAATAATTAAAAGAAGATGGAGCCTATAGTGGTCCAAGGCTCCTCCCCCCCCCCCCCCCCCCACCAGATATTGAAGTCAAAAGTCTGGCTTCAAGCCTTCTCTTGCCTCCCAACCCACAAGAACCCCTACCCTATGTTTCTGCCCCACTCAGAATCCCCTAAGGCCAGAGTGAGAGGCAGTAGAGCCTTATCGTGCTCCTTGCTGCAACCAGCCTTACTCTGACAGCAATGCTGTACACTTCCAGCGTTGTTTTCAGAGCAACGCTGGATGTGGCCAGGAACCCAGTAAGATGCTACTGCTTCCCAGCTTAGCTTTAAGGGTTGGGAGGTCCAGGTGGGGCAGGAGGTTGGAGATAGGAGCTCTGGGTGGGGTAGGGGGCAGGAGGAAGCGCAGGCCTTTGATTTTTATATCTGGCTGGAGCATGGGTCCTTGGGTTGCTTTGGATTTTGTCTTTTTAAAATTATTTTGGGAAACTGGGATTAGGTACTAGGAGCGGACATTTTTTTTTACAAATGATATTGAGAGGTGGAAATGTTGCAGGGATCAGGCCTGCTTATCTGGTAGGTTTTTTTTCTTTGCACTTAATCAGCTATATTCAGAATATAACTGGTTAGGTTTAAAGTTACCCGGATAACTTTAGTGATGTATATTCAGTGGCACAGCTGTCGTCATCTGGATAACTTTATCGGAGTATATTCAGTGGGAGACTTGCCATGTTGAATATTTGCCACTCTCCAGCTTGCTGAATATGGACCTCTTTAAAACTAAGAGGGCAAGTTTCAAAACCATTTACTTATGTATTTATTTATTTTATAAAAATCATTAGCCAGACTATCTTCCATTGAATGCAGCTTACAACATTCATAAAACATTCATAAAAATGTAGACACTGTATCAACGATAACAAAAATAACCTCCTCATCTATGGACCCTGATCATTTAACGTCCCTTCAGCTGTATTATCACATATTCCTTAGCCTATCAAGTTGGGTCATGCAGGCTATTTAGATTTAATTATTTTGTTCAAGCTTAAGAAATTAATAAAATAATTGCATGATATAGCAGATTAACAAAAATAGAGGCAGAGGAAAGGTGATTAATCATTGAATTGACATGCATTGTAAGAGCCCAAGGAGGCTACAACTCAGAATTATAATGAGGTGATCAGTTTGAGTCAAAAAGGCTCAGGAAGAACTGCTAGGGCTGTAAATATCTATGACATCTGTAATTCATTTGCAGGGGTAAAATGGTGCTAAAAGCCATTTGTAGGGGCAAAATAGTGCTTTGCCTGTGAAAATAGGCTTTTAGAAAATTGCCTGCCCTGTGTAAAAGCATGCGCCACGGGCCTGTGTGTGCGTGCTTCTTCCCAGAGTGAGAAGAGGTGCTCATGTGGGTGGGATCGGGCTGGGGATGGGCATTACATATATACTTCTGCATTTTCAGAAATGTGTGGGGACCCTCTGGTCGCCTACTAGATGGCACTACCTTCATGCCATAGGTTTTCCGGCTTAGTGTGAGAGACCATTTCTATGCAACACCTCCCCGCGCCCGCACCCACAGAATAGCATGGCTGCGGGCCGCGGACCTCTGCCTGGAGATATATGAAGACTCACTGAGTTGCCATGTATGGGAGAATCTCTTGGAGATAAGGTGAGGGATACAGTAGCCTAGTTCTGGTACCACCATGAGACCCTCCTACAACTCTCCACCAGCACTTCAGACCCTCCCACCTCAGCAAGGAGGTCGACAAGACAGGGTCAGAGGAAGTCTTTCTACTGCCAGAAGAAATACTATCCTCTAGTCCTTCACTCCCGTTCGCAGAGGGTAAGCTCCCACGGCTGTCCCAGGCAGCAGATACCTCCCAAACCCTAGTCTGTGCCCCAGTCAAATCCCGGGATGGGGTTTTGACTGGATTGTAGCAAGTATAAGCCAGTCACCTGAATCTGAGATGCTGGATCCCCTGGTTGGGGGGAGGCTACTGGTCTTTGCGGATCAGTAGCCCAGTATAACCTCAGACCAGTGGGTTCTGTCCATCGTCTGTCAAGGGTACCAATTAAACTTATTGGGTGTCCCACCAAATTGTCCTCTGTGCCCTTTTTGGTGGCCAATAGTGCATCAGGAAGTACTGATATGGGAGCTCTCCACCCTTTTAATGGCCAGAGCTGTTAAACCTGTCCTACCAAGGCAAAGAGAGAATGGATTCTACTCCTGGTACTTCCTGATTCCAAAGAGAACAGAGGGACTCTATCCCATCCTAGACCTGAGGGCCTTGAACAAGTTTCTAAAAAGAGAAAAGTTTAAGATGGTTTCCCTGGGCACCCCAATTATCCTCTTGCAAAAAGAAGACTGGCTATGCTCCCTTGATCTGAAGGGCACATACACTCACATCGAGATCTTCCTAAGTCATAGTAAGCATCTCAGATTTGTGTTGGGAAAACAGTACTTCCAGTATAATGTATTGTTGTTGGGGCTCACATCAACCCCACGTCTTCACAAAATGCCTGCCTGCGGTGGAGGCACACCTTTGAAGGGTGGGATTCATTTTCTCCCTTACCTGGATGATTGCCTGGTCAAGATCACATCTCAGACAGGAGCCTCTCGGTCAATAAGATTCAGCCAGTCTGTCTTCAGGAATCTCTTCAATTTGTAGAACCCAACCCTCCCTGCCTAGGGCTCATTGTTTGGGTTCAGGCTGTCTCCTCCTCTGTTACCAACAGCACTGTGGATTTTGTACCTGTTGGCACCTGATTGGTGCTTGTTGGTTCCCTTTTGTGTTGGGGAGCAGCCTGTAGCGAGGGATTCACCCATGTGTGAGGACTACCATCCTGCTTGTCCTAGGAGAAAGCAGAGTTGCTTACCTGTAACAGGTGTTGTCCTATGACAGCAAGATGTTAGTCCTCATGAACCCTCGTGGGTTTCTCCTATTTTTTTATATCATCTTTATCGTAATTCTATGTTATGAGATTAAAGAGGGACCCCACGTAGACGCATAGTTTAGGGCATGCTCAGTGTGCCTAGTCAAAGTTCCAGAAACTTTGATATAAGCTTTCTGTGCCGGGCTCCATCCGTTGATGTCACTCATGTGTGAGGACCCACGTGTGAGGACTAATATCCTGCTGTCCTAGAAGAACACTTTTTACAGGGAAGCAATTCTGTTATATTCAACAGTGCAGCTGCACACTGAATATACAGCGCTAGTTAGCCAGATAAATATATCCGGCTAATTAGTATAACCACACAGCTGCTGAATATGGACCTCTTCATGTTCCCACTATTTATTTTTTTGACAAGATTTCTGCTGGAGGAAGTCCCCATTTTAAGGAATTGTGATAAAAGATGCTCTTGCATCCAGAGAGAATGATCTAAAGTTTAAAGTATAGTTAAGTAACAATTAATCAATTTGTGTGAGGAACTGGAACTACTCATACAATTATAAAATGACCAAAGGATTTTTCCTGAGCTTTATCTTTTGTGCTTTATTATTCTTTAATGAATTAGTGCCACTGAAATGTAATTGCTGTGCTTGCATACATGCTATTCTGTAGGAATTTATAAATCTAAGGAATGATATTTAACAATCGGAAACACAGAGCCCAGTGTCTGCATGTGGAAAAATGTGTATATACTGCAGGGGGGAGGGGGGGGGGGCAGGGAAGGGAAGGCTCTAACTCCTTGTTCTATTGCACTTTTTACCCTCAGAAAGAGCCAAAATTGGGTGGGAGGTGATACAGAAAGTATAAAAGGCTGGGAAAGGAGCTTCTTTTGGAAAGTGGGCTGAATATGACCTATGGGGAGGCAAAAGCCCTGATCTTCTAAAGCAAGGAACATTATTTGCCAGGAACAAGTCAATATCATCAGGAGGCCACGCTTCAAAACTGACTTTCAATTGTGACATGAAGCAAGCAACCTGCAGTTATATACCTTATGATATATTGCATTTAAAAACCGTACATTAACTTTTAAATAGACTTCTGCACAACTCAAATCAGGTACCAGTTCATAAACTGCAATATATCATGAGCCAGCACAAATGAAAACTACATCAATCCTGAAACCATTCCTCTCAGTTCTTTTGCTATATATTCCTCAAACAGTGTTTCTAATTTTCAGGAGGTCTTATAGTCAGAGGGGCCTATGCACTAGCACTAAGAATGTTTTACCATGTATCTCAGTAAAATCTTTAGGTGCATGTTAATGTGACATTAAATGTGCTATACAGTCACTTTGAGGGCACAAAAAACATTTTTTTAGTCTAGTTAACACAAAAATACTTATCATCCATGTTAGCTGCAGCCCAAAATTCTCCATGCTAAGTGGCCTTTTCACTTTATGTAGGTTAGCACAGGAGATTTCCTCTTTGCTGACAACTGGTGCAGAGCAAAAAGTCCCCTTCTGTTCCTTCATCCTTCTGAGCACAATCACCTTCCCAATATGCATTCTCCTTGCCTGGTGCATCAGGAATCCCTCCCTAGGGCATGAAACTCCCTCCTCTAAGTATCTTCCCAAGTGCATCAAGATCTCCTTCCTTCCACATAATAGGCCTCTACTTCTGGATTCAGGTCTTATCGGTCCAGACAGTCACGATCCTCATGGGGAGGAGGGATACCTGAACCCATCTGCATGCACTATAGATGCTGAATAATGAGCAATGTTTTTTGTGTTGCGGCCACACTGCAAGCTCTCATCTGCAACAATACATATGTAAGCGTCATTCCTGTCATCATGCACAACATCAACACTCCACTATATTAACACATGCCCCATTCTATATCTTTATTAAGGCCATATGGTTCTATGGGACCTAATGTATATACTCACTATTGTTCTTTACGAATAAGTATGGCATCAAAATCACCCCCATGTATATTCTCCTTGATTGTCTCTAAAACTGCGAAGGTGTAATATGAAAACACATGTCCCTTCTCTAGGCTATGTGTCACTAATGGCGCTTCAGTTCACTGTTGTGTTCAGTTTGTACAAGGATGATAGAACATTGAAGCTCAATAACACAACAGTGAACGGTAACAAAAATAGTAAAAATGTGCACATTTTAGGGTTCTGAAGGAGGAGTGCTAGCATTGGAAGGAATGAGCATGGAGGAAGAGGAGGAAGATAAGCCTTATCATGAGGAGGGGTAAAAAGAAAGGAGAAAGGAGAGAGGATCCTCGGTGTGGGGTAGGAATAAGGAGGAGTGAGTAGCAGTGGTGGCACATGCTCAGTGGCAATAGATGGTCAGATCCAGATATCTTGATATAAGGGTTTAAAGACTGTGCCAACATCATAGTGGGATGAATTAACAGGAGTATCTTAAAACACAGCCTGGAGAACTGACCTTCAATTGGTATGGTAAGGAAAGCAAGTGTTGCTTTCCTGTAACAGGTGTTCTCACAGGACAGCAGGATGTTAGTCCTCACATATGGGTGACATCACAGGACGGAGCCCTGTACGGAAAACTTTTCTGTCAAAGTTTCTACAAAGCTTTTACTGACACTGGCACACTGAGTGCAATGAGCATGCTCAGCCTGCAATTATCCCTGTGAGCCACAGGTGTCTCCCTCAGTCTCGTCTTATAGCTAAAAGCGCAAGTGAAACTAAAATAAAAGTAAAAACGTATACAGACCCAACTCCGCGGGGTGGCGGGTGGGTTTCGTGAGGACTAACATCCTGTTGTCCTGTGAGAACACCTGTTACAGATAAGCAACACTTGCTTTCTCACAGGACAAGCAAGATGGCAGTCCTCACATTTGGGTGAGTACCGAGCTGAGGATGCCCGAGAGTACACCAAATGCCCCCAAGATGCGCAAAAGGCGCAATGACGTGGGTGGAATTTGAAACAGAGGGCATCCTAAAACCCGTAACGGGTTGGTGGAAGGATGTTGGGTAGTTAAACCGAAAAGGATAAGAGTAGACGGACTGGCCAAACATGGAGCATGCAAAGGTATGGAGAGAGCCTGTTGGGCCTGGGGTGAGGACAGGCATCAGAACCTAGTCTGTAAGCCTGACCCGGCATCAGACCAGGGCCCAGGCTTTGGGATCCTGCCTCCAAGCTGGGCCCTAGCATCAGGCCTGGGCTCTGGCCTAGGCCAAGACCCAGAAGTCAAGACCCAGTCTCTGGAGCAGGGCCCGGCGTTAAGCCTGGGTCCAGGCATCAGGCTGAGGCCCAGGGGTCGGTACCTAGCCTCCGGACTGGGTCTAGATATTGGGCCTGGACCTGGGCTCTGGCCTAGGCTAAGGCCCAGGAGCTGAGTGGCATCAGGCCTAGGCCAAGGTGCTGTAATCAGCCCTCCAAGCCTCGGCCTTGCACAGAACCTAGGCCAAGGTTGCTGTGACCTACCATGGTCTAGGCCAGGGATGGTGAAGTCCAAACCTTGAGTGCTACAAACAGGCCAGGTTTTCAGGATATCCACAATGAATATGTATGAGATAAATTTGCATACAATGGAGGCAATGCATGCAAATCTTTCTCATGCATATTTGTTATAGTTATCCTGAAAACCTGGCCTGTATGTGGCACCTGAGGACTGGAGTTTGGCATACCTGGCCTAGGCCTATGCAAGGCTGAGGTTTCAGCTTTGCCAGCAGATCCCCACAGGACTAGGTAAGTGGGAGCCGGAGGGGATCCTAGCCCTGGCATTTTTCTGGGTGGGAAGGATGAGTGGTGGGGATGGGAGGCCCTGTTTCCTTTTAGATTTTGTTTTTCTTTTGTTTTTTATTGTTTGATTGCTATCCTGGAGATTCTGGATTTCAACTTTCTACTTAAAAGTCTCCCTCCACACCCTCCTATGTCATTGCCCACATGCACCAAGAGAGCAGACTCCTCCCCAGCACTGTGTAAAATCCTAAGAAAGTGACGCATGAGGTCCGCTACCTTCGCATCAGGCAGATAAGTTACCAAGTGATCTTCATGTCCACCAGTCACCTAGCTATCTACATTCCTAATAATTGAATTACCAACTATGACGGCTGACCTAACCCTTCCCTTCTAGGTAGTAAGCCTGGGAGACTTGTCTTCAGTGCAAGAGGATAATGCAATATCTGGAGAGCAAGTCCTTGCTACAGGATCACTTCCTGCTACCCCAGGGTGATGCTCTCTGACCAGGTGACCTTGCTCCTCCAAGATCCTTTGTGACTTGAAAACACAAAAAAACTTAATTGAAATAGTAAGAGGAAAAAAAAAGTACTATGTCATAGGTTTGGCCTGAAAAGAGGGCAAACTATGCTCTGAAAGCAGTGCAGCAACTGAGGGGGTAATTTTGTAAAATTGTGCATAAGTTAGCCAGCAAATATGCACATAGGTTACACCAATTTTCAAAGAAGACTTATTCACATAAGTCATCTTTGGAAATTCTCCTGGCAAAACTAAACGTACACAATTATTTATTTATTTATTTATTTATAGATTCTTTTATACCGCGGTACGTATAGACATACATCACCTCGGTTTACAGTGAAACAATAAATTAGCAACAGGCTTTACATGTAACAGTTTAAAAAAACAGTAAAACATTTAACAGCAACAGCAATTACACCTTCTATTTGGTGCACATAGTTTTGCCAAGATTTTTTAAAATCAAGGAGTATGCACGTAAGTCACAACCTCACCCAGACTCTACTAGCCTGAATGCCTCTCACTTATGCGCACAGAAATTGTGTATGCACATAATTTTACACATGCATCATAGCATAGTGTTCTAAAGGGTCATTTTTACCTGCAGAAGTCCCTTTGAAAATTACCTTCCCTATGCAGTAGTTAGTGAATATGCGTGCCTGTTGCTCTTGGGAGAAAATGAACCGAGGCACGCTTTGTGAGTGCGGAAACTGCTGTGCATGTCCAGGGGCACCTAGAAAACCCTGGGAACATGTTCCATGTTGGCACAGTTGGAGGATGTCTCTTAGTTCTGTGACTTGGTGATTCACCTTGGGACTCCATCTCCACCAGGAACTGTCTTTGCAGTGCTCCCAGGCTGACCCATGGAGTGAAAAACCTGATACAGGTCTTGAACTCAGCTCTTCCACAAGGTATAGCATTGCCAATGGTCCAGCTCTATGTTACAAACTTGGAGCTCAATATTGACTAAACCGGAGAGCGTGAAATTTAACCTGTAAAGTTTATTCGGATATTCAGTGGTTACACATGCCACTGAATATGCTTGGATAACTTTAAGACAGCCCTCCAGCATGACCAGACATACCTGGATAACTTTATATGGACAGTACTACGCATCAACACTATCTGAGCAAAGTTAAGCCCTATCACTGCCTTTTTTTTAACTCGCCAAATTTTTCATGGGTAATGATTTATCCAGACAAAATGTAAATAATCAGCTGGGGGAGGGGGTGAAGGCCAGGACTTTTCAAACCAAAGATTTGTGCGGGTGTGGCTCCCCTAAGGTTGTACATAAGATGTCCCTAGGTTCTTTAGCCAGCTAGAGGAAGTCCCACATTTCAGCTCCTCCTCTAGAGGCAGCTTGGGTGGGTGGACCTTGCCTAGAACTAGGGAATGAGAGGTGTGATCTTTTGCTCTAGCGCTGGAAGAGGAAAGAGCTCCTTTTCATTTTGTTGCCTATGTGGGGCCTATAACCCTCAGTAGGTGAAGATTTTGGTCAAGGGAAATCCCTTCCAGGCACTCCCTGCTGGTGTGGGGCTACTCTGAGAGTACAGAGAAACTGTTTCTGATTTTTATCTAAATTAAGAATTTTTGGACGATATATGGATAGACTAATATGGAGCCTAATGCTATTGCTCACTCAGTTCCCAGAATCCTTCAGGATGTGGCCTGCTTGCAATGTTGGTCATAGAGAAAAACCTTTAACTGACCTCAGATTCAAGAATTTGGAAGATATCTGGAATACCTTTAGGCTCTGCAAAGCCTATACTTAAAGGTCATGAGGTTATCGATGGCAAATGGCTGAGGCTGCATTCTTGGCTTATCTGGCTCCAAGAGACTCCAGCTGAAATCAGAGTTTCTCCCTGCCCCCTGGAGATGAAATGATTGATCCATTGACAGGACAAAAGAAATTCAGAAGAAGTGGCGGCACACATCTGGCAAAAGCAAGGCTAGAACAAAGGGACCTTAAGGTGGGTGGAGAGTTCTCAGGTTAAAGAAGTTTAGTTTATTTCACTGTCATATTGCGTAAGTGATCCTCGTCACAGGCATTCTGTGTATGGTTTAAACCTATATAATACAGCTTTTACAAGATACTGGGAGAGACAAGCTGAAGTGCTTTCCCCTTTGTCGAAAGTCTGGCTGTGTCTCCCAAGGATATGCAATAATAAATTTATCTTTGCTTTTACTAAATTCCTTGTGATATCCTTGTGTGTCCTGTAGCAGAGAAGCGCCGTTTACACAGTCAGGTAATATATACAGACTGGAAGTGAGATCCTGGAGATGGCCTTAACCTGGATCTGAAGACCTCTCGTTTTCCATTCTGAAGAAAAAAAGGGCTAGAGTGACTGTACTCACTCCAGAGAAGATTTTGATGCTGCAGAGATTTTTGTCAGGTTTTATTTCAGAGGAGGTTATTTTTGCCACCCCTTCTCACTTGGGGCTGGGGCGGTATCAGCTTAGAACTCAGACCTTTCCCACTGAGAGGTTGCAGACAGGAAACATTTTAAAAAATGAGGAGTCAACTTGCAGACCCTCCACAGGATCTTCTCCCCGGGACACAGGCAGGGACTGGGAAACTGTCTAAAGTCTTCTGGAACTGAGGCAGGACTGTTTCAACCTCTAAGGAGATTTCCCTCACAGAGTCGGGGACTCAAACTCTCAGTTCAGGAGATTCAGGAATCACTCAGGAACCTGAGCTACTGGCACATACACAGAGAGAAAGGAAACTCATCTGTAAGTTCTTTAGTGCACATGGACACTGATTACCTTTGAAGAAATCAGTAAACCTTTTTATTTGAGCACCCAGACCTGTGTCCCATTTCACCTGGCCCCGCTAAGCACCATCACATCACCATTTCAGCCAACAAGCTACACACTGACAAAGGAAAACACTTCACCAACTCAGCCAGAAACACTGGTCCCATCCCCCCCCCCCCCCACCCTCCCTCATACAGAAAGGACTCACCCCCAGGGTCACAAGGAGGGGGGAACAGGTGCAAAGAAAGACAGCCCCAATATAAAAATTCTGTGTGTGTGCCCGGAAAGAAAATGCCCCTTCCATGAAAAGAATTACACTGGTAACTCCCAAGGTTACCTGGATAAATCCTTTGAATATGGACCTCTTGAATACCAATAAAAGAAGGAAGTATGAGAAAGTCACATACAGTAAGAATAACAAAACCCCTTAACAGTTACTGACGGCTTCAGTCATTTATGTAGCTTTAACTATGGTACTCGTCAATTCATCTTATGCAACATGCATATGTAATTTTAGTTTATATATTTCACAGGTGCATTGTGCCTTTGCATTCTAAGAATCAGCTCTGATTGCTATAAACTGGACATGTCTGAATGCACAAATGCACTAATAATCTAATACTGATGGAAAATAGGAGTGTTTATGCTTTCTCATTCACTGACAACTCCTGTTGTTGTTTCATGCTCATGATCTGGTTACAACAAATATTGCTTTCCCTGATTCCTTCAGCCCTGACTGGAATAATTTCAGTTTTAATGTGATGTTATTATAAGAGGTATGACTTTGATATAGAAACATAGAAACATAGAAATGACGGCAGAAGACGACCAAACGGCCCATCCAGTCTGCCCAGCAAGCTTCACATTTTTTTCTCATACTTATCTGTTTCTCTTAGCTCTTTGGTTCTATTTCCCTTCCACCCCCACCATTAATGTAGAGAGCAGTGATGGAGCTGCAACCAAGTGAAATATCAAGCTTGATTAGTTATGGGTAGTAGGGGAAGTAACCGCCGCAATAAGCAAGCTACACCCATGCTTATTTGTTTTACCCAGACTGTGTTATTCAGCCCTTATTGGTTGTTTTTCTTCTCCCCTGCCGTTGAAGCAGGGAGCTATGCTGGATATGCTTGTAGTATCAGTTTTTCTTCTCCCCTGCCGTTGAAGCAGAGAGCTATGCTGGATATGTGTGAAGTATCAGTTTTTCTTCTCCCCTGCCGTTGAAGCAGGATATGCATTGAAAGTGAAGTATCAGGCTTATTTGGTTTGGGGTATTAACCGCCGTAACAAGCCAGCTACTCCCCGCTTTGTGAGTGCGAATCCTTTTTTCTTCTCCCCTGCTTTTGAAGCAGAGAGCTATGCTGGATATGCGTGAAGTATCAGTTTTTCTTCTCCCCTGCTGTTGAAGCAGGGAGCTAAGCTGGATATGCGTGAAGTATCAGTTTTTCTTCTCCCCTGCTGTTGAAGCAGGGAGCTATGCTGGATATGCGTGAAGTATCAGTTTTTCTTCTCCCCTGCCGTTGAAGCAGAGAGCTATGCTGGATATGCATTGAAAGTGAAGTATCAGGCTTATTTGGTTTGGGGTAGTAACCGCCGTAACAAGCCAGCTACTCCCCACTTTGTGAGTGCGAATCCTTTTTTCCACATTTCCTCTTGCTGTTGTAGCTTAGAGCGATGTTGGAGTCACAGTAACCATGTGTATGTTTATTGAATAAGGGTATTGTCTCCAGGCAGTAGCCGTCATTCTGGCTAGCCACCCACTCTTTATTGACGGCCTCTTGATTTTATGGATCCACAGTGTTTATCCCACGCCCCTTTGAAGTCCTTCACAGTTCTGGTCTTCTCCACTTCCTTCGGAAGGGCATTCCAGGCATCCACCACCCTCTCCGTGAAGAAATACTTCCTGACATTGGTTCTGAATCTTCCTCCCTGGAGCTTCAAATCGTGACCCCTGGTTCTGCTGATTTTTTTCCTACGGAAAAGGTTTGTCGTTGTCTTTGGATCATTAAAACCTTTCAAGTATCTGAAAGTCTGTATCATATCACCTCTGCTCCTCCTTTCCTCCAGGGTGTACATATTTAGATTCTTCAATCTCTCCTCATAAGTCATTTGATGAAGACCTTCCACCTTTTTGGTCACCCTTCTCTGGACCGCCTCCATCTTGTCTCTGTCTCTTCGGAGATACGGTCTCCAGAATTGAACACAATACTCCAGGTGAGGTCTCACCAAGGACCTGTACAAGGGGATAATCACTTCCCTTTTCTTACTCGATATTCCTCTCTCTATGCAGCCCAGCATTCTTCTGGCTTTAGCTATCGCCTTGTCACATTGTTTCGCCGACTTCAGATCATTAGACACCATCACCCCAAGGTCTCTCTCCTGCTCCGTGCACATCAGCCTTTCTCCCCCCATCGAATACAGTTCATTCGGATTTCCACTCCCCATATGCATGACTTTGCACTTCTTGGCATTGAATGTCAGCTGCCATGTATTCGACCACTCTTCCATCTTCCTTAAATCCCGTCTCATTCTCTCCACTCCTTCCGGCGTGTCCACTCTGTTGCAGATCTTAGTGTCATCCGCAAAAAGACATACCTTACCTTCTATCCCTTCCGCAATGTCGCTCACAAAGATATTGAAAAGGACCGGTCCCAACACCGATCCCTGTGGTACACCGCTTAAAACCGCTCTCTCTTCAGAGAGAGTTCCATTTACCATCACACATTGTCTTCTGTCAGTCAACCAGTTTGCAATCCAGGCCACCACCTCGGCACTCACTCCTAAGCTTCTCATTTTATTCACCAGTCTCCTGTGCGGGACAGTGTCAAAAGCTTTGCTGAAATCCAAGTAGATGACATCGAGTGCTCTTCCTCGATCCAATTCCTTGGTTACCCAGTCAAAAAAGTCAATCAGATTTGTCTGACAGGATCTTCCAATGGTGAATCCATGCTGCCTCTGGTCCAGCAATTCTCCCGACTGTAGATAGTTCACTATTCTCTCTTTCAACAGTGACTCCATTACTTTTCCCACCACCGAAGTGAGGCTAACCGGTCTGTAGTTACCAGCCTCTTCTCTGTTCCCACTCTTGTGAAGCGGGACCACTACCGCTCTCCTCCAATCATTCGGCACCACTCCCGTTTCTAGGGATCTATTGAATAGGTCACACAGCGGACCTGCCAGCACATCTCTGAGCTCCCTCAGTATTCTGGGATGAACTTCATCAGGCCCCATGGCTTTGTCCACTTTCAGTTTCACCAGCTCTTCCCATACATTTTCTACTGTAAATGGAGTTACATCTACTCCATTCCCCTCCAGTTTCTTGTTAACTAGTGTCGGTCCTTCTCCAGGGTCCTCTTTAGTGAACACAGAACTGAAGTATTCATTTAATATTTCTGCCATTTCTTCGTCTCTCTCCACACATTGATCCTTTCCACCTTTCAATTTCACTATACCACTTTGAACTTTCTCTTTTCACTGATGTATCTGAAAAATGTTTTGTTACCACTCTTTACCTCTCTGGCAATCCTCTCTTCCGCTTGACTTTTTGCCATCTTGATTAATTCTTCGTCTCCCTCAGTTCTACCAGATATTCTTCTTTGTGTTCCTCCTTTTGGGATCTTTTATATTTCTTGAACGCTGTTCTTTTAGCCTTTATTTGTCAGCCACCTCCTTTGAGAACCAGATAGGTTTCATTTTCTTTTGGTTTTCTTTACTTTTCTAACATATAGATTAGTTGCCTTGGTGATTGCTCCTTTTAGATTGGTCCACTGTTGATCCACATCTCTCTCGTTTTCCCAGCCTTTTAGTTCTTCCTCCAGGTACTTCCCCATTTCATCAAAGTCTGTGTTTTTGAACATCAAAACTTGGGTTTTTGTGCTTCTTTTCTCTGTCCTTTTTGTGATATTAAACCATACCGTTTGATGATCACTGGTGCTGAGGTGGGCACCCACCTGGATGTCTGAGACATTATCTCCATTAGTGAGCACTAAGTCGAGTATAGCTCCTTCTCTCGTGGGTTCCATTACCATTTGTTTGAACAAAGCTACTTGCAGGGCATCTACTATTTCTCTACTATTATTAGATTCTGCAGATGGGATTCTCCAGTCTACATCTGGCATATTAAAGTCTCCAACGATCACCACTTCTCCTTTCTTTGCTATCCTGTGGATGTCTTCAATCAGATCTCTGTCCAGCTCTTCTTTTTGGTTTGGAGGCCTGTAAACCACTCCAATAAAAATGGATGCCCCATCTTTTTTTAAGTTGGCCCATAGTGCTTCTTCTTTGCCCCATCTTCCTTGCATCTCAGATGCTTGGATATTGTTTCTGACATATAGAGCCACTCCTCCCCCTTTCCTATCCTCTCTGTCCTTCCTTAACAAGTTATAGCCTGGTATTGCCGTATCCCAGTCATGATATTCCGTAAACCATGTTTCCGTGACAGCAACAACGTCCAAGTCCACCTCCACCATTAGGGCTTGCAGCTCTGGGATTTTATTACCCAAACTACGAGCATTTGTGCTCATAGCTTTCCAGCTTTCTTTGCTCAGGTTACTGCTGTTCCTGGACTCCTTTTGTGACCTATTTAGTTGAGTTTTGTTATCCACTTTTCTCTTTGCATTTGTGCAAGGGAAGATATTAATGCCTCTGATGACAGAGTCATCCTTCACTGTGAGCTTTTTCCTTTGGTTTCTGATTTGGAATTTCTGTATGCATTGGGTTTTTTCTCTCTTTTCCGATAACATTTCAATCTTTTTCGCAAGGACTTCTTCAGAATTTAATACAGAGAAGGCATTTTGTACTTGTTGCACTTGATACAGTGTGTGTCTACGGAACACAGGTCTTATTCTTCCAGAGCCCACTGTAATACTTTTTAAGTTCCTTAATGGCCTGTGTGAGTGGTGGGATAGAGTTGTGGGTTGCACAGCTTTCAATAATGGGTGTCTGTGGGTTACAGGTCTTATCCTACCTGAGCCCACGGTAAATCTCTTTTTTCTTGAGTTTTGGTTATTCAGTGGTAAGTGGAAATTATTTCCTGAATAATGTACCGTGGCTGAGACTCTCTTTATTGAAGCTAATTCAGCTTTAAAGTCATCCAGCTCCTTTTCCAAGGTAGAGAGTTTTGAACAAAAGGGGCAAGCCTTAAGTTTCCATATGATTACCCTCAGTATAAAGGCTCCACAGCAGTTGCATTGAATAGTACTCATTTAGGTAAGTTATTTGATTGGTGCACCTAAGGAATAATCATATAATCATATAATCATATATATAATCATATAATATCTGCTTGTTAATGCCAGCTGAAGTACACTTCATCACTTTTTAAGTGAACTGCTAGCTTAAATACACATGTGAAACATTATACTTACCTTGTGCTAGTCTTCATTTCCAATCACAAGAATTATAAAGAAAGAAATGGATGCATATGCCAAATGTCATAATTACTTGTTATTATCACATAATAACAAATGCAATGTGCTTTCCACATATTCTACCCAGGCAGTTACTGTGATCCTGGTGGCTAAGATTTTCTCTCTAGCCGTTGAAACTAGAAGCAACCACGTGTCAGCAGAAAGGGCCTTTGAGCACCCCCCCTCCTGATCCTGAACCCAGCAGTACCGAGTAGGGTTTCTGTTTCTATTTATAGCTCTCTAAATGGCCTCTTTTCTTACTTATTCATCCGACTTTTGCAGGAGAAGCCATCAAACACATTATTTCTATTTTTCTCAATGTTTTCTTCCACATGAGACCAATGACCTGATTCACTGAGGCCCTTCTCACATTCTGGGTCCACAGGAAAAGTCCTAGATGAATCAGGCCTCAGGCATCACAGTTACTTTCTGTAGCTGAGAGTGAAAGGAGCATCAGATGTTGGGATTAGAATGCCATTTGACTCAGGCTTCTCTTATAAAGGGCATATATGCAATAAAACTCTTGCAAAACCAGTTTTAGCATGGACTTGCACAAACATTTAACAGGCATGTTAAAACGCCACTTAACGAGCAATGCAAAAAGATTTAGCAGGCTCGTGATGAAAAAAAACATCACAAAGAGCTGGCTCACACCATTCTCATGCATGGAAACCCAAAAATGCATTGTCTAAAAAACTGTGATCATGTAATTTACTGATATTATGGTACTAGCATGTAAACATACCTCTCGGATGTCCAATTTTCTTGACCCTAGCTCGGGGAAGTTATTCACACTTTTTGATTTGTCTGACTGTAGCTCCACGGGAGTAATTTATGCTATACGTTGCCCTTGTGATAAGTTATACATCGGAAAAACTAATAGACAAATCAGGACTAGAATTATAGAGCATCGCTCAAATATTAAGCATTCACGTACATTAGCCCCCTTGGTAGATCACTGGACAGCGTTATCCCACACAATTTCTGATTTATTTTTCTTCGTAGTTGAAGTGATCGCCCCCCTTCCTCGAGGGGGTGATTTTGACACTTATCTGATCCGTTGTGCACAACGGTGGATTCATCGGTTAAACACTGTGGTTCCAGCAGGTCTTAACAAAGAAATTGAATGGGTTCATTTTATCTGATTGTTGTGCGATCTGTTGATTGGACAAAAATTCTGTGTTCGGATTGGTGGAGGGATGCCCTCAGCTGATTGGTCTGTGAACGCCTTTGGCGCCTTTTTCATTTGTTTAAAACTCCATGTTTAATGACAGACTACGCGCTCCCTGTCACTTGTCAATGGATATTTCAACTTGGTGAGTTAACTAAAATGTTATTACTCTTTTGGTTTCTGTACGGCATTGGCATGCATTCTTTGACACAGTCCTATGTTTTATGTTTTGTTTACAGAGTATATTTAAAACCCTGTGTGCGTCCCCCCCGATGCAGCCCTTTGCGAAACACGGGTCCGTGTCGGGGGACCCTTTGGTTTAAAACCATCTTGATTTATACAGTGGAGTTGCCGCTAGAAGGAATAAAATCATTTTTGGTGATATAACTTGTTTTGGAATTCTTGGACTGTGGAACCTTTACTCAGCACTCACCCGTGGTGTGCACTAGCATGAGCAGGCCATACTGAGCAGGCCTAGCTCTTTTCCTGTTGACTCCTCCTGCTGGCTTCCAAGCAGTACAGGGACAGAACGAAGCATGCAAAGCAGAGCTCCAGGGAGAAATTTGGCCACCTCAACTTAGAAAGGCACCAACATTTGACCCTCTATGAACACCCTGTAGGGTTATATAGATACCATAATGGCTGCACCAAAAGTCTCTTTCTAGCTCAAAGCACACAGACATGAGTTTTGTATTCAAACAAAAACAGGTCAACTTAAAAAGATTTTGAGGCTATTTAGCCTCAAGCCTCTGAATGTTTACAGTGATTTGTGACCACACTTACAGTATCAGTGATAGCAAAGAGCATTATCCTCTGTGAATCTATTGCTTGGAAATGTTTGCCTTGTGTATAGAAAGGTGGATTTATTTTTCAAGTGCTCAAGTGTGTGTAAATGTGTCTACTTCCTCTCCTCCTGAACCAACATCACAAAAAGCATAGCCAATAATCTCTGCCTCATCACGTCTAAGGAAATAAAACACACACAACACGCAAAAAAACCTTGGTACACCCCAAGCCTAAAAAAATTAAAACTTGACCTCTGACTGCTTGAAAGAAAATGGCGCAAGGACCCCTCTATACAGATCCTCATTACACACTTATAGAACCACCCTCCTCAAGACTAAACGTGACAACTATGCAGCGAAAATTCATGACTTCCAATACAACCCCAAGGCCCTATTCGCTTACGTTTCTGAACTCACCAAAATTGCTGCCCCCTCCTATCCCTGAGGAGGGATCCAAAGCCAAATGCGAAGAACTCACGCTATTTTTCCACAACAAAATAGCGAAACTCCTGCTTCGCTTCTCTCCACCTTCCCCCCTAGCATTCTCCCTCTGCAGTAACCCTGACACTACTATGGACTCACTAGAAACCACCTCTGCTCCAGAAATTGAAACGCTTTTAAAGAAGCTCAAACCCTCGTCGCACCCATATGACACACTTCTCTCCAAAGCCCTGCTAGACATCCCAAACATAATCTCCAAACCCCTAGCGCAAATAATCAACTGCTCCCTCACCACTAGAATAGTCCCTGACACATTAAAATCGGTCATAGTTAAACCCATTCTAAAAAAAAACCCAACTTAGATCCCCGGACCTCTCTAACTAATGACCCATCTCTAACCTTCCCTTCCTTACCAAAATCATGGAAAAAGTTGTTAACGCCCAACTCTCAGCACACCTTGAAACGCACAATATTCTATCACCCAGTCAATTCGGCTTCCGAAAATTCTTTAACAGGGACACCCTCCAGCTCTCCCTTACAGACACCATCCTCAAAGGATTAGACCATGGCCACTCTTATATACTTGCCCTAGTCGACATCTCAGCAGACTTTGATACTGTTAACCATGACATACTAACCAGATGCCTTACAGAAATTGGTATCATCAGATCAGCCCTGCATTGGTTCACTTCTTACATAGAGAACAGGCAATATATAGTCAAAATTGGAAATTCCGAATCTTCGCCCACACAACTCACACAAGGTGTCTCCCAAGGCTCCTCCCGTTCATCCACCCTCTTTAATATCTACCTCCTTCCCCTCTGCTATCTCCTTACAGATCTTGGCCTCCCACACTTCATATACGCGGACGATGTCCAAATTCTTATAGCCATCCAAGAATCCCTATCTAAATCGATCAAAACCTGGGAGAACTGCCTCACCGCAATAAACCTCCTCCTCACCAACCTCCACCTTGCCTTGAACATGGCAAAAATTGAACTCATTATTGCACAAAATAACATCACCAAGTGCCCCTCTGACATGAAACCCCCCCCCCCCCACATTGCCAATTTCCTTCCAGCAACATGCAAGGAGCCTTGGCATTACCATTGACAACCAACTACATTTAAAAAAAATTATCAATGCAACAATAAAAGACTCCTTCTTCAAACTCCATGTCCTAAAAAAACTGAAACCTCTCCTCCATTTTAATGATTTCCACAAGGTCCTGCAAGCCACAATCCTTTAAAAAATAGATTACTGTAATTCCCTACTCCTAGGCCTCCCTGCCTCCATCAAACCCTTACAAATTCTTCAAAATGCAGCAGCCAGAATACTAACCAACACCCGGAAAACTGACCACACCACACCGATATTCAAGGAACTACACTGGCTTCCGATCTCCTCCCGTATCCTCTATAAGAACCTCTCTATTATACATAAAACCATTCACAACAGCAGCATACATTGATTTGACAAAGCCCTCCGCTCTGCCACCAATCGCCCCATCAAAACCGCTTATAAAGGCACCCTACACATTCCCTCCCACAAGACCTATCGCCTGTCATCCACAAAAGAATGAGCCTTCTCCATTGCAGGACCCACCCTCTGGAATTCCATGCCGACAGAACTGCGACTTGAACCATGTATCCAAAAATGTTAAAAAAAGCTAAAAACCCGGATTTTTAAACAAGCATTCCCAAATTAATCCTTTGCGCCTCTCCACTTCTACCCTTTTTGCTCAGTTCCCCTGATCTCCCCGTCTTCCCCCCGCTCTTGTATCCCACACCCGTAATGCACCCCTCCCTACACCCCTCCCACCACTACTTGTTAATAAGAGTTGCATTGTTGTTGTTCTATTTGCATCTTTCTCCCCCTCCAAGTTACCTTCTCCCTGTTCAATGTACTTTTTGTTGCAAGTTATATGTAAACCAATATGATGTTCCCACAAATACCAGTATAAAAAAATATTAAATAAATAAAATAAATAAATACTCTGTCATCTCATAAGATAAGAATTGCCCATGGTCCATCAAGCCCAGTATCCTGTTTCCAACAGTGGCCAATCCAGATCACAAGTACCTGGCAAGATCTCAAATGGTAAATAGATCCCATGCTGCGACTGCATAGTGATAAGTATTGGGTATTCCCTGAGTCTACTTGTTTGATAACAGTTTATGGACTTCTCCAGGAACTTGTCCAAACCTTTTTTAAAACCAAGTACACTAACTGCCTTAACAACATCCTCTGGCAATGAATTCCAAAGTTTAATTGTGCATTGAATGAAAAATAATTTACTCTGATTTGTTTTGAATGTGCTACTTACTAATTTCATGGAATGTTTTTTTATTCTTTTGAAAGAGTAAATAACTGATTTAAATGTACTCTTTCTATTCCACTCAGCTCCCCTATGAGGAAATGCTGAAGAGGGTAGGGCTGTTCAGCTTGGAGAAGAGAGGGCTGAGGGGGGATATGATACAGGTCGTTAAGATCATGAGAGGTCTTGAACAGAGAAGATGTGAATCTGTTACTTACGCTTTCAGACAATAGAAGGACTAGGGGCATTCCATGAAGTTAGCAAGTAGCACATTTAAGACTAATCAGAGAAAATTCTTTTTCACTCAACGCACAATTAAGCTCTGGAATTTGTTGCCAGAGGATGTGGTTAGTTTAGTTAGTGTAGCTGGGTTCAAAAAAGGTTTGGATAAGTTCTTGGAGGAGAAGTCCATTAACTGCTATTAATCAAGTTTACTTAGGGAATAGCCACTGCTATTAATTGCATGAGTAGCATAGGATCTTCTTGGTATTTGGGTACTTGCCAGGTTCTTGTGGCCTGGATTAGCCTCTGTTGGAAACAGGATGCTGGGCTTGATGGACCCTTGGTCTGACCCAGCATGACAATTTCTTATGTTCTTATGTGGCGACCCGAACTGCACAGAATACTCCAGGTATAGCCTCATCATAGCATGATACAGAGGCATTATGACATTCTCTGTTTAATTTTCCATTTCTTTCCTAATCGGTTTTAACATTCTGTTTGCTTTTTTGACCACTGCCATACATTAAACCAAGAATTTCAAAGTATTGTCCAGTATGACACCCAGATCCTTTTCCTGGGTGGTAATTCCCAATATGGAACCTAACATTGTGTAACTACTTTCCCCCATATGCATCACTTTCTACTTGTCCACATTAAAAATTCATCTGAATATCATCATCATTTGAATATCCAGTCTTCCAGTCTCGCAAGGTCTTTCTGCAATTTTTCACAAACCATTTGTGATGTAACAGCTCAGAATAATTCTGTCTCATCTGAAAATATGATCCCCTCACTCGGTGTACCCCTTTCCAGGTCATTTATAAGTATATTAAAAAGCACTGGTCTCAATACAGATCCCTGTGGCACTCCATTGTTTACCTTACTCGTCTGAGAAAACTGACCATTTATTTAGTTTTAATCTCTGCTTCTTATCTTTTATCCAATTTCCAATCTACATTGCCTCCTATCCTGTGACTTTTAAATTTTCTCAGGAATCTCTCATGGGGCACTTTGTCAAACATATTCTGAAAATCCAAATACACTATATCCACGGCTCACCTATTTATTAACCCTTTCAAAAACAAAATAGCAGATTGGTGAGGCAAGATTTCCCTTGTGTAAGTCCATGTTGAATATGTCCCATTAAACTATGTCTTTCTATATGTTCTGTCATTTTGTTCTTTAGCAGAAATAATGCATATTAGGGATGTGAATCGTTTTAGGACGATTAAAATTATCGTCCGATAATTTTAATATCGTCTTAAACCGTTATGGAACACAATACAATACAGATTCTAACGATTTATCGTTATAAATCGTTAGAATCGTGAGCCGGCACACTAAAACCCCCTAAAAACCCCCCCCCGACCCTTTAAATTAAATCCCCCCCCCTCCCGAACCCCCCCCCCCCAATAACTTAAATAACCTGCGGGTCCAGCGGCGGTCCGGAACGGCAGCGGTCCGGAACGGGCTCCTGCTCCTGAATCTTGTCGTCTTCAGCCGGCGCCATTTTCCAAAATGGCGCCGAAAAATGGCGGCGGCCCATAGACGAAAAAGATTGGACGGCAGGAGGTCCTTCCGGACCCCCGCTGGACTTTTGGCAAGTCTCGTGGGGGTCAGGAGGCCCCCCACAAGCTGGCCAAAAGTTCCTGGAGGTCCAGCGGGGGTCAGGGAGCGATTTCCCGCCGCGAATCGTTTTCGTACGGAAAATGGCGCGGGCCATACGCGGATGGCCGGCGCCATTTTCCGTACGGAAAATGGCGCCGGCAGGAGATCGACTGCAGGAGGTCGTTCAGCGAGGGTTCCGGCGCCTCGCTGAACGACCTCCTGCAGTCGATCTCCTGCCGGCGCCATTTTCCGTACGAAAACGATTCGCGGCGGGAAATCGCTCCCTGACCCCCGCTGGACCTCCAGGAACTTTTGGCCAGCTTGTGGGGGGTGGGGGATTTAATTTAAAGGGTCGGGGGTGGGTTTTAGAGGGTTTTAATGTGCCGGTTTTTCGATTTTTAACAATTTTTAACGATTTTTCACGATATTTTACCCCCCCAAACGGCAACAATACGATTCCCTCCCCCTCCCAGCCGAAATCGATCGTTAAGACGATCGAGGACACGATTCACATCCCTAATGCATATCAGCTTTCTCTGTTCCACCACTGTTAATCCACACGCACTCTCTCTGCCATTACAACTTTTTCCCTTTCCAGGGATGACCCCAGAATTCTTCCCCTTTCCTCTCTCCCCAACCCCAGAATTCTTCGCCTTCATTTCTTTCTGAAGCCTTCCTGAACCCAGCAGCTCCCTGACACGTTCCCTTATTCTACATTCAGCTGAGTCCCATGTCCTGGAAATACATCTGCAGGTGAGCTGTGTGCGTTGCAGCATCTCTCAAGTTTCTTCCCACAAGCTCTAGGCCAGTGATGGTGAACTCCAGTCCTCAGGTGCCACAAACAGGCCAGGTTTTCAGGATATCCATAATGAATATGCATGAGATAGATTTTCATACAATGGAGGCGGTGCATGCAAATCTTTCTCATGCATATTCATTGTAGATATCCGGAAAACCTGGCCTGTTTGTGGCACTCAAAGACTGGAGTTTGCCATCACTGCTCTAAGCTGACTCCCCCCCTCCTGTTCCCTGCAAGATTCTTGAAGTGGGAGTGGCTGGGGGCATTTTTTAGCATGGTCCCATAGACCAGCAAATGATGCAAATTCCCGGAGTCTCCGGGTGAAATCTGTATGTTTACAGGTTCTGAGAAAAGGGACCCAGCCTGGAGAGATGAACCACATCAATCATTCACCACTAGTTATTCTCCCCATACCTACTGCTAAAAATTTACAAGTTAGTCCATAGTAAAGATCTAACAGTTTTACATTTGTCTACAAAAAAATGCAAAAAGCTTGGAGAAATGACAGTATGCGGAACGTAGAGGGAGAATGTACGGAGAATAATAGCCTAAAATGACTTTGTTTAAGCTCATTATAAGAATATTTGTCTGAGTCTTTGGCATACTCACGGTTTACACCATTACACGGTCTTGATAAATGCTACAGGCCATTACATCTCCTGCTAAATGACAGCCTAAAAATCTGTTCTACTAGAAATCACAGCAAGCAATTCCATCCTTAGAGCAAAACAATTTCTTTCTTAAAGAGCTATCAACTCACTCTCATTTGTGCGGCACACCCTCTTATGAAAACTTCTGCCTCTTTCTTTTCACATCACTCCCTTCCATAGACTTTACCAGGCTTCATGTTCCTGCCTAGCAGGATCTCTCCATCAGCTACTGAAAGAGCAAAAATCTCATCTGTATGCTGTCCAGGCTTGCAGATTCATGTAGTATCCATGATGATGTACTTTCTATTTTGAAGGTTCTACAAATGTTAACATGGCAGAGTAGTTATGTCTGCCTCAGTAGTTAGGATGGTGCAGAATATAAGGGGCAGAAGTTGACTATACATAAAGAGGGCACCAGAGATGGGGAAACTGATGCAGAGCTGTGAAGTGGAAAATAAAATTATGTACAAATGTAACCTGAAACCAAGTTACAGGTTCCCACAGGCACTGGCAGCTAACCCTATTATTTTACATGGAGCTACCTGCAGGCAGCCCATTTCCTATAGAAATGTGCAGGTTTTCAGAGGCTTGCACTTCAGCTTGTAATAAGCCATGTAACGAGCACGCCTCATTCATACAGGGAAAGTTTAGGAAGCAGTTTATCCTTTGGGGTAACTAGCAGGTTCTAACTTTTGCTGCATTTGCAGCAATTGATCTGAAAATATATTCTAAAAAATGTTTCTAACTAAAACCTCAAGCACCACAGAGGAGCAAATGCTGCACTCCAAATATAATATTCAAGTCACCAGGGAGATGCAGAAACATAAAGTCAGTCCCAAACTTCAAATTTGTACGAACAAATATTTAATTCATTATATCGGCAACTCCATTGCTTAAAAGATGCAATAGTTTATCAACACGGTGTCCCCCAACATGGACCCGTGTTTCGCCAAATGCGGCTGTGTCGGGGGGGGGGGGGAACAGTAATTTCTTTGCGGTATTCAGAGCTTTAAATTTTAGTGTCTTGGCAGCATTTCATGCAAGGAGAGCCAGCATGAAATGCTGCCAAGACGCTAAAATTTAAAGCTCTGAATACCGCAAAGAAATTACTGTTCCCCCCGATGCAGCCGCGTTTGGCGAAACACGGGTCCGTGTCGGGGGACGCAGTGTTGATAAACTTTTGCGTCTTTTAAGCAATGGAGTTGCCGATATAATGAATTAAATATTTGTTCATACAAATTTTGAAGTTTGGGACTGACTTTATGTTTCTGCATCTAACTAAAACCTGTCATCAGTTTCTTCTAAGTCAGGGATGGGCAGTCCTCGAGAACCACAAACAGGCCTGGTTTTCACAATGAATAGGCATGAGCTAGATTTGCATGCTCTGCCTCTATTGTATACAGATCTATCTCATGCCCTATCATTGTGGATATTCTGAAAACCTGGCCTGTTTGTGGCTCTCGAGGACCGGAGTTGGCCACCCCTGCTCTAAGCAGTGCAAGCTAATGTTTCCTATTGAAGACCATTGCTGCACACTTTAACATTCTATTTGCTAGTGACACAAGTGTCAACAATTTATTTTAGATTTATAAAATGATCTGAAGAGGAGTATTCTGGATTGAAAAAGGAAGAATACCTGGCACAGAAAGAATCATTTCTGAACAGATGCTGCCATCTTTGGCTTGCCAGTTCTAGGGTGGCTGCAAAGCAAAATGCGATAACAGCTAGTGAAGGAAAAATAAACACTTATTACTTTACTTTTACTTTACTGGAATTTATTAATCAGCTAACGCCAAGGCCACTAAGTGATGGACAACTTAAACATTCATAATTCAAAATAAGAGATAAAATAAAATAAAATGAACTAATAAAACAAAATATGTTAAAACAATAAAACTTCTAAAACAGACAAATCAGACTAATATTTCATACAAAACACATTACAGTGCATAAGCCAATCTAAACAGAACAGTTTTGAGCTCTGCCTTAAATCATTTTGTGCATTCTATGCGCCATAAAGCCGCGGGTAATAAGTTCCAAATGAAAGGTGCTGCTACCGAGAAGGCACACTCTCGCGTCTCACAGAGCAGAGCCTGTTTCACAGATGGAACATCCAATAAGTGTGGGCTGATAGACCCTAAGTAATGAGTTAGCCCATTACGACCAAACAGCTCTGCAGCATAAACCTGAGCAATACCTTTCTGTTTAATAACTGATTTAAAGGAAGCTTCAAAAGGGAGAGATTCCACTGCACGAAACAGGAAGCAGCCCAAAACTACTCTTTACTTCCTTTTACTGAACCTGTATTTAATGCGAAAAAAAAAATGTTGACTGGGATAGATAAGCAAGGAAAATTAGGTTTGTATACTAAAATATTTGGTAAAGAAAGCACTAGATCAAAGTAAAGTTATTAAGGACCCAGGTCCAGCTGAAATGCATGCAGGGGCAATAGGAGAAATGAGTGACATGCGTGCATCATTGTTGTACTTACTGATTCAGGAACTAACTACCTCAGAGGGTAAGCTCCCTAGGATAAAGACGAGCTCATGCTGTCCAGAGAGGATGCTTTTCATCAGATTTTACCACAGCTGGCTGACATCACCTGGGAATTTCATTTTAAAATCCTCATGTGTGGTTTAAGCTGTGAACTGTGTCCCTGTTACAAAACAGATTTGAAGTGAAGCTCCACAGGGAGCTTCCTTTTGAAAATGTGTGTAACCCTACCTAAGGCACTAACAAGTTTGTGATAGAGGGTTCCTGCTCTCTAGAGTCAGATAGAGGTCACTGAGCTTTGTGTTTTTACAGTTTCTGTTAAGGAGGGGTGGAAGAAGGATTTGATTAGGGATGTGCAAGGGGTAAAAATTTTGTTTTGCTTTTCAGTTCATTTTTGGAGGGTTTTTCCTCACAAATTCTGATTCAGTTAATGTTTAATTTGGGGTCTGATGCTGAGATCCAGTTTGGAGGCCAGGCCCAGGCCCAGTCCCAATGCTGGCACCTGGTCCAGAAACCGGGTTTCGATGCTTGGGCCTTGGCCCGACACTAGGGCCTAAGTTGGATGCCAGGGCCTCAACCTAAGCTGGATTCCGTGGTCTCAGCCTCAGCCAGAGCCCAGGGCCTGACCCCAGGACCCAGGGCAGGATCAGATCTGCAGGCCAGGTCCTGACACCTGGTCTTCAGTCTAGGCCAGGGCCTGGGCCCAGGCCCAATGCTGTGGTCTGGTCTGGAGACCAGATCCCAAAGTCAGGGCCTCGACATGGACCTAGGCGCAGGCCCAGAGCATCTCCTTTCTTCTTCTTTGTTCTTGAGCTGATGCCATTCGCTGGGATCATGGTGGAGTTAACTCGGGCACATCCTCCCCAGTGGAGGGTTCCATTTTTATGTGCAGAAGCCTGGATTTGGGCCGTGGTTTGGTGTCGGGCCTGTGCCTGGTCCCTAGTTAAAGGGTATAAATCCTAGCTATGGATGCTCCAGGGAAAGAGCATTGACTTGAAGAATGCAGCCCTGAATGCCTTGGGACTGAAGCTAATTTTTGACCTCTCATTCCCAAAGAAGCTAATTTCTAGGGTGAGAGTTTTGATTGTGTTTGTTTTGGACTGTATCCAATTGGTCATTTGAAGAGTTGTAGCTCAAGAGTTTGAGGTGCTTTTTTTCTGAATTTATAATAAAACTCTATTTTTACATGGAATACTCAGATGTCGCCTTTGGACTTGGTTTGAACCTGGTAACTCTCTTCCCGAGTCTCCCAGAGAATTCTCTGGTCCCCACTCGTGATCCCCAGAGGACTGTGACTGTTTCTGGGGTTGCGGCAGGGTAGCTCACCACCTCTGCAGGCATGTTAGGTCATTGTCACTGTGGGCCTGCAGATCCCATCCAGGGTTTCAAAATTGCTCCGAACCAGGCAACTATAGATCATCTACCCCAAGGCAAATTCTGCGTGCTATGCTGGAAGTCATTGATAAAAAGACTGTTGCATGCATGCAGAGAAGGGGAAATGATAGCATGATCACCCAGATGGCACTTTTATGAAGACGGGTAAGAAGGATGAGATGGGCTGATAGTTAGCCATATTGGATGGTTCGAGTGATTTTTTTTTTTAAGCTTTCCTCATAATACTTTTGTCTGTCCCTAATAGTTTGCCCCCACTCTTGCTCTCCGTATGTCTGAAATTCCAGGAAGCCTTTTTTTTTAGTCTCTTTTGTCAGTACTGGTTGGGTAAGGGGGCATTCTATCATTGCTTGTTCCTATGTAATAGTGGAGCCAGTACATCTATAGTGCTCATGGTGCTAGTGTCACTTAAACATGTTGTTATAATGCTGCTCTGTGTATCTTGCCTCATGTTGATATAACTGGCTACACTGGTGCCTGCACCTCCTGCTACTCAGTCGGAGTCAGTTAGTGGTAACTGTCACTCTCTGAATCCCCTAACAAGAACAGGTCTATGCTACCAAACGCTCAAATTCAGGGGCTCATCTACAAAGCTGAGGTATTTAGTATCTCAGCTTAGGAAACCATGTGGTATTTTCCCTGGCAGTACCGAAGGGAAAATACCATGGGTTAGTTGCCCCACAAATGCAGTATGATGGCAACCCCTCAATTCGGGGCTACTGTCTTGTTAAAGGACCAGAGCAGCCAAAAGTTCCACTACAAAGTGTAAAAACCCCACTGGGGTCTTGTGAGATATCCTGACCCTTCCCCTTGTGAGATATCCTAACCCTCGCCTCCTGAGGCCAGCCCAAAGCCAAAACATTAAAAAACAGAAGTTTTAAATTACATGGTGCTGGCCCCTCCTCTCCCTTTCCAACCCTGTCCCTTTGTGTTTAATTTGTCTGCCCTTCAGCACTCCCCACCCCGACCCCTTCTGGTCACACTTTTGTATCCCAGAATGCTCCCGGGCTACAGGCCCTGCATCATCTGGGTGAAACCTGCGCTGGCCAGCTGCTTTCCAAATTACGCCCATATCATGTGATGGGGCAGGGATGCAGTCTGAAGGCCGGGGGAGGGCAAATTGGACAAAAGGGCAGGGCTGGAAAGGAAGGAGAGGGATCAGTGTCACACAATTTAAAACTTCTTGTTTTTATTTTTGGCATTGGCCACTCTGGCCTTTTAACACCTTGCCTTAGTGATAACTCATAACTAGAGGCAGCAGGCGGGTGGGACAGGGGCTCTGATAAGCCCCAGGGTTTATTTTATACTTGATGGGGGGGCCACTCTGGCCTTTTAACGCACAATCCCGGGAGCATCAGAATGCACCTTAGTGTCCCGATACTCCCGGGGAAAGGCAGCTCAACTTCAGAATTATTGCTACCTTTCATGAAAATAACACAGTTTGCAACTTTTCAGGCAAGCCACATTTTTTTTAAATCCATGAAATTGCCTAGTAATGAGCTGCTTTGCATCTGGAAGGCATTTCCATGCAAAGCAGCTCATTACCATTTTGGCATTACTGGGGGCAAAATAATGCATGTTATTTAAAATACCGTGTGTTACTGCTAGAGCAAGGCCTTTACTGTGTGGTAAATGGCTGACCCAGCCTGATAAATGACCCTCTCAATGGGATGGTAGGGAGAGAAATGCAACAGCCTGCTTGTCTGGGTTTGGGTACATACACCAGCTTGCAACGGCTGACCACCTCCGAAGAATAAAAGCAATATTAGATTAAACATGCCAATTAAAATAAAACATGCCCAGAAACCTCTCCTTAAGCCCCTTGATGACACAAAATCCTCTTACCAACCCCAATGACTCTTACATTTGGTACAGCAGAAGGATGTGGTATAGGGGTAACGCAGCAAGGGAGCCATAAGCTCTGCCTCTATAGGTTTCTGCCAGTTTAAGACAGGAATGCGCACCCTCAATGTTTTCATTTTCTGCTCATCCATTCAGTTTTCAAGGGAATATATTTTTTTGCGGTATTTACCAAACACTCCCCCCCCCCCCCCAAAAAAAAAAAAATTCTGTGTTTCCCCCTCATTTTTGTTTTCTTTGACATGAAAGAAAAACAGGCTCATTCATCTCATTCATTTAAACTGAATGCACATCCCTAATTTAAGATGTATCAAATCAGGGGGTGTCATCCCTAAGGGCATGCCCTTCTTCTCCCCACAGACAGCACCGCACTTTTTGCAGTGGAGGTCTATATGCTGCAGTCCAGTGACAGCCTCAGATATCCCCATACCCAGGATTCCTGACACACGCAGGCATGGGACTACTTTACCTCTCCTCCTTCATCGCTTCTACCCTTTCCCGCTGCTGGATCCCCAGTGGTACTCAGCAGTAGCCACTGCAGGGGCTGGTGCTCATCAGACGATGCAATGGTAAAGCTGTGGTGATGGAAGGAAAATCTCCAGCAGCTCTCTTTTCTGTACCCCAGTCCTCATTATATTAAGTAATGATTATTATATTATATTATTACATTATATGATTATTACATTATATTAAGTAAACTTCAGGATTCTCCATAAATCACTCACAATTATCCATAAAAATATTCACCATCAGACCCCTCTTGATCTGCTACACCCTCTCAAATTGCACTCGACGGCCAGACCCTTAAGGGATGCCTACAAGGGATCCTTACATGTTCCTCCAACAAACATCAGAGACCTTACATGTTCCTCAAACATCAGAGACCGGACATTCTCTATCGCAGGCCCCTCCATCTGGAACGCCATGCCTCCGGACCTCAGGCAGGAAACTTGTCTACTAACTTTTAAAAAGAAACTAAAGACATGGCTGTTCTGCCGAGCCTTCTCCACTACAAGCCCCACAGCCTGACTTAGAACTTTTCCATCACCTATGTAAATAAATTAATGCTAAATCATGCTTACAAGCTACCTTGAGGTAGGCTCCTTGCCTCCCTCCCATGCATATAGTTCTTTATCCTCTTCTCCCTTTCTTTACTTCCTACTTCCAGTTTAAGGCATCCTTGTTATAATGTAACTTTTTGCTCCTTTAAATTGTCTCTTGTTGATTGGTTGGTTATAGTTACTGCTTAGTTCTATGTAAACCGAGTTGATTTGATTTGTATCAAGAAAGTCGGTATATAAAATCCTTTAATAAATAAATAATAATAATAAATAAATAAGTAAAAATAAAAATAAACAAAACAATGCACATCCCAACACTACATAAATTGTAAAACAACTCACGCCCCCCTCTTTCTCCTGCCTCTCTCCTCTGTCTCCTAATCCTAACTGGAACCTACAAGCATTTTTGGAAATAGCCGCTTTTATCATCATCTCTGGGACAAATATGAAACATTATTTTGCCTTTTTAGAAATGGGTCTCAGATTCAATGGATTTTTTGGAATTTATGGCGATCTGACTAGATTTCATGAAACCAGTTTTGAAAGATTTGCAAAGCCCTAATTGTTAGTATGCATTAAACAAGAAAGAGAGATGCCAAGTTCCTGTTCAAGCATATTTGAATTATGGGGTTCAGTTTTGGGTACCCATCTTTAAAAAATGAAACCCAAATGTCAGAAAAAGCATTTCAGAGGCACAGTAACTTAATAAAGGGAAACAGTCTTTAAGGTATAAATGTCAGAGATTGCATTGCTTGTCACAGAGGTTCACAACTTGTAACGATCTTCTCGCCTCCCATCCCAGGCTGTACTGATCGGCTGACCCATTCTGTTGCCCTCGGCGCCACCCTCGTCCCTCCCAGCTTACTTGCCTCCTCCCTTCTTGGCTCCATGGTGTGGCAGTGAAATAGCCATCAGGCAAACAGGCTGGGAGAGTGGCCTGATGTGGTTCTTACTGCCATGGAAAGGTGCAGCTGATACTCGAAAGGGAGGGATAGGAGCAGGCTCTCTGCAGCCGCCGCAAGATCAGCTCTGTCAGGCCACAGCCCTGTCTGGCGGAGCGGGGGCAGAGGAGTTTGCTGCTGAGGGTGCAAGAGGCTGAAAGGAAGTGAGAAACTGGAAATGAGGGTTGGAGGATAGAAGTCTACTCTATAAGTACAGTGTGGAGAATGATTTTGACTCATTCTTATACATAGTTCTTCTTGTGTGGCAGTGACCGCTACCTAATCTTTGTGCTGCAAGATATTCCCTGGAAGTTTTATGCATGCCAATAAATTCTCCATGATGGGCTTGTTTTCTTTAGGAAAAAAAAGAGTTAGGTGTGATTCAATTACTCGATATATTAAAACTTACAGGGAATTCATAGGTGATCATTAATTCCAGGAACAGCAAAGAAACCCATTGGGCAGCCTGTATGGCTAAGGCGAAATAGATTTCACTAAGTTCAGAAAAAAACATATTCTTTCCCCAAAGCGCAGATATAACACCAAATAACTTCAAAATAAAACTGAATACGTTTTGGGAAGGAAAGGGAAGTTGGTATAATGATGTAGTGAGATTTTGGGGATAAAAACTGATCATCATATCTGGGGTGAGAAATTATTGCCATTTTATTTGAAAGGCCTTTTCACCTTACTCTGCATTACTGTATAGATGGCTATCAAGCAATTAGAAGCTCCTTGGATTCGCTTGGCATCTGGTCTTCTTTCAACCTCCATCTACTCAGCTACTTTAACCAAATCATGCAGTATATTAAATGACTAAATAAAAACAGGCCTTTAAAATCCAGTCAAGAGATTAAATGTCAGTTCCCTAGTCACAAGCAATGAATATATGATATCCTACAATGTGTTTGATACTTTCAGTTGCTGATCTTTACCAGCAGGATGACCTGGCTCCATTTCTGAAGAAAGGTATTGCTGGGGAATTAAAGTCCCTGTACTTCAGCCAATCAGATTGCTGCTAAATATTTATTTATTTATTTTATTTGTATTCTTTTTTATACCGAAATATAGCTAAGTGCCTTCATTCCGGTTTACAGTGTAACAAATTCATACAATGAACAGTTATAAATTATAACATAATACAATACAAAGAGAAAAATATATATATAAAAACATCTCAGCAACAGCAGAGTATATGTTAGAAAGAAATAGTACAGGTTTAGTTTGCATCATCTTATTAAAGAAGTAAGGGTTTAGGAAGAAGGTTGGGATTGGTATATATGGGTCATATCATTCAGTGTATGATTGTCTAAACAACCATGTTTTTAGTTCTTTTTTGAAATTTTTGGGCTCTTTGATGGAACTTAGGTATCCTGGGATAGAGTTCCATTCTTTTGGTCCAGCTATAGAGAAGGCTCTATGTCTAGTAGAAGATAGTTTTGCAGATGAGAGAGGAGGAATGAATAGCTGTAATTTGTCAGAAGATCTTGAAGAGCGGGGTGATTTGTGAATTGTAATCATGTTGTCCAGGGATGAGTTATTGTCTTTGTAAATTACGTTATGTAGGATGGTTAAGGATTGGTATTTAATTCTTTGTGAAATAGGTAACCAATGAAGGTTTTTTAGGGTTGGGGAGATGTGATCAAACTTTTTCTTTCTGGTTAGCACGCGAGCAGCAGCATTTTGGAGTAATTGTAAAGGTTTTAGGGAGGCTTTAGATAGACCTAAGAAAATTGAGTTGCAATAATCTAGGCTTGCGAAGATGAGGGTCTGAAGAATTGTTCTGAAGTCATTCGGGTACAGTAATGGTTTGAGATGTTTTAGTATCTGGAGTTTATGAAAGCCTTCTCTCGTTTTTATAGCAATGCAATTCTTGAAGCTCAGGTCATAATCGATCCAGATGCCAAGATCCTTTATTGGATTTTTCATTTGTATGTTGGAGTTGTCAATTTGAATGTATGGAATTTGAGAGGAATGGGTTGAGAAGTTTCTTTTTATTAAGATCCATTCGGTTTTGTTCATATTTAAACATAGCTTTAGTTGGTTGAGGAAGGTTTTGATTGAGTTGAGGTATTTTACTGTGAGAAATATGGCTTCTTCAATGGTAGATGTTATGGGGATGAGAAGTTGAATATCATCAGCATAAAGAAAGAAGGTGATGCCAAGATTGGAGATGAAATTACAGAGTGGTAGCAGATAAATATTGAAAAGGATGGCAGATAAGGCAGATCCTTGTGGTACTCCTGTATCAAGCGGGTAGGGATCAGATGAGACATTATTAAAGGTGACTTTGAAAAACCTGTCTTTTAGAAATGAAGAAAACCAATCAAGGGTATTTCCAGTAAGGCCAATGTTAGCAAGGCTTGATATTAGTAAATTGTGATCCACTGTATCAAAGGCAGCAGATAGATCGAGCATAATTAGTAAATGGTTCAGATTGTTATCAAAGCCTCTTATCAATTTGTTAGTTAGGTTTAACAGAAGGGTTTCGGTACTGCGGTTCTTTCTGAAGCCATGTTGGGCGGGGTGAAGTATGTTGTTGGTTTCTAGATGTTCATTTAGTTAAAGCAGAGCAGATTTCTCGATCAATTTCGCAAGTAAAGGAAGGTTTGAGATAGGACGATAGTTATTAAGATCATTGGGATCTATGTTCTTTTTCTTTGGGATAGGAGTGATAGTTGCAGTTTTCAGATTAGATGGTAGAATACCCTCTTCAAGTGATTTGTTTATAATTGAGGCAAGTATGGGAGAAATAATATTTGAAATTTCCTTTAGGATACGGGTAGGAATAGCATCTAGTTCATGTCGAGCAGGGTTTATTTTTTGAAGTAATTATTCTAATTGAATGTTGGAAATTGGTTCAAATTTCGACCAGAAAGTTGGTGGAGAGGTATTGTGAGGGATCTTAAAAGAAGGAGCGTTGTTGAAGGAGTCTGAGATTTTGTCAATTTTGTTTTTAAAGAACTTTGCCAGGTCTTGGCTCAGGTTGTTAGTATTGGAGGTTTGTTTGCAAGAGTTGTTGTTTTCTATGAGGTTCTTTACTAAGTTGAAGAGGGAATTTGATTTATTTGTAGCATTTTTGATCTTTATGCTATAGTAATCTCGTTTAGCATTTAGAATTGCTTTCTTATATTCAGCAAGTTTTGAGCGATATCTTTGAGTGGTTATTTGGCATTTGGATTTGCGCCATTCTTTTTCCAGTTTTCTGAGGTTAGATTTTAAATTTGAGAGATCAGAGTTGAACCAGGGATTGTTTTTTGTTCTGTTATGTTTTATAATTTTTGTTTTCTCTGGATTTATATTATTTGCAGTTTGTTTTGTTAGATTAAACCAGGACTGGGTGGCATTATGGATATTAGATAAGTCTAAATTTGTGAGTTGTTTTCCTAATTCTTGTTTGAGAGAGTTGAGTTGGAAGGGGGGTCTGTATTTGAAAGATAGAGGTGTATTGTATTCGGTTGATTTTTTTGAGATAATTTGGGCATTGCATTTAATGAGATAATGATCAGACCATGGGACGGGTTTGATAGATGTAGTAGGATTATAAAAGTAATGGTTGATGAAAATTAGATCTAGGGTATTACCTGCTTTATGAGTAGGGTTGTTTATAATTTGAGTCATGTCGAGGCTGGAGAGCATGTCAAGAAGTGTTTGATAATTTTGTGATTTTGGAGAGTTATTGGTGTGGAGATTAAAGTCTCCAAGTATAATGGAAGGTTTTTTGACATTGATATTCGTAATGAGGAATTCAATCAGGGTGGAGATCTCAGTGTCGAGGAGTTTTGGGGGGCAGTATAACAAGCAGATTTGAAGAGAATTAGATTCCAGTAGAGCAATTTCAAATTTTGAAGGGAGGTTAAGATGTATCAGTTTCATGTTATAATGTTTTTTTATAAGGAGTAGGAGTCCGCCCCCTCTGCGTGATTTTCGTGGAATGGAGAATAAATCATATTCATAGTTTGTAAGTTGATTTGTGAGAACCGTGTCAGTTTCTTTAAGCCATGTTTCAGTTATTGCAAAGAAATCAGGGTTCTTTGTGTTTATCAGGTCTGATATGAGCATTAGTTTCTTTGTTAGCGACTGAGCGTTTATCAGGAGGAAAGTGAGGATATATATTGTGTGATGGAGTGCAGCGCTGCCGGAGGCAGGAATGGATAAGATTCCATAAGGCGGCTGGTAATACTAGAGCCAGCCAGCAGGGGGAGCAGGTGAAGGCGAGAACTACAAATCCCAGGTTCCTAGAACCACCACCTGACCTGTAGGGAGAGCCTGGAGGACAGCAGGTGGCAGACTTGGACTAATGAGTCACACAGGTGAGCCTAGGGAGCTAGAGGAAGGGGGCGTGCCTAGGTAGCGGCAGTGGCCAGAAAAAGCCAGTGCCAGGAAGCAAAGAGAAGGAAATGGAGGTAGGTTCCGGGGGAGAGGAATCCTCCAGCTGTCTCAGGGGCACAGCCTAGCCTGAAAAGGGAAACAGAGAACCTGTACCCTAAGGGAAGTTAGGGCAGGTGTGTTTGCGGGTGGACTGGAGAGCCGGGGGGCTCAAACAGTACCTTTAATCCAGCACATGTGTTAAGGGGGTTTGCTGGTGAACTGGAGAGCCAGGGGGGCTCAAACAGTGCCTTTGCTCCAGCACCTGTGTCAAGGGGTTAGACTGCTGGAGAGCGGGGGCAGGGTCATTTGTTCAGCTCCTGAGGGGACGGAGCCAATGTAACAGATTCAGCTACTCTGCTTTATAAAATTGCTTTGAGGAACCTCTTTCTCTCTGTGTTATCTTTGGGGGTTGGGGGACTGCTTCAACCCCACTCCATTCAAAGAGAACCCAGAAGCCCCGCAAAACCAGGGCCTGCGGAGACCTGAACCAAGGGAGTCCTGTGCGACTGAGGGACTCCAGGGATATCCAGGACTCGCGAGGGGCCTGAGCTGGAGGCAGCGGAGCGGCACCCAGGGCAGCACGGGCGGTGAGCCTTCACAATATATATATCCTTATATATAAAATATATATATCCTTATATATAAAATATATATAAATATATTTTAGCCTATAATTGACATTAAGCGAAACAAAGTATATCATCAGGGAAATGCAGGCACAGCTAAAGTGGTCTGGGAACTGTGAGACCACAGAACTCTAGGGACTGTAAAAGCTTTGATCTGATATCAGGACACACACTAGGGCTGACGGCTTCTGAAGATGTGCTCAGCGCTCTGATGGCAGAACTTACTATATATTTAGAATATTGGTCTCCTAATGACACACTTAAGCGCAAACAGTAAGTGGCAGGAGTAGGATTTGAGCTCCATAAGTTTGTTCAGTATAGAGCATACCCCAACTGCTGCTCTAGAGAAGGGGGCAGGGGCCCCTAAGCTCTGGACTGCGACGTAGCAGTGCAAAGCAGCGCAGTAGTGCTCTCACTAAATAGTCAAATCCCCAAAGGCAGAGAGAAGTTCTGCCATCAGAGCGCTGAGTTTTTTAGTGCAGATTTTTTTTTAAAACTCACAGCTTAAAAAAACAAGTTAATGTGGGATGCAGTAAGCTAATGGTAAAAAAAAAAGAATAGAAACATAGAACATAAGAAATTGCCATGCTGGGTCAGACCAAGGGTCCATCAAGCCCAGCATCCTGTTTCCAACAGAGGCCAAACCAGGCCACAAGAACCTGGCAATTACCCAAACGCTAAGAAGATCCCATGCTACTGATGCAATTAATAGCAGTGGCTATTCCCTAAGTAAACTTGTTTAATAGCCGTTAATGGACTTCTCCTCCAAGAACTTATCCAAACCTTTTTTGAACCCAGCTACACTAACTGCACTAACCACATCCTCTGGCAACAAATTCCAGAGCTTTATTGTGCGTTGAGTGAAAAATAATTTTCTCCGATTAGTCTTAAATGTGCTACTTGCTAACTTCATGGAATGCCCTCTAGTCGTCCTATTATTCAAAAGTGTAAATAACCGAGTCACATCTACTCGTTCAAGACCTCTCATGATCTTAAAGATCTCTATCATATCCCCCCTCAGCCATCTCTTCTCCAAGCTGAACAGCCCTAACCTCTTCAGCCTTTCCTCATAGAGGAGCTGTTCCATCCCCTTTATCATTTTGATTTCCCTTATCTGTACCTTCTCCATCGCAACTATATCTTTTTTGAGATGCGGCGACCAGAATTGTACACAGTATTCAAGGTGAGGTCTCACTATGGATTGATATAGAGGCATTATGACATTTTCTGTTTTATTAACCTTCCTAATAATTCCTAACATTCTGTTTGCTTTTTTGACTGCTGCAGCACACTGAGCCGACAATTTTAAAGTATTATCCACAATGATGCCTAGATCTTTTTCCTGGGTGGTAGTTCCTAATATGGAACCTAACATTGTGTAACTACAGCAAGGGTTATTTTTTCCCTATATGCAACACCTTGCACTTGTCCACATTAAATTTCATCTGCCATTTGGATGCCCAATCTTCCAGTTTCGGAAGGTCCTCCTGTAATGTATCACAGTCCGCTTGTGATTTAACTACTCTGAATAATTTTGTATCATCCGCAAATTTGATAACCTCAGTCATCGTATTCCTTTCCAGATCAGTTATATATATATTGAAAAGCACCGGTCCAAGTACAGATCCCTGAGGCACTCCACTGTTTACCCTTTCCAATGAGAAAATTGACCATTTAATCCTACTCTCTGTTTCCTGTCTTTTAACCAGTTTGTAATCCACGAAAGGACATTGCCTCCTATCCCATGACTTTTTAGTTTTCATAGAAGCCTCTCATGAGGGACTTTGTCAAACGCCTTCTGAAAATCCAAATACACTACATCTACCGGTTCACCTTTATCCACATGTTTATTAACCCCTTCAAAAAAATGAAGCAGATTTGTTAGGCAAGACTTCCCTTGGGTAAATCCATGTTGACTGTTTTCCATTAAACCATGTCTTTCTATATGCTCTACGATTTTGATCTTGAGAATAGTTTCCACTATTTTTCCCGGCACTGAAGTCAGGCTCACTGGTCTATAGTTACCTGGATCGCCCATGGAGCCTTTTTTAAATATTGGGGTTACATTGGCCACCCTCCAGTCTTCAAGAACAATGGATGATTTTAATGATAGGTTACAAATTTTAACTAATAGATCAGACATTTCATTTTTGAGTTCCTTCAGTACTCTAGGATGCATACCATCCAGTCCAGGTGATTTGCTACTCTTTAGTTTGTCAATCTGGCCTACTACATCTTCCAGGTTCACAGTGATTTCGTTCAGTTCGTCTGACTCATCACCCCTGAAAACCATCTCCGCAACTGGTATCTCCCCAACATCCTCATTAGTAAACACAGAAGCAAAGAATTCATCTAGTCCTTCTGCAATGGCCTTATCTTCCCTAAGAGCCCCTTTAACCCCTCGGTCATCTAATACAGTGGTCCCCAACCCTGTCTTGGGGGCCCACCAGCCAGTCGGGTTTTCAGGATATCTACAATGAATATGCATGAGAGAAAATTTGCATGCACTGCCTCCATAACATGCTAATTTTCTCTCATGCTTATTCATTGTGGGTATTCTGAAAACCCGACTGGCTGGTGGGCCCCCAGGACAGGGTTGGGGACCACTGATCTAAAGGTCCAACTGACTCCCTCACAGGTTTCTTGTTTCGGATATATTTTAAAAAGTTTTTATTATGAGTTTTTGCCTCTATGGCCAACTTCATTTCAAATTCTCTCTTCACCTGTCTTATCAATGTTTTACACTTAACTTGACAATGCTTATGTTTTATCCTATTTTTTTCAGATGGAGCCTTCTTCCAATTTTTGAAGGAATTTTTTTGGCTAAAATAGCCTCTTTCACCTCACCTTTTAACCATGATGGTAATCACTTTGCCTTATTTCCACCTTTCTTAATGACGGCAGAAAAAGACCAAACGGCCCATTCAGTCTTCCCAGCAAGCTTTCACACTTATTTTTCTCATACTTATCTGTTACTCTGACTGCTGGGGTCAGGGCCCTTATTGGTAACTTTTTGGTTCTAATTTCCTTCCACCCCCACCATTGATGTAGAAAGCTGTGCTGGAGCAGCATCAAAGTGAAATATCAAGCCTAATTGGTTAGGGGTAGTAACAGCCGCAATAAGCAAGCTACTCCCACGCTTAGTTGTTTACCCAGCCTGTGCAATTCAGTCCTTGTTGGTAGTTGTCTGAATATAAATCCTCTTTTCTTCATGCCCCCTGCTGTTGAAGCAGTGAGCTGCGCTGTATGTGTATTCAAAGTGAAGTATCAGGCTTAATTGGTTTGGGGTAGTAACCACCACAACAAGAAAGCTACTCCCATGCTTATTTGTTTACCCAGACTATGTAATTCAGTTCTTGTTGGTAGTTGTCTGAATGTAAATCCTCTTATCTCCATTCCTCCCTGTCATTGAAGCAGACAGCTACACTGGATATGTATTGAAAGTGAAGTATCAGGCTTATTTGGTTTGGGGTAGTAACCGCCGCAACAAGCAAGCTACTCCCATGCTTATTTGTGAATGCAAATCCTTTTCCCCCATTTCCTCTTGTGTTTGAAGCATAGAGCAATGTTGGAGTCGCATTAACCGTGTGTATGTTTATTGTATAAGGGTATTAATCACCAGGTAGTAGCCATCATTCCTGCAAGCCACCCCCATGCCTCTTCTCTTCATTCACATCCTCTAGACTTTATGGATCCACAGTGTTTATCCCTCACCCCTTTGAAATCCTTCACAGTTTTGGTCTTCACCACTTCCTCCGGAAGGGCGTTCCAGGCATCCACCACCCTTTCCGTGAAGAAATATGTCCTGACACTGGTTCTGAGTCTTCCTCCCTGGAGTTTTAAATCGTGACCCCTGATAAACTCCTGATAAACCCCTGATAAAAAATAAGAAAACTGAAAATCTGAGATAAAAAATGGAGTTAAAAACAAATGTAATAAAAAGTTAAGTAAAACAAATTGTAATTTTGCGGTAACCCAAGACTTTTTGGTATTTTATTTAAATACTGAAACCATGTGGCAGATGGAGCAATTTTAACCTCTGCTCTGGACCGAGTTTGTGATAATCCTAATCTTGATTTAGCAGTGCAAACTGAGATGTCACATGCAATAGGGAGCACAACCCTTCTTGCTGCTTCCTATCACTCTTAGCTGTGCTGCCTGTCTCTCTCTCTGCTCTGTTGGGTTGGGAATAACACAGCACTGCATCGGGACGAGGCTGTGCCCAGAGTGGGCACTGAGCTGCCACTGACTCTAAGTCTTGGCAGTGGCTGGAGAACCACTTCATTCTGCACCGAGAGCCAAGAGGAGCATCTGTGGGTGCCTAGGTAACATCCGGGAAGTTCTGGCATAAATGTGATTTTCTGGGTAAGGGGTCCGGTGGTTTCTTTCTTTTCTTCTTGGTGTTTGTTTGTGAGTGAGAGTGTGTTTGTGTGTGTGTGTGTGGTGTGTGTGGGGGCAGATAGCATAGGTGCTGGGTTTCTGATAAGCAGGCAAATCCTAGGGGAAAGTTTAATTCCACCTCTGACCAAAAGAGTTAAATTTCCTGTGGTAAAAAAAAAATAAGAGTAATGCAGTCCGACCTTTAGCGCCTCCCTACTTTGCAGGGAAGAGCTAATAAGCTTCATTAACACGGGAATCACATTTACATGCACTAATCCTAGCACTGGTTTTAACCTGTGGTTTTTCCATGCAAAAACTATGTTAAATACCAGAGAAATTTGTGCAGAAAAATGCATGCATAATTGTGGGTTAGAACCTGTGCTAACTTCAGCACGTTTTATTACATTGGCTCCTAAATCTCTTGAGCACATTTCAATCACTGTTATGCACCTATAGACTGGGCCTTTATTCCAAGAAAAGTCTGAATCAATCAATCAAAACAGCACACTTCTATACTGTCTGTGTAAAATGACTGAACTCAGCCCCTCCTGTCTAACCCTTCCATTGGCTTACCATGTGCATTCACTGATATTCATTCTGCTCTCCTCACTCTGATGCCATATGTTGATGAAACAATAACTATAGCCTTGTTTCTATTTCTCTTTTGGTTGTGTGCCTGCCCAAAAAAAATTACACACCAACACATGAAGATTAACGTGTGGCAGACCTTCCTGGTCTGGCCACTAGATGTCACTGATCCTGTATTATAACACTCTAGTAAGAAGCCATCCATCCCCTTCAGTCCCTCCCACCTGGAGGGTCTGGATTGTATGCTTGAACACTATTTAGCCCAGACATTTTAGAACACTTTAGGATCAATTTAGGAAGCATTTGAAGAGTAAAGATGTCTGATTTGTACATGCTGGTGATGCCTCCCAGCTTCACCCAAATGGAGTTTCTGTTAAAAGTGACATCTTCCTGCCACAGGGTCCTTCTCCTACTAATTTACAGAGAGAGATATTTTTAAGCCTGATACCCTTTTGGGGTGAAAGGGCTCTCACCAGGGGACCAAAGACCTGTGAGCCTACTCTAAACCCTAGATTGGTGAGCACCAGTGATGGATCCTGCTGAGAGACAGCGAGGGCAAACGATGTATCCAGTTTAACTTTTGAAGTATTTTTTCGACTTGAGCAGAATGGGGAAGCTTTTGGATTCCCCACTCCCTCTGTGATGGCAGTGCTGAGAACCAGCCTGATCCCACAGGCTTTCCACCAAGAGAAGTCCCCCAGAAATATCAATAAACTGAGAATGGGAGACCCCAGCCAGATCTGCACACAAACACCAGGACGGGCTGGGTGTCCGAGGAAGAAGACTAACTAAGGGAGGATTTCTGCAGTAAAGTTGGGGACCTCTCTACTAGGATTCCTGGACAGCCGCTGGGAGAGTTAATGCATTAAATATCACCATGGGCTCTGCTTACAGAAGAAAATCATTAATGTGCCATCTGTCAGATGTAAATCCACACTTCTGGGCAATGGACTTTGTGGTTACTAATCAGTAAACTTTTATTTAACACCCAAAGCCTGGTCCTGTCTATTCATTACAGCCTCTCACCTCATGGGAAGCATCTACAGTACATACGCACTGGGGGGTAGATTTTCAGACCGCGCGAATAGGCGTACTTTTGCTGGTGCATCAGGCGCAAACAAAAGTACGCGGGATTTTAGTAGATACGCGCGTAGCCGCGCGTATCCGCTAAAATCCTGGATCGGCGCGCGCAAGGCTATGGATTCTGTATAGCCGGCGCGCGCCAAACCACGCAGCCTACCCCCGTTCCCTCCGAGGCCGCTCCGAAATCGGAGCGGCCTCGGAGGGAATCCTCTAACGCCCTCCCCTCACCTTCCCCTCCCTTCCTCTACCTAACCCACCCGCCCGGCCCTGTCTAAACCCCCTCCTTACCTTTGTCGGGGGATTTACGCCTCCCGGAGGGAGGCGTAAATCCCCGCGCGCCAGTGGGCCACTAGCGCGCCGGGACGCGACCTGGGGGCGGGTCCGGAGGGCGCGGCCATGCCCCCTGACCGCCACGGGCCGTAACCACGCCCCCGGGCCCGCCCCCGGAACGCTCCTGACACGCCCCGAAAACGCCGCGCGGTTCGGGCCCGTCCCCGACACACCCCCCTCAGAAAACCCCGGGACTTACGCGAGTCCCGGGGCTCTGCGCGCGCCGGTAGGCCTATGTAAAATAGGCTCACCGGCGCGCAGGGCCCTGCTCGCCTAAATCTGCCCGGTTTTGGGCGGATTTAGGCGAGCAGGGCTCTTAAAATCCGCCCCTGGGAACCTTTTAACATCGTCTGGGCCACAAGCGCCAGCCATCCAGTGTTCCTACCATGTGACAGGGGCCGGCCAATGGCACGGATACCCTGTCACATGGTAAGGGCAAAGGGCCATCTGCGCCATTTTTATTAGCGCAGCCGACGGCCCGAGACCGGGAGATTGCTCCTGGGACTTCCGCTAGATCACCAGGTATTTGTAAAATTTTTTTTTTGGGGGGGGGGGGGGGGGGTTCGGGAGGGTGGGGGAAGCTAAGGGGTCAGTTTTAAAGGGTCGGGGTGGGTTTTTGGTTTATCGGCTCGGGCGCAGCCGATAAACAAAAACGCAATCAGGCCTCACTAAACAAAAATTAACGATGTGAATCGGAACCGATTCCGGTTCCGATTCACATCTCTAATATACATTACTTATTCCACACACATTCATATAACAAATGTTGTAACCATTGCAATTCTTTGTACCTAAGAAGGAAACTAGGTATCTCCTTGCTATGCTGATAATCTTGTCATCTAATATGGGGGATCATTTACGATACTGTGGTAGGGCTTTACTGTACAGTATTTGAAATATCACACAATATTTTACTTTTTTTGCCAATGTGCATGCAAATAAAATTTCATGTGAATGAGGGCTTCTGCATTAAAATAATGCATATTATTTAAGTAAATATCGCACAAAACAGGAACAAATATTTACAGCATTTGCATTTCGACAAAATAACATACAAAATGCGCCCCCTTTTATTTATTTTTTTAGTTTTTTGTGAAACTCCTCCAAACACACCTAAGACCATAAGAACATGCCATACTGGGTCAGGCCAAGGGTCCATCAAGTCCAGCATCCTGTTTCCAACAGTGGCCAATCCAGGCCATAAGAACCTGGCAAGTACCCAAAAACTAAGTCTATCCCGTGTTACTGTTGCTAGTAATAGCAGTGGCTATTTTCTAAGAAACTTTAATTAATAGCAGGTAATGGACTTCTCCTCCAAGAACTTATCCAATCCTTTTTTAAACACAGCTATACTAACTGCACTAACCACATCCTCCGGAAACAAATTCCAGAGTTTAATTGTGCATTGACTGAAAAAGAACTTTCTCCGACTAGTTTTAAATGTGCCCCATGCTAACTTCATGGAGTGCCCCCTAGTCTTTCTACTATCTGAAAGAGTAAATAACCGATTCACATCTACCCGTTCTAGACCTCTCATGATTTTAAACACCTCTATCATATCCCCCACTTAGCCGTCTCTTCTCCAAGCTGAAAAGTCCTAACCTCTTTAGTCTTTCCTCATAGGGGAGTTGTTCCATTCCCCTTATCATTTTGGTATCATCCTGCATGAGACTAAATACAAAATTGAATCTTTATGGGTAGAAATCCCTTGTGTATCAGGGAAGACTACAGTGATAGGGGTATACTACCGTCCACCTGGTCAAGATGGTGAGATGGACAGTGAAATGTTAAGAGAAATTAGGGAAGCTAACCAAATTGGTAGTGCAGTAATAATGGGAGACTTCAATTACCCCAATATAGATTGGGTAAATGTATCATCGGGTCACGCTAGAGAGATAACGTTCCTGGATGGAATAAATGATAGCTTTATGGAGCAATTGGTTCAGGAACCGACGAGAGAGGGAGCAATTTTAGATCTAATTCTCAGTGGAGCACAGGACTTGGTGAGAGAGGTAACGGTGGTGGGGCCGCTTGGCAATAGTGATCATAATATGATCAAATTTGATTAATGACTGGAAAAGGAACAGTGTGCAAATCCAAGGCTCTCTTGCTAAACTTTCAAAAGGGAAACTTTGATAAAATGAGAAAAATTGTTAGGAAAAAAGTGAAAGGAGCAGCTACAAAAGTAAAAAATGTCCAAGAGGCGTGGTCATTGTTAAAAAATACCATTCTAGAAGCACATTCCAGATGTATTCCACACATTAAGAAAGGTGGAAAGAAGGCAAAACGATTACCGGCATGGTTAAAAGGGGAGGTGAAAGAAGCTATTTTAGCCAAAAGATCTTCATTCAAAAATTGGAAGAAGGATCCAACAGAAGAAAATAGGATAAAGCATAAACATTGGCAAGTTAAATGTAAGACATTGATAAGACAGGCTAAGAGAGAATTTGAAAAGAAGTTGGCTGTAGAGGCAAAAACTCACAGTAAAAACTTTTTTAAATATATCCGAAGCAGAAAGCCTGTGAGGGAGTCAGTTGGACCGTTAGATGATCGAGAGGTTAAAGGGGCACTTAGAGAAGATAAGGCCATCGCGGAAAGATTAAATGATTTCTTTGCTTCGGTGTTTACTGAAGAGGATGATGGGGAGGTACCCGTAATGGAGAAGGTTTTCATGGGTAATGATTCAGATGGACTGAATCAAATCACGGTGAACCTAAGAACATGTGGTAGGCCTGATTGACAAACTGAAGAGTAGTAAATCACCTGGACTGGATGGTATACACCCCAGAGTTCTGAAGGAACTAAAAAATGAAATTTCAGACCTATTAGTAAAAATTTGTAACTTATCATTAAAATCATCCATTGTACCTGAAGACTGGAGGATAGCAAATGTAACCCCAATATTTAAAAAGGGCTCCAGGGGCGATCCGAGAAACTACAGACCAGTTAGCCTGACTTCAGTGCCAGGAAAAATAGTGGAAAGTGTTCTAAACATCTAAATCACAGAACATATAGAAAGACATGGTTTAATGGAACAAAGTCAGCATGGCTTTACCCAGGGCAAGTCTTGCCTCACAAATCTGCTTCACTTTTTTGAAGGAGTTAATAAACATGTGGATAAAGGTGAACCGGTAGCTATAGTATACTTGGATTTTCAGAAGGCGTTTGACAAAGTTCCTCATGAGAGGCTTCTAGGAAAAGTAAAAAGTCATGGGATAGGTGGCGATGTCCTTTCGTGGATTGCAAACTGGCTAAAAGACAGGAAACAGAGAGTAGGATTAAATGGGCAATTTTCTCAGTGGAAGGGAGTGGACAGTGGAGTGCCTCAGGGATCTGTATTGGGACCCTTACTGTTCAATATATTTATAAATGATCTGGAAAGGAATACGACGAGTGAGATAATCAAATTTGCAGATGACACAAAATTGTTCAGAGTAGTTAAATCACAAGCAGATTGTGATAAATTGCAGGAAGACCTTGTGAGACTGGAAAATTGGGCATCCAAATGGCAGATGAAATTTAATGTGGATAAGTGCAAGGTGATGCATATAGGGAAAAATAACCCATGCTATAATTACACGATGTTGGGTTCCATATTAGGTGCTACAACCCAAGAAAGAGATCTAGGTGTCATAGTGGATAACACATTGAAATCGTCGGTTCAGTGTGCTGCGGCAGTCAAAAAAGTAAACAGAATGTTGGGAATTATTAGAAAAGGAATGATGAATAAAACGGAAAATGTCATAATGCCTCTGTATCGCTCCATGGTGAGACCGCACCTTGAATACTGTGTACAATTCTGGTCGCCGCATCTCAAAAAAGATATAATTGCAATGGAGAAGGTACAGAGAAGGGCTACCAAAATGATAAGGGGAATGGAACAACTCCCCTATGAGGAAAGACTAAAGAGGTTAGGACTTTTCAGCTTGGAGAAGAGACGACTGAGGGGGGATATGATAGAGGTGTTTAAAATCATGAGAGGTCTAGAACGGGTAGATGTGAATCGGTTATTTACTCTTTCGGATAGTAGAAAGACTAGGGGATACTCCATGAAGTTAGCATGAGGCACATTTAAAACTAATCGGAGAAAGTTCTTTTTTACTCAACGCACAATTAAACTCTGGAATTTGTTGCCAGAGAATGTGGTTCGTGCAGTTAGTATAGCTGTGTTTAAAAAAGGATTGGATAAGTTCTTGGAGGAGAAGTCCATTACCTGCTTTTAAGTTCACTTAGAGAATAGCCACTGCCATTAGCAATGGTTACATGGAATAGACTTAGTTTTTGGGTACTTGCCAGGTTCTTATGGCCTGGATTGGCCACTGTTGGAAACAGGATGCTGGGCTTGATGGACCCTTGGTCTGACCCAGTATGGCATTTTCTTATGTTCTTATGTCTTATGGTAGCCCTTCTCTGTACCTTCTCCATCGCAACTATATCTTTTTTGAAATGTGGCAACCAGAATTGTACACAGTATTCAAGGTGTGGTCTCACCATGGAGCGATACAGAGGAATTATGACATTTTCCATTTTATTGACTATTCCCTTTCTAATAATTCCCAACATTGTTTGCTTTTTTGAGTGCTGCAGCACACTGAACCGATGATTTCAATGTGTTATCCACTATGACGCCTAGATCTCTTTCTTGGGTGGTAACACCTAATATGGAACATTCAGGCCGATACAGTAAGGGTGCGTAAGAAAAAGTGCGGCAGTGCCGGGCGCCCGCTCGTTTGCCGCGCGCACAGTTCGGATCACATACTGCTCGATACAGTATTTAAATGGCATGCAAATGCAAGCCGCGTCCAAAGCGCGTCCATGAAGCTTCCATGAAGCGCAATCCATTTTACTGTATAGAGCGCTATACAGCGCCAATACGGTATCCTGGGTGCGCTGGTACCTGTCATTTCAAATGTCATTTCAAATGACATTTGAAATGACAGGTACCAGGAAGTGGATGGAAGTGGATGGTTCTCCTACGCTCGGGCATCGGGGATTGCCAGTCCTCTCTCCTCCCCCTCCCGAAACAAGGCGCAGGGCGAAAATCGACTCGACATGTGGCCCTCTATTTTTCTGATAGGTTATCACACATTTTCATGGGTATTTAATGAGAAAGGATGCACCCAAAGATATAACTATTTCTCACTTGAAGGAATTGCTTCTTACAACATTGAGTCTCTCTAGAAACATCAGGAAATAATTGTACTTTCTGCCCTTAAAATAGGCGATCCTTATTTCTATAAAATCTCAGAAATACCATGGGACCAATTTTTTAAAGAGAATTTAGGCTCCTAATGTTTAGAGTTAAGAACCTAAATTAGCCCTTTTGAAAATTTACTTGGGCTGAGTTCCTAAATGTAGGCTCCTAGTTTCATTAGTATAAATTTAGGAGCTTAAAAATTGAGTGGTTACAGGGGCGGAATGAGGGCAGGGAAACAAAGGCTTGGATTTATGAAAATGAGATAAGTATTGCATGCGATAGCAAAAGTGGTGTGTTTTATGCTAATAGACAGTTTGGGGGACCATTTTTAATGGAGAGGGAGAGGGAGAGAGAGAGAAAGCTTAGCCATAATGCCCTCTCCCTAGATAGGTATTTATATCCCTATGGTAGGCCCACCTAGTAACTCAAGGTGAGGTTTAGGTATTAGTGTAGGGGGTTAAGGGCCACTTTGACATTTAACATGAGACGTTCGAACAGAACAGTGGTCTCTTGTGAAGATTTGATGACCTTCAGAGAGAGGAAACTCACCCAAAGATGAGATTGGTGCAATGTTCTCTCCACCTAGCTTGATGTTACCCAGGTAGAGAGTCCATCAAGCTAGGTCTTACTCCCGTGCGCCCAGTGGCTCCAGCGCTGTTAATGATAGGCAGTGCTGGAAGCGTAAATTACACAATTCACGCTTCCAGCACATACCCATTTTTGTATGAAAGCAGGTCTAAAGTTATCCAGCTAATCTAACCAGATATACTCGATATTTGGCTAGGTTACCTGGATAATTCAACCCCTTCCCATGAAGCTCCTGAAACATCCTTTTTTTATCCAGCTAAATTATAGCCAGATAAGTGGCTGAATATGCCACATTTGCCATTTAGAAAGATAACTTGTAAGTTATCTGTGTAAATGGCTTTTGAATATCTACCTCAGCAGGCCTAAATTTATGAGTCTAACTTTTACAGACCTAAATTTATATGAATTTTCAGCTTAAAACTTAGGGACCTAATTTAATGGCCTAACTAGGAGCTCAGTTGTATTTGAATATCTTCTCCTTTATCTTCTTCCCTACAAAAGGCAACTAATAAAGTGGATCTTATAGGAATATCAATTGAAACTTTTGGGGCTACCCGGTGCACACAAATGTACACCCGATTTCATAACATGTGCGCGCTGAGCCCTAGGGGAGCCCCGATGGCTTTCCCCGTTCCCTCCGAGGTCGCTCCAAAATCGGAGCAGCCTCGGAGGGAACTTTCCTTCGCCCCCCCCCCCCCCCACCTTCCCCTCCCTTCCCTATCTAACCCACCCCCAGCCCTACCTAAATCCCCCCACCTTTATTTTGTGCGCACTGGGTGGCTGCTGGCACGCAATCCCCTGGCACACCAGCAAATGGCCGCTGTGCTGGAAGCCTTGGACCCGCCCCCAGACCAGTGCCTCACCCCTTTCACAAAGCCCTGGGACATACGCGCATCCCGGGGCTTTGCGCGTGTCGCCGGGCCTATACAAAATAGGCTTGGCATGCGCAGGAGCGGTTACACACGTAACCCTTTTAAAATCCTCCCCTTAGAGCATTACTTTCCTACAATAAGGAATCCATTCCTGCCTCCTAATCTACAGGCATCCTTTTAGGCTTAGGAAAATATTAAATCTTAGAGAGTAAAGGTATATTATCTTCCGAAATCCTCAAAATCTAATTAAGATATTTCTTACAGTTCTAACACAGATAATAATCTAGACATAGGAAACATAACAAAACATAAATTTCTCCCTTATAATTGGTTTTCACTTGTTTCCAGATGAGTATGCAATATGATGTTATCTTTAATATGTTCAGCATTTATTGCCTTTAAAGTAGCAACTTGAGACCTAAGGGTACTAGACGAGTTCTCAGCATCATCCAAACGTGTTTCATGCTTCTGGAGTTTGGTGTCTTATGGGATCTTACTTAGCTGAAACAGAGAATTGAATATAGCTCGTTCAACCTAAATGGCTAAGCGCCAAATGTCTAATAAGGAAACATTATCAGGCTCATTGCTATCAGATACCTCTTTAGATAATTGTAAATCAGACGGAAGTGGAATTCTTGATTGATATATATTAGGACTCCCCAGTGCTGACAAATTAGCATCACTTGATGAGACATTAAATTCACTTGATCCAAAACAAGGAGTTTTGGCCATTTCATCTAGCAGTTTATTGGCTAATTCCTCAGAAGGATTCAGAATAATCTGAAGATCCTCCCTTCCATTAACTAAAGAAAACCCTTGGCATTCCCACTCAATAATGTGACCTTAACATTTCCTAACTATCAGGTCGATCCAATATCGGCACATTTAAACACGCTCTCTTAAAGCATGCCGATCCACCTCTCCTGGGCACCCAATTTAATATTTAAATAGACTGCCTCAGTAGAAAAAAGGTGCTAGGGAAACTTTTGCATCCATAGTACCTCCCCGGTGTCGGGCACCCAGGAGAGGTCAGTGGGTTAGAAAACGGATGCTCAAATTTACGAGCATCCATTTTCCTAACCTGTGCACAGCAATGGGTTAAGAAAATGGACATTCGTTAATTGAGCATCCGTTTTCCTAACCTGACTGCTAGTGACACTTTTTTTGTTCTCCTTTCTTAGGTCCCTCAATACTGCCATGATATTAAGTTGGAGGAACTACAGAAATGCATTTTTTTCTTCTTTTCTGTAAACCTTTTGAAAGTAAAAATATGCCCATTGGGTGCACATTTTTTTTTTTTTTGCATTGGGGATTAATAGCTAATAGCCTCATCAACATGAATTTACATGTGATGAGCACTATTAGCTTCATGTTTTGGATGCGCTAATCTCCTTGTTGCATGAGGGGTTTTGGACGTATGCCCAAAACGCTTGTCCAAGCACTGGTAAAGTCGTGCGATCAGCTGAGGCACACTGTATTGCATCGGCCTGTTAAAGTGACAGGCAAAGGTGGTGACAGAGAAGGGCCCAGACTCAATGAGACATCTGAAGACATAGAAGTCTCCAAGTTTGAGTCACATGTTGGTCCATGGGACGTTGGACGGAAGAAGAATGAGCAAACATCCTACTTTTCTTCTTTTTCCCCATTGGATGATAAAATGTAGCAGCAATTCATGGGGAAACATGCCGCTGGCAGAGTTATTTAAGTAGCTCCTGGATGGCCCCAGATGATGACTTCCATCTGGTCGCTCTTTACGGGAGGAGGAAAAACAGCTAAGCTACTGCACAAAATCCCTGCTGCACTCCTCCTGCAAACAAGATTCCCCACTATCATACCACAGGACCACTGTTTAAGTAGGTCTGGCATACTCAGTTTAAATGACAGGATAATAAGGGAAAAATTGTAACAATAGTATAAAGGGGAATAATTAAATTAATTTAATTAAAATAAAGCTGCTTTTTGATGTATATTTTAAAGATGTAATACTGATTGTATTGCATTTGTTTGAATGAATGAGGTATGAGTGATAATTAAATATGTAATGTCAATGTTTTTATAAAGGAAATTTTTTTGTAATAAAGTAAGATATTGTTTAAAAATATAAACAGGTATATGTTGTATGATTATTCATACTCAGATAGTGACATCTGTCTGATTGCTCTTTGAGGGGGAGGAAAAACAGCTCAGCTGCCACACAAGATCCTCACAGCATTCTTCCTGCAAACAAGGTTCCCCATCACTTGGGCTTTTTAAGGGGTCTAGTCGGCAACCCGCTTGTTCACAACAGAGTTGTATCTCATGCAATTGCCAAAAGCCTATTGGAAGGTAGGTGAGTGCAAGGTGGAAGGAATGGAAATGGCAGGGATGTTAAGAATGTAAAGGTTGGCGTGAGCCCTTGGTGCTGCAGCTTGGTTGATGCAGCCTCATAGGCGAACCTATGAGGCCTATGCCGGCAGCTAGAGAATGCACCCTGTAGCGGGACAGGTTGGAGCTTCACCTATACTAGCCACCTTTCCCACAGGTTGAGCATTGGGTTCTGATGGCTGGCAGGTCTTAGGTGGGTTCCCAGGGCAAATGCAAGACAAGAATCCAATAGCACATGGGGTCAGGAGAGGCAGTGGACAGACAGAGTCGAAGACAGGCCGAGGTCAGGGCAGGCTGAGCAAAGATGTGGTCAGGCCCAGGCAGAAGATCAGGTCCAGATGGCAGCAAAACATGGTCAGATTCAGGCAGAAGATCAGGTCCAGGTGGCAGGCAAAATGGATCAGGTTTCAGGCAGAAGGTCAAGATCCAGATAGTCAGACCAAAGGAGGACGAAGACACACTGAAGACACTGGACGAGACAAACAAGGAAGACTGGACGAGGCAGGCAAGGCAAGGCTGGAGAAGTCAAGGCAAGGCTGAACATAGAACAACTGGAAACGCAGGAACTCAGGAAGGCTGGAAACACGAACTCATAGGCAGGATTCTTGTTGCTGAGACAATGATGAGTGTTCAAGGAACACTTATGTAGGGAGGGCTGACTTTGTCATCAAGGTGCACCGGGCAGTGTTTCCCTCCATGGGCTCTTTAAATGGTTGGCTGTTGAGCATACATGCACCTAAGGGAAGCAGCTGGCGGCATGGCGGCATCCCGGGTAGTTATTGACGGCATTCAGCTGCTAGGGAAAGCCAGTGGCTCGGTGAGTGAGATAGCTTCAGGACTGCCCTGTGAACCGCAAAATGTAACAGAGTAGGAGCCGAGGAGCTGATACTCTCAGACATGGTGTAGAAAAATCTTGTGCTCCCAGATAAAGGAACACCATGGCACAGATAAATAAAACACAAGACCAGAAATGTAAGTTTAAATATGTGAGAACCTAATTAACAACATTTTGATTCACAGCTGTCAATGGTAGTGCACCTTTGCCAAATAACAATACATATAAATGACAAGAGAAAAAAGCATATATTTACTATATGCATCCCAGGTATTTTCTCTGTGTCAAAACAAGTATAGCCACATAGGACCTAGGCGACAAGGCATATGACTCATCCTTATATACATTGATGATTTCAAAGCAAAGAGCATATCTTGTGGAAGCGGCAACCACACATGAAATAGTGTTACCACCAGGAACAGCAGACACAAGTACATAGGCCAATACATCTCACCCCAATACAGTCCATGTATTTGCAGTCCAGAGATGGGGGCAGGCAACCAAGTGAGAAAATCCCCAAACACAGCCCATGTAGTTGTAATCCAGAGATGGGGGGCAGGCAGATAATAGAGAAATCAATGGAGGCAGATGTCAATGGGAAGGCATTGGGAACCCAAACAGAGACAAGAAGGCCGAAGACTGGAAACCAGGAGGCTAACAGATGACTAGGTACAGAAGAATGGAGCCAGGATACTAGACAGATGGGAGTTTTGTACAGAACACTTCTAATATCAACAGCTTTAGGGGCCTGCTTCTGAGGAGCACCCAGAGTTTTTGGGTGTTGGCTTTGTTCCCAAGTATCAATATCACTCACAAAATATTGAACAGAATCAGCCCCAGAAACAATCCCTGAGGCACATCCTTCTCTCTATAGAGTGAGTTGCTGTCAGTTAAGCAATTTCTAATCAATTCCACCATTTTGGGACCCATTCTCACCATGCCTCATTGAATTCATGAACCTCCTACATGAGATAGTATCAAAAACTTTTCTGAAATTCCAGTACACCATATCAGATGCCCAACCCCGATCTAATTCTGTAGATACCCAGTCAAATAAATCAATTAGATTTGTTCAACATGACCTTCCTCTGGTAAAATCATTTTGCCTTGATCCTGAAACCAAGTGGAATGTAGATAGTTCACTATGCTTTCCTTCATCAGAGACTCCAGGGGCGGATTCCCGATGACGACCGGCCTGGGGATTCGCCGCCCAGGCCGGCCCTGGAGATACCACGTGGTCTGCTGAGTGCGGCTCTGTCACGGCCGCGCTCGGCAGACCACGTGACTAGAGTGTCCGGCCCACCAGGGGATGCCCGATCTCCCGATAGGCAAATCCATCCCTGAGAGACTCCATTAATTTTCCCACCACTGAATAAGGCTAACCGGCCTGTAGATTCCAGCCTCCTCTCAGCTACTGCTTTCATGAAGTGGGAGCACAACTGCTGTTCTCCAATCATGCGGCACCACTCCCGTCTCCAAGGATCTATTGAACAGGTCCTTCAGCTGCTGAATATACCCAGCTATATCAAAGATATCTGTTTAGAATGGGTAATCCCATAATGCAGAATACAAAAATATTAAAATAAATAATATAAGTTTAGATGGCTAACTTTAGGCCTCCTCCTAGGAAGTTAGCCAGATGACAGTTAGATAATACTGAATATCAATGTTATCTGGCTAACTTAGTTCCACTTCTAAATGCCTCTGATTCATCCAAATAAATTTTATCCAGCTAAACATTTAGCCGGATAACTCGGTGGTCCTCACAGTAGGGAATTCAAATGCCACTGTTTGGTTAGCCGAACAAACACTTTGAATACAGACCGCTATGTGTAGTATGAAGATAGATGAGGAGCCTGTGGTAAGACTTAAGTCAAGGAGGAAGAAACAGATTTGAAGGAAAGGGAATGATTCTTGTTGCTACTCTCAAAAATCTGCAAAAGAGTAATGTAGGAGAAAGGAAAGCCAGAAAGGAGGCTGCTATAGGCAAGGTGATAACTAAGGTATTACTCAAAGCTTTGTCTGTGAAGGGAGAAAGGAAGGAATAGATCCTAATTTATGGAGCAAGAAGGGAATAGCTTTATTAAGGAATCACATATGTTAATATGGGGGGGGGGGGGGGGGAACATGTAGCAGAGGTGGAAGACAGTGGAGCTGTGCATGTGATGGAGCAAGGAGGTAGGAATAGGGTGACCAACTGCCTGGTTTTGGAAGAGACAAGCCGGTTTTTTAAGCTAATTGTACAGTGTCCATTTCCAGAGGCAACCAGACACTGTAATGTCCAGTCAAAACTGAATGCTTGCATGTCCCTGGGACAGCATCAAACTATACTGGCTATACTGCACATCATCCAATAAGAGATTGGCTTGAATGATTCTGGTGCCTGCCCTCCCTCCAATCAGAAGCCTGGTCTTTGTATCAAGAAGCTGACACAGCCTCAGGAGGAGGAGCAGCAAGAGGCAGCTAGAAACTGTGCCTGCACATTGGGGGGCAGATTTTTAAAAAGTACGCTGGATTTTATAAGATACGCGCGTATCTTATAAAATCCGGGCTCGGCGCGCACAAGGGGGTGCACATTTGTGCAACCTGCGCGCGCCGAGCCCAGCGCGAGCTGCATGTTCCCTCCGAAGCCGCTCCGATTTCGGAGCGGCCTCGGAGGGAACTTTTCTTCGCCCTCCCCCCACCTTCCCCTCCCTTCCCCTACCTAACCCATCCCCCCCCGGCCCTATCTAACCACCCCCCTTAACTTTGCGCACGTCGCCGGCAGCCCCGCTCCGTCCTCTGGTCCCGGGGGCTGGTCCGGAGGCCTCGACCACGCCCCCGGGCCGGCGCCACGCCCCCGGGCCCGCCCCCGAAACGCCGGGGCACGCCCCCGAAACGCTGCGTTGTTTCGGGAACGCCCCCGGACTCGCCCCCTCCTGCCCCTTTTCGAAAGCCCCGGGACTTTACGCGCGCCGGCGGCCTATGCAAAATAGGCGCGCCAGCGCCCTGCGCCCGTAAATCCGGAAGGATTTACACGCGCGGGCCTTTTAAAATCCGCCCCTGGGTGTTCAAGCCGCATAAGAACATAAGAAATTGCCATGCTGGGTCAGACCAAGGGTCCATCAAGCCCAGCATCCTGTTTCCAACAGAGGCCAAAACCAGGTCTACTTCTGCTCCCTACAGCTTGTTCAGTCAGTCGTGCTGTTCCACCACTGCTGCCTCTTCTACACTGATAGCTCAAATCATGGCCAAGCCCATCAGTACTGCAGCCTCTTCTTCCCAAGTCACTGCTCTCTACAAATTGCCTCTGCTGGTAGCTCCCTGCCTCCCTCAGCTCTCACTTTGCCTGGCTGCTTGTTTAGCTTCTGGCTGCTGGTGGTTGGCACCCTTCCCCTTTACTCCCTTCCCTGATCGCCTATTTTCCTGCTTTCTTGTTTTCTATTCTACTTTTTTCGCTGACGCCCTTCCCAGCTGACTGCCTGGCTGTTGCTGCTGCAGCCAAAGCCAGACAATGCAGTCAGATAAACAGGAATTGTTTATAAAGAAAAAAAGAAAACCCAGAAACCATCTTACCCTTGCCCCTTATCACATTAGAATTACCTGGTGTACACAAAAACATTTAGTGTACCGCAGTGACACCGTTCCTGTCCCTCTCCCTGCCCAGCATCCCCTATCCTGACCCCAGTCTATCTCCTTCCTGCCTATTATCCTGCTCCCCTCAGGCCTGCTGCTAGCTGCCCATTGCCCCAGGAAGCAGGGGGTGGGGACTGGGGAGAGGTGCCTTCTTGGATGAAATAACCAGCCAGTTAAGCCACAGGCTAAGGGGCACTGATACGACTGTGCAGCACTGGCACCCAATCCCCTGGTGAGATACATCAGTGCCCCCCCCCCCCACCCCCCAACTAGGTCTTCCACCCTGGTGAATGCCCACCCCTTCCAACAGTCCTGGCTCCCTTGAGAGTATGTGTGAGAGATAGATGAGTGTGTGTGTAGTGTGAGAGAGAGAAGGAATGTATGAATGAGCATGGGTGTAAAATAATGAACATTTGTGTATATGACACAGAGAGAGAGATAGAGAGAGAGAGAAGAGTTTTTGATACTTCCCCATTCTCCTTACCCTTAATAATCCACAGCAATCCTGGAAATAAAAAATTCCCAGGTATGGAGAGCAAGAGATTTTTATATCCTTATTAATTTTAATTATTGGGTGTTATTTGATGTCTGCTATTTTGACATTTTATGGATATTTTGAAAATGTAACAATTTTTTATATGAGCTTTTAATTATTGGATGTTTTGCTCATCAGCGGTACTGAAATATTTAATTTTTTTTTATTAGTATGAATTTACTATTATGATTGATATTGTATATATCTTATTTTATTTGTTGTTTTATGGAGAATGGTGATGTTTCTGTTTTCCATTGTTTCATTGAATATGTCTGACTTCTTGTTTCTGTGTAGGACTCTATAGTTTTCTTGGCCTGTTTTGTTTTCCTAATAGGAGGTGATTTGGTGTTTTAGGGCCTGGAATATTTTCAGGATTGCTTTTTCAAAAGTAAGGTTGTTACTGTTTGAGTGATGGAAATTAGTGCTGGTCTAGGAGGTTTACTATATTCTGTTTACTTATGGCTTTTGGAGGGCCATGCCCACACCCAACATACATTACAATAGGCCAATACTATATGGGTTCTAGGTATTTTTTTGTGCAGGGTTTACTGTTGATACCACAGCAGTAAATATAAATATAATATAAATTGATATTTTAACCTCAGAAGACTGTACTTTGAAAATTCTTTTTCATGTAAAATTGATTATAAATGCATTCTTTTTAATTGTGTGTGAAGAGGGCTGTGGGGGGAGGGGGCACAGGTCTTTAAGGTTTACCTAGGGCCAGGGCCAGTGCAAGGGGATTGGGCACCCTAGGCACCTTCTGCCTTGCACCCGCCCCCCGCTGCACCGCTCTGACCCGTTCATGCTGCCACCCCCATTAGGGGGCATGAGCCATGTGGGGCCGTGAGTGGCGACGCCAAAGATGAGTGGAGATTGCTAGCAGCGTGACCAGGGGGGTGGGGGGGGTGGCGCAACCAGGTGAGGATGGCACGACAAGGGGGGAGCGGGTGCAAGGCAGACGGTGCCTAGGGCGCCTAATCCCCTTGCACCAGCCCTGGCCTTATAGACTTGTGCCCCCTCCCCCCCCACAGTCTTCTCTACACACAATTAAAAATTATGCATTTATAACAACAGATGTTACATGAAAAAGGATATTCAAAGTACAGCCGAATCTCCACTCCTCTTTGGTGCAGCCGCTCGCAGCCCCACATGGCTCGTGCCCCCTAATGGTCGGCGCCCTACGCCCAGGCCTAGTTCACCTACGGGTAGATTTTCAAAGGGGTACGTGCGTACCCCCCCAAAAACCTACCCCAAACCCCCCCTGCACGCGCCGAGCCTATTTTGCATAGGCTCCACGGCGCGCGCAAGCCCCGGGACACGCGTAAGTTCCGGGGCTTGCATGGAGGGGCGTGTCGGGGGGCATGCCGGGAATGACGCAGTGTTTCGGGGGCGTGTCTCGAGTGACGCGGTGTTTCGGGGCGGCGCCACGGGCGTGGTTTTGGCCCGGGGGCGTTCCGGGGCCATGGCCGCGGCCTCCGGACCAGCCCCTGGACTGGAACACGGAGCGGGGCAGCCGGCCCGGCGCGTGCAAAGGTAGGGGGGGGGGGTTTAGATAGGGCTGGGGGGGGTGTGGGTTAGGTAGGGGAAGGGAGGGGAAGGGAGGGGAAGGTGGGGGGAGTGCGAAGGAAAGTTCCCTCCGAGGCCGCTCCGATTTCGGAGTGGTCTCGGAGGGAACAGGCATCGCGCGCCGGGCTCGGCGTGCGCAGGTTGCACAAATGTGCACCCCCTTGCTCGCGCCGACCCCGGATTTTATAGGCTACGCGCGTATCTTATAAAATCCAGTGTACTTTTGTTCGTGCCTGGTGCGCGAACAAAAGTACGCCCTCACGCAATTTTATAAAATCCGGCCCCTAGTGCTTCCGACGGCCCTGCCTAGGGCACCTAATAATCTTGTACTGGCTTTGATTGGGGTACACTAATTGTTTGTACAAGGCAGCTTAAAAAGCTAGCACCAGTCCTGGATCTCTTCACCAGTAGGCTCTGACCACCCCCATGGCAGCCAACAACAAGGCACCCAACACTGAAGCCACGACTGCAGAGCTATGCACCACAGTTTGTCCAATGTAGCTGAGCTAGTGAGAAGAAATGGGGAGCATCTAAATGGCAGGGTTTCCCCTTTTATTGCCCTGAGATGCTGGAAGAGAAACTCCTGCTTGTGTGTAGCCTCTCAGCTCATTATTCTTTAATGCATAACAGATATACTCTGTGGGATCAAGAATTTATATAAATGTATGAAAATGCACCCCACCCACCCACCCGGTCCTCAAGTGTCCAGTCCTGGTCTGTAGAAAAGTTGGCAACTCTAGGGGGTCATTTACTAAAGGTTTTCTCCCATTCTGTATGTATGGGAAAAATGCTTAGTAAATGACCCCCCTAAGTAGGAAGACGAGAAGGGAGTATGAGAAGATACTCTCTAGTCTGTATAGTTCTTAATTTTCTCAGTTTTCTGCTTATACGCCAGACTGAAGAAGGCATACAAGTAAATTTAACTCCAACTGAAAATATAAAACGGTTCAAAGTGATTATGTGAAGAGAGAGAGAGAGAGACATGACAAAAATCCCATTTTTAATTCTCAATAGATAAGGACTGCATCTGTGGTACATGATTTTCACAAATTAAAGTAATTGAAGCATGTTACAATTCCCATTTGCAATTATATAATTAATTAAAAAAAAACAAAACAGAATAATCCTTGCTGTGGAATTCCTGGCAGCATATTCTCAACCTGATTTCCCAAACAGCCGCAACTCCCATTACCTTCAGCTCTGTGCATCTCATTAAAGATGCCGATACTGGCATTTATAGGGTTGGTACAAACATTATAGATTCATTCTGGCTTAAGATGCTTTTTATTGCTGATAATTAGTTGATGAAATGTGAAAACTGTTGCGACATTTTAATTATCTGAATGTAGTGAGATTTCTGTAATAAAGGAAAAAAACCCCCACTCTTTCCTGCAAATTCCTGGCACGCTCAACCAGCAATGGAAGTGGCAGCTGATTAATTAATGGCAGAAGCATGATGATTTGCTGTGTCATTAGTTAATTGCAAACGATGACAATATTTTCACTCATTTCTCTGCACCTGCTGAGTTTTATTTTTATTTTCTGCAAGTTGCCATATTAATTAAGCATGTCCTAATTAACACAAGCAGAAAAAAAAATTGGGGTGAATTAACTCAATAGCAGAGTCAAATGAGCTTCTAATGTTACTATCACCAAAAGCACCCAAACCTGCAAAGCAGGAGATGAGTGTGGAGAAATCGATGTGATAAGCTGACAGCTCTATAAATGATGGCTCTAACATTATAAGAAAGGTCATTGTATTCCGTTTGGTGACAGTACTGAGAAGTGAAACAGTAAAGTCAGGCAATGGCACAGTTGCTAATCATCAAGAAATTTCTGTCTACCTCTATTTTTCTTTCAAACTAAGAGATCTGTACACTAAAACTCATGCAAACTGTTTAGCGTGCTCTTGCTAAAGTTTTAGAGGATAATTTTCAAAGGCATTTCTATGTGGAAAATGGTGCTTTACCCACAGAAATAGCTTATTATAAAACTGCCCACCCAATATGCGGTTAAACTTACACCTGTACAGTCTGTATGTTCATAAGTTTACCAAGATTGCGCGGAAGTGTTTCTGGGGGCAGAGTTGTGGAGGGGTTTGGGCAGTGCATACTTCAGCATTTCAAAAGTATGCACGTAAAGTTTCCCTACAATTTTTCATGTACATAATGTATTTATAAGATTTATGAATCTCCCTCCAAAACTTATAATGCCTTTCCAAAGTGATGTACAGCAAAAGTAAACAATACATTAAAACAATACAATAAAACCATTAATTGATTTAAAACAATATTGGACTAGGGACACTTTGGCTTAACATTCTTAAAAGCTCTAGGTGTAATTGTATACGGGTAAATTTGGTGGCATAATTTTCAAAACAGGCTTATCCGTGTAAGTCCACTTTGAAATTTCTGTCTTGGTTCTGCATGTTTAAGCTCGTCATTACTAAAATCTGTTAGACTCTGGAATATTATTAGGCAACTTACATTTTTCTACTTAACAGCAATGGTAATTCTGGCTGCTGGCAAAAGATAACGAGCAGCTTTTATTTGATGAGTCCTAGTAAGGCAGTCCAACATATCTGAGAAGAATTCAATGGCAGGTTAGAACTTATTTTATTCATTATACCAAACACCTCATTCTCACAGTTTAGCACATACGTTTGAACACATCCCAGCCAATTAGCATCAAGTATACCTAACTATATATATATAGGATTTATCTATCTAAACATATATATCTGTATCTATCCATTTATCTATAAATATATACAATTTGATACATTGTAAGTTATTAATTGGTGCAAATAAAAGTTTTTCTTAATATTCTCCCAAACCTTCAACTGGTAGTTAAAGGAATTAGAGCTAAAATTGCTTTTCCATTTATACTGTTATCTAAGCATATTTTGATGTAGTTTGCCTAATAACAGAATATAAAATGCAGAGGTTAAACCTTTCAGGTCCCTACCAGAATCACAGAGGGTTTCAAGTCTCCCCACCAAGGAGCCTAGAGAAATGCTTCTTTCAAGTCTGGAAAAGATACTGCTACATATAAAGAACTATGGGAATAGTGCAGCCTCGCATCAGATCATAAAGTTCTATTGGTGCCCTATCTGCTCCAATTTTCATAAGATTCTTTATTCTACAGATGTTGTGGCTCAGCAACCAGAAGTACTAAACAGGTTCCTCCTGCTCAAGAAGGAATAAGTGAGTGGGATAAATTGGAACTAATGAAGACAATAAAGTATTGAAAGAAGTATGAACTGTTATGACCGTCGGCCATGGGCGACCCAGCTCACATCCTGCCATGCCTGGCCCTCCACTCCAGGGGAATTCGTGGCTCTGGCCAGCCATTGTCGCCGTGCTGTTCCTGGCCCTCCTGGCTCCACATGGCGGCTGGGATGCCGCCAGTCTACACTCCGACTCTGGGCCTTCCTAGGCCAATGGTGGGAATCCCTGGGCCTTCCCCGACTGATGACATCATTACCTTGGGATATTTAAGCACCTCCTTTGGCCTATGCAAACTGACTTGGCAACAAGTTCCTTCGCCTCACTGGTGCTTGTTCCTGTCTCTCCGGATCTGAGGGTCCTGCCTTGGATCTCTACCTGCTGATCTGGACTCTGGCTCGGGAACCCAGTGGCTTTACTCTATGTTTCCCCGCTCCTCGGGGCAGCCTACGTCACTACATCAGAGACTTCACTCTGTGCTTCCCCACTCCTCGGGGCAGCCCCTACGTCATTACACCAGGGACTGTTGCTACGCTGTCCCGCTCCTCGAGACATTCTCTACATCACTCCTTCAGAGATCCTGTCTCCGCGTTCCTTCCGCTCTCCGCGCACCTTTGCCTTGGATGTTCCTTCTCTGGTACATTGTATCTTCAGCCTTGCCTAAGTACCGTGACCCCACTGAACTGTGCCTTTCCGTCCCGCTCCTCGGGGCACCTCACCGTATATCGCAGTGCAGGTACCTGCGATCACGTGGCAGTGATGCAGAACGTTCTCACTCTACTGAACTATAGTCATGTCCCTGCTGCAGCTGACCTCGCCCCTCAGGTAGAATCAACCTCCACCTCGGGCCAAGGATCCACGAAACCCACAAATTCTAACATTAACCATATCTGCAATGTAAGTTTCACAAAAGGGAGGGAATTTTCTAAAAGTTTAACTGGATAACTTCAGGAGTTGGCTGGTTCTAAATAGCCTTCATTCTATTGTTTCCCTAGCATTGAGTTTTGACAATCTGCACAGTTCAATGTCCCTTGCCTAGATTGTTGTGTGGAACTAACATCTCTGTAATCACTCTCGATTCCTGAAAACATTAAAAGTCCCATATCCCTTCATGTTCCTCCGAGTGTCCACACTTTAGGACTCACAGCCATAGTAGTTTCCCAAAAATAAAGGGGGCAGGGTAGGGAAACACACAGAAATAGATGCAGATGAGGCAGACCCTCTCAGTCTGGCCACCAGATGTCATGTCCCTATAGAGATCACTCTTAGAACAAACTTTGTAAGAGAGCCAACCAAAGCCCTCAGTCCCTCCCACCTGGACAGTCTGGATTGGATGCCTGAATGCTATTTAGCCCAGCCATTTTAGAATACCATGGATTCAGTTTCAGGAAGCAATCAAAGAGTTAACACTCTGGTGAGGCCTCCCAGCTTCACCCAGAAGGAGTTTCTTTTAGAAGTTAGCTTACCATGCACTTCCTGCCAGAGGGTCTTTTGTCTATTAGTTTACAGAGATAGATTTTTTAGCCTGATACCCTTTAGGGGCAAAAGGGCTCTCACTAGGGGACCAAAGACCTGTGAACCTACTCTAAACCCTAGGTGGGCAAGCACCAGTGACGGATCCTGCTGCAAGAGACAGTGAAGGCAGAAGATGTATCCAATTTAACTTTTAAAGTATTTTTTGGACTTAGAAGAGTGGGGAGGTTTTTGGATCAACCTTCCCCACTGGGATTGTAGAGCCTGATTCCAAAGAATTTTCCCCAAGAAAAATCCCCTGAAGTAACACGGAGGAAGGAAGATCAAGAGCAGAAAACCCCAACTGGATCTCCACCAAGACGGTCTGGGTGTGCAAGTAGAAGATGACTAAAGGTAGGATTTTTAAAGTGAAGTGGGGAACCCCTTTAATAGGATTCACAGAGTATGTACAATTAAATTCACCATGGGCTCTACCCAGGAGGTCTGGTTAATGGACACCTACCTACCAAGGAAAATCATGAATGTACCATCAGTCAGTTATAAATTCACACTTCTGGATAATGGACTTTAATTTATTATCAATTAGTAAACTATTGTTTTAACACCCAGACCTGGTCCTGTCTAAATCATTTCAGCCTCTCACCCCATGAGAAGCACCTACAGTTCTGACATACACTGGTGACTTTTTCTCATCATCTGGGCCATAAACAAGAGCTTTCCCCCCCCCCCCCCAAAAAAAGTGATTTCCCCCAGGGATTACGAGTCAGCGTGGGATGGAATGGTTAGCTGGAGCAGCCCTTGAAGAAATAAATTAGTTGTGTGTCCTTAGGAGCAATCCTCCAAAAAAAGGGGTATCACAGACATCAGCATGATCTTATAAGCCTCTCTTTCCATTGAATCAAAGATAAAAATCCCCCTTTGCTGAGTGGCTAAATATAGCTGCTTAAATTCACAAGGCAGTTATATTTTTCTGGTCAAAAACTGGACAGATCCAGAGGTTTTTCTGAGTTAGGTTTATGACTTATTTGATTAGAGTAGCTTTTCAGTTTTAGCCAGCGAAATGTATGCAGTCAATCTGAACTGCACAATTAGCTTCCCTAAATCTAAATGGCCACATTTTGACCAGATAGATTTAATAGAATTTTCACCTGCAAACTATTGTGAATGACTATGGGGCAGATTTCTAATCTTATGCGCGCACAAATGTACACCCGATTTTATAACATGCGCGCACTGCCGCGCCATGTTATAAAGTCCAGGGTCGGCGCACACAAGGGGGTGCACACTTGTGCACTTTGCGCGTGCTGAGCCCTAGGGGAGGCCCAATGGCTTTCCCCATTCCCTCCAAGGCCGCTCCGAAATCGGAGCGGCCTCGGAGGGAACTTTCCTTTTGCTCCACCCACCTTCCCCTATCTAAATCCCCCCCACCTTTATTGCAGGAGTTCCGCCTGCCTCTGACAGGCACAACTTGCGCGTGCCGGCCAGCCGCTATGCCGGAGGACTCGGAACAGCCTCCGGCCCCACCCCGCCGCCTTCCCGTATGTCCCGGGGCTTGCGCGCACCGCCGAGCCTATGCAAAATAGGTTCGGCGCACGCAGGGGTGGGTTTTAAAGGGTTACGCGCATATATTATGCACATAACCCTTTGAAAATCTACATCAATGTGTTTAAGATGGCTGAGTAAATAATTATGAATGCTCCCCGCATGGTTGAAAATCTATTCCAAAGAGACTGGCATTAAGAACATAAGAACATAAGAAAATGCCATACTGGGTCAGACCAAGGGTCCATCAAGCCCAGCATCCTGTTTCCAACAGTGGCCAATCCAGGCCATAAGAACCTGGCAAGAACCCAAAAACTAAGTCTAATCCATGTTACCATTGCTAATGGCTCTAAGTGAACTTAATAGCAGGTAATGGACTTCTCCTCCAAGAACTTATCCAATCCTTTTTTAAACACAGCTATACTAACTGCACTAACCACATCCTCTGGCAACAAATTCCAGAGTTTAATTGTGCGTTGAGTAAAAAAGAACTTTCTCCGATTAGTTTTAAATGTGCCCCATGCTAACTTCATGGAGTGCCCCCTAGTCTTTCTACTATCCGAAAGAGTAAATAACCGATTCACATCTACCCATTCTAGACCTCTCATGATTTTAAACATCTCTATCATATCCCCCCCTCAGTCGTCTCTTCTCCAAGCTGAAAAGTCCAAACTCTTTAGTCTTTCCTCATAGGGAAGTTGTTCCATTCCCCTTATCATTTTGGTAGCCCTTCTCTGTACCTTCTCTAAAATGATTGTGTGAAGAACCTTCTCTAAAATGATTGTGTGAAGAACAGAGAAAGTGCTCCCAAATTCTTTGTCACCACTCAGAGTCCTAAGAGATGAGAGTCAGAGAGGAGGATTAGCCTAGTGGTTAGAGATGTGGGCTACAAACCAGGGTTCAAATCCCACTGCTGCTCCTTGTGACCTAGGGCAAGTCTCTTAACCCTCCATTGCATCCGGTACAACCTTAGATTGTGAATCCTCCGGGTCAGGAAAATACCTGAATGTAATCAGCTTTGAAGCATGTAAAGACAGAATATAAATCAAATACATTTAAGAAATAAATAAAATATTGCAGCTGAGCTGAGCTCTAAAATAAATAGTTTTTAAAATCAGACAAAAGTGCCCACCCCTTAGCCCCAGTATACAGAACAGATCTAGTGTGACATGGAGTGCTAGTAGAATTTTCACCTACAAACTGTTGTGAATGAAAATGTGTTTAAGATGAATGAATAAATGATCTTAAATGTTCCTGGCATGGCTGAAAATCTACCCCAAAGGGACTGGCATTAAGAATTTTTCTAAAATGATTGTGCAGAGGACACATACTGTTTTCCCAAATTGTTTGGCACCAGAGTTCTTGGAGAAGAGTAGCCCCCCAGTAAGTTCCTGTAACAAATACTCCCAACACTATATGTTCCAGTTACCCCCCAATTTGTTCCAGTAACCCCCAGTATAAACCTGTATGTCCCAGTTAGCATCCAGTATGGTACAGTCTATTCTATGTATACCTACCTCCTTTTTTTTAATCCTGTCTATCCCAGGTATCCTCACGCCCCATATGATCCTTTGTGTTCCAGTTTGGGCCAGTAAGTCCCAAGTAAACTCCTTCCTACCCCTTAGCCTGCCTGCTTCTGAATCCACTCACTTGAAGAAGCCAACCCACCAAACTTCAAGGCAAACATCAAAATGAAATTTTGTATTTGTGTGCATAAATGATCAGTAGTAAATGAACACATATAAGTTTGATGTTTATATGTACGTCGCTTTTAAAATACCTCATTATGCATATATATGCAAACCCTGCCCCAACTCGCCCTTAACATTCTTTCATGCTCGTGAACTTTTGCTTGTGTATGTGCATATTCACTCATATGTGGCCCCTTTTTAAAATATTAATTACGTGTGATTGGGCCACATACACGCATCTATGGCCTTTTTTATGCAAGTAAGCTTTTGAAAATTCACCTTTAAATAAATAAAAGCCAAGATCAAAATGTAAGTCATCCAGTTTTCTGATGATGAGGTCATCATCATGTATACATGCCTTGCTTTCCTAACACCCAAGATATATCTTTTGGAAATGGGATAGCAGCAGGCTCCATGTCATCAGGGACAGGCAAAGTCAGTCTAGGTCTTACCCACCATTGCAAGCAATAGGGATAAACACTAGACCAGTTCTGAAAGTCCCTGATGAGCTGGAGCCTGCTGTTATCCCATTTATAAACTACTGTATTTTCCGGCGTATAAGACGACTGGGCGTATAAGACAACCCCCAACTTTTCCAGTTAAAATATAGAGTTTGGGATATACTTGCCGTATAAGACTACCCTTCTGTGTCACTACATAACCATACTGTATGTGGTACCCAGTATACAACAACCAGTCAATCACGGCAAGCGATGTACCTTACCGGCGATTGGCTGGTTGTTGTATACAAATCCTGCTTGGATTGGTCAGCTCTCCCTGCCTGCCCTGCCCTCCCTGTCTCCAAGACTATCAGAGCGGTAACGCATCCCTCTGGCCCACCCTTGTATCCTACTACCGGTACCTCCTTCTCTGCCTCTCAGATCTCGCTCCTGAGGACTGCAGTGAAGTGGCGCAGACGTGCATGTGCGAGATCTGAGAGGCAGAGAAGGAGGTACTGGTAATAGAGATGTGAATCGGAACCAGAATCGGTTCTGATTCCGGTTCACATCATGTTTTTTTTTTTCGTCCGGCCCGATCAGGTTTTTTTTTTTTTGGCTGCGCCCGAGCCGATAAACAAAAAACCCACCCTGACCCTTTAAAACTAATCCCTCAGCTTCCCCCACCCTCCTGACCCCCCCAAGACCTGCCAAATTACTTAAATACAACCCCCTACCCTCCTGACCCCTCCAAAACCTGCCAAATTAATTAAATACAACCCCCCACCCTCCTGACCCCTCCAAAACCTGCCAAATTAATTAAATGCAACCCCCCACTCTCCTGACCCCTCCAAAACCTGCCAAATGAATTAAATACAACCCATCATCCTCCTGACCCCTCCAAAACCTGCCAAATTAATTAAATACAACCCCCCACCCTCCTGACCCCTCCACAAGATCTGCCAAATTAGTTTTCTACAACCCCCCACCCTCCTGACCCCTCCAAGACCTGCCAAAAGTCCCTGGTGTTCCAGCGGGGGTCCAGGAGCGGTCCGGGAGCGATCTCTTGGACTTGGGCAGTCGGCTGCCAGCAATCAAAATGGCGCCGATGGCCCTTTGCCCTTTCTATGTAACTGGGGTCGACCAATGGCAGCGGTAGCTCCTGTGACATAGTAAGGGCAAAGGGCCGTCAGCTGCCAGTAATCAAAATGGCGCCGACGGCCCTTTGCCCTTACTATGTCACAGGGGCTACCGCTGCCATTGGTCGACCCCAGTGACATAGTAAGGGCAAAGGGTCGTCGGCGCCATTTTGATTGCTGGCAGCCGATGGCCCAAGTCCAGGAGATCACTCCCGGACCCCCACTGGACCACCAGGGACTTTTGGCAGGTCTTGGAGGGTGGGGGGTTGTAGTAAATTAATTTGGCAGGTCTGGGGGGGGTCAGGAGGGTGGGGGGTTTTGTTAGATTTTTATTTTTTTTTATATTCGCTCCATAAGACGCAGACATTTTCCCCCCACTTTTGGGGGAAAAAAGTACGTCTTATGGAGCGACAAATACGGTAATTATTCGCCCTATAAGACGACACCCGGCGTATAAGATGACCCCCGACTTTTGAGAAGATTTTCAGGGGTTAAAAACTCGTCTTATACGCCGGAAAATACAGTACTCTGAACTCACCCAAATGGAAAAAGTACACATATACCACTACATTACAGTGGCTATACGTGAAATGACAAATGTAAACCGGTATGATTTGTATATTATACAAGAATGTCGGTATATAAAAATTAAAAATAAATAAATAAATAAATTTATCAATTTAAAAAAATGTACATGGTGAGATCACACCTTGAATACTGTGTACAATTCTGGTCGCCACATCTCAAAAAAGATATAGTTGCGATGGAGAAGGTACAGAGAAGGGCAACCAAAATGATAAAGGGGATGGAACAGCTTCCCTATGAGGAAAGGCTGAAGAGGTTAGGGCTGTTCAGCTTGGAGAAGAGACGGCTGAGGGGGGACATGATAGAGGTCTTTAAGATCATGAGAGGTCTTGAACGAGTAGATGTGACTCGGTTATTTTCACTTTCGAATAATAGAAGGACTAGGGGGCATTCCATGAAGTTAGCAAGACTAATCGGAGAAAATTCTTTTTCACTCAACGCACAATAAAGATCTGGAATTTGTTGCCAGAGGATGTGGTTAGTGCAGTTAGTGTAGCTGGGTTCAAAAAAGGTTTGGATAAGTTCTTGGAGGAGAAGTCCATTAATGGCTATTAATCAATTTTACTTAGGGAATAGCCACTGCTATTAATTGCATCAGTAGCATGGGATCTTCTTAGTGTTTGGGTAATTGCCAGGTTCTTGTGGCCTGGTTTTGGCCTCTGTTGGAAACAGGATGCTGGGCTTGATGGACCCTTGGTCTGACCCAGCATGGCAATTTCTTATGTTCTTATGTTCTTACTTGCGTAATTGTCTTTCTAATTGTAACATGTATGTAAGGAAGGGAGCCCTGCTTAGGCAGGCCAACTTCCAGCCAAGGAAGGACAACCTCTTGATTCATGAGGCCATGAAGGTACACAATATCCTGTATAGGCCAGAGTCTTGGACAATGTGCTCATAAAAAAAAAAAAAAGAGTACATTTGAGAAGATCCATTGTAAGTTTAATGCTGTCTGCAGTGTGAAAGACCTGAGCCACAAGTGGCAAGACCTTCAATGCCTGTTAAAGATGAAGCAGGCCAGAGCTGAGGGGCCTTCAAGCCAGATCACCTTCTCTTCAGCAGAATGGATAGTATTCAGTACCATTTTGGAGGCAACTGTGAGAGGTGTGAGAGCACTGGACACCTTGCATTCTGAAGGCCATCAAGGTGAGCACTTTATACAGGAAAGGCATATAAAGTTTTTGCATGTAGTGATTATAATAATATAAACTACCATACATTTATATAAGTAGCCCCTGTCCAATTAAGGTACTGGGCATTTAGGGCCATGGACCATGCAAGGCCTCAAGACATCCAGAGTTTCTGCATGGGGGGCAGGAAAGCGGAGTATTTTCATTGCCATAATGCTTTTTTTCTCACAGAAACTCTTTCTGCTCTCTAGTCTTTCTCTCCAAAAAGAAACTCTGCATACTTGTGCTGCTATAGAAAATACTTTACTAACTGATGGCTGGGAAATGAATGTTCAAACATGAAACACTTCTATATAGTGTTCCTACAGTATCTCTATTCTAAATTACACAAATTTGTTTCTTTTCACATTCTGACCCCAAAATAGGCCAGCTCTTCTGGACAGGTACCACTTCCACCTTTGCCCACCCTAATAGTTGTGAATTTGCTGGTCTTTTTCTCTTAGGTCCTTTTCTCTCTCCTTTCAGACTAGAAGTGCTTGAGGCAGAATCAGACTCAGACACTAGTATTTCCTGGCAGGATGTCCTAACCTGTTTGCCTCCCTATACACTGGTCTCCAGTTCATTGGACCCTATTTCTCTCTTCATTCTTCTGCATTTCCTGGAACTCCTATTCTGGAACCCTTCTTGTCAACTCTCCTCTGAGCCTTATCTGTGGAGATACCGGGCCTATGCTACTCTCAGTGAAGACATAAGAAACATAAGAAAATGCCATACTGGGTCAGACCAAGGGTCCATCAAGCCTAGCATCCTGTTTCCAACAGTGGCCAATCCAGGCCATAAGAATCTGGCAAGAACCCAAAAACTAAGTCTATTCCATGTAACCATTGCTAATGGCAGTGGCTATTCTCTAAGTGAACTTAATAGCAGGTAATGGACTTCTCCTCCAAGAACTTATCCAATCCTTTTTTAAACACAGCTATACTAACTGCACTAACCACATCCTCTGGCAACAAATTCCAGAGTTTAATTGTGCGTTGAGTAAAAAAGAACTTTCTCTGATTAGTTTTAAATGTGCCCTATGCACTCCGCCCAATGGGGAGTGTGCCCCAAGAGTGTGCCCCAATGGGGAGTGTGCCCCAAGACACTCCGCCCAATGGGGAGTGCTCCTCCTCCCTTGCATACTGACACATTGCTCACATTAAATAGGCTTTGTCATACTGAGGGCTCATACTCAGATGAGCTGAAGCCAAATACAGCATGTTTGAAAGGAGCTGAGAAATTTTACATGGGTCAGAGAAAGGCCAAGTTCTTACATATAGAGATGTAATATTTTAAAAATATGAAATGGTGCTCAAGGTTCATAGGGCCAGCAGTCAAACGTCATGCCATTTTGTGAGTCCTCTCTCTGTCCATGCCTGCTGGTGCTTTACAAGTGCTTCATGGTACCCTTCTCAGCAATGAAAAGGCTTAATAAACTGTTTGTGGAGTAGCAGGAGATGCTAGAATTGGGCCCATGAAGCAGTTCTATTAGCCAAAAAAGAAGGTCCAGTGAAGAGAAAAGCTCACATCACATGCATATTGAAAATATGTACACTTTCTCTTTTTGCAGAGGAGCCAGGAGAGGACTCAGTACCCTCCAACGAGCAAGGTGGCATTCATGGGTGCTACCCACAAGCTCATAAGAGGACACAGATGAGGAGGAGGGTCCAGCTGATGATCACCCATCACCAGAGCATTGCCACCCTGTCATGGAGGAGGAGGAGATGACAATCCTGTCAACTCATATCCTGTCACACACACCAGATATCTGGCAGTATGCAGTTGGCGAGAGGGAAGGCAACCCAGCAGAGGAAGACCTCATTTCTGGATGAGAAGAGGAAGTAGAGACAATTGCAGCAGAGAGGTATATACTCCAACTGAATGATCGACTGGTGGAGGAAATAACAGGCTTCAGGCTTGACATCCATGGCCTAAGCAATGTCATCTAGTAGGAGATGCAGGGTATGCAGCAGGAGCTAAGGAACATTTGGGAAGAAATGCAGGCTCAGACTGCAGTGTAGGAGATGTTGCAGAGGATGCCACCCTGCCAGCTGCCACCATAGAATGCTCGTGGTGTCTGATGTCTTTCTAGATGCAGCCTCCATCAGCCTTTGCTGCATCATTACCCTGGATGGTGCCTCCCCATGCACCTTCCACCTGCCTCATTGGCAGCTCACCCCCTTGCTCCACCACCGCCTATGATGGTTCCGCCTCCCAGAGTTCCAACATCTCCTGCACTGATGCTGCCTCCACCAACACTGCCACCACCACAGAGAGAGACTTTCCTCTTTCCAAGGGCACAGGTGGGATCCTCACCTTCTGCTATGATGGGGATGGCTTCACCTAGTGCAGTGGCTGAAGAGGTGAGGCCCAACACCTCTCCCAGGCTATCTCCTCTGCAGCCTCACATCCTCTTGATGGAACAACACATAACTCCAGGCCCTCCAACAGCTATCAACCTCTGCCAATGCCCCAGTTTCCAGCCCCTCTGAGGGCATGGTCAGCAGTGATCAGACCCTTCTGAGGAAAAGCACTTGGCTGGGATAGGTGAAGGCAGTGGAGCTTCTCCCCAGAAAAAAAGAGGGTGGCCAAGGAAGCATTGACTGAATATATTTTTCTGCACATCTATTACTCATGTAAATAAATGCACCTTCATCTTCTAAAAACTTTTTTTGTTCCTTTTTGGTTCAACCTGCTGTTGAGTCTGGAGATGTATCTCCTTTATTCCTGATTCAGGTTGTGTGTTTCCTTTTCCTCCTCCTCTTCAGCCAGATTATCTTCTATCTTTCCCCCACCCCAAGAAGGCAGGCCCCTGGTTTTGTCAAAGTTATGAAGCATCTCACAGACCTAAGTAGGACTAGTAGGACTAAGTAGGACTTAGGACTGTAGAGAAGTAAATCTCTCAGATCTGTCCAGGTAGTGGAAATGGTTTTGAAAGGCCAAAGGTTCTCTTGATGACTGCCCTGGTCTGCCGGTGCACCCTGTTGTAGCCAACATCCTTGGCCGTCTGTGGGTTAGCTAGCAGGATCATGAGCTATGTTTTGAGTTGATATCCTCTATCACCTATAGAAGAGAAGGCAGAGAAGAGCAGAATTACATATCTCTTAGTGTTGGGCCTTGGGGCAGTTCTCTGGTAGTAGTTGGAACAGTCCTCCTGGACCAATGTTGTAAGTACACTTAGATATGAGAGAGAGAAAAAAGAAGAGGTAAGTTGTTGTGCGGTGATAGTGATAAGTACATTCCTACCTATAAACCAGCCCCTGGAGATGTGCCCTTCCTGGAAGCAATCATGAATTCTTGACTGTGAGAGGCTGCAGGCATTGTGACTGGATCTTGGAAACTTGGCCACAACCTCCTTGACCTTGCAGACCACCTACATACCGAGGGCGTGGAAGCCCTTGCAGTAAGTGGCTTTCGGGATGTTAGTGAAACCAATAGCCCCCAAGACAGAGGGGAAGCCTGCAATGTGTTAGAAATCAGTCATTATTTTTTGTTGTTGTTTGTTCTGAGGGAAAGATATATAGTGGTGTGATTTCCTGACAGATGCAGACTGGCTTATTCTAGATGTGACCCTAGAGGTGTCTGGAAAGTGCTGGTGGCCAAAGAATGCCAGGACGGTAGTGACCTTGATGTGTATTGGCAAGGCATGGCCCCTGTAGATAGGAGAAGATCCTGCTCTAATTGCTGGTATAGGTACAATATGATTTCCTTGGTGGGTATCTCCTTCTCCTCTGTTCTCTCTCCCTCTTCAACCATTGTGTCATGCATATCCATAAAGCAGAGTTGCTTACCTGTAACAGGTGTCACCCATGTGTGAGGACTACCATCCTGTTTGTCCTAGGAGAAGCCTATTAGAGTAATTTTGAAAATAGATTCTCCACCATTGACTCCCACCCCCAGTATGTCCCAATTTGTCTTAAGATCGCTGACACCCACCTCCCAGTCACCCTCACTCCCTCTACCTAGCCTCCTGCTGTGGCCACTCACCCAAAGCCAGACCATCAAACACAAGCTGAAAAACACCATAAAGCTTTGAATTTAGCACATAAATAAGCTGTAGTAAATCTACTCGCATAGGGGTAGATTTTCAGACCGCGCGAATAGGCGTACTTTTGCTGGCACATCAGGCGCAAGCAAAAGTATGCAGGATTTTAGTAGGTACGCGCGGAGCCGCGCGTATCCGCTAAAATCCGGGATCGGCGCGCGCAAGGCTATGGATTCTGTATAGCCGGTGCGCGCCGAGCCGCGCAGCCTACCTCCGTTCCCTCCGAGGCCGCTCCGAAATCGGAACGGCCTCGGAGGAAACTTTCTTTTGCCCTCCCCTCACCTTCCCCTCCCTTCCCCTACCTAACCCACCCGCCCGGCCCTGTCTAAACCCCATCCTTACCTTTGTCGGGGGATTTACGCCTCCCAGAGGGAGGCGTAAATCCCCGCGCGCCAGCGGGCCACTAGCGCGCCGGGACGCGACCACGCCCCCGGACCGCCCCGGGCCGTAACCACGCCCCCGAAACGCTCCCGACACGCCCCCAAAACAGTGCTGCGCTCGGTCCCGCCCCCGTCACGCCCCCGACACGCCCCCCTCCGAAAACCCCGGGACTTACGCGAGTCCTGGGGCTCTGCGCGCGCCAGTAGGCCTATGTAAAATAGGCTCACCGGCGCGCAGGGCCCTGCTCGCCTAAATCCGCCCGGATTTGGGTGGATTTAGGCGAGCAGGGCTCTTAAAATCCGCCCCATAGGGTTGATGATATTCACTCATAAGTCACTTTAAAAATAGCCCATTACATGTATATGTACAAACCATGTCCTGACTCGCCCCAACACACCCACTTTGTTTGTATGCTTTTACTTACCTTAAGCCCTAATTTTCAAAGGGCCACGCGTACAAATACCGGCAGTTACACCCATGTGTGTGCGGCCATCAGATTTTATAATATGTGCACGGAGTGATGAAAGTTGAAAGAAGAGTAGATTTGTAACATGTTCTCTCTACCTAACTTGATTGCAGCTAGGTAGATAGTTTCTCTCTCTCAGCAGCCCAGAATGCAATCAGTAAAATAACTATGCGGTACCTGGAAAATTACCCTAACCATGCTCCCCCTTTTTTTTTTTTTTTTTTTTTTTTTAATCGCGGGCGCTATTCTCGTGAAATTTATAATAAAATGATGAATCTAGGCCTAAGATAGGTTGCATGATCACTAATATCATATTTTTATTTGAACATATAAAAAAAAACAAAGATTTTTCATTACAGTCGTGATTATATTGCAAAGCTTCCATTTGCAGCAGAATTAATTGTTGGTATGAACTGGCTTTTTCACCCATTTTTCAAGTAGATAAATCTAATAAATAAGCCTTTCAGTGTCTGACAACAAAAGAAATATATATATGACATTACATATTTAGGATGTTTTTCTTGTTTTGTACAGTTATTGCTATATTGCTCCAAGAAAAACACAAGGTAGGTGGAGGGGTGGCATATCTTTTGTAAGAGCAACAAATTTGTATGCATTTGACATGAGCTATTAGTGCCCCAGAGGTTCATTCTTCAGACGTCTTTGCAGCAGTACAGAGATGGTATATTTTTCAAATAATAATGGTTACAATTACAACTGAGTCATTTCATTAAAAGACCTACAAACCAAACAGTGTTATTATCTTTCCCCTTGGTACCTCACAATGTTCCTTTAGGCATAACTGAAATGTGTTATTCCTCACACAATATCTCTGGGTTGTATCATCTCCTGTGTTATAGTATGTAATAATCCCTCCCCCTCCAATATAATAAAATCAAATGGGAAACCCATTTAACTGTACATTTTTCTGGATGGGCAACTGTATTTTCAAACAGTATAATGTGCTTCAGAATTGCATTTAGAAAACAGTTCCCACATTTATTGTCGTTTGGTAATTAGCACAAAGGATTTTTTGTAGACTTAACAGCTGTGGTAGGGCAGCTGCAAACAGCTGGATAAAGTTTTTGTAACGGAAAATGATGCTGCAACCCATGAGTGACTAATAATTTAGATATGAAAGATATAAACAATTAATCCAAAATACATTTTGTAAAAAAAGAAAAAAAAGACTAACCAAATTAACTGATCATAGCTATAAGGTGGTAACTATATTTACAGCATGTAGGTACATTAAGCAATAGAATTTTTAATGATTACAGGAATATGCTGTGTTGATCCGCACACATTTTGTGTAGATCAATCTTGTATTTGTATCAGTTCTATATAAACACACAGGCGCTTTGTGAATGGGATATACTGTTGTGGTCAGAGCAGAAGGAATCTGGCATTAAATCAGGGCTTTTCTCTCCCTATGCCTCTGCATCTCTTCATTGCCTTCTACACTGTGTACCAAATTTGAGATTAGTATATATAATCAGCCTAGAAACGTCTCAGAGAAAATAAGAATAGTAAGAGAAAAAACTGAAAATAAAAACCACTAACCAGTCTTACAGGGGAAGGATCATTTTCTATGGGATTTAGCTAGTTAACTAAGAAGTTACCCAGCTAGACTGCCCTGGATGAAAATTGTTCCTTAGAGCAGCTGTAAGTATGTGTGGGCTTCCACATGTGTGCTGTTGGCTGGAATAGAAAAAAACATTCCTGGATCAGGTAAGCAACATACATGCACTGTATTTAGATTTTCAAATCCGCAGACAGTGACTTGCCCAGGTTCTGCCACCTGCAGCAACAGCAGGTGCAAAATACATGGGCACTTTTGTGCCCATATAGGGGTCAATTTTAAAACAAGCGCTCCATGTGGGCGTGGGTCGTGACTCGCGTACGCAGAAGGGGAATTTTAAAAAACAATGCAAGGCGACGCAAGTAGGCCTACCCCAGTTCCCTCCCAGTCTGCTCCAATTACGGAACAGACTGGGCATAACATGGGAAAGTTTATATGTATCGAAATTATTCCATACATTATATTCTTTTTCCCCCCATTTTATGGAATATGTGTTACAAATAATGTGATTATTAGTTTTGATCTACTTGAAAGATATTTACTGACATTTTTTTTCTTGTATTTTCATGGTTAACTACTGAAGAAAATAGTAAAGTTTAAATTAGAAAAAAAAAAAAAGGATCAGACTGGGAGGGAACTTCCCTACTCCCCTAACTGCCCCTCCTACCTTTTCCCCTCTCCTCCCTGACCCCTATCCCTTACCTAGCATTCCCCAATTTTTTTGTTTTAATACTTGCTGCTCTTTTGGAGCAGAAGTTACTTCTGACGCACACTTCCCCAGGACAGCATATAATGGCACTGTCCCGGCAGGCCCTCAGCCTGCCCCTTTTTGAACTGCCAGTACTTCTGTGCATACCAGTAGAAATGCACGTGGTCAGGCTGTTTCTAAAATGCACTTGTTGCGCACAGGGCCCGGCCCTGCATGTATCTGCTGGATTTTATACATGCTGGCGTTTGAAAATTCGGGCAATAGTTTGTGGACAATTTTCAAAGGGAAACTACAATATCTGTATTGTTTCCCTTACATAAGAACATAAGAAATTGTCATGCTGGGTTAGACCAAGGGTCCATCAAGCCCAGCATCCTGTTTCCAACAGAGGCCAAACCAGGCCACAAGAACCTGGCAATTACCCAAACACTTTGAATATTGGCTACAAGGTCCATAGGAGCAAAAGTTATGCAATAATGTGAGCTAACTCAAATTGTTTCTTATATGGATTGGATCATTTATTAAGGAATTACATCCATTGCCTCCCAACATAAAGAACAAAATATATATTTTGTGGTTGATTTACATAAAACTCTGCTTTATAAAGTGGAATTTTGAAACTCAGCTGGGGCCAGTGTTCTTGGTTTCGTACATACTTGGATGTGCACTAAGAAGAGATATTTTGGGACAGAGTTGAAGCAGAATTGATTTAAAAAATAGGGAGCATAACTTCAAAGCCAATTCCCAGTAATACATTTGCACACATAAGTGGATGCACAGAGATTTATTCTAGTAGCAGTTAAAATACCACATAGTTCTGCTCTGAAAGTATGGGGGCACATGTTTCAGTAAGCATGAATATCTGCAATGCAATGAAAGCGCTTACTTTTTCTGTTTTATAAACCTATCCATGTATATTTTATGAGTGAAAAAATATAACATGTATGTGATTTATACACAGAGGCATATATCTTATAAAGTATGCGTGTGTACCATTTTGAAAATACTTGTGCACATACCAGTTTGCCAATATCTCTGCCACTTTACTCAGTCCATCTCCAGTTCATCTAAACTCTGAATTCCAACCAGTTCATCTAGCCTCCCACTCAAAAATCGTAGAGAAGTCCAATTTCACCTGTGCTAGTCAATTAGTAGGTCTAAAACTGTATGAATAATTTCGGTAATTTGTACACATATAATCCATAATATATTGGGCTTGGTAGTGTGTCCGTCAGTGCTTGCGCATGTTCCCCAGCCCGCTGATAGATGGTGCTATAATATATTGGGCTTGGTAGAGACGGCTGAGGGGGGATATGATAGAGGTCTTTAAGATCATGAGAGGTCTTGAATGAGTAGATGTGACTTGGTTATTTTCACTTTCGAATAACAGAAGGACTAGGGGGCATTCCATGAAGTTAGCAAGTAGCACATTCAACACTAATCGGAGAAAATTATTTTTCACTCAACACACAATAAAGCTCTGGAATTTGTTGCCAGAGGATGTGGTTGGTGCAGTTAGTGTAGCTGGGTTCAAAAAAGGTTTGGATAAGTTCTTGGATGAGAAGTCCATTAATGGCTATTAATCAATTTTACTTAGGGAATAGCCACTGCTATTAATTGCATCAGTAGCATGGGATCTTCTTAGTGTTTGGGTAATTGCCAGGCTCTTGTGGCCTGGTTTTGGCCTCTGTTGGAAACAGGATGCTGGGCTTGATGGACCCTTGGTCTGACCCAGCATGGCAATTTCTTATGTTCTTATGTTAGTGTGTCCGTCAGTGCTCGCGCATGTTCCCCAGCCCGCTGATAGATGGCGCTATAATATATTGGGCTTGGTAGAGTGTCCGTCAGTGCTCGCGCATGTTCCCCAGCCCGCTGATAGATGGCGCTATAATATATTGGGCTTGGTAGTGTGTCCGTCAGTGCTCGCGCATGTTCCCCAGCCCGCTGATAGATGGCGCTATAATATACTGGGCTTGTTAGTGTGTCCGTCAGTGCTCGCGCATGTTCCCCAGCCTGCCGATAGATGGCGCAGGTGGCTCCCTGGCCGCCTTGGAGGCTCAAACACACCGTACAGCTGCCATGTCACAACACCAGCTACAAGAGGTACTCCTGGGGGAATTCAGTGCTACTGCGGAATGCACATTTTGCGCAGAATTCCTCCTTCCCACAGATTTCCTCCCTTATCTTGCCAATTTCCTCCCTCACCGGAAGACTATTCATAACCGGAAGGACAGCGGCCATCGCAGGAATGGCAGAAAATAGCAGCAGAGACCCCGGCATGCCACGAACGGAGCATGTCCCGCAGCACACGCTCCATTTGCGGCGAAGATGAAGGCCCGGCGCGCCGTTTGCGGCAAAAAGGGAAGGCCCCCGTGTGCCGCGATTGGCACACCTGGGCCTTCATCTTCACCACGAACGGAGCATGTGCCGCGGGACATGCTCCGTTTGCGGCATGCCGGGGTCTCCGCTGCTATTTTCAGCTCAAGGTGAAAATGGAAGGCCTTCGTGTGCCACGAACGGCGCGCCAGGCCTTCATCTTCACCGCGAAGGGCGCGAGTCCTGCGGTATGCCAGTGAGAGAGAATGTGTGTCGGGGAGGGGAGGGTGAGAGAGAGAAGGAGGGTGTGAGAGAGAGCATGGGGGGGGGGATGCCGGTGAGAGAATGTGTGAGAGAGGGGGGGTGACAGAGCATGGTTGGTAAGAGGGGGGTGAGGAGGGTGTGAGAGAGCGCATGGGGGGGGATGCTGGTGAGAGAGAATGTGTGTGTGAGAGAGGGGGGGGGTGACAGAGCATGGTTGGTAAGAGGGGGTGAGGAGGGTGTGAGAGAGAGCATGGGAGGTAAGTGAGAGAGCCTATATGAGGGGAGGGGGATGCCGGTGAAAGAGAATGGGTGTGTGAGAGAGGAGAGGGGGTGTGGGGGAGTGCGAGAGACAGCTCGGTAAATAAACTTTGCCAGCCCTGGCTTTAGCAAGTGTGCCTCCACGTCCCTTGCCCTGGGTGAAAACAATTTAGTTTTTCCTTTTCAGCTAATGCTTCCATACAAGAGCATATGTGCCAATAAAAAGGCTCGCCGCCCGGGCGTAGAACGGGTACAGTTGCTAGTTTGTTTTATAAAATAGTAACTTCCGTGCATACTTCTTGACTCCGCCCTAGAATTCCCCTTTTTTATGCCAGTAAAAAGTGCATGTGAAACTGAAAATATGAATTTGAAGGTGAATTTTAAAAGCCTGACGTGTGTATTAATAGGGGGATGCGTGGATATGTTGGGCTTGCGTGCGCCAAGCGGATTTTAAAAGCTGGGCAAAGACACGCGTCAATGCCATAGCACACACATCTTGGAAGTTTTCAAAAAGGGTCAGGGTGTGGCATGGGTGCTTCAGAGCATGAGGCTGAGATGTGCAGATAAATACTTATGTGATCTAGTGCGCATTGTAGCCCCCTTCTGCTATGGATGCCGGCTAAGTTATAAAATAAAAATAAACAGGCAGATCAACAGAGTTTTAAGGGTCGGGGACAACGGGGAGGAGTGAAGACTATTAAACCAAATGGGTTTGGAAGACCTCCTGCTTAACTGGGCAAACTGGGAACGGCATCAGCATGCACCCCTTTTAAAATCCCCTGATTTATGTGGTAGAAGTGACTTTTGCATGCACTTTATACACCCACTTAAAATGTGGTGCACATGTGTGCACGACCAGGCTATTTTATAACATCCGCGCATATATGCGCACAACTTATGAAATAGCCACATCCCTGGATGCGAGCCAACAAATGTGCACACCGGTTTGAAAGTTACCATCATACTTTCGATGTTTATAAAATAACATGTGAATACATGCTACTTATATGCATATATGCTATTTTTCCATGCACAGCCTCTTTGAAAATGTACTCATATGCGCTTAGGTTACGCCACACAAGTTACGCCCTACTTGTGTGAAGTAATTTCTACATAGCTGATTATTTGACGATTTTGAAAGCAAACTTAAGCGCATAAATTTGCTTTGAAAATACTTAAAGTTTTTGTGTACAACGCACATGCAGACTTTCCCACTGTGAGTTGTTATAAAGTTATCTTCTATGGGGGGTCATTTTCAAAGGGACTGCTGCTAGAAAATCAATATTTTACACACAGAAATGGCCTTTTACAAAATTGGACCCAAGAAACAAAGCGGAAGCCGATCCAAATTGCCTAAGAGCGAAGAAACAAAGGGTGATCGGTGCAAAACAGCCTTTATTGGAAAGAGCCCGACTCTGGCCGAGTTTCGCTCCTAAAATGAGCTGCCTCAGGGGCTGAAGGTAATGGTGAAAGATGGTCAAACACAGAAAATACATAAGATGCAGAGAATAAAAATACCTATCACTGTGGATTGTCTTCAATTGTGATTAAACACTAGAGATGTGAATCGTGTGCCAGATCGTCTTAACGATCAGATTCGGCTGGGGGGGGGGGGGGGGATCTGATCGTTAAGATATGTGAATTGGAATTGTTTCCGATTCCAATTCACATCGCTAATTTTTTTTTGCACTGCTAAAAAAAAAACCCACCCGACCCTTTAAATCGACCCCACCCTCCCAACCCCCCAAAACCTTTTAAAGTTACCTGGTGGTCCAGGGGGGCCTCGGGGGGCCTCGGGGAAAGGGGCTAATGAGTAAAGCTGGCCAGCGCCATCTTTAAAGATGGCGCTGGCCATCCAGTGCTCCTACCATGTGACAGGGGCCGGCCAATGGCACGGATACCCTGTCACATGGTAAGGGCAAAGGGGCATCGGCGCCATTTTTTTTTTAAAACAGCTGATGCCTGAGAACGGGAAATCTTTCCCCGAGGCCCCCCTGGATCTCTCCTCTCCCCGAGGCCCCCCTGGATCTCTCCCCGAGGCCCCCGAGGCCCCCCTGGACCATCAGGTAACTTTAAAAGGTTTTGGGGGGGTCGGGAGAGGGGGGTCGATTTAAAGGGTTGGGTGGGATTTTTTTTTTATCGGGCCATCGGCGCCATTTTAATTAGTGGCAGCCAAAATGGCGCCGATGGCCCGAGAGCGGGAGATCGCGCCGGGACCCTCCCCCCACTGGACCACCAGGTAATAACATTTTGGGGGGGTTTGGGAGGGTAAGGAATTGGTTTTAAAGGGTCGGGGTGGGTTTAGGGGTTGTTTTGGTGTGCCGGTTTTCCTGCCCCCCCCCCCAATAATTCCCGAGCCCTATTTAACGATACAATAAAATGCCCCGACGATAAATCGGGGGCATTTGTATTGTATCGTGCACTCTAACGATTTAGGACGATTTTAAAATTATCTGACTATAATTTTAATTGTTCAAAAACGATTCACATCCCTATTAAACACTGTACTATCAGAAAGTATGTACAGTCCAGACTGTGCAACTTGGTGTGTTAGTCTTCAGCGTTTGTTGATTAAATGTATAAAATGGTATAGCAGTGACGACAATAGGAATCGGATGATGACGAGCCGTCTTTTCGCTAAAAGACGGCTCGTCTATCTAAATTTGTCATGTACAGAACGTTTTTGACTTCAAAGCAGCTATTACGTAGCAATACTATGCTGATAAGAGAAAGTCTATTTGAGTGAGAATTCATCTGCACCGAAGGCATAATCAATGCGATTTTTTCTACATTGATCAAATCAAGTCCTGGTAAAATGAATTGCCCCTGAGGCAGCTCTGTGCAAGGGAGCGAAACTCGGCCAGAGTCGGGCATTTTAATAAAGGGCTTGTCATCATCCGATTCCTATTGTCGTCACTGTTACACAGCTCACTGGATCGGTTACCGCTTTGTTTTTTGGGTCCGTCCCTAAAATGGTATAGCGACATAACCGGTATGAATACACTCCTCTTGGAGCCGTGTTCAGAAACACATTCTGAAATTATATCAGGTCATTGTTCCGCACATCGCCTAGCGCTTTAATCACAATCGAAGATAATCCACAGCGATAGGTATTTTCATTCTCTGCATCTTATGTATTTTCTGTGTTTGACCATCTTTCACCATTACCTTCAGCCCCTGAGGCAGCTCCTTTTAGGAGCGAAACTCGGCCAGAGTCGGGGTCTTTCCAATAAAGGCTGATTTGCACTGATCACCCTTTGTTTCTTCTTTTACAAAGTTGTCCACCCAATAGGCAGATAAACTTAGGTGTGTATTTTTACTTGTATGTTTATCCAGACCGAGCAGAGGTATTCTTGAGGGCATTGTTGGGTTAAGGTTTGGACTTAAAATTCAACCATATGCAGGCAATTTTTTCAGAAAGATTTTATGTGCACCAAATAGCAGGTGTAACTTCTGTAGGTAAATTTGGTGGAATAATTTTCAAAGTGGAATGCTTCGCATAAATTGTGCTCTCAACCAGATCATCTTTACCTCCCTTTCCCCCATTTTTTCTTCACCCTTTCCTTAAGCTCCACCACTCCCTCCTCCTTTCCTGAAGTCATACTGGAGGAAACTGCCTGTCCTCTCTCTTCTTTCTAACTCACTATTTGTTTTTCTTACACTAGTCCCACTCAGTTCTTCAGCTCTCTCTCCACTGCAGTCATCCCTTCCATATCCTTATCTATCACTCTCCACTGCTACTATTCCTGCTGCCTTCAAACATATTGTGATCATAGCACTCCTTAAAAACCCCTCACTGTTCCATCTTTTTTTTCTCTTTTGCTTCCAAACTACTTGAAGTTGCTCTTCTCCTTCAATATCTTGACTTTCTTGAATCTCAAGCCATTCTTGATCTATTCCAGTCTGGTTTTTGCCTTTTACATGCAACTAAAACAGCCCTTGACTAAAGCCAAAGGTCTTTACTCAGTCCTTATGCTCCTTGACCTATCTGCTGCTTTTGACACTGTTGATCACCACCTACTCCTTGATACTTTGTCCTCACTTGGATTTCAGGACTTTGTCCTGTCTTGGTTCTCTTACCTTTCCCATCACACCTTTAGTGTTTCCTATGCTGAATCATCTTCTACTGCCATCCTACTATCAACTGGTGTGCCTCAGGGTTCTGTCCTAGGTCCTCTTCTTGTCTCCCTGTATACTAATTCCCCTGGTACTCTGATTTCCTCTCATGGCTTTCAATACCATTTTTATGTTGATGACTCCCAGATTTACTTCTCTACATCAGAAATTTCATCAGAAATCCAGTCCCATATCTCAGCTTGTGTGACCCACTGCCACCTTAAATCTAACGAGGTATATATTCAAAGCTGGCTATATAAGTAACTTAGCTGGTTAGAACTTATCTGGTTAAGTTACAATGTATATTCAGCAGCACAGCGAAGCTGCTGAATATATGTGTATCTATATGCACATAGCTGGATATGTGTACTCTACGAAGTTTAGACCTGTTCTATGGTGCATCTAAACTTACACATATACTTATGTGGCTAACTCCGAATATTGGTAGTTAGCCATATAAGTTATATGCCTAAGTCGCTCTGCCCCTGATCTGCCCAGAATATGCCTACCTTTTGTGCGTGTAACTTTTATCCATATAAGGGACTTGTACAGCTAAGTGGCAGCCACTGAATATAGGTGCATATTCAACAGCCGCTACTTAGTTGCATAAGTTCCATTTATCCAGCTGAATAGTGCTGAATGTGCTTTGAATATCGGGCCCAGTATAGCCATGACATAGCTCCTTACCTTTCCCCCCAGGCCCACCTTCCTTTCTATATTTCTGTGGATAACACAGTCTTCCTCCCAATCTCCTCAGTCCTTAAGCTAGGATTTATCTTTCTCTTCTGTTTCCTTCTCTACACATATCCAAAATTCTGCTAAACCTGCTGTTTCTCTCTCTATAATACTGCCAAAATCCATACCTTCTTTTCTGAACACACTACCAGAACCCTTATCCACACTTTCATCTCTTCCCACTTAAAACTATTGCAACTTGCTTCTCAGAGGTCTCCCAGCAAGCCATCTCTCTCTCCACTACAATCTATCCAAAATTCAGTTGCATGACTTATCTTTCAAAAGTCACTACACCTATATAACCTCTCTTCTGAAGTCACTGAACTGGGTCCCTGTCCTGCAGCTCCTTCCTACCTCTTCTCTTATCTCTCTCTATTCCCCTCCTTGTACACTGCACTCAGATAAGTCATTCCTATTTATGCCCTTGTCCTCTACTGCCAATTCACAACTCTGTGTTTTCCAACTGGCTGCACCATGTTCTTGGAATAGACTTCCTGAGTTGATACATCATGTTCCCTCTCTCGCATTGTTTAAATCCCATCTAAAAACTCACCTTTTTGAGGCTTTTTTTAAATCTTAAGCCTGATTGTCCACCATCAGCCTCTTTAATTAATTTTAAATAATGTCTTACTTGCACAGTAATGACGGCAGAAAAAGACCAAAATGGTCCATCTAGTCTGCCCAGCAAGCTTCGCAAGGTAGTAACTGCCATTCTGTGCAGGTTACCCCCATGTTTTTCTTAAGGGTAGTATTGCTATTTTCCCTTTGCTTGACCGTCACAGGTCTTTTTCTGCCAGAACCTACTGTTATCTGACTGAATCTGGGTGTTTTAATTTCCCCTTTCAATTTCACTATACCACTATGTACCTTTCTCTGATATATCTGAAACATGTTTTGTCACCTCGTTTTATCTCCTTGGCAATCCTTTCCTCTGCCTGACTTTTTGCTTTCTTGATTACTTTTTTCATCTCCCTCAGTTTCACCAGATAATCTTCCCTGTGTTCCACTTTTTGGGATTCTTTATATTTCTTAAAAGCTGCTTTTTCTGCTTTTATTATATCAGCCACTTCCTTTGTGAACCAGATTGGTTTCTTATTTTTCTTACTTTTATTTACTTTTCTAACATACAAATTTGTTGCTTTTGTAATTGCTCCTTTTAGTTTGGCCCACTGTTGTTCGACTTCTTCCATTTTCTCCCAGTCTTCAAGTTCTGCCTCCAGATATTTCCCCATTTCGACAAAGTCTGTTTTTTTTAAGTTCAAAACTCGCGTCTTTGTGACACTTCTCCGGATCCTATTAGCAATATCAAACCATACTGTTTGAGGATCACTGGTGCTGAGGTAGGCACCCACCCGGACATTAGAGACATTATCCCCGTTAGTGAGCACTAGGTCAAGTAAAACTCCCTCCCTCGTGGGTTCCATTACCATTTGTTTGAACAGAGCCCCTTGCAGGGCATCCACTATCTCTCTACTTCTGTTAGATTCCTCCGAAGGGATTCTCCAGTCCACATCCAGCAGATTAAAATCACCAACAATCAACACTTCCCCCTTCTTTCCCACCTTTATAATGTCTTTGATCAGATCTCTGTCTAGTTCTTCTGTTTGAGTCGGAGGCCTGTAAACCACTCCAGTAAAAATGGATGTACCATCATTTTTTTTAGGATGGACCATAATGCCTCTTCTCTACCCCACTTTCCTTGCAGTTCAGTTGCTTGGATATTATTTTTGACATAAAGTGCTACTACTTCCCCTTTTTTGTCCTTTCTGTCATTCCTTAATAAGTCATAGCCCAGTATGGCCATATCAGAGTCATGAAAATCCATGAACCATGTCTCTGTGACAGCAACAATGTCCAAGTCTGCCTCCGCCATTAAGGCCTGCAGGTCTGAGATTTTATTGCCCAAACTGCGAGCATTTGTAGTCATAGCTTTCCAATTTTTCTCCCTAGCTATGCTGCACTTCCTAAGAACCGTTTCTGGTTTTTTTTGTGCTGATTGATTGCTATTTTCCCTTTGCTTGACCGTCACAGGTCTTTTTCTGCCAGAACCTACTGTTATCTGACTGATTCTGGGTTTTTTAATCCTGGATGTCTGATAACTCTGTGGGAGTGGGGGTTGAGGTACAGGTTGCTGTAAACTTGGGGAAGGTGGGTGCCTGATTGTCACATGCCTAGTTCTACCTAAGCCCACTGTAAAATATTTTTTCCTGGGATTCCGTAACCGCTGTGGGAGATGGGTGACAGATAGATGTGAAACTTCTCAAGTCTCCTGACCTATATGTTTGTCTTGATTAAATTGTAAGCTATATTGAGCAGGGACTGTCTCTTATGTGTTTGTACAGCGCTGTATACATCAAGTAGCACTATAGAAATGTTAAGTAGTTGTTACGCTTGGACTCCGGACAGGAGTCGTGCACACCACCCAGCAGGGTGGCTCCAGGTGGAGAGAGACAGGAAGCTCGAACAGAGTCAGGTACCAGGCTGGGTCAGGGCAGGCAGCAAGAATCAGAGTCTGGGTTCAGGCTGGGTCAGGGCAGGCGGCAAGTGGCAGTGTCTAAGTACAGGCTGGGTCAGGGCAGGCGGCAAGTGGCAGTGTCAAGTACAGGCTGGGTCAGGGCAGGCGGCAGTCAGCAGTGTCTGGGTCCAGGCTGGGTCAGGGCACAGTAAGCAGGGCAGGGCAGGTCAGAAGGCCCGTAGGCCACACACACACACACACGGAGGGCCCGTAGGCCACACACCAATAGCGGGGCAAGGCAGGTCAGAAGGCCCGCAGGCCACACACACACACACGGAAGGCCCGTAGGCCACACACCAATAGCGGGGCAAGGCAGATCAGAAGGCCCGTAGGCCACACACACACACACGGAAGGCCCGTAGGCCACACACCAATAGCGGGGCAAGGCAGGTCAGAAGGCCCGCAGGCCACACACACACACACGGAAGGCCCGTAGGCCAGGTATGGAAATCAAGGAAGAAGGCCAAAAGGCCGCACAAGGCAAGGCAAGGAAAGGAAAGGCCCGAAGGCCACGCAAGGCAAGACAAGGCAAGGATAGGCCCGAAGGCCACGCAAGGCAAGGCAAGGCAAGGATAGGCCCGAAGGCCACGCAAGGCAAGGCAAGGCAAGGATAGGCCCGAAGGCCACGCAAGGCAAGGCAAGGCAAGGATAGGCCCGAAGGCCGCGCAAGGCAAGGCAAGGCAAGGCAAGACAAGGATAGGCCCGAAGGCCGCGCAAGGCAAGGCAAGGCAAGGATAGGCCCGGAGGCCGCGCAAGGCAAGGCAAGGCAAGGGTAGGCCCGAAGGCCGCGCAAGGCAGGCTAGAGCAGGGAGCCCAGGTGAGCTCGATGCCGAAGCACCGAGGCAACTGTCAGGCAGGGTTAAGAGGGCACACCCAGAGCATAGAGTGGACATAGGAGATGGACTGGGCCTGTCAGGAAAGTCAGCACTAGAGGGACCCCTGGTGGTGAGGCGGTAGCACAGCAGCCACAGCCGTAACAGTACCCCCCCCTCAAGGCCTCCCCCTCCTCCTGGATCCCATCTGTGCAGGAGGTAGTCAAGAATAACGGGAGACCACTCCGGGGGTGATGCGGCAGGTTCAACTCCTTTCCGAGGCAAAAAGGCAGTCCATAACCCCTCCTGGGACAAGGCGGCAGGGTGAGACCCCTCCTGGGGTAGCAGAGGCGGTGCAGATTTCCATAACCCCTCCTGGGGTGACAAGGGGAACACAAACCCCACCTGGGGCAGAGAAATAGTCCGTAACCCTTCTTGAGGCGATAGTAGGACCGGTCCGGACCCTTCCAAGGTCGGCATTAAGACCGGTACAGGCCCCTCCAGGGGCGGCAGCTGGGCCAGTACAGCAGGCTCGGATCCTACTCGGGCAATTGTAGCAGGCTCGGACCCCTCTCGGGGCGTTGTAGCAGGCTCGGACCCCTCTCGGGGCGATGAAGCAGGCTCGGACCCCTCTCGGGGCGTTGTAGCAGGCTCGGACCCCTCTCGGGGCGTTGTAGCAGGCTCGGACCCCTCTCGGGGCGATGAAGCAGGCTCGAACCTCTCTCGGGGCGATGAAGCAGGCTCGGACCCCTCTCGGGGCATTGTAGCAGGCTCGGACCCCTCTCGGGGCGTTGTAGCAGGCTCGGACCCCTCTCGGGGCGATGAAGCAGGCTCGGACCCCTCTCGGGGCATTGTAGCAGGTTCGGACCCCTCTCGGGGCGTTGTAGCAGGCTCGGACCCCTCTCGGGGCGATGAAGCAGGCTCGGACCCCTCTCGGGGCGATGAAGCAAGCTCGGACCCCTCTCGGGGCGTCAGCAGGACCGGTATGGACCCCTCCAGGGGTGGCAGCAGGACCGGTATGGACCCCTCCCGGGGTGGCAGCAGGGCCAGTTCAGCAGACTCCGATGGCTGACTCAGGAAGTCTGTCAGTAGGACTGGTTCGGACCCCTCTGAAGACGGCAGCAGGGCCGGTTCGGCAGGCTCAGACTCTTCTCGGGGTAGTGCAGCAGGTTCAGATGGCAGAGTAGCATGGTTAAAGGTGGTGTGCATGGAAGACACAGATTGTACTGCCGTGGGCTTGATACCTCGAGCCAAAGTCTGATGCTCCTGATTTTGTTTCTGGAGGAGCAGTTTAGAGAAGGCACAGGCAGTTCTAGGACGTCTAGGGAAGGTGCTCGTTAGTGTCCACTTGGCAGCTGTGGGAAGCTGAGCCCTGCTAGAGTTAATCAGCTCTCTCCGTTGTAGAGAAACCTGTTCCCGAGGCTCTAGCACTGGTCTCACAGAAGCCTTCTTGGCCAGGTAAGTCCTGGGTTTTTCTACCCACAAACTGCCAGCAAAAATGTCTGTTTTAGTCGAGCCAGAAACAGAAAACTGGTTAGGAGAGCTGATAGCTTTTTCTAATTGCACAGCTGGTCCTAGAGCAGAACAACAGGGGCAGGGTTTGCCTGGAGGTAACAAACACGGGAGACAGGAGCATTTCCACCACCCTGGTTTAGGAGCCAGACAGTTCAAACACTCCTGATAGACAGAGACATTTTTCTTGTTGCAGTTATTGCATGACCAGTGTTCCTGACCAACAAGTTCACAGGCAAGACAGTTCTGATAGCTTGGATAATTCAAAGTCTGACAGGAATGGCAGGTATAAAACTTTAAAGAAGGAGGCATCTTGAATTAGTGAAAAGATGACTCACCGGCAGGACACAGACCTATCTCTTCCCCTGGAAAATGTGATGGCTTCGGCATACTGTTACGCTTGGACTCCGGACAGGAGTCGTGCACACCACCCAGCAGGGTGGCTCCAGGTGGAGAGAGACAGGAAGCTCGAACAGAGTCAGGTACCAGGCTGGGTCAGGGCAGGCAGCAAGAATCAGAGTCTGGGTTCAGGCTGGGTCAGGGCAGGCGGCAAGTGGCAGTGTCTAAGTACAGGCTGGGTCAGGGCAGGCGGCAAGTGGCAGTGTCAAGTACAGGCTGGGTCAGGGCAGGCGGCAGTCAGCAGTGTCTGGGTCCAGGCTGGGTCAGGGCACAGTAAGCAGGGCAGGGCAGGTCAGAAGGCCCGTAGGCCACACACACACACACACGGAGGGCCCGTAGGCCACACACCAATAGCGGGGCAAGGCAGGTCAGAAGGCCCGCAGGCCACACACACACACACGGAAGGCCCGTAGGCCACACACCAATAGCGGGGCAAGGCAGATCAGAAGGCCCGTAGGCCACACACACACACACGGAAGGCCCGTAGGCCACACACCAATAGCGGGGCAAGGCAGGTCAGAAGGCCCGCAGGCCACACACACACACACGGAAGGCCCGTAGGCCAGGTATGGAAATCAAGGAAGAAGGCCAAAAGGCCGCACAAGGCAAGGCAAGGAAAGGAAAGGCCCGAAGGCCACGCAAGGCAAGACAAGGCAAGGATAGGCCCGAAGGCCACGCAAGGCAAGGCAAGGCAAGGATAGGCCCGAAGGCCACGCAAGGCAAGGCAAGGCAAGGATAGGCCCGAAGGCCACGCAAGGCAAGGCAAGGCAAGGCAAGGATAGGCCCGAAGGCCGCGCAAGGCAAGGCAAGGCAAGGCAAGACAAGGATAGGCCCGAAGGCCGCGCAAGGCAAGGCAAGGCAAGGATAGGCCCGGAGGCCGCGCAAGGCAAGGCAAGGCAAGGGTAGGCCCGAAGGCCGCGCAAGGCAGGCTAGAGCAGGGAGCCCAGGTGAGCTCGATGCCGAAGCACCGAGGCAACTGTCAGGCAGGGTTAAGAGGGCACACCCAGAGCATAGAGTGGACATAGGAGATGGACTGGGCCTGTCAGGAAAGTCAGCACTAGAGGGACCCCTGGTGGTGAGGCGGTAGCACAGCAGCCACAGCCGTAACAGTAGTAGTATGCAAGGCTATTTGAAAACCGGTGTAGTTTGTGTGTATATTTGTTACATAAGTTATGCAGGATGTTTGAAAATTGCCTTCCTAGATATAAGTCAATGTGATTTATTCCAATGTTGATATAAATACTAGTCTATGGACTAATGTAGCATTAGGAGAGTAATTTTCAAATATACCTGTAGACGATAACCCAAATTTTAAAAGCAGGCTTACTTTCCAGTGCATGCATACATATTCGCACAGTGCTCTGGAGCAAGCACACTTTTCTAAAATGTACATTTATGCACATACCTTTGAAAATTGAATGTATGTGTGTGTAAATGCTCTTCCCCCAAAATGCTTCTTCCTCGTACAAGTAAAATTATGCATGAAATGGGATCTTTTGCACAATCCCTTAATTGATTTTCAAAGTATCACTTGTGCACATAAAACAGAGCTTTAGTTGTGTAATTTGCTTTGAATATCAAACCTAAATGCATCACAAAATGTTAGTCACTATAATGTTAATATAGTCAGTATCATATCCTTTCTTCAGTGGTGAGGCCAGAGAAATATATTTTTTAGTTTGGTGGTATATATATATTAGTGCTGTAAAATAAAGTGTTAGTTTGCTCTTTCATGACGCCCTAGCAAAGGAATATTTTGTTACATTTATTCTGAAGATCTATTGTACTCATGAGGTGGTGATAAGATGGCATATGTCAGATCATGACGTGCGCAAATTATAGCAACATATGCAACTACTATTTTATACAATACCAGGCGGCTTTGCTCAAGGTGCCCAGTTAACCTGCAGCCTAAAAATGAGCATACAAGCAGCAAAAAATATAGCAGATTCTAGTCAACACAAACGGAAGCTCTATTTTCACAAGCTGTACTGGCTTCTCAAATTCGACATTATTTATTTAGTCCCTGGTGTTGAGTATTAATGAAGCACTTTTGCATGATCTGCCAAAATGATTTTCTTTCTCCCATGTCTGTCATTGGCTGTGAGTACTAATCTGTTTCATGCTTCTCTGGTAATTATCAACAGTACATTCTGTAATGCACATACTGTATTATTGATAATCATTTGAAATAGCATAAATGTCTGTACAAGGTCAACAGCCTAAGCTAAATAAAAAAATCTCTAGTTAAGAGCCACAGAAGATGTTCTAATTAAATCTGAGATTTTAGGGACTTTACAGAAGATTCTTGCTCTGTACACAAAGAGCAGAAAAAAAAACCCAAACAGCTGCTGATCTCTTAGCTCTATCCATATCCTCTCCACAGGAGACTGGTTCACATATTCAAATGTGCATTCAAATCAGCCAGGATGATATTTCTTTTGAGGGGGAGGGGGCTGACAAAAGATAAATCAAAAGCCTTAGGATTACATGAGACATCTGTATAAGATCTTTACCATATTAACAGCAACTGGGATGGGGAAGGTAACCAACTTTTATGATTGTATAACTTTTACACTTAGGGGTAGATTTTTAAAAAATGCGCGTTCGCGTACTTTTGTTGGCGCACCAGTCGCAAACAAAAGTACGAGTTCCCTCCGAGGCCGCTCCGAAATCGGAGCGGCCTCGGAGGGAACTCTCTTTCGCCCTCCCCTCATCTTCCCCTCCCTTCCTCTACCTAACCCACCCCCCCGGCCCTATCTAAACCCCCCCCCTACCTTTGTCCACGGATTTACGCCTCCCGGAGGGAGAAGTAAATCCACGCGCGCCGAGACGCAACCCGGGGGCGATTCCGGAGGGCACGGCCACGCCCCCGGGCCCGCCCCCGAAACACCGCATCCCGCCCCCAAAACGCAGCGATCAGCCCCGCCCCCGACACGCCCCCGACAAAAAACCCCGGGACTTACGCGAGTCCCGGGGTTCTGCGCGTGCCGGCAGGCCTATGGAAAATAGGCGCGCCGGCGCGCAAGGCCCTGCTCGCGTAAATCCGGGCGGATTTACGCGAGCAGGGCTTTTAAAATCCGCCCCTTAGACTTTATTTAGCAAACTTCTGTGAAAATTCATGAGAAATTGGCATGGTACTCACACAGAATAACTTGTTTAAAATTATACATAATTTGTGAAGGTTAATTTACATGCATAAAATAAAAAAGTATGTATGTAGATTCCTCAGCTCCGTCCCTGGTATACGTCTCTTCAGTTTGTGTAAAAGTACTCATGTGACTGGGTTACTTTTACATCCACTAAGCCCCAACAGTGCTGAAAATATGAAAAGTGGCAAGAAGTTACAGTATCCTCACTTATCCTCTAAAGAGGTTAGCACACAATCATTTAATTATTTTTCTCTTAACAAGGAAATTTTTAGCAAGCTAACATTTTTGATCACTAAAATGTACTCTATACCCTCCTCTTAATTGATATACTAGTATAAAGTGCCCATCAAACATGATCAGCTAAAATTGCACCCCTAGGCTGGCCCAACATTTGTACATGGCTGGGCAAATATTAAGCACCTTGAGAAGCCACTTTTATTTTATTGGTCTAGGGTGTGTTGCATTCGTGCCTCTTCTCGCCCCTCGCTGCACCCTCTCTACCTTTGTGGCGACTCCCTTCGGCTCAGATGGACAGATGCAGCCGCGGCTTCTCTCTGCCTCTTGGTCCCGGTGTCCCTGGGCTGGCTTGACGCTACGGATCCACCATGTTCCTGATGATGTAAGGGTGCGCACGCGGGCTCCAGACTTTGTACTAGCAAGAGCGCAAACCTCAGGGGCGTCCCCCCGTAGTGACATCATCCATTTCCACTTTAAAAGGTCTTTGTTTGCTAACCTCTAACGAGTTAGCAAGGAACTCCATCAGGACTTGCTTCGGCAGTCCACTATACTTGCAACAACGATCTGAGTCAGCTAGGGGAATCCTTCTCCACTGCTCGGCCTTTTCAAACTTACCAGGAGTACCCGCTCCATGGGGGTTCCGCTCTCTCTTCTTGATTTCAGATTGCCAAGACGGGATCCGGTACTCGCTCCTCGAGGGCCTATGTCCCTGAATACTCGGAAGACTCCTCATTGCCTGGAAGCGATCGCAGACGTGAACACAGTGAGTTCTATTGTAGATAGGAATCGGTACTCGCTCAACGAGGGCCTACATTCCTATAGCTCTGAAGACTCCCTTCCGTCCAAGAAGTTATCGCAGGTAATGGAGATCGAGAGTTCTATGGGCAAGATTGCAGATAGGAACCGGTACTCACTCCATGAGGGCCCATGTTCCTAGAATCCTTTACAGACTCTCTTCTACTCTAGAAGCCATTCTAGATACAACTATTGTGAGTTCTTATTACAGACTGTTTGTGGGAACCAGTGCTCGCCTACGGCTCCTGTTCCTAAATATACTGAAGACTCTCTGTGGCATAGAGGCCATTGCAGACATCTGCTATTGTGAGTGTACCATCTTGTATCCAGTATACCCTGTCTACTCACTACTTCTAGTCTAACCCTAACCCTGTCTACTCACTACTTCTAGTCTACTTCTAGTCTCAGCGACCCAGAGATTAAATTCCAGTACCCTAACCCTGTCTACTCACTACTTCTAGTCTACTTCTAGTCTCAGCGACCCAGAGATTAAATTCCAGTACCCTAACCCTGTCTACTCACTACTTCTAGTCTACTTCTAGTCTCAGCGACCCAGAGATTAAATTCCAGTACCAGAGGGACTTCAGCCCTGCCGAACACATCGACTCACTACTGCCACCTCTGGTGGTCCAGCTTCCAGCCTAATAAAGAACTATTGTGTTTATCTCATATTCTAGCCTAGCCGGTGGTTCCTCTCAGGATCTCCTCCTGGGGGTGCTGTCATCTGCCATCGGCCCAGGAATTCACCATTTCCTCCAAGTGGTCATTCCTTACACTACTATCACTCTGTGGGAGCCAACCACTACCGACCACTAACCCCGCTTACGGAAGTATTATATAGATAGCTACCTTCTCGTTCTATGGGACTTGCCAGCAGCCTATATATATATATAACAGATTTCTACTCCGTAGCGGAGGCATGATAGATTGCTATCTTGGTAGCGAAGTACAATATACCTATTGTTAGCTCCTCTCCTCAGAAGAGTATCATTGAACAGATTGCCAACTCCTCTTCCTGGGGAGTTGATCCATAACAGATTGCCATCTCCTTCATTATAGGAGCATCTAACAGCAGTTCGCTAACAGATTACTAACTCTGCCCTCCTGGCGGGGTAAGCATTACAGATAGCTAACTCCTCTCTTCTGGAGCAGATCATGACAGATTGCTAACTCCTCCCCCTTTCAGGAGAAAAGCAGAATAGATTGCTAACTCCGCCCTCCTGGCGGGGTGAGCGATAACAGATTGCTAACTCCTCCCCTCTGGAGGAGGAGAGCGTAATAGGGTGTTTGATTTGATTGGTGTGCATATCATCTAAACCTATGCCGTTGCCATTCTTGAGGGCACAAATTCCAAAGTGAAGCCTGATTGTTGTGTACTGCATACTACAATCAGTTTCATGGTCTTCATGCTGTGTATGTTCTGTCTTGGGTTGCTTGTTTGATTTCTTGCTCTTTTCTAGGAATTGCTGCCATGGTTTGCAGTGATATTGTGGTGGTGTTTTGCTTTTCTTGGGCCGTTATTGAGCTTCCACATGATTCCCCCTGATTTCTTGCTGCTATATTGCCTATCAGTGCACTTAATGAGAGATTGCTACATTTTCTGGCTCTCCTTTTTTGATGAAAATATCAGAACTTCACCTGCTGTGTTCCTGTCCTTAGCAAGAGGATCTGCTGCAAATTTCTGTTTGTATATCCTGGCACAGAGATTTTCTACACCCAGCCTTATGGAATGTGCTCTGTTGACAAATTGGCTGTAATACTTTGATATTATTATTTCTAGTAGTAAAAGCCCATCCATGGATGAGGAAATACTGTGAAGTGTATGAAGTGAGTAACTGAGATGTGTGGTATTAGAATCACACCCCATCCCCTCTTTCTCTTATCCTCCTTTCCAAAGCTCCTTTGATCCCCCCTCTCTCTCTCTTTCACTTCCTCCCCCCATCCAATCCCCTCAATCACCCTGGTTCCCTCATCCTCCCCACAAACCCCTCCCTCACTCTGGTTTCTCCTCCCCCACATGACTCCCTCACTCACAGGCATTTCAAGACGGAATATCTTCTCTTGCTATGAGAACTTTTTAACTACCTACAAACACCAGATACCTCTCCCAGTACATTGTTGCATGTAGTTATTACCCTGATACATAAAAAGACAGGGCCCTAATAATTGTTCCTCTTATAGGCCTATATCTCTCATTAATCAGATATCAAGTTACTGGTGAAAATGCTTCAGTTATAGCTGAACAGCATTCTTCCCTTGTTGATTCATCCAGATCAAACAGGGTTTATCAAGGGAAAATCTCAGTAAATAACACCCGGAGGTTGTTTAACTTACTACATTTGGCCAGGCAAAAGAAAATTCCTGGTCTGGTCTTCTCTTTAGATGCAGAAAAAGCATGTGATCACTTGTCCTGACCCTTTATGTTTGCTGCTCTTAAGATGTTTGATTTTCCCTCTGATTTCATTGATTGGATACAAATCCTTTATAAAAAATCAAGGTTCAAGTTATGACCAATGGTATTCTATCTCATCGTTTTTAATATATGCAGAAGAACACAACAGGAATGCCCACTATCCTTTCTGATATTTAACTTAGCTTTGGAGCCCTTGGCATCCTTGATTCAGAGTGAGGGTGAGATTAAGGGATTTCAGTTTAATGACTCTTGCCATTAATTGGCAATGCATGTAGTTGATGTGCTTTTGTTCACTGATGCTAGCAGCTCTGGCCCAGCTCTAGTTGACACGTTACAAAGATATAGTCTACAATCTGATTATAAGATAAACTTCCTTAAATGTAATATTTTGCCCACTGGTCCCACTCGTCAAATTCTGATATGCATAGGTACTTTCTCAGTTGCCAGGAATGGCAAAAAGTATCTGGGGATTACTGTTCCCCCTATTTTTGCAGACCACAACATGGCTAATTTCCCTTGGGTACTGGAATCAAAATAGAGATTGAAAAATGGACCTCTTTTCTGCTATCTCTTCTTGAGCAGGTTAATATGGTTAAAATGGTAGCATTACCAAAACTTCTTTATTTGTTCCAGCATATTCCTTGTACTATCCCCAAATGAGAGTTCTTCCATTTCCTCTTTTGTCTGGAAAAATTAAGTGCTGCACATTAAATATACTATATTACAGCTGCCTTGCCCAGGGACTGTGAAGGGCTAAAACTTCCCAATCTTTACAATTATTACCATATATTGCAACTCAAATAGCTTGCCTGTGTGGGTGGATAAGAGTAGATGAAGAGTATGATCTGGAAGCAGCCCAGGCAGGGGGACATGATTTAGTTGCATTACTATTTTACCCCAACAGTTCTAACACAACTACTATTTTGTCACACATTCCAAAAATGTGGCGGATTTCACGGGGCGTGTTGGGCACTCCTATGGAGCAATATTCTTCCATCTTGCTACTAACTCTGAATTATCTCATATTTCATGTTCAAAGGACATGCTTCACTTGCATAGGAAAGGGCTCAGATTTCTTGGACAGATCTGGGAGGGGAAGAGTTTTAAGACTTTCTTATCTCTATAAACTGAATTCAACATCACAATGCACACACATTATCTCTATTTCCAATTAGGATGTGGTATCTTTATAGACTCTACAGTTAGCACTTTTTTCAGATGCAAAAGAAGGAAGAAGTTGTTGCATACACAGTTACAGAGAGGGGCAGATTTTAAAATCTGTGCGCACTACCTGGCGCGCACAAATGTACACCCAATTTTATAACATGCGCGCAGATAAAATCCAGGGTCGATGCGCACAAGGTGGTGCACACTTGTGCATGCCGAGCCCTAGGGGAGCCCCGATGGCTTTCCCCGTTCCCTCCTAGGCCGCTCCGAAATCGGAGCGGCCTAGGAGGGAACTTCTCTTCTACTCCCCCCACCTTCCCCTCCCTTCCACTATCTAACCCACACCCCAGACCTACCTAAATCCCCCCTACCTTATTTCAATTATTTACGCCTGCCTCTGGTAGGCGTATCTTGTGCGCGCTGGCCAGCTGCCAGCGTGCCATCCCCCGGCACAGCCACTGTGCTGGAGGCCTCAGTCCCGCCCCTGGACCGCCCCCAGACCGGCACCACGCCCATGCCCCCGCCCCCTTTCCACCCCTTTTTCAAAGCCCCTGGACATATGCGCGTCCTGGGGCTTGCGCGTGCCATCGAGCCTATGCAAAATAGGCTCGGTGTGTGCAGGAGCAGGTTTTCAGGGTTACACGCATAACCCTTTGATAATCTACCCCATAGCTTCTAAGCTAATCACCAAGTTTTATCACTTATTGAATTTTGGAGATAGTGAATTGATGACTAGTCCGGGTTTAATCACTCACTGGAATCAAGATTTGAATCTCCAATTAGATGACTGATTGGCAATTAATATGGTGTTCCATTGCTAAGTTGTCTATCTGTAATAAGAACCAGAAATTGTACAGATTGTAACATCGAACCTATCTATACCTTCTCTATTTCTCTAGGTTTAGTGAAATGAGTCCCTATGTTGGAAGCATTGTGGCAAACAGGGGAGTTACATATTTATTATTTATGTATTATTATTATGTTATTTATTTATTTAGATTCTGCTTTTTCTGCACTTCAAAGTGGATTACAGTCAGGTACTGAAAGTATTTCCCTATTGCCAAAGGGCTCACAATCTAACCGCTCGATGCAGTAAGCTGCAATGCTTTTTCATGGGAGTGGTGGGCCCATTATTGCAGGGGGTGTCGCTGTGATAGTGGGGCCCTTTCCCCAAAAAGGCATTGCAGATATATAGCGCTTCCTTTAGTCTATCTGCCAAATACAATGGGACAAAAGAATGTGACGAACAGCCCCAACCTCATGGGACCAACATTGCCTTAAAGGGCCACTGCCCCCCCCCCCCCAAAAAAAGTCACAAACAGGGAGGTAGAGCAGGCATCAGTGCTGACCCCCATCTCAACCTGGGCAACCAGTCGAGGCAGCCCCAACTCTGCCAAAATATTATCAGAAAAGAAAAATAAAGCAAGAACTACGTGGTGATGGCCCTGGCCCTCCCGTCCCCCTCACAAAAGCTAAAACATAAAATGTGTCCCTGGCCCCCTGCTGCCATACCCAAGTGGCAGAGAACCCCCCCCCCCAAAAAAAAGGTCCCACTCTCCAGCTACCCCTCTCCCGTATCACCCCTAACCTTTAAAAGGGTGCACCCTCATAACAGGCCATGTGGCTGAAGTCCAATCCCTGGACCTTACCCAAGTCACATGGGTGGGGCAAATTGAGGTTGATGCCATTTTGGAAAATGGCATCAACCAGATCCGGGTGCACCCGGCCACTATGCTGGTTCCTTTTAAAGGTTCTGGGGAATGCGGAAGGGGGGGATTAAAGACAATCCAACATTCAATTATAAATCAAAAGGGATTTCATGTGAGAAATCCCCTCCACCTTCTCCCCAAATAAACTTTAGCAACAATAATTTCTCTCCTACAAATTCACAAAGGTAGCAAGCAAGCTTGTTTTCATCTTTTGGAAAACACGCTGAAGCTCACATAGGCTACAAAAATTGTTTCATCAATCTTTTAATACATTACAGGTTGCTACTAAATAAGTTCCCTATACATGTTCAAAAAGAGAAAATACATGTCTCTGAGCTAGTCGCAGCTTTATAAAACCTAGAAAGCAGCATTCAATTAAATGGAATGAATATGCTCAAAGAACAAGGCTTTGAATCTCTTCAATAAGTTTGTTAAAAGTAATGGATATACATGGTAGAAAGCACTGGCTAAAAAACACTACATCTCCAAACATGGGGTAGCATATTTTTAGTTTGAAATCTATAATTTATGAAGTAAACTCTGAGCTGCAATGATGGTAAGAGATGAAATAAAGGTACTGAGGTGGTTTGCCTGTAGCAAGATGTTAATGAGTACCCCAACGGACTTTATCTGTATTCACTGTTGCTTAGAATTTTACTCTTATACCGCAGAGAGTTCTACTTGAAGCATTTCTGTTTAACTAAGCTCTTATAAAAGGTTTTGCTTTCCTATGAAAGGAAGCTTGAAGACTAAGGAGTCGATATTCAAGATTTATGTGATTAAAATCAGCTTTTACCTACATAAATCTAATTAGATAAAAATCCTCCTGCCTCAAACTTTCCAAGCAGCTAAAATCTGTCCACACCACACAGATTTAACAGGGTACCTGAGGCAGGGTTATCAAATGTAGCTGGTTAGGATAGTGCAGCTACACAACGGATTGCCTTAAATCTAACCTCACCAGTTTTGTGAGAGTGGATTTAGTTTAAATGTCTTTATTGAAAAAATCAAGAGCTGAACACAAACTTCACAAAACAAACAAGAATGAAGCAGTCAAGTGACTACATAATAAGTAACTGTATGTGAGTTTGTCACAGAACATGTTGATCAGTGTTGCAAGCACTCCCCCCCCCCCCCCGCTAAAATGAATCTCGGTCTCCACCTTGGCTCTTACAGAACAGATCAATATCTACCTATGTCCTCCTTTCTGGCACGCTCAGGTTCAGTCAAGTTAATGAAAGAAACCAACATGGACTATCTAGGGTCCCAGAACACCCTGCCGCCGCCCCCCAAACCCAAACTCTCCCTCACGTTTCAAGATAACATGCAAAACATATGAGTCAGAAGCAAACGGGAACAGTAAATGTGGCACAAGGGTACATAAACTATAAATTATTTAAAAGTAAGCTCCTGGCCCTACCAGAAAGACCCTGGATATATTTAGTCCAGATAATCGGGAATTTCCTTTTGGCAGTAGGGGTTGCAGTTGCTGACAGGGATTCCATATGCATCATGCTATGCAATGCATTTCTCCATTGCCCAAAAAATGGGGGATCTTTCTCCCTCCATTGCAGCAAAATAGAACGTTTCCCCTGCACCAGTGCTTTATGTATAAAAAGTCTATCTCCTTCCTTCCGCAGACTAGTAGGAAAGCCTATACCAAATAACACTACCTTGATGACCATGGGAATTCTAACAGTCAAGACATCCTTCAAGTACTTTAAAACCTTTTCCCAAAATTTGTAAACAACTGGGCAATTCTAAAACATATGAGTGAAAGATCCTGTCTCTTGTAGACATATTGGGCAAGCCTCAGAAAGTGCAAGTCTGGCCTTAGCCATAGTTGGTGAGACGTAGGCTCTATGAAAGAGTTTAAATTGCACTTCCCTAAGGTACACATTAGAAGAAACAGATTTCAAATGCTGAAAACAAGAAAGCAAGCCCCCTGGGGAGAGAGAAAAATTACTTTCCAGTCTCCATTTCTCCCAAAGTGGCATGACCCAAGTACCCTGTCTCTGTTTTTGAAGGCCTTTAAATAGACTTGTGAGCGAAAGCCTTGTGCTCTCAACCTGAAACAAATTGTCTATCAGTTGTACCTTAGCCATGTTCAGAGCCTCCATAGGTAAGAAACAAACATACGGGCCGATACAGTAAAAGTTGCAGGAGAGCGGGTGAGTGCCTGCTCTCCCGGCGCGCACAATGGCCACTCTCCTGTGCGCGCGATTCAGTAAAAAAAAAATTCAAATTAGGACCCATGGTAAAAAGAGGCGCTAGGGACACTAGCGCGTCCCTAGCGCCTCTTTTTTGACAGGAGCGGTGGCTGTCAGCAAGTTTGACAGCCGACGCTCAATTTTGCCGGTGTCGGTTCTCAAACCCACTGACAGCCACAGGTTTGGAAACCGGACACCGGCAAAATTGAGCGTCCGGTTTTCAACCCGCGAGCTGCGGGCCGATTTTAAATTTTTTTAAAATTATTTTTAACTTTTGGGACATCCGACTTAATATCGCCATGATATTAAGTCAGAGGGTGTACAGAAAAGTAGTTTTTACTGCTTTTCTGTGCACTTTCCCGGTGCTGGCAGAAATGAACGCCTACCTTTGGGTAGGCGCTCATTTCTGAAAGTAAAATGTGCGACTTGGCTGCACATTTTACTTATTGAATCGCGCAGGAATAACTAATAGGGCCATCAACATGCATTTGCATGTTGCAGGCGCTATTAGTTTCGGGGGGGGGGGGGGGGGGGTTGGGCGCGCTTTTTCGATGCGCTATTACCCCTTACTGAATAAGGGGTAAAGCTAACTTGTCAAAAACGTGTATCCAAACGCGGGCTAACAGTGCACTCCGCTGGAGCCCACTGTACTGTATCAGCCTGATAGTGCCTTAATTGTAAGTAAGAGAATAGATCAGTGTCTTGCAAATTAAATTGGTCTTTCAACTGTTGAAAGGAAAACGAAGTCCCATCCCCCACTAGTACTTGGTAAAGAGTGCTAATATTTCGTCACCTCCAATGAAAGAATGTCCGTGAATGAGACCCCGGGCAGAAATCTGGGTTTCCCTGAATAAGTAAATACGGGGAACAATTGCCATGGAACTGCAGAAGCGACGCCAACCGTTTCCAAGCCCAATGCAGCGGTGCAATCAATAGATTGCCAGCCAGCCCCAAGGGTAAAGTACCAGCAGATGTGTGCAGAATATAACACAAATCCACTTCAGAAGTCATGATTTTGTCATTCTCGATATCTGTATAAAAACACCCAAAGCCCATTTCAAGGGGAATAATCCCTGTCAATTTAGCCGAATTGTATCAGGATATGCAATAGCTTAGACTTGTCTTTAAGTCTAAAACCAGAGAAGACCCCATAATCCTCAATAATTTGGAGCAGATGGACAAGAGAGGTGACTGGATCCATTAAAAACATCAACTAAACATCAGCAAAAGCCACATATTTAAAGGTGGTCGTTTTAAAGGGAAAAACTTTGGGGCTTGTTGTATGGCCATTAATAAAGGCTCCAATGCTAAAAGGAATAACAAAGGGAACATTGGGCATCCCTGTCAAGTTCCCCTACAGATAGAAAATATGGAGGAGCTGCTGCCATTGGTCGTAACCTCTGCCACTGGATCCGCATAGAACAGATGTAACCCATTCCCAAAATATACCTTCCTACTAAATCTGAGTAAAAGTTCAAATAAGTACAGCCACTCCAGTCTATCGAAGGCTTTTTCAGCGTCAAAGCTGACTACCATGAAGGGGATGTTGGCCATGGTACCCTTGGCAATGGCCAATAGTAGCTTATGGAAATGCACTGTGGCATATCTATCCTTCACAAATCCTACCTATCTCAGTCCAATGAAATCTGGCAAAATCAAGGCTAACCAATCTGCCATAATCTTAGCTAACAGCTTCTGGTCATAGTTTATTAATGAAATCAGATGGTATGAGGATACTAAAGTTGGGTCTCGTCCCAGTTTAGGAATTACAGTAATTATGGCTTTATTCTCATTTGGGCAATACTGGGCCTTAGCAATCAACGCCTCAAAAGTGGAACATAAAGGTGACAACTGGTCCACCAAAATTCACTAGAAAATCCATCAGGTTCTGGGGCCTGTAATGCTTTAGCTGCGTGGATACCCAATGAGACTTCTTCAGAGCTAATGGGTCTGTTTAACTTTTGGAATTGGCAATCCATAAAGGAACATAAAAGTAATTTCCTTAAATATTCCTGACACCTAACACTATTAAATCCCTCAGATGTGTAAAAAAGAGTAGCATAGTATTCTTCAAATGAAGTTAATATGGACCGAGTGGTACTCAGTACTCGTCCCCCCTGACCTTTTAGATGAGATATATATCTAGGTCCAGCAGTAGATTTAATCAGAGTGGACATAAGTTTCCCCGCTTTATTGCTATGCTGATAAAATTGGAACTTGTAGTACAGTATGCTTTTTTTTGCCCTTTGATGCAATAAAGTGTTCACAGCAACCTGTATTGAGAGGTATGCTTCCTTATTAGCAACTGTATTAGCATTTGCCAAAGCAATCTTCAACTTTCGCAAGCTGGATTCCAAAACCAGGATGCGTTTATTCAAGTCTCGATGCCTTTTAATGAGAAAAGCTATAATATCCCCCTTATTACAGCCTTAGCCGTGTACGAAAACAAAACTGGGTCTACTTCTCAATAAGCTGTATTGTTTACTTTCCGTTTTGATCTGAGGTAAGCTTGGAAAGACGTGCCAGTGGCTAAATAGTACAGGAATTTCTAATGCAAGCCAGGAATCCTTCCATTAGAATTATGCAATGAAATCCAAATGGGGTCATGATCAGAAATTTTGATCTCCCCAATGCCCGCCTCCTCAATTTTAGAAAAGCTGTTGAAGGAGGCCAAACGTAATCAATTCTAGAGAATGTAGAATGATCCCTGGACAAATAGGAGTAGTTACGCCTCAATGGATGAAGGACCTGTCAGATGTCCATAAGGTGTAATTTTGATTATAAAAGAGAAATTCCTTTATGATTGCCAACCATTTGCCCCTTAGGAGCTTGAGACTTGTCTAAAGAAGGGTCCACAACCAATCTGAGATTTCCCCCCAAAATAATGAAGTCAATTAAATTTGGAAGCAGCTGGAGGATCAAATTCATGAAAAATTGGTGATCAGAATTTTTGGGGGCATACACATTGCAAAGGACTATCTTTTCCCTATTTAACTCACCCAAAGTAATGATGTACCACCCTTGAGGATCCTTGACTTCTTTCATAATCTTTAATGGTGAATTTTTGTGAACCAGCATCGCAACCCCTTTCGCTCTGGTGCTGGCCAAGGCATAACTGACTTGGCCCACCCACCATAGCTTAAGCTTCAAATGCTCCTGATCATTCAAATGTGTTTCCTGCAATAACACAATATCTGCTGAAATATTTTTTAAGGCAGTAAGAATTTTAGTGCGCTTAATGGGCGTATTTATGCCACACACATTCCAGGAAACTACCTTTAAATTAGTACTAGCATTAAAAAATCCTAAAAGGTGCTGCTTCCCAGAAAGTGTGATATAAAAACAAATCAACAAAATAAGGACCCTCCCAGCTAAGGCCCTCATCATTCTCTCTGCGACCCTAGAAAGAATGTACAGAATACTAAGTGGTAAGAGATTCTGAACCCTCAAAAGGAAAAAACCCAACCCCCCTCTTCCCCCACATCCCCCCCACCATACAAACCCACCCTAACCTCACTCCCCTAACAATCATACCGATCACAATTAACTCCTAGTCTCCATCAACCACTCCCATCGACCCCCATAAACACTCAAGATACCCATAATCAAGATTTTAAAATGGTTATGTGTAGCTGTATTTATCAACCAAAAACTTCATTACACACAAAAGACACCACATGCCCACACATTCCCAAAGCAGCATGAGCCTGGACACTGAGGAACAGTATGAAAAAGGAACAGTATATGAATAATGCACAAACTGTATCATGTAACACAACCATCCAACTATTGAGAAACCACTCAGCTACCTGTAGTTATCTTGGGATAGGCAAATAAGTTACCACCATCACAAAAAGCAGTAGAATGTCAGACTTAAAGATGAGTGCAGTTGGGCTATCCTTCCGTGGTATCAGCAGGATCTTTATGTTCCAGGTACAAAGATTTCCCTGTACTTGAGGAGTCCAACACACCCAAGGTTCAGGTACAACACTGCACACAAACAAAGGAAATACTAGAGATGTGAATCGTGTCCTCGATCGTCTTAACGATCGATTTCGGCTGGGAGGGGGAGGGAATCGTATTGTTGCCGTTTGGGGGGGGTAAAATATCGTGAAAAATCATGAAAAATCGAAAAAACGTAAAATCGCAAAACCGGCACATTAAAACCCCCTAAAACCCACCCCCGACCCTTTAAATTAAATCCCCCACCCTCCCGAACCCCCCCCCAAATGACTTAAATAACCTGCGGGTCCAGTGGCGGTCCGGAACGGCAGCGGTCCGGAACGGGCTCCTGCTACTGAATCTTGTTGTCTTCAGCCGGCGCCATTTTCCAAAATGGCGCCGAAAAATGGCGGCGGCCATAGACGAACACGATTGGACGGCAGGAGGTCCTTCCGGACCCCCGCTGGACTTTTGGCAAGTCTTGTGGGGGTCAGGAGGCCCCCCCCAAGCTGGCCAAAAGTTCCTGGAGGTCCAGCGTGGGTCAGGGAGCGATTTCCCGCCGCGAATCGTTTTCGTACGGAAAATGGCGCCGGCAGGAGATCGACTGCAGGAGGTCGTTCAGCGAGGGTTCCGGCGCCTCGCTGAACGACCTCCTGCAGTCGATCTCCTGCCGGCGCCATTTTCCGTACGAAAACGATTCGCGGCGGGAAATCGCTCCCTGACCCCCGCTGGACCTCCAGGAACTTTTGGCCAGCTTGGGAGGGGCCTCCTGACCCCCACAAGACTTGCCAAAAGTCCAGCGGGGGTCCGGAAGGACCTCCTGCCATCCAATCGTGTTCGTCTATGGCCGCCGCCATTTTTCGGCGCCATTTTGGAAAATGGCGCCGGCTGAAGACAACAAGATTCAGTAGCAGGAGCCCGTTCCGGACCGCTGCCGTTCCGGACCGCCGCTGGACCCGCAGGTTATTTAAGTCATTTGGGGGGGGGTTCGGGAGGGTGGGGGATTTAATTTAAAGGGTCGGGGGTGGGTTTTAGGGGGTTTTAGTGTGCCGGCTCACGATTCTAACGATTTATAATGATAAATCGTTAGAATCTCTATTGTATTGTGTTCCATAATGGTTTAAGACGATATTAAAATTATCGGACGATAATTTTAATCGTCCTAAAACGATTCACATCCCTAGGAAATACAAGAAAGGGTCCAGGTGCTTTCCGCCTCGAGAGCACCAGATGGGCTGCTCAGCACTTTGGTCGCCAAACGCAGACAAAGCACTGAGAGATATCCACTTAACGGTAAATAATGAAGAACAATATAGACTGGGCTTGACAGGACAGGCCAAAAAAAAAAAAAAAAGCCAATACAAGCCACCACCATTGTTGCCGTCCACAGCAAAAATATCAAACTCCAGAAACACAAAAAATCCCCAAAAAACTGTTGTGTTCTCCAGGTACTAGGCTTCCCAAAATAGTACTTCAATGCTGTAATCTTCGTCTATTGGTGTACATAGTAGCCAGAAATAAAGGTGGAACAACAAAAGGCGACTTTCATGTGTTTGCAGGCACCTTGACTGCCTTCACTAATTCCACTAACTCCACTAACTGCTATGCCATCGCTTCAGAGGAAAACCATTTGATACTGCCCGGCAGGATCATCCACAGTTTTGCCGGATAAATCAAGGCAAATCTGACCCCCCAAAGAATAAAGTCTTTTGCAGACAGGGGCAAATTCTCGCTTCTGGGTGGATAACATAAGCGAGTAATCTTGAAATACCAGAATTTTCATGCTATTGTGAGTCAAAGTTTTGCCTGCTCTTGCAGGGATTGCAGGATTTCAGTTTTGTACACAAAATCAAGAAATTTGGCAATCACCACCCTCGGCTTCCCAGTTGCCTAGTTGATGGGCCCGCTCTATTTTAAGAGGGCCCCATGTTAGTGGTAGGCCCAACTCACTCACCAGCCAATGTTCCATAAAGGAGAGCAATTCTTTATCACTCAAATGCTCTTGCAACCTGATGAATCTTAAATTATTGCGGCGACAGCAGTTCTCCAGCTCTTCAAGCCACTCTTCTTGTTGACAGAGCTGTGTTTTCATACTGTGCAGTAATGGCGTCCTGGTTGACAGATACTCGCTGTTTGAGCTCGCCACAATGTTTTTCGTAGGCTGTCATGTGGGTGGTAAAATCTTCTAATTTACTATTTTTTTTAATTCAGGGGCCAATGCTTCCACCACCGCTGCTTTGATGTCTGTAAGCACTGGTTCTTGCCGCATGACTGTGACAATCGATTGAGGCCCATTCACCATTTTGCCGGTCCCCGACTTGCTTTTATCCTTCTCCTTTTCTTTGTCTTTCTTGGCTAAGTGAGTCGACATTCCCTTGTAGGTACACGGGAGAACCTTTCAGACCCTCACAACCCACTAGGCAACTAAAAACCCCACCAGAGCAAAGGATGGGGGAAGTTGGAGTGAAAACAGAGAACAGAGCTAGGCCAGTCACATCTTACCAGCTCAAGGTGTCACGTGATCTCCTTTTGAGAGTGGATTAACCAGATATTTAGCTGCTACTTTAGCCGGTTAGATGCTGCTAAACATAGCAATGATGGATGACCTAACCCTTCCCTCCTGGGCAGTAGCCCTGGGAGACATCCTCTTGCACTGAGGATAACACATCACCTGGAGAGCAGGTGCTTTCTACAGGATCACTTCCTGCTATACCATGGGGGTTATTCTCCAACCGGGAGACCTTTCTGATCCAAGGCAGCACTGGGGCTGCCAGAAGGATTTGGGACTTGGCTACTATTTCCCTGAAGTTGTCATCAATGTACCTCTCTTCTGCCTCAGCTCCTCCAGGTCTGCCACTCTAGCCTCCAGAGATCAGACTCGATATCTGACAGCCAGAAATATGTTATTTTATAAATGTCAAGAATACCTGCATATTTTCCATTTAATGCATACATTTTACCTGGAAAAAGCAAGTATTTTCAAAATGGTATATGCACATATTTTGTAAAATATCTGCTTCAGTGTTTATTTGAGGATGCTTATTTGCACACCAACATAATTATTTCATGCCTAAAATTTAAGAACATAAGAACTGCCATACTGGGTCAGAGCAAAGGTCCATCAAGCAAGTATCTTGCTTTCAACAGGGAACAATCCAGGTCATAAGTATCTGGCAGGATTCCAAGAGGTAGATAGATTCCATGCTGCTTATCCCAGGTATTGAACTCCAGGGGGGACGAAACAGAACCAACCTCAGGAAATATTTCTTCAGGGAGAGGGTGGTGGAGGATGCCTGGAATGCCCTTCCAGAGGAGGTGGTGAAAACAAAAATGGTGAAAGATTTCAAAGGGGCATGGAATAAACACTGTGGATCCCTAAAGGCTAGAGGATGGAACTGAAGAAATGAGTGCATGGGGGTAACTTGTTGAGTGGCGGTTACTACCCTTAACCAATAAGCCTTCATGATTAATGCTTGATGCAACTCCTTCATTGCTCTCTGCTTCAATAGCAGGGGAAAAGATGAAAAGGGGAATTAAATTGAGACAGCAAATAAGGACACTGAATTTTGTGGTCTGGGAAAACAATTAAGCATAGGGGTAACTTGCTGATGTGGCTGTTACAACCCTTAACCAAAAGCCTGAAATTCTTGATGCAACTGCAACATTGCTCTCTGCTTCAACAGCAGGAGGTAACAGGGAATCGGACTCAAACAGCAGCCAAGAGGGCCCTCACTTTGACACCTCTGGGAAACTGAAATGTATGGGGGTGATTTGTATGGCACGGTGGAGACTACTATAAGCTTGCTGGGCAGACTGGATAGACTGTTGGTCCTTTTCTGACATAACTTCTACAATTCTATTATGATGTTAACAGTACAATACATTCTGAGGGCTTTCTATGATTATTCCTAACGCATACCCAGTTTCATTTTTTTGTTTATAGACATTTCCTTCAGTTGTTCTTTTTTTTTTATCTCTCATTACAAATTGCAAGAGGGCTCCCTGTGGTATAAACAAAAGATGGACACATCCCCAATGCAAAGAAAGGCCAAATTAGAACTGCTGTTCATTAAGCAAAACATCTGCCAGCCTGAGATACGGGGAAAGAAAAGCTGGGCACGAGGAGGAACACTAGGTGAAGTCTCAGCACACCTGCCAGATCAGATTTCTACTCTATACAATTGCACCACATTTTCAATATATTTTCTTAAATACTTATGGATCTAAATATGATGGCACTGACAGATTGCAGGGCTTTCTTACAGAATCGTACAGTGCTGGTGACAATATCCTTCCGTAAAGAGGTTTTCCACAGGCACAGAATGTGAAAAAAATCTTTTTTTTTTTTAAGGCACTCTCTTGGGTACATTTTTGGGACTTCCAATCAGATATACAGAAGGCAGTGGGTCTGGTGCAGAATTGTGCAAGACAATTATGTTGTGTGTGTGAAATTGTATGTGGGGACTGGGATTTAAAATTGCGTTTCAGCAGACACTTACATGGCACATAGTCCTCACAGTTTAAAACCATTCATTGGGGCTGGCTGTGCTTTAGTCAGCAAGGGAGTTCGGTTCATATGAAACAGATTTTGAAGCACTGAATGTGCTAGTAATAGGATGATTCCTCTTTAAAAGGCAACAGCCTGTGGTCATCTCTAGGCACACACAGAAATATGAAACATAAAAAGCAACGAAATAGGGTAAGTGGTACCACCTCTTTTATGGAGAACTATTTTTGCCCACCAGGAATAGCTTGAAATGGACCTCTTAGGGACAGTGACACATTTAAATTAGGGATGTGCATTTGTTTGAAACAAATGCATTTTCAAAATGAAAAGTCAATTTTTGGTTTATTCCAGATGGAATAAACTGAATCAGCAATGCTTCTGAAAACAATGAAAACTTTCATTTCCATTCATTTTTGGAAGTTTGTGTGTGCGTACAAAAAAAACACTGTCAGGTCGATTTTAAAAGCGATGCTCGCGCAAAAACAACCACATATGCGCGTATGTGGGCCGCATGTGACCAGCACAGTATTTAAAAAGCCACAAAGTATGCACATATGTACTCTCGTGTGGGTGAGGAATAAGGGGGCGGAAAAGAGGCGAGGCCAAGACATATGCACGTAACTCCGAATTTTAAAAATGAAACCCGCAGTTCGCGTACACTACACATTCGTTAACTTTACTGCTGCACCTGATGAGGATAACTCTGTAGATCACGAGTTGCACGGCTTAGAGGACAGGGTGAGCGGTACGGGTCAAATAGGCAGTGTGCAAGATGAAGAACCAGATAGGTTTGAAAGACTTTGCTAGTAACAGGACAAATTGGTGGACTAATTGGAAAACTGGGAATGTGCCTCATGCGAGCACAAATTAAACTTTGCTGACATACATGTGTAAAAGCCGACAAGGTCCTATGAAAGATTCATGCGCTAGCTATGCTTGAGTAAACGATTAAAAATTCCAGCATATCCTCGCTCACATGCCGATATGTGCATGTATGGGTGCACGTGCGCTCATTTTTAAATCGACCTGTGTGTGAGTGCACATCAGAACTTGTAAACACAAATTAGTAATTTATGCACATAACTACTGATGTGCATACACGAAATACTTTTTTTGTATGCAATTATGCAACAATATGATAATTTTCAAACAAATGCATACAGTGACACACGCATGTGTGGCCCCAAATAGATCTATGCTAGTATTTTATAACCTGCGCATATGATATTCGCATATTTTATAAAATATGCATATCTCTGCCCCACAACACACCCACATATGTGAAAAAACGTTAAATTAATGCATAGAATGCACATACTTTTCCTATTTTATAAAGATACGTACATGTATTTTACAAACAAAAATAAATTAGGACTTACTTGCATAAGTTGGCGTTTTTAAGACACTAGTTCACGCAATCCTTCTACAGGTAATCAAGATTCTTTTCCTGATTCTTCAACCTGAACCTTCCCCAGTTCGCCTAGACCTCCACCCAGTCTGTACTGCCCAATGTTATCATTTATGCTAGACAATTAGCAGGTATAAAATTACACAAATTGGCAAATCTGCATCCTTCTCTTTTAAAATAGCAACTTACTTGCGTAAATGTTGACATCGCCGTGGAACGCCCTTATACCTCCCCTTTTTACGCATGTCTATGTGTATGCAAAAGTGAAAATATGGCACACATTTTGGACTTATAAAATATGCATGTGTATATGCTAATTTTTATGTGCTCAACATTTAAAAAAAATCACCCCAATCTTCGAATATGAAAAAAAAACAAATTGGAACAAAAAACAAAACAAAACAGAAAAGGAAATGAGAACAAATAAAAATCCCCACCAAAATGAAGTGAAATGAAAATCTTTAATTTATCCCTAATTTACCCTGGAAATTTGAAAAGACCTCAGAATATAGGCATTAACACCATCCTGATTTTTTTCTAATGCAGATTTCTGGAATTTTATTCTGGACCCAATAATGTCACGAGACAATGCCCACCCCTCTAACTAAGTACCAAATGCCTCCTTTTCCAGCTAATGCACAGACTCCAGGACATCACAATGTAGGAGACAATAGCTGGTATTTTCTGCCATGCTGATTTCTGGGACTTCCTGCTGGACTTCCTGCAAGGGCCGTCTCCTCCATTGTTCTTCCTGCAAATGTCTGGGAGTTCTTGCAAGCTCATAAGAATACAGGAGACATTGAATTTGCTATTCAGAGAGCTGGTGAGTGGTTAAGATATCCTGATAAAGTTGTTCATTTAACTTGATCCAGATATTCGATGGGACGTACCTGGATAAATTTGCCACTGAATATACCTGGATAAAATTATGCAAATAACTTTTCCCAGATAACTTTAAGACAGGTGTTTTTCTGACCAGAACATATGCATGTAACTTTAGCTGGAGAGTGCTCAATAAATGTTCTCGCTGGCTAAAGTTTAGCCCCACCACTGGAACACTTTCAGCACTGTCTCTTTTTATTCAGATAAATTTTGTGTGCACAGAGTTATTTAAAAAAAATGAATCGACTTGGTGGGGAGCGATATTCAAACCTTAGTTTTTGTCTGGCTGATTGCAAACATTAGCCAGGCAAAGCATTTAAATATTATCCTCTAATGTCCAATTTGGATTTCTGGGATTGTCTATAAATTAATGTCGACACTAACAGAGGTAGCCACTTCCTGTGAGGGTTAAAGTAGATGGGATATGAGGAAGCCCAGTCCAACGTCTCCCACTTTAGAATCTTGATAGAGCACTAGCTATGTGAACATTTTCCTTTAATTCCCAAACTGATGTTAACATATTCAGTGTAACAAAAGAAACACACAGAATGTAGCCAAAATGCAGATTAGTTTAAGAAACCGTAATCCAATGTTTCTTTGATGCAACACAGGGAATAAGAAAAGATCATTTCTGTAAATCTAGCCTAGAGCCTCTCTTTATTATGCTGTGCATCTCTGAAGAACAGAGGAATGGGAATAGAACATTAAGTAAAGGTGGATAAACTAAGATTAAGAGCTGTATGATATCGAGTAACTATATAGGAAGATACAGGAAAGAAAGTCTGGATTATCATTCCCTTCACACATTACAGTAATAACCTCCTTCACTAAAGCAGTAACTAATCTTTTTAAAAATATATTAGGAATTCATGACTGGCCTCTGGGCACTTTTATATTATAGCCAGTAAATGACCTAACGTACTTTACCCATTCTGTGTCAGACATTTTTATGTCTATTGACAGCAATATTTAAAATATCCTAATCGCAGTACTGACATTAAAATGAACTGCACACAGACAAAAGCCAGAAAGCCCAGGCTGTGATTTCTAGGTACAGTTACATAAACAACTGGAAAGCAAGCAGTTTGGATAAAATGTGGTGTACAGTATTCTCCAAATAAGCAAAAAATAAAATTGCTGAGGTTATGGAACTGTAAGATTAAACAACCGTGAACAGAGAGGCACATAATTTTTTATTTTTTTGATAAAAAATCACAACACATTAATTGAATCGATTCATCACGCTCAGAAATATAAATAACAGATGGAGGTTGGAGGGTTGATGATTAAAAAATGATTATATCATTACTGGACGGTAATATTTAAATTATATGAAACCTTCCACTCCACCCTTAAAAAATGTTTGGTTTATAGATTTTTTCATAGTGGTGATTTAACTGATATAGCACTGTTCAAGTGTTTATTGAATTAAGGATTTCTTTTGGAGTTGTTAAAAGAAAATAGATGGTTGAGGTAGCATATTTGGAGTCAATTAGAGTTGGTTAATCCCTCAACAGTGAAAAGTTTGATGTGTTTGATAATAATTATGTGGCAGATCCACTTGGTCTGGCCACTAGATGCCACTATCCCTGTCCTTAACACCTTTTTCTTAGGAGCCATCCATACCATTCAGTCCTTCCCACCTAGAGGTTCTGATTGGATATCTCAGTGCTATTTAGCCCGGCCATTTTAAGACACCATGGGTTCAGTTTCAGAGAACAGCCAGAGGGTAAAGATTTATTTTTTCCACACTCTGGTAGGCCTTTCGGTCTAGCCAAAAGGAATTTTCTTTCAGAATAGATACCTCATCATGCAATCCCTGCCAGAGTGTCCTTCTCATTTATAGGTTACAGGGAGAGAGAGATTTGTAAGCCTTACAAATCTGGATGAGAGCCCTTTTAGGAACTGTAAAAAGGCTAAAGGGTAAAAAGGCTCTCATCCAGGGTGTCAAAGACCTGTGAGCCTATTCTAAACCCTAGGTAGGCAGGCACCAGGGATGGATCCTGCTGTGAGAGACACTGAAGGCAGAAAAGATATGCAATTTAAACTTTAAAATATTTTGGACTTTGAGTTAAGTGTGTGTGTGTGTGTGGGGGGGGGGGGGGGGTTTGGATCCCTCTTCCCCACTGGACTTCAGAGACATGTGAAAACTTGAACCCACTGACTTTTCCCTAAGAGAAGTCCCCAGGAAAAGAAACAATCAAGGACAAAGTAACAACTGAACGGAAGGAAGGAAGGAAGAACGTGAAACAGGAGATCCCATCTGGATTTCCATCCATCCAGGGACCAGGACAGGCTGGGTGTCCAAGGAAGGAAGATGACTAAAGGTTGGATTTTTGCAATGCAGAGGGGATCCTATCACTAGCACTCCAAAGCAGCAGCCACTGGGAGAGTATGCGCATTTAAAATCACCATGCTCACTACTGCCACCTCTGGTGGCTTCATCACATTGTCTAATAAAAGATCAATCTCTGTGTTTGTGTGTCCTAAGCTGAGCCTGACCTGTGGCCCCTCACGGGACTTCCCCCGAGGGCGTGGTCAGTTGCCACAGTGTCCAAGGGTACACCCAAACCTCACTAATTATAACAGCTTGCTAACAGGTTGCCAATGAAGATCAATTAACATTGGAGATATGTGATCCCATCTATGCCCCACTGAAATCAAGCGAGCGGCTGAATTCTGAAACATTTGAAGTGGGCACACAGTGTAAAAGCCCACTGAAGCCCAATGAATAATACATTACAACAGTCGATCACTGTAAGCCCAAAAGATTGTACAACTGTGCGAAAATTATCTTTTTCCAAGACATATCTTAACATCTGAGAAGACACAATTTATAAAAACCACCCATAAAATATGATGAATATGAGGGTGAAAAGACAACTGGGAATCAAACAAAAAACCTATGCTGTAATACCCAAGGGTAAGTATTGGCTTTCACCACATCTACTACTATTACTACTTAACATTTCTATAGTTCTATTCAATGTACATAGCACTGTACAAACTCATAAGAGACAGTCCCTGTTCACTTGAGCTTACAATCTAATCAAGACTTGGGGGGTTTCATATAGTAAGACAATGGTTAAAATTAGTTATTGAGGCTGAAAAGGGATAATCAGGCTTAAGATTGTGTAAAGTATGTTGCCACTTTTAGTTCATATTTTGCATCTTAACTCCTCCCAGAAGACCTACATAATCTGGCTACATTGTAGTTGGATAATGAGATATCCAGCTAAAGTTTAGCCAGATAAGGGCCCAAATATTCAAAAGTCAACATGTAGCCGGAAAACTTGTGAGTTCTCTGGCTAAATGCCTCTAAACATAGACCTCTCAGACAGGCCGATACAGTACAGTGCGCTCCACTGCGTTTGACCGCACGTTTTCAATGCGCTATTTTTACCCCTTATACAGTAAGGGGTTGTCTTTTCACCCTCATAATGTGCCAAGCCGCACATTTTACTTTCAGAAATTAACGCCTGCCCAAAGGCTGGTGTTAATTTCGGCCAGCACCAGGAAAGTGTACTTTTACTGCTTTTCTGTCCACCCTCCGACTTAATATCATAGCGATATTAAGTCGGAGGTCCCAAAAGTTAAAAAAAAAGTAAAAATGTAAAAAAAAAATTAAAAATCTGCCCGCGACCCGCGGGTCGGAAGACTGACGCTCAATTTTGCTGGCGTCCATTTTCCGAACCCGTAGCTATCAGCGGGTTCGAGAACTGACGCCGGTAAAATTTAGCGTCAGCTGTCAAACCCGCTGACAGCTGCCGTTTCTGTCAAAAAGGAGGCGCTAGAGACGCACTAGTGTCCCTAGCGCCTCCTTTTACCGCGGGCCCTCATTTGCATGTTGTTCCCTCCTGAATCACGTGCACAGGAGAGTGGCCTGTGCGCACGACGGGAAAGCAGGCGCTCACCAGCTCTCCCACGACTTTTACTGAATCAGCCTGAGAGTAATTTTCAAAAGTATTTCCACAGGTAAAACAGTATTTTTACCTCAGAAATGGGCTTTTATAAATTCTTCTGTCTGATATCTGGGAAATATACACGTCCTGTTCATGTGTAAATTCCTGGGTGTGGAGTTGGGAGGAGGTTTGGATTAAGTGCATATGCTTGAATAAAAGTGTGCAATTCTGTTTCAACTGTTTTATATTGACTTTTCCATAACTGACAATGTTTGTCAATCTTATAATTCTTGTTTAAATTTGGGTGCACTTTTGCTTTTGTGCAGTTTGTCTCTCTTCTTGTTTCAGTGCAATGTGTCTTTAATTTGATACATATCTTTCCTCCATTAGATGCTGGCAAATAAATACATGAAATTGTCTGTGCCACAATTATACCCACTGCATCAAATAAACCCTGTTTTACTTTCATTGAAAAATACTGTGGCCAAATAATTTTATAGAACAGAGACTAATGTGCAGGCTTTTAGTAATATAAGATTATTTTTCAAGTTTTGCTAAGGATGCATATTTAAGTATTAAATTATAAAGACAGTTAATAATAAATGGTAATCACACCCTTTCCCATTTAGAGTATATTATCGAACTATGTAACCGTATAATAATGGCACCCTTTGGATAAATTAGAAACCACATATTTGTGCCTAACTGTAAACCGTTGTGATGGTGCTCCACTATACGACGGTATAGAAAAGTTTTAAATAAATAAATAAAATAAAATACTTTGAAAATAAAATCCAATATGCCTAACATATTTGCATAAGAAAGTCAGCAAATACCCACAAATTTCAAGAACATGAGAGGATGAGAGAGGAGAATTTAAGAATAGAAAGAGAGGGGGAAAGGAGAAAGCAAGATGATAGTGGGAGAAGGTGAAGGCAAGGAGGGGAGAGGGATGAATCAGGGGAAGATAAGATCAAGAGAACCGAAGGGAACAGATGGGGGAATGGGGATGAGGAAGAGAAAGGGATACAGGGTGAGGTCCAGGGACGGAGGGAGATGACACTAGTTTGGGCGGGGGAGCAGGGAGGAATCTAGGGGGATCACGTAGAAGAAAGGGGATAAAGAATGGAGGAGAAACAGGAGGAAGAATGATGCAAGCAGGGTAGGTAGGATGAACAGGGAGAGGAGAAAGGAAGGAAAAAGGCTGGAGAAGGGGAGAGAAAAAGAAGGAAGAGAAAGTATTCACTGCTGATGGAAAGAGATAAAGAAAGAAAGGAAAACAGAAAATGAAAGGAGGACACCAGAAATAGAAGACAAAGAAAGGAAGAGAGATAAAACCAGATGCTGATCCAAAAAATCAAGCCAATGACATCAAAAACTGCAAACTATTTTATTATCTGATAGCGACTATTAAGAAGAAAGTAGTTCCCTGGGGAAGCCCACGACCCCCACCCCCTGGCTAATCGCAGGGTGTGCAGAGCTCACACGCTCTCAGTGTGTCTGATGTTATCTCGCTTTATGTTGCTCATAACTGAATAATGTCCACAGTTTCTTTTCTTCATCACCTTGGGCTTTCTGGAAAGGCTATTTCTAATCTAAATAAATACATTTTACAATTGTCAAATAGTCACTTTTAAGCAATTTGGAAACTTAAATGTCTAGGGATACCAGATGTGGCACAGATGCTAATGGGAAAATTAAAAGGTAATGAAACTTAAGTGATTTCATTTTTTCCACCACTGTGTTCACAGTTTGGAATCTTTGGAAGGAGCATGATGCGCGAGAAGAATGATAAAAAAACATCTCCCAAAGGTGCCAGCCAGAAAATTAGAAGCATTTATGCTTTTCCAGATGTTAACGTTCTTTCATAATAAAATTACATTCTAAACAACTGAAAAGGACACGCTGAAATCTACCAGGTAAAAAAATATGCAGAGACATTTCAGACAGATTTATAAACACATTTCAATTACTCAACAGTTCTCCTAAATAATATGAAGACATTTTATTTACTAAATGTAATTAGTGGATATAGGATTAGTACTTTCCTGTAACTGCTTGAAGAAGACATTTCAGCAGTCACACCGATTGGTGATCTATTACATGACAGATTAGAAGAGCTTCTCCCAAGCTCCGGAACATCCTCAAAGTTCACACACCACTTGCTGGCATTAGAGGTGTTGGAATTTAACGCTTCAGTTATTTTCTCATAGCAAAAGAACAACAGTATAGATAACGCATTCAACAGGGACAGCATTTTTGCCATCTGCTGCACAAAAGACAAATAGAATGTATCCTGGTTTAGGGGTATATTAGCCATGTTAGGAGTAAATATCATGCATTTAAAAAAAGGGAGTGTGTTTAAGCAAGTGGGAAAATATTGCACCGCATGCCGTATTTTCTTGTACTATGAAACCCAGCCTTCTGCAGCAACTACTTTTCAGGGTTTCTCAGGGTGTTAGCAGAAAGAGGAGTTAGGGAAGAGGCGAGAGGAGTGTTTCTGGAATTTGATTACTGGAATGGAATATCTTGTCTTTTTGTTGTTTCCTCTGTGTTTGCCATTTCTTTTGTCTGGTGCTTTTTTTTGAGTGAGAGTGTTTGTTGTGTCAGTCTTGTTTGTCTGTCTGTCCTTTTTTGTTTAGAGGGTTGTATTAGTTAGTAAACAAAGCAAAACGAGTTAATTTAGTCCCATATGACAGAGAAAATACAGCTATATATATATATATGTCAGCACATAACACAGACACACCGTACTGCTTAAAGCAATTACAGGCTTGTAGGCTGTTAGGTAGCCCCCCTCGCTCTCCCCCCCTCCTCCTTTACTAGAAGCAGCTTGGAATGTCTCACAGCCTACAGTCACCCCCTCCCCTCGCCAGCCCTCCTTGGTCTGCAAGCTTCAAGGTCACATACAAAAAAATGGAGGTATGGCAATTCAAAATAAAAGCAGAATATAAAAATTTAAAAATAATTTCCTAGAGATAAATGATACAACTGGGTATTCCAAGAGTTCCAGCAAAGTATCACCACCAGTCCTGGGTACAGATGAACAAAACCAGACAAAAACCAAACAAAAAGTGTAGCACACACGGTAAACCAAAATATTAATAGAAATATATAAAGGTAATTTAGAAGCTCCAAAACACACCAAAGAGTGGAAGAGAAGCACATGTTTTGCAAATGCTTCTCCTAGCAGTCAAAGCAAATACAAAAGTAAAATGTACACATTGGTCATTTCACCTCTGCAACATAAACCAATTTTAAACATGAAAAGGATCATTTTAGAAAATCAAGTGAATATTTTTCCCCACTGATCTCCGTAATCAGTTTTAAATGTATAAGACAAAATGAATTAAATAAATGGCAGATGATTAAAATCTTCATTTAATTCACTTGTAAATTGAAAAACCCAATCTACCAATCTATTCTGTTTCTTTCCTGTGAAGTTACCAACTCTCAAAGGATGATTAATCTTATCTACTACTGCAAAATAAATAAAAAGATGTCAAGCCTCCCTTTTGTATACATTAAAATGTTTAGCTACTGGAGAAGAAATATCAAGATTTCCCTGGGGTGTTCAGATTCAGTGAAATCCTGATTATATCAAATCTCATGATTAACATTTATTTCCTAGGTATCAAGAAGAACTTGTGTAATTGCCTGAAGGTTCTCTGAATTTTTCTTTGAAAACTATTATCCAAGTCTGAGTAATTGTCAGAAGGGTGAACTCAAAAGACTGATATCTTCTTCCATCCAAACTAAATGTATAGAGTCAGTTCACCTAATGTGAGGCCAGAAAGGAGGCTGTGGTGAATAACTTCAGAAAAGTGAGCTGAATATGTCGAAAGCTATCTGGAGATTGAGAAGTTTAGCTTTTGGAGGCTGACAGCAGAGAATAGGGCATCACTGAGAGTACAATAAGCCAGCTGGGGCTGATCCAGCTCTGAACTGTGGAACGCTATGGTTATGTGTCAGATCTCCAAGTTGCTGATAAAGTTTCCTGGGTACAAAAAGTCTCATAAGACCTGGTAATGGGCTCACATACAATCAAATACTGTCCAAGTTCAGGCTTTGGGCCTCTTTCTCTCCCCAGATGCAAGACTGGAACTGCACTGTGTTTCACCCACTAGAGAGGAGGCCACAAGCTCAGCCCCATAGTTTTGGCTACTCCAAACAGGCCACTTAACTTTAGACTTAAACTGGCTAAGTGACACCATTTAAAAATCTGGGCATGGCCAGCAGCTTCTGCTTAGCTGGCTAACTTTTTATCTGGCTAAAACATTAGCTAGCTAAGTGACTGGTGGGACAGGAGTATTCTAGAGCAAGGTCAATTGTTCAGCTAACTTAACCGGACAAATGCCAATATTCAGCATTATCCAGCTTAGTTAGTTGGATACGTGTAGGACTTGCTATTTGGCTATCTTAAAGTTAGCTGAATCCAGTTGTCCAAAAGATAGCAGTATATTCAGTGATGCTGCCATGCTGCTGAATATCTTGGCCAAGTTAAGTTGGGCAGCCAGAGAGCAGCTGAATATTGGCCTCTCTGTGTCTTGTCTTCCTTTCTCTTGAGAGGTGAAATTCATGCTAGTCTTTCTTAATTTCCTACATAACCAGGTGCCCTGTCCTGTAGCTTGCTGGTGGCCTGGAGTGCATTATTTTTAGTCTGTTACAAAAACATTTAGGAGAATCTTGGTATACATCTTGCAGCTGTATCTTCCTGTCTCCTCCACTTCCCAGTGTGTATTAGAGATGTGCTTTGGGTAAAAATTTAATGTTGGGCTTCATTTCGAGGCCACCCCCCCTCCTCACGGGAATTTCATTTTTCCCGCGGTTCGGTGTTTTTTTTTTTTTCAGGGGCCACGATTTTCGGTTAATGCGCACTAACTCCTGATAGTGTGCACTAACTCAAAAATGAATTTTTTTCCAAAATTTCAGAAAAAAATTAAATCGGTTTTCAGTTCTCCCGAACCATTCTGAATTAGGCAATATCGTTGACATTGCCTAATTCGGGAAAAACGATTGCACATCCCTAGTGTGTATGTAAAGTTCAAATAAAGATATGATGCTCTGGAATGAGATCCAAAACTCTTTTCTATATTGTTTTAACAGAACATTTAGAACTTCACAGATAGATCTTAACTCAATTCTTCTGTACATTCAGATATATCTCTGCATTGGTGCTTAATCCCCCTGTAACAGTGTGCACCAGAGAAACCCTCAGAACACTTTCAAGGACTAGACCCAGAGCTCTGGCCCCAGTCCACCTTACGGCAAAGCATTCTGGGTGCAGAGCAGCTCCTCTGAGCAGAAATGTAGGTTAGACTCAGAGGAGAGCACAGGGAGGCCCTAGGAAGACAAGGCGAAGGCAGCTTTGTTTATGATGTTTTGCAAAATACTGCAAGGTAAGCAGTTTCGGATGTATGTTAAATGTTGTGAAGAATAAAAAATGTTTGCAAAGAAAAGCCAGAGTCCTGCATGTATTTGGCCTCTGGCAGGCTGTAAACCGCTTGTGCTATACCACATATGGTGTCAGGTCGGGGATCTTCTGCACTACACAACTGCACAGGCAGAAACCCATACCTCCAGAAAGAGGAATAAGATAGAAAAAATGTTTTCAATTTGTGAAAACTTGTTTGCTGTAAAACAGTTATACAAAGTAGAGACTGGTGTTATAGGAATAATTTCTGAGTGATACAGCAGCCCAGAGCAAGGCTCTACCAAGAAAGGAAAGAGACACTTATTTTTTCTAAACTGAGAAATCTGGGCCACATGAGACACTGGCCAGATAAACACAGTTTGGAAAGAAGAGATTTTCCCAGGGGCCTGGTTGCAGTCACAACCTAAAAGTTTGAAGTTATAAAGGGCTAAGGAAGGTAGTTCTGCCCAGATAGATAGTATACAAAAGTCAGTAAGTGCTGGACAAGCAAGGTGGGGGGGGGGGGGGGGGGGGTGTTATGTAGCTTTTTTCCTTTCTGGGGGGAAAAAAGAGAAAGGTTTTCTGGGGTGCCTTCCTAAACAGGGCGGGGACCTTAAGAAAACCCCTGTGCTGTCTCACTGCTTCCCTGAAGGAAAAGGAAAAGTTTATACCTGTGGGAGAAGACAGGGCAGCCAAGAAAGCCCTTACCAAGATTCATGGAGGTCATGGAAGCCCTGTGTCAGTCCTTGCTAGAGCAACAGAAGCAGCTGGGACACTGCTTTAAAAGCCATCAGCAAGCCTAGCATCAGGAGCAGCAGCAGATGTAAACCCTGAGAGAAGGGCAGCAGAGACTACAGAGACTGGTGCAGGAGCTGCCACAAGAACAGCCAGTACCGCAGGTGAAGAAGCAGCTGGAAACCTCAGAGAAGGTGATGAAGATGAGGAAATAATGAAGCCAGAGAGCCCAGCCCAGGTGGAAAATCTGGAGGGGTCAACTCAAGTCTGAAGACTTGAGGGGATAACACCCAGTGTGGACATATTGGTCGCAGTGCAGAAGGAAGAGACTCAGGAGCAGTTACCAGTTGAAACTGAGGCTGAGCAAACCTTCAGAAAGAGGGAGCAAGTTCATCAAGGCTGCAGGGATGATGAACCTCAAGCAACAATGACCTGGGTTCAGGGAGTCCAGCAGCAGTTCTGTAACCTGGACGAGCCACTTTCAAAGGAACAGATGGCAGAACTAAAGGAGGATTTCTCCCTTGTTGGGGATGACAGAGAAGACCTCAGTGCTACCAAGGAAATGGAATTGGTTATACACTCAGGGGGCAGGACCCCACTGAAGCCAAATTATAGGATGGGACTAATGAACTGGACAGTGTTGCGAGTGAGACTCTGGGAGTGACCAAGGCTGAAAAGAAGTATTGGTGGGAGGTCTTCCCTAGGGGGAGTCCAGAGGGGGTTGGGAAAAGTTCCAAAACACAGAAAATGCAAAACAGATACCGTCCTGATCAGATATCCTGTCAGCCTGGACCTCAAATGCAAAGACACCTGCACAGCTTTACGCTGCCACTATCCACTTATGCAAAGTCAGAAACAGAAATCATGCTGTCACCTCTTACAGTATTTAGAACAAATTACTAAATCAACCCAAGTCACCGTTATAATTTAATTTTATTGTATTACTTAAACATTTATTATTTTTTCTATCTGTTTTTATGACAATCTAAAAATAAAATCAAGATGTGAGCAAAAATCACTACATCAGCATGTAAACAATATTAATAGATTACATTATCAAAGACAAAGAAAGTGGAAACAATAGATTCTGGCTTCTGTTTTGGAAGGCTGTGAAAGCAGAATGTATAAAACCTTTATTGAGCATTCCCGAGCCTCACATATACTTGCTTTGGGCTTTGCAACAGTATCACATTTCCAGGCCAAGCAGCTGGCTACTGTAACTTGCAAGAGAGCGGAAAATATACTGACTTTATGAAGCAATAAAAAAATACATCTGAACAATTATGTGCACGGTAAGGAAGGGTGAAAAGGAAATCAAGGATCCGCTAAAGACGCAGAAAAGGCTTCTTTGTCAGGGAAAAGCAATAATAGAAATTTCATGTGAAATGACTTTGCTCTTCCCTCCCCCCCCCTTTATAACCTGTTTATAGTCACCTCCTCCCAGCCCCCCCCCCCCCCAAACCTGATGGCGTGCTCATGTGGTGATGACCCCCTCAATCTTTATGGTTGTGGGAGGCTGACACGGCAGTGGCAACCACTTTCCCCTTTATCTATGGCAGAGGTCCCCAAACTATGGCTTAACTGAGGCCATTTTTCTGGCCTACCAACCTTTAAGAATAAAAAAATAATCCAGCATCACAGCACATTAAAAAAAACCAACAAATAACCCATCTTTCACACCAGACTGAAGCGCCTGCAGTGCCAGCTGTGCCTCCCTGCAGTCGGCGTCACTGGCAGTAGGATGCGAGGGTGTGCACGGCGTCTGACAGGGACCCGCCATGTGCAAAGCGGAGGGAGGTCCGGCTGGTCTGGTGGCGGCGACAGCAGGGGGAAGGAGATCCAGCTGTTCCAGCAGGGGTGGTAGCAAGTGGAGGGAGTCCTGGCTGTGGCGGCAGCAGCAAGTGGACAGAGGCCTGCTCCGTTGTGCAGTGGTGGACGGTGGGGGGAGGCCCAGGCATTTTGCTAACGGTGGGAGGTGGAGGAAAACTCTGGCCCTTGCTGTCAGCATGAGGAGGCAGGCCCAGGCTGGAGCCACCATAATAGGTGAAGAAGAAAGGAGGAGATGCGCAGTTGGGGGTTAAAATAGTGGAAAAGAGAAGGACAGATGTTGGAGAGAGGGGAAGAGAAGATGCTGTGGGGTAAAAAGGGGATGAGAGGAGATTCTGGAGGAAGATAGTAGGGGGAAATACTGGGCGAGGAGAGGGAAAGAGAGAAGGGGAGATGCTGCGGAGGCAGGGGGTAGAGTTCCCAGGTGTGCAGCAGGGTTGCAAACGTCTGAAAAATATGTTTATTGCCACTCTATCCGCTGCACCCCTGGGATCCATGCTGGTCCCATTCTCCAGTATTTCAAATCAGCAAGAGAGCCAGGCAGTGCTTCTGCCCCTCTCCCTGCTCACCAAACTCTTGGGGGGGGGGGGTAGGGAGAATGACATTCCCCCCTCTCCGCAGACCTCTCAGTGACTTTAAACCTTCTATATGGCCCTTGTCATGAAATGTTTGGGGACCCCGGTCTATGATATTCAGTATAATTCTTTAGAATTCTCTACAAAGTCCTTATGATAATCTACAAAGCCATGCACAATCTAACACCTCTTGATCTTAACGTACCTCTACGTCTCCATGAATCCTCCAGACCGATTAGATCTGCTTACAAAGGCACTCTCTTTGCCCCCCCAAGTAAAGACAGCCCTAAGGAAACGTGCCCTATCCACTGCGGGGCCCTCTCAATGGAATGCTCTTCCACCAAATCTCCAGCAAGAACCATGCCCATTGACGTTCAAAAAACCCCTCAAATCCTGGCTTTTCAAACAAGCTTTTCCATAACCAGACGATCATTACCATTTCCATAGTATTCCAACAAGCTTCCCCATAACCAGACGAACATTACCAATAACATACCACTTCGAACATTTCCATGACCATCTTTCACAGGCCTATTATTGCAATGATATTTATTTATATTTATTTTAGAATTCTCCAGTGTTGATTTTCAGTTTTTTTTGCTTAATCGTCTCTTCGTTTGCTAAATGTCTCTATTGTTAACTGCTGTATTTTACCCTTGTTTTTCCCAGTTCCTTGTAACCCTGGTTCTATGTAATGCTTGTTGCAAAATTGTGTTCCACTGTAAACCGATATGATATGTATCTTGCCACATGAATGTCAGTATAAAAAAAGTTCAAAATAAATAAATAACCTCTGTATCCCCAATGGATAACAGACTCAAATGTAAGTCTGCTGCAGCCTGAGACATGGTGTAGGTCCAAGTGAATTAAATCTTAAAGATATTATTCTACTGCATCTTCAAGATTAAGGCCAACAATTTCTTCAGCCTCTCCTCCTATCATAATTCTGTTCTGCTCTGTAGAAACCAGGCTGGCTGCACAATTCAAATCTGCGAAGACACTGTTTTGTGGGAATCTACTAATCTTATCAGTGGAAGGAGGTTAGTATGGGAGCTGCCTGTCATGGAAATCATTTGGAAGAGATTGATAAGGAAGAGGATGGCATGGGAAACTTGTATTTAATGCAATAAAATTATACATAAAAAATCTCTAGAACATCAGATAAGCAACCATGTATGAAAGCTCTCTGTAAACCTATTCACCTGCTAAGTGTGGAACATTATTTGCATGTGTTATTGTTGTCTATTTTAATTAATGTTTTTGTTGTAATCTACCAGGCACAGCTGGTCTGATACGGGCAGAACAGAAATTCCATAAATAAATAAATAACGGGCGTGACATTCTTTGGAAAGGAGCACACGGCCTTTCCATAACCTCCCTGGACAAATGTGCTAGGGGGACTTTCCTTAGTGGAAAATTAGGCAAAACTGAAAACACCTCCCTGTCTGAAGATTACAATATAAAGGAACAGAAAGATGGATATATTAGTATCTAGGAAAAGAGGAAGGTGGAATAAGTTGTCATAAAGTACTGAGAGAAAAAATCATTAAAGAGATAGGAGACTGAAGCTGATGCTGAAAAGTTCCCGATCAGCACAGAATGACATATAAGCAATTACTTAGCTCGCAATTCGACTTTGGAATAGTAAACTGGTCCCATAAATATCTTGAAGAACCGGATATAAAACTGAGAAATCCATGCCCATCAGGTAATCTATAAGAACCAGTGCATGTCGAGATTGTACATCCTTAGAGCTGAAGATGGTATGGGTCTTATTGAAACTGATTACACATATTGAAACTGATTACACATTACACAGAAAGGCCTACCCGGAATCCAACCAAACCTAAACATTTCCACATAATCTACCCAGAATCCAACCAAACCTATACATTCCCACATAATCCCCCCCCCCACTCAGATTCCCAGCCTCCATCCCCCCACCCCACCCGCCCTTTCCCCCCCCCCCCCCCCCTCCTAAGGCTTTCCCTTTTTTCCCTTTTTTCCCCCCTCCTTAGGCTTTTCCCCCCCCCCAAGGCTTTCCCTTTCGCCTCTCCTTGCCCGCCCTTCCCCTTTTATCTTCCTACAATTTTACAAAATTGTTCAATTTAGTCCGATATAATCAATCCTATGCTAATTGTCACTAATATAAATATTCCTTTTTCTGTAAATAAGTTCCTTTTATTTCTTATGTTAACGGTTGTTTTTTATACTCTCACTCATGCTACCTATCTTTCCCTCTCTTCTTCCTGTCTCCCTTACCCCCCCCCCCCCCTTTCTGGCCTGCTCCCATCCCCCGGCCCCCTGTTCATTGTATTTTCCTCCTTTAACTGAGTTACTTGTAAACCGGCGTGATGTGCCCCACGAACGTCGGTATATTAAAAGTTGTTAAATAAATAAAATAAATAAAATATAGAGATCATAATAGGCCTTCAGGCATGCTTAATTTGGTAAAAACAGATCCAAATGCTCAAATAGTGCTGAAGTATGAAAGCGAGCAAGCATCATCAGTCTCAGTCTTTAAGCTTGGACAATCGTTCCAGTGAATGGAGGGCATGACTGAAAATAATGGAAAGACAACACAGAATTAGATAAACTATTTGAAGAATCAGGCCAGCAAATAAGGAAAATAATTGGCAGAAGCACAAATATATGGGAAGTAGAGAGTTACTTCAGATTTGACACAGCAGTTGTTAAGGAAAGGTGAAATCAAACCTATAGATGAGAAGTTAAGGCAGTACTTAAATCTGGTTTCTATAAGCTACATTTGTTAACGAAGGAATAAGCCAGTATTAGATTCTGCAGATTTTTGCACTGTAGTGCAGACTACTTTTCCTACTATTGATTATGGCAATGGGGTTTATCTTGGCTTACCTCTGACTAGCAACAAAGCACTTCAGCTGCTACAGAATGCAGCTGCACAGTTGATATCTGGGTGCAGTATTAGATCTCACATCTATTGGTTACCAGTGCAGGGGAGAATCAAATATAAAATTGTGGTTTTGACTCAAACTTTTGGCTCTGGACTTGCTACCCTGGGCTAATGCCCTATTGTGGATGTACAATCCCAGGAGATCACTGCAATCTTCACAAGGGGGCTCGGCACATCATGCCAGGCTTTATGATATGAGGGAGCATGCATTTTCTGTTGCTACTCCAATTCTCTGGAACTCTACCTCAAGAACTGTGGCAGACCGAATGTCACAAGACTTAAAACACCGGAATTTTTGCAGGCTGGTTTTTGTGAGCTGGATGCTATATTTGGATTCCAGACTGTAAAAGAATGTGCCTTCAAAATTTTTGTTATTCCCATCTATCAGGCTGAGGTACTTTGTCTTACCTGTTTTCGATGTATGTTTTTAAATTGATTATATATATAATTATGTACACTGCCTAAGGTCTTTGGACAAGGCGGCATATAAATAAACAACAATAATAATAAGTTGATAATTGCTACACAGGACATTGGGCTACGGACAAGATGGTTGAAAGCCAGCATAGAAAAGGATGGTAAAAACAGAAAAATGCAGATTTTGTGGAACAGAACTGGAACCGGTCACACATCTCATTGCTGGATGCGATGTACTGATGTCAGAAGGCCTCTGGAAGCTGGGTCTGTGAAGCCTGAATTCGCTCACGGTGACCTCTATAGTCCTCTCCTGGGGGCTGTTGAGTAGGATATGCAGATGTGCCTTCCAGTACTTCTATGCTGCAAGGGATTCAAGGCCTCTGGAAGCTGGAGCTATGGAGATTGAAGCCTGGATTCATTTTCAGTGACCTCTGGAGTCCTCTCCCAGGGGGGCTGCTGGGTAATATTTGCAAATGAGCCTTCCAGTCCTCTTCTGTTGCTGAGGTGCTGGCTAGGTGCACTGAGCTTCCTTATATATTCAGGCAGTGATGATGTCATCAGCCAGTGCCACAGAAGTTCCGGATGCAGAGCCTATATAAAGCTGCAGTCTCCTTCTAGTTAGGATCACTGGATACAGTACAGTGCCAGGAGTTATGTCAAAAGAGCTTGTGACCAGAGGGTGCTGCTGAGGAGGTAAGAGGTGTTACACACTAGCACTATCAGTCAAAAAAGTTTCTTTTTTTTTTTTTTTTTTTTTTTTTTTTTTTAACAAGTGCTCTTTTAATTTGCCATGTAATTCTACATTTGTTTCAATATTTTAATTCACAAGTCCTAATTTAAAACAGGAAATTTCTATTTTTAAATCTGCTCTTCTGAATGACAAAAGCCTGTACAAAAAGGTTAGAAAAACATAAAAAAAAGCTCTCATCTAACAAATCTCCAATTATAAGGAGCCTTAGCATTCATCTGAAATAAGATAGAAAGATTCGCTGAAAGCTGACAGATTCTTCAAATCTATTGCTTGTTCCTAATTAGCAGAATTGGAAAAGAACAACCACAAAGTAAAATCTTTTGGAAGATAGACAGGGAGCAGGCTTGGTTGTCATGGGGCAGAGAATGTCAGCAGATACAGCCTGAAGAAGGTTTTTATCTTCAATCATTTGACAAAATTTGCATAAGGCACTGAGGAAGGTTAGATTGCTGGAACATGGCCAACATCCTGGGCTAGCTCCAGCAAAACTTCAATTTAATTTAGTTTTCTTTGAAATGGATATCTACCCAGACTATATTGATGTGGGTTGTGGATGGCAAGAACTGCACAGCTACAAAACATATTTTCCCTTTATAGGTACTTACAATCTAGTTAAGAAAAGTCATTTTTTTTATTAGTGAGATCAATTGCATATATTATATCTCTCTATAAATCTACTGAAAGAGCATGTCACTTTTCATTCTTGCTCATGTTGAGTGAATTGACTGTTCAGTGAAACAAGTAAGAAAAATACTGTTACTTGAGTGAGAAAAGATGGACGTGAGACTCAGGGGCCTAGGAAATAAAGTTTAGTGCAGGGGTAGCCAACCGGAGTCTCGTGCACCCCATGTGGCTTTTTCCAAAGGAAACTGCAGCTTGCAGCTCCAGGCTCCCAGGTGAAGTCCTCATCCATGCCGACTGATGTGCGCTCTCAGGAGAGTGGGTCTGCCCTTCCCATCAGCCAGCCTGTAATCTTACAACTTCCACTGATTCCCAGTTCCCTATCCCCTTCCTACTCTGCCTCCCTTTTCCCCTCTCCTCCCCGACCCCTAAAACCCCTTTCCCTACCATGTTTTCCTTTATTTCATAACTTACTTCATCTAAATAGGTTTTTAAAATTCGGTCAAATGTGAGTATGTATGTGGTGTATGTGCATTATATATAGGATTTCTTTCACTATATTATTTGTAAAAGTTTTTTAATTGTATGTATTTAATCCCATGATTTTGATTTTGTAAACCGTTGTGATCTTCTATTGGAATGACGGTATATAAAATGGCCAAATAAATAAACATTTGTAATATACAAACTAATATTTTTGTGATAGTACATGCATTTTTAGTTATGTACTTTTTGCATAAGTTTTGAATAAAGGTTTAGTGAAAAGTTAGTCTTGTTGTTATGAATTATTTTTCCGTGCTGTTTTACCCTAGGGGTAATTATTATTATAGATATTTACTGGTACAGCATCATATTAACCAGTGAAGGTTGTCTGGTATCTTTTTGTACTCTAACTATAGATATATATATATATACCTATATCTATATCTATATATATCTATAGATAGACAGAAGGTTTGTATTCAACTGCTGGGCAGCTGGCAGAGTTAGCGGGATAAACCTTTCTGGCTACCTTCACTAGGATATTCAGAGGTGTGGGCGTGCTGTTGAATATAATCCCATCTATCTTAAAGTTACCCAGATAAGTTTATCCAGCTACCTTTAGGACTCCTCTTCAACTGTCCTAAAGTAATTTTGTTATGTTAGCTGGATAACACTCATACACATTCATTGTGGATATCCTGAAACCTTGACTAGCCAGGGTCCTCCAAGATAGGTTTGGGAACCACTGACCTAGGGTGCCTAATACCTTTGCACTGGACCTTCTCAAAATACAAGACAATTAACATCGTATTCATGCCAGCAGAGCAATAGCCAGACCATTTGGCACCTATGGCCACGTAAATAAATACACCCTTTCCCTGAACACGATGTACACCACCATGAGCTGGGAAACTGTTAAATGTAAGGTTTTTGAACCTTGACTCAGCAGGTTCTTCCTGCTTCTTAGGGTTTCCAGCTCCATCAGATCAAGAACCGGGATCTTGGTGCCATAAGCACCCCAAACTTGTTCAGTCCAGCATTGCAGTGACGGTCCTGGGCTGGGAGCCATGCATCAGAGCTCATTCCTAAGTGTGCTGTTTCTATCTTGGCCATAAGATTTTTCAAACTAGCTTTGGTTGCTGGCACAGTTTGTCCCCACTATTGCATCTATTTCACTTGTGTGGCTGGAAGACAAGATTCCCCAGTGGATAAAGCAAACATTTTTTGTTTCAGTGTAAGATCTTTGTTGGATTTAGCAATTCATGAAGATTGCTGAATATGTTTAACAGTGGTCACTGAGGATTTCTTCCTGACTGTGAATCGCATAAGGTTTGCCCACATCTGGGCTATCTCCTTCCAAATGATTCTTAATTCAGTAATGTATCATACAGCTGATGTTAACCTTACTACTTAACTACACATATGTAATTTATACACAATACACCCACTTCCTTATTCCCACCTAATAAAACCACTCCTTCTATAACAAAGTAACATATTATTGATGGCAGAAAAAGACCAAATGGTCCATCCAGTCTGCCCAGCAAGTTTCTCATGATAGTAACTGCCGCTCCGTGCCAGTAACCCCTTAGCCTTATGTTAAGGGTAATAATATTTACCATCAGAACCAAGCAACGGTCAAACCCATAAAAAAATTATTGCTAGCAACATTTTTACAGGGTGAGCAGCCTTCTTGATAATTCAGACAATCCTGCTGCTTCAACGTGCTTTGCTTTTGAACTTTAGCCATAGAAGCAGACCTGTGCTTTTTTTTTCCTAATGTCTCCGTATCAGGACCCTTGACCGTAAAAAGTCAGGGCTCAGCATTGACTGTCATCTGAGTACAATTCCCCATTTTTATTCCCGCCGAAGCTGAGAGAGTTGTTGCAGTTGTGGTAGATTTATTAGAAATCTACCTCATATTTGTTATATCTGTGTGTATCCGTTAATTATGCATTCACTTCCTTGTTATTTTATGAAATCTGCCTTGGGCCTACTTGAAATTAATGATGGGTATCCAAAGCTTATCAATCAATAAGTAAATAAATAATATATTGGCACTGGATCTTTGCAGTAAACCTGAGTTTGGATCGAGGTAATTATGCAAATTTAGAGTGACCTGGAGCAATATTGTAGGACTAAATAGCCAGAGATGTCCTAGAAAGAAGTAACAGCAGATAGTTCAATATGGTAGTCGTCAAAGCAGGAAAAATAAGACACACACAGTGTTAATAACTTCCCATAAAGGATTTTCTGAGCAACAAACATTGCATTTCCATCACCTTTCCCAGGCTCTGCAGTAAAGCAAGCACAGAATAAAAACTGATCCTATTACCACAAGACCTCAATTGCTGCTCTTCTCATACTCATGTATCGACCCTTATAATTAGAAATATTTATCTAGTGAGTAGAGGCAAACTACCTTTTCCTTTTTTAAAACAAGTTAAAGGCTAAGCCCTGAAATTGTAGCCTTTGGATCCTGTAATGACTTTTGTTATCTAGCTTCATAGTCACCGCTTTGACTGTATTTATAACACAGGCTGTTGTATAATTATAGTAATAACTTTACTTCAGAAGCTACTGTTGAGTTTTTGTTTAATGAATAATCAGCCATTTTGTTCTGTTGCAGATTATAGCGCCAAAAATAACATTTTGCCTCTATTTAACTAACAGAACTTTAATATATTGAAATATAATAAGCAAGCATTTCTACAACAGAAAGTCCCAGCAGAAATGAGTTCTAGGACTAGAATTTCACGGAAATTTTTACTTTAAAATTATTTAAAAGATGACTAATCTTAACTATTTTTAACAGGAAATTCAACCTTCCTGCTTTGGCCATGGATGTAACATAATCAAGTCCCCAACGAGGCTTGGTGGCACAACATTAATCCCCCGTGTTGTGCTGGTTCTCAGTCTCAGCCAAAGTCCAAGAAGAAACCACAAACACTGCAAGAAGGCCCTCTGTCAAGCCTGGATTCAAAAACCAGAAAACAAAATACGTGGGGGTGTCCTAGAGGTTTACTTCCATGCCACTGATTCTCAGTCCCTCTGTCCAGACTGGTATTCAGGACATTTCTTATGCATATCCGGTGGAGATATCAGGAAGAACACGCTCGCTAGGTTAAGGTCCAGGACCATAGTAACATAGTAAGGATGGCAGAAAGAGACCATTCAGTCTGCGCAGCAAATTGCTTATGGTAGTAACTGCAGCTCCATGCGGATTACGCCCATGTTTCTGTCAAGGGTAGTAACTACCACTCGTACACGTTACCCCCAAGCCTTAGGTTAAGGGCAGTAATATTAAGCACTTTCAAACCCATTACAAAATTACTGCTAGCAATGTTTTTACAGGGTGGGCAGTCTTCTTGATTCACACAATGCTGCTGCTTCAACGTGCTGTGCTTTTGGACTTGGCCGTAGAAGCAGACCTGCGCTTTTCCCCTAATGTCTGTGTGTATCAGTACCCAGGACTGTAAAAGTCAGGGCTCTGACTCCCCCTCCCCCCGCTGACTTTGAAGTGGACACCAGGCCGGGAAACACTACTGTAAGTCATTTTAAAGGGTCGGGTGGGTTTGTTTTTTTTTTTTTTTATCGGGCCATCGGCGCCATTTATATTAGTGGCAGCCAAAATGGCGCCGATGGCCCGAGAGCGGGAGATCGCGACGGGACCCCCCCCCCCCCCACTGGACCACCACGTAATTTAAAACATTTGGGGGGGGTTCGGGAGGGTGGGGGATTTGTTTTAAAGGGTCGGGGTGGGTTTAGAGGTTGTTTTGGTGTGCTGGTTTTCCTGCCCTCCTCCCTCCCCCGATTTACGATTTTTCACGATAAATCGGGGGAATTTCTATTGTATCGCGACTCTAACGATTTTTGACAATTTAAAAAATATCTGATGATTTTTTTAAATCGTCAAAAAACGATTCACATCCCTAGAAAATATAAATCATCACTAAAAGTAAAACCATACTAATATGTAAACCGCTGTGATGGCATTACCGAATGATGGTATATAAAACTTGATAGATAAATAAAAAAAATAAAAGAGAATAAAAAGAATATTTCAAAAAAGCTGACAAAAAGAATTACATCCAATAATATAAAACTCATATGTGCACCAAAGGCACGCAAATCCCGTTTCTATCATGTAAATCAGGAGACGCCATTTGTAGAGATGTGCTTCGTTTTTTTCTACCGGGTCGTTTTTTGACTCGGATACTTCGTGGTAAAGTTTGGGTTTTATCGTTTAGTTTTTTTGAAAACCGATAAAAAACTAAATGGGAAAAACCGAAACCGGCCCAAAAAACGACGCGGGAAAACGAAGCTAAAAAAAACCTCACCCCAAGCATTTAAATTCATTTTAATACATTACAAACAACCCCCCCCCCTTCCACCATCCCAATCCCTCCCCAAGACTTACCAATATCCCTGGTGGTCCAGCGGGGTCCCGGGTGCCATTTATCCCTCCGTGCCCGGTGTGCCACTGCCAGCCGTGCTCAAAATGGTGCCGAATAGCCTCTGAACAACTATGTCACAGGGGCTACCGGCGCCATTAGTCAGCCCCTGTCACATGGTATGAGCACAAGATGGCGCCAATGGCCATGTGACAGGGGCTGACCAATGGCGTCAGTAGCCCCTGTGACATAGTAGTTCAGAGGCTATTCGGCACCATTTTGAGCACGGCTGGCAGTGGCACACCGGGCATGGAGGGACAAATGGAACCCGGGACCCCCAGGGATGTTAGTAAGTCTTGGGGAGGGATCGGGATGGGGGGAGGGTGGTTGTATTATAGTTAATCTTAATGTTTGGGGTGGTTTTTAATTAAAAAAAAAAATGTGCCCCTCTCCCCATACAAACCCGAAAAACGGATTTTCCCCCGAAGTTCGGTGAAAATCCTTTTCGGGTTTCGGGCCCCCGAACCACGACGAATTAGGCTATTTCGTTGCAATTGCCTAATTCGTGATAAACGATTGCACATCTCTAATTACCAGTTTACCAGTTCATCCAACAGTTCTCCCAGTTAACAGAACCTCCAGACCCCCATGGTTTGATAGATTCTACTCACCCAGTTATCCCAGTCCCTTTAAACCCCTCCAAAATGGCTAGATCTCTTTTTTTTTTTTTTTTTTTTTAAACTTTCATGGCATCCATAGCAGAAGTAAAGTTACGTGGCAGAAGACCTTGGCACGCTCTGGGGAACGTAAATATTTACGCGCGCATCTCTTGGCCGGGCCCAGATACCCTCCTGCTCTGCCCAGACCACGCCCAAGCCCCGCTCCTTTTGGAAAATTTGCGAGATGTGCGTGCTGCAGCATTCATGTGCATATCTGAGGTGCTTTTTAAAATACAGTCAGCGCGCAGAAGTCCTACTTACTCGTGCATCCCCTAATTATTGCGTGCACCAGGCTTTTAAAATTCACCTTTAAGTGCTCAGTGGATAAGATAATTATAGCCGGTTATCTTTAGGAGAATAGCAGCGGAATCTAAGTAGTTAGGTTTTACGTTGAATACGCAACTAAAGTTAACTGGCTACATTTAGTGAAGCTGGGTTTCCCTGCTAAATTTAACCAGTTAGTGCTGAAAATCAGGCACCAAACAGCAAAGATTTCTTAAAAAAAAAAAGAGGAAATAGTGATCTCTTCCCCACTCTGGCCTGACCCCCTTCCCTTGCTCTCTCTCATTTTTAATGAAAGCACCCCAGTAGCAGCACAAATTCCCTCTCATTCTCCAGAGGCGATGAATTTAAAGAAAACACTGCAGGAAGGGGAGTAACTTCCCTCCTGTTCTCCAGAGGCTGAAAAATGTTGAAAAGCAGCCAGGCAGGAGAACCATTTTCCTCTCCCCCTCCCAAAGCCCACAAGTAGGAAAACAAAGCCTTCTGGGTAATGAGGCTACCCCCTCCCTCCTTCTCTCCCGCCAACAAAAGCAGCGCCCTGACTGCTCCCTTTCTTCTTTACATGCCACTAATACCCCACAAAGGAGAATGTCCGCTGTGATACCCCCCTGGCTGCTCCCTTTCTTCTTTGGATGCCACTAATACCCCACAAAGGAGAATGTCCGCCGTGGATACCCCCCTGGCTGCTGCCTTTCCTCTTTGCATGCCACTAATACCCCACAAAGGAGAACGTCCGCCGTGGATACCCCCCTGGCTGCTCCCTTTCTTCTTTGCATGCCACTAATACCCCACAAAGGAGAATGTCCACCATGGATACCCCCCTGGCTGCTCCCTTTCTTCTTTGCATGCCACTAATACCCCACAAAGGAGAATGTCCGCTGTGGATACCCCCCTGGCTGCTCCCTTTCTTCTTTGCATGCCGCTAATACCCCACAAAGGAGAATGTCTGCTGTGGATACCCCCCTGGCTGCTCCCTTTCTTCTTTACATGCCACTAATACCCCACAAAGGAGAATGTCCGCTGTGGATACCCCCTCCCTTCCCACTCTCCAGTGTCTTTTTTTTTTCAGGTAAGATTGACAGCAAGGTTACTAGTGTGCACTTTAAGCATTGCTATCAGAGCAGTGCCGAATGGGGTCGGGAACGTGCTAAGACCCTTCCAGCTCAGTCTTCAGGGTTTGAATGGATTTCGAGTAGGGCTGGAGGGTGAAGGTAGGAGTTCCAGATAGGCTGGGAGGGTGGGGTCAGGGCAGGAGGGACCAGAGCCATTCTGTTCATTATAAAATAGGGGGGGAGGGGTCCCTTAGGCCACAATGGCCTGCAACTTGGTTTAATTATGAGGCAACCCCCAGGCTTGGCTAACAGACTTCACTGTCCCTGTACAGAACACATTAAGGAGCCAACCGTCTTTCTCAGTCCTTTACACCTGGAGGGTTGTGGTTGGATGCCTTAACACTATTTAGCCCCGCTATTTTAGGGCAATTTGGGATCAGTTTGAGAAAGCATTGGAAGGATAAAGATGCCTAAGTTTTACTCAACTTCTTTCAGATGGAGTTTCAGTTAGAGGTGACAGCTCATCGTGCAGTCCCTGCCAGAGGGTCCTTCTCCTACCAATTTACAGTGAGAGAGATTTTTACATCTGATACATTTTAGGGGCGAAAGGGCTCTGACCAGAGGACCAAAGATCTGTGAGCCCACTCTAAACCCTCAGTGGGCAAGCACCGGTGATGGATCCTGCTGTGAAAAACAGTGAGGGCAGAAGATGTATCCAGTTTTAACCTTAGAAGTATTTACTGGACATGAACAGCGTGGGGAGGTTTTTGGATTCCTACTCCCTACTGGGATTACAATACTGAGGTAGCCTGATCCCAGTTTACTTTTTCCCATGAGAAGTACCCCCAGAAATATCTGTAGTGCACTCTCTCCAGTAATTAAGTCAAACTTGATAATGTTGTGATCACTATTTCCAAGTGGCTCCAACACTGTTACCTCTTGTACCAAATCATGTGTTCCACTAAGAACTAGGTCTAAAATAGTTTCCCCTCTTGTTGGTTCTTGTACCAGCTGCTCCATGAAGCAGTCATTTATTTCATCTAGGAATTTTACCTCTCTAGAATGTCCTGATGTAACATTCACTCAGTCAATACTGGGGTAATTGAAATAATCTATTATTACTATGGTACTGATTTTGTTAGCTTCCCTAATTTCTTTTAAAATTTCCTTGTCTGTTAGTTCATTCTGGCCAGGTGGATGGTATTACACCCCCACTAATATTTTATTCCCTTTTTACCTGGAATTTCTATCTATAAATATTCAACATTGCATTTTGTTTCCTGCAGAAGTTTTATCTTGCTGACTCAATGCTCTCTTTAACTTATAATTCCACCCCTCCACCATTTTGATCCATCCTATCATTTTGATATAATTTGTATCCTGGTATCACAGTGTTCCACGGGTTATCTTCCTTCCACCAGGTCTCTTAGATGCCAATTATATCTACCTCTTCATCCAGTGCTATACACTCTAACTCTCCCATCCTAGGATTTGTATATAGACACTTCAAAGTATGATTTTTGTTTGTATTAATAACCTGCTCATCAGTTGTCAGGAGTAATTTGCAGTTTTCTGCACTTTACTTAGAGATACCAAGTCCACTTTGGCATTTATTGCAACCTCTCTATTGTGATGCCCTATTTTTCTTGTTCTCTTAGTAACCTACAAAGATACATCATTCCAAACCATGAACCTCTGAGCAACTGTCTGCTTTCCCCCATCATCTAGTTTAAAATCTGTGCCATCTCCTTTTTAATGATTAGTGTCAGCAGCCTGCATCCACTCTGGTTAAGGTGGAGCCCATCCTTTCGGAAAGCCCCCCTTTCTGCAAAATCTAACACCCTCTTCCTTGCACCATTGTTTCATCCACGCATTGAGACTCTGGAGCTCTGCCTGTCTTTGCGGTCCTGCACATGGAACAGGGAGCATTTCTGAGAATGCTACCCTGGAGGTTTTGGATTTCAGTTTTCTCCCAAAACCCTAAATTTGGCTTTCAGAACCTCCTTCTTGCACTTTCCTATGTCATGGTACCCACATGTACTAAGACAGCTGGCTTCTCCCCAGCACTATCAAATTCTAACTATGTGATGAATGAGGTCCACCACCTTCGCACCAGGCAGGCAAGTTACCAAGGGATCCTCACATCCACAAGGCACCCAGTTATCAAACTTCCTAATAAATCACCAACTATAATAACCATCCTAACCCTTCCCTCCTGGGCACATGCCCAAGGAGATCTATCCTTGGTGCAAAAGGATGCTACATCACCTTGAGGGCAGGCTTGCTTCCTGCCTCATCAAGGTGATCCTCTTCTTCCAAGTGACCTTTCTCCTCCAAGGCAGCACAGGGGCTACCAGATTAGAGGTGTGACTTCTCTACTATGTCCCTAAAGGTCTCCACTATATAACTGTCTCCCTTAGCTCTAATATTTATAGATAGCATAATTATATAGTGTATTTTGTTTACAAATTATATAGTATATAGAAAATAGAGGTGTTATAACATTGCAGGATATCAATAGAAAACAAAAACACATAAAAATGTCCTGGTATTCAGTATATTTCTTTATACCATTTTCTAAGAAACTTTTACCAGTTTTGAGATGAGGTCATTTAAGGGAACTTGGACTGGTTGTTAGTGGTTTCGTTTATGTATCTCTACTGTGTAGTAATTAGCATTCCTCCCTGGGATAGAAATATTATTCTTGCCACTCAGAACATCATGCATTGGATGTTTTTTGCCATTTTCTTCCTCAAGGAGGTGTGTGGAATAGTGCTTTACATTTTTCTGTAGTGTTTCCCAGCCAGTTTGGAGTGGGTGGCTCTGCCATAGGATAGTTTCTCCGCTAATGGTGGTTCTCCCTGCATGGATTGATTTGGAAGGAGCCCTGTGTTCTCATGTTACCTGTACCATTTGATATGGAAGGAGACCCTTGTGCACATTCTGGGTATGATGTTCCCAAAAGTTGGTTCTTCTACCAGGAGAGCTACTATTGAGGTATCTAGTGAATGAAGAACTGAATGTGTTTAAAAATGTTATATATGTGTTCTTCTACTAGGAGAGCCAGGTCTTTTGTTTGGTTGGCTGTGGGATGGCCCTGTGACTGGTCGTGCTCACCTCAACCACTGCCCGATACTTCTGGCCTATCTTTGCGGCAGAGATGCCGCCACCACATTCAGACCATCTCTCTCCTGCTAGCCCCTTAGGTGCATACACCGCACATGTATTTAAAGGCCCATGATGAGAAAATCCTCAGATGACATCAGCACAGCTGTGTACTTAAGCCCCAGTCGCGCTCTCTATCACTGCCTTCGTATCGGGTCTCCTGCCTTCACAGCATGTGTTGCTCAGCATTCCTTGCCTCGCCTCAATCTTGCCTCATCCAACATTTCTCATCTGTCCTTGTCCTCTCTTTGGGCCTGACCTCCTGGTACTAATCTCTTGCTTTGGACTTGGACCTGACTGGAAGAGGAACAGTATGCAAATCCACAGCTCTTGTGCTAAACTTTCAAAAGGGAAACTTTGATAAAATGAGAAAAATTGTTAGAAAAAACTGAAAGGAGTAGCTACAAAAGTAAAAGGTGTGCAAGAGGTGTGGTCATTGTTAAAAAATACCATTCTAGAAGCACAGTCCAGATGTATTTCACACATTAAGAAAGGTGGAAAGAAGGCAAAACGATTACCGGCATGGTTAAAAGGGGAGGTGAAAGAAGCTATTTTAGCCAAAAGATCTTCATTCAAAAATTGGAAGAAGGATCCAACAGAAGAAAATAGGATAATGCATAAACGGCAAGTTAAATGTGTTACGCTTGGGCTCCGGTCAGGATTCGTGAACACCACCCAGCAGGGTGGCTCCAGGTGGAGAGAGACAGGAAAGGCTATAAACAGTGTCTGGGTCCAGGCTGGGTCAGGGCAGGCGGCAAGTAACAGTGTCTGGGTCCAGGCTGGGTCAGGGCAGGCAGCAAGTAGCAGTGTCTGGGTCCAGGCTGGGTCAGGGCAGGCGGCAAGTAGCAGTGTCTGGGTCCAGGCTGGGTCAGGGCAAGGCAGGTCAGAAGGCCCGTAGGCCACACACACACACAGAAGGCCCGTAGGCCACACACCGTAAGCAGGGCAAGGCAGGTCAGAAGGCCCGTAGGCCACACACACACAGAAGGCCCGTAGGCCACACTCAGTAAGCAGGGCAAGGCAGGTCAGAAGGCCCGTAGGCCACACACACACAGAAGGCCCGTAGGCCACACACAGTAAGCAGGGCAAGGCAGATCAGAAGGCCCGTAGGCCACACACACACAGAAGGCCTGTAGGCCACGCAAGGCAAGGCAAGGCAAGGAATAAGGCCCGAAGGCCACGCAAGGCAAGGCAAGGAATAAGGCCCGAAGGCCACGCAAGGCAAGGCAAGGCAAGGAATAAGGCCCGAAGGCCGCACAAGGCAAGGGAAGGTCCAGGGACCAAATGCACAGCAAGCAAGGAAGGCTAGAGCAGGGAGCCCAGGCGAGCTCGATACCGAAGCACTGAGGGAACTGTCAGGCAGGGTTATAAGGGACAGCCCAGAACATAGAGAGGAGAAGGGAGATGGACTGGGCCTGTCAGGAGAGCCAGCACTAGAGGGACCCCTGGTGGTGAGGCGGTTGCACAGCAGCCATAGCCGTAACAAAATGTAAGACATTGATAAGACAGGCTAAGAGAGAATTTGAAAAGAAGTTGACTGTAGAGGCAAAAACTCATAGTAAAAACTTTTTAAAATATATCCGAAGCAGAACGCCTGTGAGGGGGTCAGTTGGACTGTTAGATGATCGAGGGGTTAAAGGGGCACTTAGAGAAGATAAGGCCATCACGGAAAGATTAAATGATTTCTTTGCTTCGGTGTTTACTGAAGAGGATGTTGGGGAGGTACCCGTACTGGAGAAGGTTTTTCATGGGCAATGATTCAGATGGATTGAATCAAATCACGGTGAACTTAGAACATGTGGTAGACCTGATTGACAAACTGAAGAGTAGTAAATCACCTGGACCGGATGGTATACACCCCAGAGTTCTGAAGGAACTAAAAAATGAAATTTCAGACTTATTAGTAAAAATTTGTAACCTATCATTAAAATCATCCATTGTACCTGAAGGCTGGAGGATAGCTAATATAACCCCAATATTTAAAAAGGGCTCCAGGGATGATCCGGGAAACTACAGACCGGTTAGCCTGACTTCAGTGCCAGGAAAAATAGTGGAAAGTGTTCTAAACATCAAAATCACAGAACATATAGAAAGACATGGTTTAATGGAACAAAGTCAGCATGGCTTTACCCAAGGCAAGTCTTGCCTCACAAATCTGCTTCACTTTTTTGAAGGAGTAAATAAACATGTGGATAAAGGTGAACCGGTAGATGTAGTATACTTGGATTTTCAGAAGGTGTTTGACAAAGTTCCTCATGAGAGGCTTCTAGGAAAAGTAAAAAGTCATGGGATAGGCGGCGATGTCCTTTCGTGGATTGCAAACTGGCTAAAAGGAAACAGAGAGTAGGATTAAATGGACAATTTTCTCAGTGGAAGGGAGTGGGCAGTGGAGTGCCTCAGGGATCTGTATTGGGACCCTTACTTTTCAATATATTTATAAATGATCTGGAAAGAAATACGACGAGTGAGATAATCAAATTTGCAGATGATACAAAATTGTTCTGAGTAGTTAAATCACAAGCAGATTGTGATAAATTGCAGGAAGACCTTGTGAGACTGGAAAATTGGGCATCAAAATGGCAGATGAAATTTAATGTGGATAAGTGCAAGGTGATGCATATAGGGAAAAATAACCCATGCTATAGTTACACAATGTTAGGTTCCATATTAGGTGCTACAACCCAAGAAAGAGATCTAGGTGTCATAGTGGATAACACATTGAAATCGTCAGTTCAGTGTGCTGCGGCAGTTAAAAAAGCAAACAGAATGTTGGGAATTATTAGAAAGAGAATGGTGAATAAAACGGAAAATGTCATAATGTCTCTGTATCGCTCCATGGTGAGACCGCACCTTAAATACTGTGTACAATTCTGGTCGCAGCATCTCAAAAAAGATATAATTGTGATTGAGAAGGTACAGAGAAGGGCTACCAAAATGATAAGGGGAATGGAACAGCTCCCCTATGAGGAAAGACTAAAGAGGTTAGGACTTTTCAGCTTGGAGAAGAGGAGGCTGAGGGGGGATATGATAGAGGTGTTTAAAATCATGAGAGGTCTAGAACGGGTAGATGTGAATCAGTTATTTACTCTTTCGGATAATAGAAAGACTAGGGGGCACTCCATGAAGTTAGCGTGTGGCACATTTAAAACTAATCGGAGAAAGTTCTTTTTCACTCAACACACAATTAAACTCTGGAATTTGTTGCCAGAGGATGTGGTTAGTGCAGTTAGTGTAGCTGGGTTTAAAAAAGGTTTGGATAAGTTCTTGGAGGAGAAGTCCATTAACTGCTATTACGGTAATCAAGTTTACTTAGGGAATAGCCACTGCTATTAATTGCATCAGTAGCATGGGATCTTCTTGGTGTTTGGGTAATTGCCAGGTTCTTGTGGCCTGGTTTGGCCTCTGTTGGAAACAGGATGCTGGGCTTGATGGACTCTTGTTCTGACCCAGCATGGCAATTTCTTATGTTCTTATGTACTTTTTCATGCAACATTCACATGCTTTTTAATGCTTAGGCACAATTTGGGCCAGATTTTAAAAGGATTACGCGCATAAGGTACGCGCGTAACCCTTTTAAAATGCCCCTGCGCACACAGAGTCTATATTGCATAGGCTTCTGGCGTGCGCAAAGCCCCGGGACGTGCGTAAGTCATTGGGCTTTCTTGGGGTGGGCGTGTTGGGGGGCGTGACGCGGTTGGCGCGTCATCCGGGGGTGGTGCCTTGGGCGTGGTTGCGGCCCAGGGGCATTCCGGGGGCGTGGCTGCGGCCTCCGGACCAGCCCCCGGACCGGAACATGGCGTACGGCAGCCGGCCCGGCGCACGCAAACTTATGCCTGCCTCGTCAGGCGTAATTTGTGCGACAGAGGTGGGGGGGTGGTTTAGATAGGGCCGGGGGGGGGGGGGGGGGGGGGGGGGCAGAAGGAAAGTTCCCTCCGAGGCCGCTCCGATTTTGGAGCGGCCTCGGAGGGAACAGGCAGCGCACGCAGGGCTCGGCATGCGCAAGTTGCACAAATGTGCACCCCCTTGCGCGCGCCGACCCCGGATTTTATAGGCTACGCGCGTATCTTATAAAATCTGGCGTACTTTTGTTCGCGCCTGGAGCGCAAACAAAATTACGCGCGCGCGCTGTCTTTTAAAATGTACCCCTTTGAGCATAGATGTTATACTTTTTGAGCTACAAGATATGCGGATACAAAAGTACCTAGGGCCTTGCACCTATTCCTTGGCAGGCTAGTGAAAATTGCCATATTAGGCATAGTTATGATACGTGCACAGGGAGAAGAAAAAAGAGAGGAGAACTACAAATGACAAAAAAAATGTTAAGAGTTAAGAAACTAACAAGCTGATGGGTTGGCATTACTGCTGCTTTAAAAGCACATTGCTAGTTGAATGTGTGGCCAGTGGCTCCAAAATTATTTATCTGATGAAAATACAGCTGCAGCTGCCAATACCCGACTACTATGTTTATTAGACAGAATTGCACCTCAAGGAAGGGAAATTTTTTTGATAACATACTGGTGTTTTCATTTATTTCTATTAGCTTCACATATTGCTTTTTCTGCAATGAAATGACTTGATTTATCAAGTTTTTTCCTGTTATGAGGTGAGCACTGAATATTGTTCCCAGCTTTTGTTCCAACACCAGAGAAGTGTTATGCTGAGACTGTGAATGATACAAAAAAAACAACCCACAGTCACTTGCCAAAAGGTGCTTCAGCTCATGAAAACATCAGGGTAGCAATGAAAGGTTATAAGTTTTTCCACCCCATACATAGTAGGAACAGTTGTTCAGTAACAGCGGTATACTGTGTATGTCAGTCACAATTCTCCAAATACAAGTCTGTCTTTTTTTCTTTTAACTAGGTAGTGTAGTGCCACGGACACATAAACCTGTCCTGGTCATTCCACAACCAGATGAGTTTTCAAGATATCCAGAATGAATGTGCATGAGGTAAATTTGCATAGGTTGAAAACCCAGTATTTACAATATTCATTGTATTTATTTATCATATTTAATTTGATTACATGCTCTATCATTAAACCCAGGGCATTGTACAATTTTATAGAAACAATGAGGTCAATGGAGAAGGTACAGAGAAGGGCAACCAAAATGATAATGGGTATGGAACAGCTCCCCTATGAGGAAAGTCTAAAGAGGCTAGGGCTGTTCAGCTTGGAGAAGAGACGGCTGAGGGGGGATATGATAGAGGTCTTTAAGATCATGAGAGGTCTTGAACGAGTAGATGTGAATTGGTTATTTACACTTTCGGATCATAGGACTAGGGGGTATTCCATGAAGCTAGCAAGTAGCACATTTAAGACTAATCGGAGAAAGTTCTTTTTCACTCAACACACAATTAAGCTCTGGAATTTGTTGCCAGAGGATGTGGTTAATGCAGTTAGTATAGCTGGGTTCAAAAAAGGTTTGGATAAGTTCTTGGAGGAGAAGTCCATTAACTGCTATTAATCAAGTTTACTTAGGGAATAGCCACTGCTATTAATTGCATCAGTAGCATGGGATCTTCTTAGTATTTGGGTAATTACCAGGTTCTTGTGACCTGGTTTTGGCCTCTGTTGGAAACAGGATGCTGGGCTTGATGGACCCTTGGTCTGACCCAGCATTGCAATTTCTTATGTTCTTATGTAACTTATTCGAATATGTTCACCTTGAAAATTATCCCTAAGAACATAAACATGGTAATCTGCTTTGAAGTGCTGAAAGGCAGAATATAAATAAACAAAATAAATAATAAATAGCATAGTAAATGATGGCAGAAAGACCCAAGTGATCCATCCAGTTTGCCCAGCAAGTTTTATTTTATTTTATTTTTTTTATTCATTTTTTTATTGGTAATAACTACCAGTCCATGCATATTACCCCCATGTCTTCTGTTAAGGGTAGTAACTCTCTCTCCATGCAGGTTCTCTCTTTTCTTCATTTGCATCCTTTAGCCACTAGGGATCTTCTGTGTTTATCCCAAGATTTTTTCTTAATTCCATTACCGTTCTTGTCTTCACTACTTCTTCTGGGAGGCATTTCAAGCATCCACTACTGTTTTCATGCAGAAACATTTCCTGGCGTTCTTTCTGAGCCCATCCCTTTGGAACTTCATATTATGACCCTTAGATCTACATTTTTCTTTCCAGCAGAAAAGGTGTTATTCTTGTAAATCATTAATAGTGTTCAGATATTTAAAAGTCTGTATCATTTCTCCCCTGTCCCTTTCTCTGCTACAGGGTCAACATATTTAGGTTTTTCAGTCTCATTTCATAAGTCTTCTCGTGGATACTCCACACCATTTTGGTTGCCTTTCTTTAGATTGCTTCCATCCTCTCTCTATCCCTTTTGAAATATGGTTTCCAGAACTGAATACATTTCTCCTGAACAGGGGAAACATCAGGTATCTCTATGCAAGCCCAGCATCCTTCTGGCCTTGGCCACTGCCTTGTCATACTGCTTCACTTTTTTCAGATCTCAAACACTCCCTTGAAGTCTCTTTCCTGGTCAGTGCATATCAGTCTTTAGCCCCTCTCCCCATCACTTTGGATTTCTGCACCCTAAATGCATGACTTTGCACTTCTTGGCATTGAATCCCAGCTACTCTTCAAGCTTTCTTAAATCACTTTTCATTCTTTCTTTAGGTGTTCATGTTGCGCTTGGAGGTGGACCCTTGTCCTGGAGCAGTAGAGAACGGCTCCCTGGTAGGGACCAAGAAGCACCTGCCCCCAGGGGGCGGAGCACAGGAGGAGACAGAGGCTAGGATGAGCTTCACCACTGGAAGCCCGCGGTCCCCCAGGGTGGAGCCCGTAGGGACCCGGGCCGCTTGGACTTAGGTGGGCCTAGCAGGGTCTCCCGAAGTAGTAGAGAGGTGTGCCCACGAACAGCAAGAAAGCATGGTCGGACTCTAGGCTGTAGATCAGGAGCAGCAAGGAAGGCCAGTACAGCGTAGGCAATGTCAAGGCAAGGGACAAAGCCAGAGACGTGGTCAATGGCAGCAGGGGTCAGAATCCGAGGATCAGTCCAAGGAGTAGTCAGGAGTAGCAGGGGTCAGGTTCCAGAGGTCAGACGAGGTCACAAGGCAGGCAGAGGTCAGGATCCAGGCAGCAAACAGAATGTTCAAGGAGCAGGCCGATGTCAGTACCAGAGAGACAGGTCGGGGGTACTACCTGGGGAGACAGGACAGACAGACGCTGGAACAGTAGGACGCTGGAACAGTAGGACGCTGGAACAAGACTGTGAACGCGGAGGCAAACTAGTACACTTACAGTGCCAACCCGATTGCCAAGGCAAGGAAGTGCAGGCAGGGACTTCCTTATATCGTATGTTCAATCAGGGCGCGCCATGGAGCTAGGACCCGCCCCTGGCCCTACAAGAGGCCGGGCGGTCCACGTGCGCACGCAGGGGCATGGCCAACGCCACTGGGGATGCCGAAGTCCAGCATGAGGTCTGGTGCGCAGTGGAAGGCCCGGCAACCGCCGCCGTGGGACGCCGAGGCCTGGAGGAGCTCGTGGCGGCTGCTGCTGGGGAGGCCAACACGTGACCTGTAGAGGAGCTAGTGAGGTGAGCAGGCCTGTGCGCGGGCCGGGCGCTGAAGGGGTGTGCCACAGTACCCCCCCCCCCCCTTCAAGGCCTCCCTCTACGCGGCCATGGCTTTTCAGGATAGGTCCTATGGAAAATCCTGAGGAGCTCTTTCTCAAGAATGTTGTGGGAAGGTTCCCATGAGTTCTCCTCGGCCCCATAACCCTCCCAGGCTAATAGGTATTCCCATCTTTCTCGATGCCGATGGACGTCAAGGACCTCTCTTACCTGGAGTGACGAATCTGGTTCAGTAGAGGTCCACGGAGGTGAAGGATCTTTACGAGAGGGCCAGGAGAGGACCAAAGGCTTCAACAGAGAGACATGGAATGTGTTGTGGATGCCCATGGCACGAGGTAGCTGAAGTTGATAAGACACTGCTCCCACTCTTCAAAGCACTGGAAACAGGCCTATGTACTTGGGAGCCAGATGATGAGAAGGGAGTCTCAACCTTATGTGTCGGGTGCTTAACCACACCTTCTGACCAGGACGGAAGTGTGGAACGGGACGTCTATGGGCATCAGAAGTGCGCTTGGAGTGCTGAGCGGCCTGGGTAAGGCATTCTTTGACTTGATTCCACACCTGGTGAATGGTGTGGGACATGAATTGCGCAGCTGGAGAAGGAACAGTCAGAGGAACTGGAAGTGGCAGCCGAGGTTGTCGTCCGAATACCATGGAGAATGGAGATACATATTAGTGGCAGCAGTGATGTGGGTATTATGCGACAGCTCAGCCCAGGGTAACAAATCAGACCAGTTGTCCTGCTGGTCATTCACGTAGGAATGAAGGAATGTTTTCAAGGTCTTGTTGGTCCTTTCAGCTTGACCATTGGCCTGTGGGTGATAGGCCGACGTAAAATTCAAGGCAATGTTAAACTTTTTGCATAGAGAGCGCCAGTACCTGGCAGCAAACTGTGGGCCTCAGTCAGATATAATTTCCTGTGGGAGTCCATGGAGATGGAAAATGTATTTCAGGAACAACTTGGCTAGTTCTGGGGCTGATGGGAGGCCTGGCAGGGGAATGAAGTGACCCATTTTCGAAAAACGGTCGATGATGACCCAGATTATGGTATTGTTCTGGGATGGAGGCAGGTCTGTGATGCTGGACCATGGCTCGGTAGGTGCTGGAAGCGGTTGGAGTAGGCCCCAAGGCAATCCTGTAGGTGGCTTCTGTTGGGCGCAGACGGGTCATGAATCTACATAGTTACGAGAGTTTTGCACCATGTTGGGCCACCAGTAATATCTCCGCAACATCTCTAGGGTCCTGGTACGACCCAGGTGTCCTGCCAACTTGGAATAATGGGCCCATTTCAGAACTTGTTCACATAATCTACATGGAACGACAGTTTTCCCAACTGGCACAGCAAGTGATACACAGGCAGGATCTATGATGTGTCTGGGAACATCAGGCACATTCTCTGGTTTGAAGGATCTTGATAGTGCATCCGCACAGAGGTTCTTGGAAACTGAGCGATAACATAGAACGAAATTGAACCGTTCAAAGAAGAGCGCCCATCAGGCTTGTCTAGGATTCAAGAGTTGAACTTCTTTAAGGTGTTCAAGATTCTTATGGTCAGTGAAAATTGTAAATTTATGTTGCGCCCCTTCCAACCAGGGGCGCTGCTCTTGGAGCGCCAACAACAGCTAGAAGTTCTCGGTCACCAACGATGTAGTGCTGCTCTGTAGGAAAGAACTTGTGTGAGTAGCATGAACAAGGTATCAATTTACCCTTTGGAGAAAACTGACTTAAGACGGCTCCTGCTCCAATTGCAGAGGTGTCGACTTTGACGACGAATGGGCGTCTTGGGTCTGGATGCTGAAGACAAGGATCGGAACAGAAAGCTTGTTTTAGCGTCTGAAAGGCGGCTTGTGCTTTGGCTGTCCACACACGAGTGTTAGCCCCTTTCTTGGTCATGGCGGTGAGCAGAGCATCTAGGGTAGAATAAGAACATAAGAACATAAGAAAATGCCATACTGGGTCAGACCAAGGGTCCATCAAGCCCAGCATCCTGTTTCCAACAGTGGCCAATCCAGGCCATAAGAACCTGGCAAGTACCCAAAAACTGTCTATTCCATGTAACCATTGCTAATGGCAGTGGCTATTCTCTAAGTGAACTTAATAGCAGGTAATGGACTTCTCCTCCAAGAACTTATCCAATCCTTTTTTAAACACAGCTATACTAACTGCACGAACCACATTCTCTGGCAACAAATTCCAGAGTTTAATTGTGCGTTGAGTAAAAAAGAACTTTCTCCGATTAGTTTTAAATGTGCCCCATGCTAACTTCATGGAGTGTCCCCTAGTCCTTCTACTATCCGAAAGAGTAAATAACCGATTCACATCTACCCGTTCTAGACCTCTCATAATTTTAAACACCTCTATCATATCCCCCCTCAGTCGTCTCTTCTCCAAGCTGAAAAGTCCTAACCTCTTTAGTCTTTCCTCATAGGGGAGTTGTTCCATTCCCCCCATCATCTTGGTAGCCATTCTCTGTACCCTCTCCATCGCAATTACATCTTTCTTGAGATGCGGCGACCAGAACTGTACACAGTATTCAAGGTGCGGTCCTACCATGGAGCGATACAGAGGCATTATGACACCTTCCGCTTCATTCATCATTCCCCCTCCAATAATTCCCAACATTCCGCTCGCCTCCTTGACTAATAATTGGCAATGAAGCTCCTGTAATAATGAAGCTCCTGTAATAATTAGTAAAGCCAAGGAAACATTGTAAGGCCCATAGGCCTACTGGATGGGGCCAGTCTCGGATCCCCTGGACTTTATCTGGATCCATGGACAACCCTCGATCAGATATGATGTACCTTCGGAAGGGTAAGCGATTTCGCTCGAAGAGGCACTTTTCTAACTTGGCATAAAGGTAATTTTCTCTTAGACGTTGGAGGACGATCTGAACATGATCTTGATGGGATTCAAGGTCTTTGGAAAAGATCAGGATGTCGTCAAGATATACCACTACGAATGAGTACAAGAGGTCTCTGAGAATTTCGTTCATAAGGCGTTGAAAGACCACTGGGGCATTGCATAGCCCAAAGGGCATCATGGTATATTCATAGTGACCATCCCTCGTATTGAATGCGGTTTTCCAGATATCTTCAGGATGGATACGTACCAGATTGTTCGCACCCCTCGGTGAAGATCCATGCCCCTTGAAAGCGGTCAAACAGCTCACTGATAAGGGGCAGGGGGTACCGGTCTTTGTGGGTTATGGCGTTGAGCCCTCTGTAGTCAATACAAGGGTGTAAACTGCTGTCCTTTTTTTTGATGAAGAAAAAGCCCGCTCCAGCAGGAGAATCAGAGGGACAAATGAACCCTATTTCTAAGTTCTCTTCATTAAATAACTTATGAGGAGATATTGAAGAATCTAAATATGTACACCCTGGAGGAAAGGAGGAGCAGAAGTGATATGATACAGACTTTCACATACTTGAAAGGTTTTAATGATCCAAAGACAATGACAAACTTTTTCCATTGGAAAAAAATCAGCAGAACCAGGGGTCATGATTTGAAGCTCCAGGGATGAAGACTCATAATCAATGTCAGGAAATATTTCTTCATGGAGAGGGTGGTGGATGCCTGGAATGCCCTTCTGGAGAAGTGGTGAAGACCAAAACTGTGAAGGATTTCAAAGGGGCGTGGGATAAATACTGTGTACCCATAAAGTCTAGAGGATGTGAATGAAGAGAAGAGGCATGGGGGTGGCTTGCGGGAATGACAGCTACTACCTGGAGATTAATATCCTTATTCAATAAACATACTGTTAGTGCGACTCCAACATTGCTCTATGCTTCAATGGCAAGAGGAAATGTGGAAAAAAGGATTTGCATTCACAAAAAAGCTGGGGAGTAGCTTGCTTGTTGCGGCGGTTACTACCCCAAACCAAATAAGACTGATATTTTACTTTCAATGCATATCCAGCTGTTAGCGACCGGCTCCCCAAAGGGGAGAAGTTAGCAATCTGTTATAGATCTACTCCCCCAGAGGGGAGAGGTTAGCAATTTGTTATGAATCTTGCTGCTGGATACTCCCGTTGAAGGAGGAGTTAATAATCTGTTAGCGATCACCCCGCCAAGGAAAGCGGAGTTAGCACTCTGTTACGGATCTTGCTAAGGAGTAGCAATCTGTTAGTGCTCTGGTCTTCCAGAGGGAAGGAGTAGCAACTGTTATGCTTTGTTCCTGAAGAAAGATGAACCAGCAACCTGTATGATTCCTATGGAGAGATAGCTATCTGATATGGATCAGTTTCTGCAGAGAGAGGTGTAATGGTCTGATGTGGGTTGGCTCCCACAGAGTGGAAGATGAATAATACCGCTCTATTAGTGTAGGAAGTAACACTTAGTAGAAATAGTGAATCCCTGGGCCGATGGCAGATGACAGCGCCCACTGGGGACACCAAACTCCGGCATGAGGCTTGGCGACTGCTTCGGTGGGACGCAGAGGCCTGGAGGAGCTAGCAGCTGCCACTGGGGAGGCTGACCCGTGACCTGCAGAGGAGCTAGCGGGGTGAGCGGGCTCGCACGCGGATGGGACGCACAACAGTTTACTCGTTGCAGATGTTAGTGTCTTCTGCAAAAAGATAAACTTTTCCTTATAACCTTTCTGCTATGTTGCTCACATAGATACTGAATAGAACTGGCCCAAGAACCAATCACAGAGGCACTCCACTTATCATTCTTCTCTCCTCACAATAGGTTCTATTTACTACTACTCACTGATGTCTATCAATCAATCAATTTGTATTCATTTCCACCACCTTGGGACCCACTCCCAGGCTTTTCATTTTGAACATGAGCCTCCTATATGGGACAGTATTAAAGCTTTGCTGAAATCCAGATACATCACATCAAGTGTTCACTAACCCATATAACATTACACCTGCTCTTTGCTCATGAATCACAACCCCCCGCCCCCCAAGAATACTGCAGACAACTCCAGAAATATCAACAATATGTCCCTGCCCTTGACCACAGTCATCTGAATAGCTTCATAAAGGATATCCAAACTGTTTCTGTTCCATATGCCATGAATTGTACCCACTTTATTAAAGTAAGCCAGGAAGTGTCTATATATAGCCTTTTCAATCAATTTTTCCACAAAGGGAAGATTAGAGCCAAAGCAATAGTACATCAAGATTATTGGATTGGACCCAGGGTTTTTTTAATTACTGACTTTACTATAGCATTTTTTTGTAGATTGTATCATAATGCAGATATTTGGAAAACCCGACTGGCTTTTGGGTCAGCAGGTTTCAGAAAGCTTTGCATAAGCATTAAGCATCCTTAGCTTATATTCAACATACCAAACACAGTGCTGAGAAAATACTTCACAACATAAGACAACATGGAACCTTAGATATCATAGGGAAAGCAATTAAGAGTAGCTGGTAACTTTCAATGGGTAATATGAGGACAAGGAGCTTTGCATAAGTCCTGAAATACGTCTGCTCTCAGCCATCCACAATCTCTACCATCTCCTGTGTGAACTGATTCGATCATTGCCATCTGCCTCATGGTCAAAGCACTGGGCAAAGCTAGCCTTTAGGCACATATGCATATCTCTTCTTAATTGTTTTCTAAGATAATGACAAATAGACTACAGTATTCTCTGCGGAGTCTCCTATCCTCTGCTTTAAGGGAGCAAAGAGGGTCTTTTAAATCATTTAATTTTACAAATCAATGCCAGATCACTTTAGGCAATATTTCTACTTGCATTTCACTATGCATGCTTGAAATGTCTGAAAAGGGATATGCAAACCCCATTCAAGATCTGTACATGAATTTATATTCAAGCTGGTAACAGAACTATTCATGCATTTGCTATCCAAATGTGCAGCTGGAACAAATGCCAATCTGATAAGTATGCGCATTAAAACAATACTGATTACTACAAACAAGATGAGAAAATAAATATTGGGTATGCTGATTGCTTTTGATTATAATCAGTAAGTAGAAATGCTTATTGTAATGTTCAATGCTTATATTACCTTACAAGACAGAACGTAGAAATTTCAATTTGAGACTAATTTATGCCAACATGAACAGTTGGGTATAACTTTATTTTAATTTTTGTTTGCCACATCTCCTTTGCTTTTAGAGTTTCAGAACAAGTCAAATCTGCTTCATATTTGGACAAAGACTCACTCATGTCATAGGGCGGCCCAGTCAGCTATATAGCTATGAATCTCTGCTTCCAGTGCTAACAGGTCTTGTTTCCTCTAGTGCTGAAAGACTGTACGCATATACAGAATCTCTATAAATATCCTACTAAATTGGACTTCGTTTCTGTAAAAAGAGGATGGCAGCTTTTTTAATGTTAAAAAACAAGATCTTGTGCCATTATTGTTGCAGAATCCAGCTATTGGCTTAATATGTAGGATTTCCACTTTCAGTTCTTTCCCTATTCATAGAGCAGTCCATATTCAAAAGTTTATCTGAGTAACTTGGGAGTTACCCGGCAAACCTTTGGTTCATAAATATTCTCTAGCTCTCTGGTTAAATTTTGTGCATGTAATTCCTTACTTGCATAAAACTTAGCTGGATAAAAAAGAAGCAGTGATGGGGTTTTCCAACTTAAGCCAATTAGAGCTGATAGTGCTATCCAGAAAGTTATCCGAGTAGGTCTGGTCATGCCGAGGGCTGTCTTAAAGTTATCCAGCTAACTTTCTCTGGGTAACTTCTACTTTAGACAGGATTATTCAGTGGAACATGTATCCAAGTAAAGTTCCTTGGTAACTGTACTCCTCCCCGGCTTACTCAATATGGCTCTCATAATAGTAGGTTTTAGGAAGCAATGTCTTCTTTTCATTCTTTATACCAAGGCTTCACAAACCTTTACTGGGGAACTCCACGATCAGTCAGTTTTCAAGATATCCACAATGACTATACATGAGATAAATTTGAAAACCCTCTTCTACATAACACTCATTTAACGCAATTCCCATATCTAAATATCACTTCCCCCCACCACAACACATTTGCTACATGATATCTTGGTTCTCATCTCTGTTTGCTCACCTGTCCTAAGATAATCGCTACCTAATGTAAAATTTTTGTCACCAAATATAAATATATGTTTGGTCACTTGATCTAAGTTAATCGATATACAATTGTTCCATTGTAATTTTCTGCCTTTTTATACCCCTAGTCAATGTTATCTAAAGTTACAGACTGTAAACTAGATCTACCCTGGTTTGATCTCAGTTCCATGTAAAGCCTTCTGTTTGCTGCATTGAGTTCCATGTAAACCGATGTGATGTTCCCAAGGAATGTTGGTCTATAAAAACTTTAAATAAATAAATAAATAAATAAATAAATGCTAATTTATCTTAGCATATTCATTGTGGATAGCCTGAAAATCCTATGGAGTCCCTAGGACATGTTTGGGAAGCTCTGCTTTATACAGTGTCACTCTTCATCTAATTACTATGTAGCATTAACAGTTGGGTACACCATTACCATTTTCTTCTTCCATTCTTTTCTATATCACATGAGTTAGTGATTTCTTCCCTGTCCACAGTGGGACGATCCCCATCTTTTCCATAAATAAATGGGTCATAATGGGCCAAATGTATTAAAGGGTTTTCCACAATTTAGGGTCAATACTGAAAAAGTCACCAGACAGTGAAAATAACCTGCTAATTTAGCTAGTTATTTTATTAAATCTAACTGCCTAGGTTTTTGTTTTAAAATTTTCCCATATCTAATCAGTCACCTGCCATTTGAGTGACTGGGGTTGGCTAGTTAGAACTGAAAATCTGCACTAACTGGCTAAGTCCAATCTTGTAAAGTATCCCCTTTCCACTTGCCTGATGTTTAATAGAAAGCAGTACCGTAAACACTGACAGGATGAATTAGCCATGGCATGTGGATGATGTTATCTGATGGTGCCAAACCAACCCATCTCTCTAATTCAGTCAAATTTTGGTTATTGAGCATACATGGGAGTTCCTGTACATACTGCCTCACAAGCCCCTCAGTCGATTATAAGGTAATCAACCCTCAAGGAAGATGTGTTGGTATTAAGCCTAGATAATTCATCCTGCTGTCTAGAGACAGCTCTATTTATGGAAACCAACTTTGCTTTCTCTATTGACAAGCAGAGCTGTCCACACAGTAATGGGATGTGAAGGTGTGAACTGACAATGAAGTTACAGATTTGCAGATGTCTTCAATTGAAATGTCTTTTAGGGGAGCATTTACGTTTACCTGATGAGCCTTGACAGAGTATGTGATCTGGAGGTCAGTTAGAGCAAAGCAATATGTAATACAGTCTGCTAGTAAGTTGGACAATGTGTGCTTAACAACAGCTATACCCAGTCTGTTAGGGTGATAAGAGATGGAAAGTTGAGAAGCCCAACAATGTGTTTGAGTTCTCTTCAGTAACAGTACAAGGCCCTTTTACAATCCAGTGAATGGAGGGCCTTCTTCCCTTTTTATGTATGACATATGGAGAGTAATGAACCAATTAGAGATGTGCAATCGTTTCAACGAATGTATCATCCGCAACAAATAGGTCCCTATTCATTGCATTCGTGGGTCCATGAAACAAATAGCAATCCCCCATGAATGAAACATCATATTAGTATTAGTGTAAGAGTGAGAAAGAGAGAGAGCACCTAACCATAATGCCCTCATACTAGGTAGGTATTTATACCCCTATATGAGGCCCACCTAGTTACTCGAGGTGAGGTGTAGGTATTAGTGTAGGGGTTAGGGGCCACTTTGACATGCAGAGTGTGACGTATGAACAGAACAGTGCACTCTTGTGAAGATTTGATGATCTTCGGAGTGAGGAAACTCACACAAAGATGAGATTTGTGCAATGTTCTCTCAACCTAGCTTGATGCTACCCAGGTAGGGAGTCCATATGCAGATATCATAAAGGAACTGGTGGAGGAGGTGAAATTGTTTCTGGTAGACTAGGCACATTTTATAACTTTTTGGTGTGTACACTAGGAAATTATTGGTGTTTCTGGTAATTACAGACATTATACAACCATTTTTTATTATAGAAACAAGCCTTTAAGCCCGTTAAAACGGGCGAGGTGTGCCGGCCAGAGCTGTCTATTCTGCACAGTAACAGCTGCTCATGGGCCTGTTAAAACGGGCAAAATGTTCGCAGCACGTCGGTCAGAGCACTGGATGTTCACGGCACATTGGTCAGAGCTCTCTTCCACGCAGACAGAGCTGCTCCCTTCTGCTCATTTGCAGCGCAGGCGTGGCACGTCAGTGAGAGCTGCTCTCTACTGCGCATTCGAGGCACGTCGGTCACCGCTCAATAATAAGGCTGATGGTTAGGTAAGGGATGCTTTTGGGAGGTTTGGGTATTTCCATTATTTCCTATGGAAAAAATAGTCTTGACTTACAACCAACTTGAGTTACAACCAGCCCTCTGGAACCAATTGAGTTTGTAAGTCAAGGGTCCACTGTATTTCTACCTTAAGCAAGCACAGAACACAGTTCACTTTCTTCTTGGTTTCTATCTGAGACTACCTCAGCTCTGCCAGCCTGTATTGCCCCTATCAAAACCACAGGGACCAGACTATCTCCACTCTGCCATCCTGTCTTGCACTTATCAACTTTCTGCCACTCTGCCTTGCTGCCATACACCAGATGATTCTACTCCTTCTGGTGGGTCTTGCCAATATCATGGTTCCTCAGTGTGTTGATGCTAGTCTTTCTGCTTCTTTGTCCCTTTATCGGCACCTTGTGGTTTTTTATGACACCCTTTCTGCTTGCTCTGTTCCCCCTTCATTGTGCTGTAGGATGTTGATGCCACTTGCTTGCCACTTTGCCTGTGGTGCTGCCTTTGAGGGTTCATGCAACTGTTATTGGTGCTCTCTTTTGAAGCTGTGGTGTGTTTTTGACACTCTCGCTGCTGCTTTGCACCTCTGTTAAAGCACTCTTGACACTCCTAGTACCCCTTTGCCCCTTTACAGTGCCTTAGGTTATTCATGCCACTTTGGTGCCACTTTGCCACAGTCTAAGTACCTTGGAGCTCTTTTCTTGTTCTGTTGATTGCTCCCCAGATGTTTCATCAGAATTGATAAGAAAACTTCAATTCTGCAGCCAAAAATAGGCTGCAAATACCTCCCCCATTGACTTTAATGGCAAAACGAATGAAACTAATAAACAAATTTGTTTTTCCCTCAATGAAACTAATGAAATTAATTTGGGTCCTGGCGAAATGAAACAAAACACATTTTTTCCTTCTGCACATCCCTAGAACCAATGCTCATAGCTTACTGACTCTTCTAGCTGAAGTAATGGCATCTAAAAATATCACCTTCCAGGAAAGAAACTTTTAAGAAAGCTGACTCCAGTGGTTCATAGGGAGGTTCCATTAGTTATGCCAAAAGACATTGAGATCCCATGGCACCAGTGGCTTTGTACCCAGAGGTCTCGTATGTCACAAACCCTTCATGAACATCCAGAAGATGGATGGAGATTGGCTTTTTGTCAACTTGAGGGTGGTAAGTGGCAATGGCACTAAGATGCACTTTGACCAACAACATACTGAGACAGAAACAGAAGAGGGAGAACAAGTAATGAAGTATATCTTTTGTAGTACAGGCAAATGGGTTCAAGGAGCGTGCCTGACACTAAGATGAAAACTGCCTCCATTTGAAACTGTATCCTTGTCTGGTAGATAGCATCCTGGCCAAATCATGATGTCCTCAACCTGCTTAGATAGCAAACTAAACGACATATATAGGTTCAGATCATTGAACAAGTCAGGTAATCTCATGACCATTCAGAAACCTTCTTGTTCTTTTTCACCTTTGGTTACATGGGTCTTTTTTGATTTTACTGATTTTTATGTGTGCAGTTCACATTAGATTTCACAATACCTCGTATATAGCCATTTTAAATGTTTCTTTGCTCAATATTAGTAGCCTTCCTTTTTTGTCCATTTTATTCATTATTTTAGTTGTGTAATATGCTCACTGAGATGGTTGGTTTAGTGACAATTTTTATCTATTTAAGGTTCTTGTTTTTATTTGCTTTTTTATCAGTATGTGATGTCACCATTTTATTTGCAATTATTGTTTATGTTTTTTATTCAGTATTCTATTTATGCAATTGTGTGTACCATATTCATGGTTTTAGTTTTGTGAGTATGTGCATAAATATGTATTAATATTTTGTATTGTATCATAGCCCCTGAGGCAGCCACTTGGGTAGTGGTGAAACTTGGCCTGAGTTGGACATTTTTACGTCTCCACTTCAATAAATGTTCACAAAGGACATTTGGCATCTATCTTGTTTGTTGATAGCTTTCATTACAGCTTTCATAATAGCCTCCCTTCTTGTTTTGTGGGTCCTTGTCTTGTTTAGACCTCTGGTGGCTTATCTAGCCTGTCTTGCTCTTGTCCTGTCTAGGTCTCCTAGTGGCCTATCTTGTCTGTTTGATCCCTGTTTTGTCCTGCAGTCTGGTTTTGATTTGTCCTGTCCTTATTTTACCTTGTTCCTGCCTGTACATTCCAAACTTGTTTTTTGCTTTACCTAGGCCTCTGATGGCCTTTTTTGTCTTTCTGTCCTAGCCTAATTCCTTGCTCTGGTTAGGCCTTCCAGTGACCTCTCTTGTTTGGGGGTACTTTCCCTTGTGCTGCATCTTGTTCCTGCCTTGAGCTTTGTTTAGCTCCCCAGTTTCTGTATCCTTGCCTGCCCTGTTTCCTTCCTGCCCAGACCTTAGCCTGCCTTTTTCCTACCTGAACCCCTGCTCCAAGTGCCCTGCCAGTGAAGTCCTGCCATCCCCCAGAATCTGCGAGCTGAATCCAAGGGGGAGGCAGCCATCCAGACAGAAGAACCTGAATTGCTCTACCCTTGACTCCTGTACTACTCCTGCTGGGGGAATAACTTGCACCAGCCTGCCAAGTCCCGACAGTATGATGAGGCCAGACAAACCTCATATGCATGGCTTTGGGACTCCCCTGCAGCCTGTTGATTCAGATGACCCCCACAAGGAAGCCAGCTATGACGGTGCCTGCTTCTGACCCTTAAAAACCTGGCTTCCTAATATTACCCTTGGTATTTGGTTTAGCTATGTGATGGCTTGAGTTCCTCTGAACTGTGTGTCCAGTATTAATTCTTCTCTGCAACATCAGCCCTGGCACCAATGAAGACTGATCTTGCACTTTCTTTAGGAATGTGAGAATTGCCAAAAGAATAGCCTATCTGCAGTAACTTACTTCCTCTGCTTTGCCCCAAGACCGACCCCTGTAACACAATCTCTAATTCCAGACAACCTGAATTCTGCCTCACAGGAGTCCCTGCCCCACTCTGAGGCTATTCCAGCACAGTAGATCCCTGAGACGGTAGAGACCTGCAAGCCACAGTTAAAGGTACTATCTGTGATTTTAAAAAAGCCATTTCTGTCCCCACTATGAAAGCCTGCTTCTACTCTAACTTCTGCTAAACCTGCAAGTATTCCAGCCACAGTCTAGCCAAACTATTAAGAAATCGTACCTGTAAATTTGAATCCTGTTCTAGAACCCACCTTTAGGAGGCCCTAATCAGTCAGCTAGCTCCTAGCTCTGTGCCTGGGAATCCTACTCATCCAGGTAGTTTCAGTTCAACATCTGTGATTTCTCCTTAGTCATCTGGGTCCTTCATGCAAGCTCAGATTCCTGCCCAACCAGGTGTTTCAAGTTAGGCCTTAAAGAAGTCTGCTGTAGCACCAAGAAAGGTAGCCTATGTTTTTTCCACTGCTGTGCTTTCTGACTCCACCGTTGCTATTTATATTTGAGCACATGAGAGTGCGGTGCTCTGCTTCTCCTTGTTTTTGAAATGGTGGAGAGCCTTTTTTTTAATAGTTTAAGTGTTTTTGATGACCTTATGTTAAGTTATATAATATGTCATTAATACACCTCTACAGTTTACAATAGGAACACATTTGATAAAGTCTGTTGAACATTACTGAGACTTAGGTGTATTTATAGATATCAATATGGTGATCAAATTCGGCTACAATAAACTTCACCTACTGAAACGATTAAAGCTATTGCTGAAATTAAGTGATTTTCACACTGTGCTACAAACCATAGTATTTTCTAGTTTTGACAAAATAATGCCTTGCTATTGGGATTACCAGCATTGACCTTAAGACCTTTGCTTTTGCTGCAGCAGAATGCAGCAGCAAGAGTGCTGATCAGGGGAGAAAAATACGATCATATCACCCTGGTCCTGATATCTTTACATTGGCTGCCAATAAAATATCAAATTCAATATAAGATTCTAAGAACCATTCACACAATAATAAAGATGCAGATTGGCTGTGAGCAGCACTGCATTTCCATACTCCCAAAGAAATTTAAGATCAGTTTATAAAGGGCTGCTGAGTATTCCATCCATTCGAAGCGGTCATCTGAGGTTCAAGACCGAGCACTTTCAATTGCTGGGCCTAGTTTGTGGAACTCAATACCCCTATGAAGAAATACTAAAGAAGTTGGGACTTTTCAACTTGTTCCTTGCTTTACGTAGGCCCCCACATTGGCCTTTCTTGTTTTTCTATCCTAGCCTCTTTTCTTCCTCTGGTTAGGCTTTCCAGTGACCTTTCTTGTTTGGGGGTGCTTTCCCTTGTGTTGTGTCTTATTCCTGCCTTGTGCTATGTTTAGCTCCCCAGTTCCTGTATCCTTGCATGTCTTATTTCCTTCCTGCACAGACCATCGCCTGCCTTGTTTCTGCTTGAACCCCTGCTCCAAATGCCCTGCTGGCACAGTCATGCTGGCCATCAGAACCTGCAGGAGGGGGAGGGGGGTGGCTAGTCAGGCAGAAGAACCTGCACTGCTCTACCCTTGAGTTCTGTATTGTTCCTGCTTATGGAATAACTTGCATCGGTCTGCCCAGCCCTGACACTATTACAGAAGATCTTTCCATGGTGTGGAACAATTAATACTCTGGAGGAGATGAAGCTCAAATTTTTCTGCATCCAGAAGTGCCTGCTGATAGCCTTCCTGCTTCATACTGAGAAACACTACAGAAGGCTTGAAGTTATTGATGTAGCCCTGTAAGTTTTGTACAATGTAAAGTTGATGGGCAGCAATATGGGCACTGAGCATCAAGCTCTGGAAGAATTTCTTCCCAAACTTGTTCAACACTCTAGGGTCCTTCCCTAAGATGGTGTTGTAAAAAATCCTGGTCATTTTGCCTGTTTCTATGCTGACTCCGCAATTATGAACTGGTGCAGTAGGTGAACCACACCAAACCCTTGAGATTGTTGAACCCTATATTTGAGGTCCAGTTTCCTGGCTACTGGGGTGCAGGAGGCAGGATTATCCCATATTCTCATTTTCAGATTCCACAGGATTGAATGAATTGATAATGCTGCAACCTCAGCAGGTTTTTCCAAAATCTGCAAGATCCCCAACATCTCTGTATGGGAATCTTTGTCCCTATGGACACTGACTCCAATCATTTTACCCAATTTATCTGGGAATTCAGAGTACAAGAACTCTTCTGGGTGTAGGTGAATGCTCTGGCAGTTCAGGTAAAGGGGGTCTGATAGACTCCCCATATACCCTTCCAATGAATCCAGAAGTGTAGAGGCTCTAACCCATGTCCCCAATTAGAGACAACGGCAATTAGGGCAAGGTCTTCAGTTGTCTTGCAGGGGAATATTCTTGGGGCATTCTACAGATGATGACATCCTGTAAATCCTCAGACTGGCTGGATTCCTCTGCAGAGGGCTAGACCCTACCACTGGGCCTTCTGTTGGGAATTTCCGAGGCATGGAGGCAAGAAGGACTCACCCTTGTGGGAGCAAATCCAACATTTTGGACAAGAGAGATTGAATAGGGCCCTCCTTATCACTAGTCAATAATAAAGTAAAGAAAGTCTTCAGTACAGCCATGTGGTCTATGGGCTGATGTGGCCTTTGACCTAGAGTTGGGGGAAGAGATATCCTCTTCTGAAATCAGTATAAGGTCATGTTTCCTAGAAGCAGATACTGAACTCCAGGAAGGGGCTCCCTCCTGGGTTAACTGCACTGGCAGCTGCATAGAGACCAGAGGCACAATGGAGCATATCGGGTCCAGTGTCTCCAAATGAAACCCAAGAAAGCAACTCCAAAAGGCCCATGGTCCGGACCAAGGAACCAAGATGGAGACAAGAATACCACATGAAGGAAGATAACTTTAAGGAGTCTCCTCCTGATCCAATGCTTGCTTCTATGCCAGGGACTGGTGCAACAATTGTATCGAGGACCAGTGTGTCACCATCTCTGAAAGCTGATGCTGATGGCTGGTTTATCAATGGTGGCAAAGACCAGTGTATTGAAGGGGCTGAGGCCCTGTGCCGTGTCAACGGAGCCTGCTTCAGTGCTGACTTCTGCCTCAGCGATGCCAACTGCACCACCAGCTCTGAGGAATGGTGCTTCTTTTTCTTCAGTGCCAACCGGCCCCATGAGGCAGGGAAATCATCTGGGTGTGCCGAGGAGCTCATGGACTCCTAAGCTTGATGCTTCTGCATCTTGCTCAGTCCCGGAACTAAGAAAGATCCGGAGGCTAGCACTGCATTTGGGGGAGTTTTGCCCAAGGAGTTTGTTAGATTAGGTTCCAACCCCCTAGAGGTTGGAGCCCTCCAGGAGGAATGGTTCCAGCTTTTCACTGACCTGTGAAGTTCCTCCATCTTGTAGGCCATTTGGGACCTTGGTGACATCCAACCACAGCAGTGAATAAATCGTGGTCGGGACTGAGCCATCTGTAACAAATATCATGGCCATTGATAATGGGCATCTTATGGCCACAGATCCAGTTCTTGAGGCAAATGGAGGGGACCTTCTTGGAGCTGGACATCCAGTTCAGACAAAAAAAAAAAGACTGGGGTGGGGAGGCTGTGAGAGGCAGAATTCTTCCTGCTGGCCTTACCCAAGGGACTGGAGTGGCAGCCAATCATTGCTCATTCCTCAAGGGTGGTATTTGAGGTCATCTTTTAGTGCCAAGTCAATCTCCATAAGTTACAGCACTCAGTGGTGTGCAGCTGCCAGCATGCTGCCAAAGTTGCACATCAAAGCATCACACCCCTGGGAATGATTTTAAAGTTTTGCCTTTCTCTAAATAGCCAGCTCATTAGGTGGCAGATTTACTAACCCACGATAACTGATTATTGCATTAAAAAGAGAATTTATTGTGCGTAAAATGCTGTTTATCACATCTATATTTTGCAAAATCGCATATTGTGATAAAAAATCTTCCTCCTATTGAAATTAGCTGCTTTGTATACATTTGAATGCATAAAATACTAATGCATGCAAAACAGCTAATGCATAGGTAATCCTATACTAATAAAATAATGTGGCTTGCCAGAGCCACATCATTTGCCAAAAAATTAGCTACAAATCAGGTGTTGTAGATAATTTTTCAACGAGGGCATCAGAACGTTAATGCAAGTCACAATAATCCCACGCTAAAATTAAAGGGCCATGTGGCCCAGAAACCTCCCCCTTCAATGTGTAAAAATCCCCTGGAAGGTCTGGTGAGACCCCCACCCACATGTTAAGGTGGCCCTGCAGTAAAATAAAAAATAAATAAAAACTTTTAATGCCATGTGGCAACACTCCACCCCCCCCTCCCCAAACCCCACCAAAAGAAACCTGCCTCCCCACCCTTCCAACATTAAAAAAAAGTCCCTGGTGTCTGGTGGCACCCTGCTAGCCCACACCAGGCCTCCCCTTACCTTTAGAAAAAATTCCTGGTGTCTAGAAGGGCTCAGAGCGCCCCCTAGGCCTGCTAGCCTTTGTCCCTATGAAGGCCGGTCAGTGACATTTTGGAAAACGGCGTTGACTGGCCCAGAGCCTAGGGGGCGCTCTGAGCCCAAAAGAAACCAGGGATTTGTTCTAAAGGTATGGGGAATCCAGGGTGACCATAAGAAACCAGGAATTTATTACTAGGAAAGTGGGTATCAGCGGGTGGGGAGGAGCCATTAGATACCAGGGACTACTTCTAACATTGGGGGTGTGCAGGATTCCTTGTGGGAGGAGCTTGAAACCCAGGTGTTTAGGAAGGAGAGCAGGGTGTTGCCACATGGCATAACATTTTGTATACTTTTTTTTTTTTTTTTTTTACTGCGGAGCTACCTCAACAGGGGAGCTGCACTATTGAATATACCTCCAAAGTTAGCCGGAGTAGTTTATCTGGCTATCTTTGCTATTCAGACAGTGATTGAAAATGGATCTCTGTTTTGTTTTTTTTTTATTGCAGTAGGTTTACTTTTTGAGGTTTATGAACTTGTGATCATGTATTTTGTTTTGTACATTTTATATAGTATGATTGCATTTAATTTTGTAAACCACTTTGACTGCTTTGAAAGTCATATATCAAATTTAATAAATTAAAACTAGACTAAAGTTAGCTGATTAAGCCTTTCAAAAACAGAAAAAAATGCATAGTGCATCTGGCTCAGTAAGTGTTATTAACAGTGGGAAGGAATTAATATTGCTGAGGCAGGCATTCCAGCATTCCAGCTTAGTAGGACAGCTCTCTTCTGATTCCAGAGAATAATGTTAAGGAAAGAGTTCCCCCATACTGGCCCTGCATTAAAATCCTTCGTCTCGTGTGCTACCCACTGATTCAAAACATAAGGTACATGAAAGTCTGTGTTCAACTTCTGGAGCAGCTCCAGACTAGGAAGAAAGATCTTGTAGGCTTTAACACAACAAACTATACGGTACCATTTTATTATTTATTTCATAAAACATGGAGACGGTGGGGCGAAAGGGCAATCTACCAGATCACCATATTCTTGTCTGCATCCTAGTCTATGTGCTTCTGCTCTCTTGCACAAGGCAACAGCAACACGCCACTGTACAAGCTAGGCACCTTCCTTTTCTCTGTTTTTTTAATTTAAAAAAATGTATAATGTACCTGAGAAATGGAATCTGTAGTTGCTGCTAGTATACTGTCACTTTGTCTTTGCTGGGGAAGAAAGACCCTCTTAGTACTTTGCACTGTGGGGATTCTTTCTCTTAGCCACCATGAGATGGCATCTTTATTAATATGAACTTACTGAATCTTTAACTTATAAAATGTCTACAAAAAAACCCAAAATACAGAATTACAGAATGAAGCCCAAAGCATAAAGCCCAGTCTGGAGGCGGAGCTTAGTTGGAATGATGGCTGGTTCAGACAACTGAAAATGTATAATTTATCTCTCACAATTAATTAAACTTCTTACCAAGAAATATGCACAAAGACACGCACACAGAGTTGTTAATTAAGATTGCTATTGGGCATACAGTTCTGGTCTTTAGAAACATCCTGGTTCTCTTATTAAACAGGTGCGGCCCAGAGAGCTGTACCTCTGGTTTATAAAATCAGCAGTTGGTTAGAACAAATTATTTACCAATCTACATGTATTCTAACTACAATACACGTGTGAAATTTGTGAACCAGGGTCACTTGTCCTAAAGGTACAGAAGTTATAGCCAAATGAAAGTTGAAACTAGTAGGTTTAACTGAAGAAGTCTGCTCATAAATATTTTAGTAAAACTGACTGGTATTCTTGGTGACAAGTGGCCTTAAGTAAAGGTAAAGTAACCTTACAGTATTTGACAACAGCATAATTTACAGCAAGGTCAGTAAGGCAAACAAACAATATCTCATATAAAACTGACTTGAGTGGGCGATACAAGTGTCTTACCAATATTTAATCCAAGTAAAATGCTAGTAGACTTCAAAACCTTTTAGACAGACACTAAATTAGCTTACAATTTGTGCAATCACAGCAAAGGAGCCTGCCTTGACTTTTCAGTGGCAGAGGTCCTAGCTAGGCAGATCCCAGCACTCATAGTGTGAACAAACTGGTAGGAGTGCACTGGAGATGCTGATAGGATTCCATTTTAATCAGGCCAAATATAGCCTGCTGACAAGGCGCAGAGGATTCTGTTATATAAAGAGGTTTATCTGTAATTGGGAGAAGTGGCAATATTATCATTTCAACACCATACACACCTCTATTTGAGATTTATTTCTGCTCCATAATAAAACAAATACATCAAGAAATCCAGAGCTTTCAAAGAATGGCTACTCTGTTCTATGCTGAGTGACAGGAGAGGAGGAGTGTTTAATTTGGGAAGGTGGCAACCAAGGAGGCACATGACAACTGTGTTCTAGAATTTAAAATTCTCCTCTAAGATTGAACTCTAATATGCACTATATTTCACGAACCACAAAAGCTCGTCAAGGATGCATTTAATTGATAATAAAAGCAGGAGGGCTAGCCTGAGCGCCTTGTGGTAGTTTTGAGTACTGCCATGTGGGAGACCAGCGTTTGATTCCCGGATTTGGCTTCTGCTTTGTGCTCTTTGGACCAGCAGGGGCTTTAGAGTTCATAGTTATAGGAGGGAATGAATCTCACCCATCACACACTACCATCTACAGTTGGGATTCAGGCTGCATACATTCTGGGGCCAAGGAAAGACGTGATCTGCGGCCCCTCCCTGTAGGACTCTTGATGCAATGACTGGGGTTTGAGATGAAGTAGAGGCAGGGAATGGAAATAGGGAAAAATGTAGCCATATGTAAAGGCTCATGGTTGGGCAGGTTCTGACTGATTGTATGCTTCCAGCTCATGAGCAAGAGTAAACTGCTGGGCCATAAAATAAAATCAATGGTGCTCTCCACAGCATGATTAATAAAGATCTGAACAATCTGCTTTCAAATCTTATTGATGCATTGTCGATAGCATTAGGAATTTAGTTCAAACTACTTCTAAGTGCATCATTCTACTGCACCACACTAGCTCTCATCTTACCCTATGTCCTTTCTCATGACCTCTCTTTGCTGGGCAAGCAGCTGCTATCTGTGCCCTTCTCTTCCATTGCTAACTCCAGATGCCATGCTGTCTTGTGGCACCGTTTGCCTGGAACGGCCTTCCTGAGTTGGAGTGTCGTCTTCCATCTCTGGCTTTATTCAAATCCTGCTTAAAAACCCAACTTATGGGATTGTTTTTATAGCTAGACTCTTACAGATATTGGCCTTCTCATATTAAAATATTTTACTACTAAGTTTTTAAGTTTAAGGTTAATAAGGTTTGATATATCACCAATCATAAACAAAAAAAATCACAGCAGTTTAAAATTAAAATGATAAATCATCAATACATATACAATATAAAATAAAACCAAACAAAATAAAATTAAATAAGCATAATACTACTACTACTATTATTTCTAAAGTTCTGCTAGACATTTGCAGCGCTATACACATAAGAGACAGTCCCTGCTCCATGGAGCTTGCAATCTAGTACAGACATCTGTGCCAAACAAGAATCCATGGGAAATGAATTTATTATAGAAAAGTACTTAGGATTTAAAATTAGTTTTAAAAAGGTGGGGTTATTTTTGGATTTGAATATGGCCAGATAGAGAGCATCCCGCATGGACTCAGGAACACTATTCCAGGCATACAGCATAGCAAAGTGGAAAGCGTGGTGTTGGCACTGTAGGAGAAAACCACAGATAAGAACTTGATGAATGAAAGGAGTTCATGAGGAGGAATGTAGGGAGAGAGAAGATAGGTAATAAGGAGCTAGAGTGAAAGCATTTATCGGTAAGAGAAGCTTGAACTGTATGTATAATATTTAAGGGATTACTAGAAATTATTTATCTTGTCTGAGTTTCTCAAATAGGCTGTAAAGCTCCATAGAGCAGGGACTGTCTCTTTTTTTTGTATTAAGGATTTACACGAGTAAATGTAACTACTATTGTGGCAATTTTCAAAAGCCATTTATCTGCATAAAGCGCACTTACGTGGGTAAATCCTTTGGACAATTCAATGGCATTTAGTGTTTACTTTTATAAAATATGGAATACGTGAGTGTCTATGCTAATTTTTAAACACTTAAAATTTTGAAAATTCACCCTTAAATTCACTCAAAGAATGCTTTCTGAGCTGAAAGCATTTTGTGCATATAAATCATGGCTGAGAGACTCCACCTCTTCCCTGAGTTTAAAATTCAGTCTGTGCTGAGTGCACATTTGAACTCGGGTTTTGTGCACACATTTTCCACTTAGCAAGCTTTTTTAACGTCTCATGCATTAGCATACCATTAGCGTACTACATCAGGATTTAAATACATTTTTAATCTGTGTGTTATAAAACTGAGAACTGAATTTCAGTACACAGTTTTAACCCTCATGCTACTGCATCAGCCCCTGAGTGGGTACCTGGGGCTAACGGAGATAAAGTGTCTTGCCCAAAGTCATAAGGAGTGTCAGCGGGGACAGTGGGATTTGATTTGAACTGTGTTTTTCCTGATGCTCAATCTATTGATCTATTCATTAGGCCACCCCTTCCCACGCGAAGGCAAAAAGAACTGAGTAAGTCTTGTTAGACCTGTCCAGGCTGTGCCTGACTGAGGTCAGAATCTCTTCCTCACTGTGATAAAATGTTTTCAGGTAGAATCACTACAGATCCTATTCAGTAACATATCTCTGTCTGAATAAGCCAACGTGCTTGGCCAACTCATGGGTAAGGTGATTGCCAATGGAATTTGTCTAGGTGACCAAGACATTACCTGTGTACATCTCACAGGCTGAAAAATGCCTTCTCCGCAGCACCCAAAAGTTTCATAAAGCACAGATGTCTGCAGAAAAATGGAGCAGAGCACGACTGAGGAAGGTACAAACAACAATCTCATATTGAATTTCCTGCACATTAAGTACTACATTGCTGGCCCGAAATTTCAAGTGGAAACTCCACAGGGCGTTTTGCTTTGAAAATTAGCTTGCAGATCAAGGAAGCTCCCTGAGGGGTTTGAAATTTGCTGCCTTATTCCTAAAGGTGGTGCTATAGCACCAATGTCACTGAAGGCTACTCCTCACATTTCTGTACCATTCTTCACCTTTTAGATATAAGCCTAGACTTAGCTAGAATCTAAGGACGCTTTATTTTTATTTCATATTCTTTGTAAACTGATACATAAATATGCATAAATGTTATTTTATTCCAATAGTCATCCAAACATTTCAGAAACTATTTTAAAATATACTGCAGTAATCTTTATATTAATAAGGAGATTACTAGAGTTGGGTATTCCAGTCCCCTACCTTCAGGACTAAAAGGGATATTCTTTGTGCTGTTGGTTAAGATTTCCAAAAGCTTGTTAAGATACATACATTCACCAATAGGGCAACATATCAACAGAGCTCATCAGTCATGGAAATGTACAGAGCACTCCACTGGCCAGTACTCCACAGCCTGATAAACAAAATAACATTTGTGTGCATTTTATCTCCGCCTGTGAGAGAAGGGCTGCTAACTGAATTTTAATAGTCACCACAATTAATGCTAGAATTCACTATCATCTTTTGTTTCTACAAATTGTAAGTTATAGGTAGGAGCAGACATATTCCCAAGTATCCTCTGAAGAAGTAACTTTCGTTGTTACATGACATATTAAAATATGTGCTGGGTTTTTTTTCCCCATTGCCCCTCCCACCTGCAGTGTTGACATAACCTTACCTGTCCCCAAGGATAGGCTCTCCAGAGGCTCCCAGTGCTGAGTAGTCCATTCCGTAGAAATTAAGCCCCAAAAGAATTTTACTTCTCCACTTGGATTCAGGATCCAACATCTGAACACAAGCTCGTACCCAAGGAAGAGGAGAATTTGGACCAGGCCTGTGGGATGATAAGCACTTTTTAAAAAAAAAAAGGGTTCTTAAAACTGGCAAAGATTACAGTCAGCAATAATTACTCTGACAGATGACAAAATAACTGCGGCATGGCCATTCTCCAGGGCTGGCAGCCGCTTAATGCAGGGCAGCCCAAGAGATCTAGGGTGGGCAGCTTGTGCAGCCTGAAGACTTCGGATGATTTGTCTCGAACATTTTCTTCCAAATCCCTCTATCAAATAGGCCCATTATAGCTACTACAGATCCCTCAGAGGAGGCAGCACGAAAATAGAAAAACAGAACTCTCTTTCTAGTCAAAAGAATAAAAACTATTGCCAGTTAAAATAAGACTTTGTTAGACTATATGGCAGTGCATGCACTGGCAGCTCCGAAAAATAATTCTGAGTTTATCCTCCCATAGCTCTAAATGTCCACATAAATAATGCACTTAGGCGGATTTTGTCTATCAGTGGCTGGAAGGGTGTGCATGCATTCCCCAACAGCCAGACCCCACCAGCCAAAAACATCCGGGTCCTGCTTCCATCTCTTCCCATGAAACCACAAACAATGACCTCACCAGTTCTCCAGGACCCAATTTTTCCTCCACCCCAGTCCTTACCCCATCATGGCTCCAGGAATCCCCTACCTCTCCCCCCACTCCAGCTCTTACCCAGTCATGGATCCGGAGACAGAAGCTAATCCCAGTCATTCCTGCCCAGATGCTCTGGGATTCTAAAATGGCCACCAGTCAATCTGAGGCCAGAGCCATTATGTTGTGCTGCATTATTCTGCCATACAACAAAATAGCGCCAGCCTCAGGTTCCCTGGCAACCATTTTGGAATCCCAGGCAGTCAAGCAGAAGCAACTAGGAATTCCTCCTGCCCTCAGAAGTGCCATGGCATCAGGAAGGGGTAAACGTGGGGTGGTGGGTGGTCAGGGGAGCCTGTGCGTTGGGCCATGAGATTGGGCCCTACCTACCAAAAAAATCCAGAATGACAAAAAGTAAAAGTATGTTTACTTTATTTTACTTTTTATCAATCTGGATTTTTTTTTTGGGGGGGGGGGGGTGACTTTTTGTCCACTTGATTTTATGTGAGCTAATGGAAGGAGGGGAGCTTGTGTTATGGGGACTGGGGAGAGGGATAAGGAGACTGGGGAGAGGGACAAGGAGCATTGGGTTCAGGTTGGTGACGGGAGGGGGGGGGGGGGGGCAAAGTATGCCTGGATTGAGCCGAAGAGGGGGTGTAGAGTCCTCTGGGGTTGGGCTGGGAAGCTGTAGGGGCCAGGGTATGCTAGGGCTGGTCCACTGCTGTGGGGTCTGGCTGGTGAAGAGGGTCGGTGGGGTTCAACTGTGGGGGATGTGTTGTAATGTACTGGGGGTCAGGCTGGGGAGGGTGGGGTCAGAACATGCTATGGTCAGGCTGAGAGTGGGGCAGAAAGCACTAGGGCTGGGCCTGTGAGGGAGGAATGGCCGGTGATGGGTGTCATTTTGGTGAGGTTGAGTTGGGGAAAGTAGGGCAGAGTGTGCTGGGGTTTAGGCGGGAGGGGGTACATTGGTCTAGGAAAGGGGCCAGCGTACTGGGGTTGAACTAGAGAGGTGACAGAGTGTGCTGGGTTCAGGCTAGGAAAGAGGGAACAGAAAGTACTGGGGCAGTGAGGAGGATGGAGGGAGTGGTGGGACGATGGAGGTCAGAGTATGCTGGGGTTAAGCTAGGGGAGTGGGTGGAGGAGTATCCTAGCGGTTAGAGCAGCAGGCTACGACTGAGGAAAACCAGGGTGCAAATCCTGCTGTCACTCCTTGTGATCATGGGCAAGTCACTTTACCCTCCATTGCCTCAGGTACAAAATTAGATTGTAAGCCCTATGGGGATAGGGAAATACCTCCAGTACCTGAATGTAATCCACTTTGATGTACACTTTGAAGTGCCCAAAAGCAGAATCTTAATAAATAAATAGAAACATAGAAATAAATGAATAAAATCTTCCCTAAGAGTCCCTTTAACCCCTCGGTCATCTAACGGTCCAACTGACTCCCTCACAGGTTTCTTGCTTCAGATATATAAATATGTTGTTATGAGTTTTTGCCTCTACGGCCAACTTTTCAAATTCTCTCGTCGCCTGTCTTACCAATGTTTTACACTTAACTTGACAGTGCTTATGCTTTTTCCTATTTTCTTCAGATGGATCCTTCTTCCAGTTTTGGAAGGATTTTTTTGGCTAAAATAGCCTCTTTCACTTCACCTTTTAACCATCGTTTTGCCTTCCTTCCACCTTTCTTAATGCGTGGAATACAACTGGACTGCACATTTAGGATTGTATTTTTAAACAATGTCCATGCCTGTTGAACACTTAACCTTTGCAGCTGCACCTTTCAGTTTTTTTCTAACTATTTTCCTCATTTTATCAAAGTTTCCCTTTTGAAAATTTAGTGTTAGAGCTGTAGATTTACTTATTGTCCCCTTTCCAGTCATTAGTTCAAATTTGATCATGTTATGATCACTATTGCCAAGTGGTCCAACTACCATTACCTCTCTCACCAAATCCTGCGTTCCACTAAGAATTAGATCTAAAATAGCTCCCTCACTTGTAGCTTCCTGAACCAATTACTCCATGAAGCAGTCGTTTATTCCATCCCTTGAGAAATCCTCTTTCCCTTCTTTCCTCCAGTGAGTACCTTTTGAGGAAAGAAGGAAAGGGGACAATATGATAGAAACCGAAATTCATTTGGCTTGGATAAAATGTATGCAAATGTAGCCAAGACTATTCATTGTGAATATCTTGCAATCCAGGTCAAATCTCAGGGACTGGATTTGAAAACCACTTGTATTCTCTAGGTATCAATTTTTTACAACTTCCTAATGTATAAGTAATTCTAGGGAAGAGGATTACAAATGGGGTGTTTCAGACCTAGTTTTGCTGAAGGAAAATATTTACATAGGACGTAAGCCATGGGAAAAGCCTTGAGAAATCCTAACATTGCCTGATGTTTCACGCTTTGGAAAAGAAGAGGCAATCTGACATTTCATTGCATAAAACAATGAACTTAAATATTTTTAGAAAATTTTTCATTCTGAAAATATCTCAGAATGATTTAAATGACATAGACACCTGTGCTTTAGCACTTTTTTAAAAGGGTTTCTTTAGATCTAACAACCAGATTTCAATATATTCTTAATAGCTGGACTGGTACTCCAGGTAAAACCCCTAAAAACGTTAAAAAAAAAAAAAAAAAATCAGCTATAAAGTTACATAAGCTGTGTTATTCCTTAAATGATTGTTCAATCAAAAATATCAGAAGAAACAACCTTCTCAGCCTTAATGTGTCTCTCATTGTTGAAAAAATGTTTTCATTTGATCATTACCTAGAAAAAAACATAATGCAGAGCAGACTCAGTGCTTTTTAATGTGATTAGATGACGTTTTCCTCTCTCCTGCCCCAGAACCGGCAGAAGTATTAGGCAAGGGTAGGCCGTGGCCTAGGGTGCCGGAAGTGGATGGGGCAGCAGAGTACCTGGTTGGGGTCATTTGTCCTGTGCGATGAGAGAGAGCGAAAGAGAGATCACGTGATGACATCACCGCCTTGGGCAGCTGGACACCCTTTCACCAGCACTGCCCTGCCCCTAAAAACAATCCCGAATAGCCAGGAAAATCTTCCAGCAGTTCTTGCCATGCGTTTATACTGTCAAAGATATATGGGGCCTAATCTAAACTATGGAATGGACATCAATTGCTACAGCTGAGTAACAGACAAGACAGAGAAAACTATAAAGCAAATATGTATAACTGAAAAGTAATACTGACTTTCATTAAAAAGTTATAAAAATCAATATTATTTCTCTGTCTGATCTGCTAGTCTGCTACAATGATTTGAAGTTCATCCCATAATTTAGGTAGGACTCTCGGCTTATACCAATAATTTTTTTCAAAACTGGCAGCATCTATTTGTCAGGATTAGGCCGGTTTGTGCTCAGGCCTGATCAAGAACTCAGAAAGATGCAGCCTGCTGTAAGACAACTACCTGTTTAAATGGAAACTATGTACAGTACAGTCCCCAGGGACTTCAACAATAACAACTTCATTAGAGCACCGCAACGTGAGCAATCGCACACTACATCACCCCCACCGCCTCTTATTATGTCCCATACATTGCTGAAAACAGATATTGTTTCCACAATTGTTAGTTTCACATTCCCCTTTTTCTACATTTGGGTATAAACCCTAATGCCTTGGCACACTGCCATGCATACCTGTGGTAAGGACAGTGTGAAAGTTATTCTGTGCTATAAGTCCTGATCAACAGCATATCTACAGCCGGATCATGGAGCAATTCAACGTCCATTGGTACTTTCACTTGAGGGTGAAGGTGTTAGTGGTCTCCACCAGAATTGTGTTTCTGTCTGGGTGTTGTATCTAAACCCACTTGTCACTGATCTAAGTGACGCCGTTGCAGTCCCTGTGGATTTATTTGGGGGTATCTCCAGTTTCTTCTGATAGAATGTGTTCATGCTCTCTGTGCAATGTTTTTACCACACATATATGGTTTCCATGCTTTGTCTGTGTCCAGCTGTACCCTCCTCCCCCCACTCCCTTCCTGGTCACATGTATGCAAGAGTGGGAAAGATAAGCAGAGTAGTGCTGGTTCTAAAACTTTTTATATGCTTATTTAGTTTGTTCAGCATACTTCTAAATTTGTAGATTTTGCCATACAGGTGTCAATAGACTTAGTAAAGAAGGTAGCATGGAAAGAAGCCAATGAACCTTCTAACAGCCTTGCTGAGCTTCCTCTGGTAGGTGTGGTTGCAGATTATTGGGAACTTAATCACAGGCATCCAAGATTATTTGTGTTTTACTGTTATTTTAACAATTTGGACTATCTGCTAAAACATCTCATTTGTTAATGAATAATATGATCTTGTGCTTATGCACTTAACATCACTTACAGGTGCAAATTCATTGAGAAAAAGGGAGGTAAACTATAGGCCATTGTGTGTTGGTAAGGACTGAGACAGGACAAACCTAGCAAAGATACTCCAGTTTGCATAAAACAGCAGTACTAGTGGTTGTAGACAGCTATAGTATTTCAATCCAGTGAAATTAGTAGTAAAATACTATTAGAAATTATTTTTCCAGAAAATTCACACAATTCTGCTGCCAGGGAAGGTCTGATAGGCAGTTTATTATGAAAGCTTCCTTCTTGAAGAACCTGCAGTGTATACTATCCTCTTGGATATCTTTTCTGATACCTGGCCATTAGACTAAGATGTACGCCCTCTCCCAGCACGTTGTCGGTCCTTGGTGGCGCAGATGAACTCTCTGCTCCAAAGTCCAACCCAACCAGATTCCCTCTCTCCCCCACCTATCCATCCTACGTCTCTCTCTCTCTCTCCCCCCATCAGTCCAGCCCAGTCACTCTCTTTTTCCACCAGTTCATTCCTGCCAGTTGCTCTCTCTGCCTCCATTAGTCCATTCCCACCAGTCTCTCTCTCTCTCTCCCCCCTTCACCAGTCCATTGCTATCAGTCCATCCCATCAATCTCTCTCCCTCTCTACCAGTCCATCACCACCAATCTCTTTCTCTCCCTCCACCAGTCCTTCTCTCCATCTCCCTCCACCAGGCCATTTCCACCTAGTTTGTCTCTCTCTCTCTGTACATTTCCAACAGTCTACCTTTCTCTCCCTCTACCAGTCCATCTCTACTAGCCTCTCACTCTTTTCATCCAGCAATCTCATTCTTGCCAGTCTCTTGTTCTCTCTTTCTACCAGTCCATCCTGGAGGTTGAAAAGGGATCCACACTCCCAAAAAGGAAGAGATCCTCTAGGTTGCCTTTTATCACATGTAAGTTTGCCAGGGCACATTATATAACATGCACTGCTTAGTACAATCATGAAAAATCTTGAACTTTTGACCCCAAGTCTTCACATAGGAGGCCCGATGGTAGGAAGTATTTTCATTGCTCTCAAGGATAAAACAAAAAGGATAAAACATGAAGAGTTTGTCAGAGGAGTACTTATCTCACTTCCAAAAGCAAGTGGCTTGAAATGAGAAATTTTCACTACTGCTGTCACACTTTCAACCTAGGGGTTAGAGCTGCATTGCATTTGGTTACAAGCTAAATGCATTAAAGAGCTACATGCCCATCAGAGATTGAATGCATTCATGCATGCCGCTCATATTGAAAGATGGCTAAAAATAGGACTTGTATCAAGTCACAGCTCCTTTCCCAGTCAACAAGCAAAGAAATAAAATAAAAATGTGATAAAGCCTTCCAAGACTAAATGTCCAAGCCATTGGTCAAGTGAGCTGGTCTAAAGGAGTATCAATAACACTATCTAGTGTTAAATTCTCAGACCTCCGGCAGTTCTATGTAAGTTTATTTTCCAGCTGTAAATGTGGGCCTTGGATATGCTCTTCTTTCTACACTGTAACAAAGCTTAGATATTTAACTATTGCACTAATCTCTCCTGGCTTTCCTCTTCAGCCTAAGCTTACTTAAGATCTGTGATAATAGTTCCAGGATAGGTATAGAGAAAATAGAGAAGTAGAGCTCGCAGGGAGTCTATGATGCTTGTATTGGATTGAGGAGTGTTTTGATTTGAAGGCAAATGACCAAAAATTAAATGAAAACAAATTTGACAGAAATTTGCATTGTTTCTATTATGACTCTGTCAGAAGTTGTTCACTGTTAAATTAGAATGTGTGTGTAAATTATATCTTTCTGAGTAAAGACTAATTGTAAGTACAGTTGAACCTGGTAAAACAACTGTGTTGGAAGAATGGAAAAGAAAAAAGGTCGGCACTTTGAAGGAAATTAGGTAACCACATTCAGAATATTTAGGGACCTTCGTTTTCAGTTTAAACCGATATTCACCCTAATTTTAGGCTGATTAAAAAGCTGCTCCAGACCTGCAGATGCAGCCAATGGTGAAAGCCAGTGGGGGCCAGAGAGCATGCTGGGTTTCAAGCTCCATCCCTCCAGCAGTGAAAGCGCTCATCTTCCGGTGCCACCCATGCCATGTGTCAAGTCCCACCTCTTCACCTCCCAAGCAACCAAAATACCTGCTGTCTGATGTTGCAAATACATTTGAAGCAGGCCCTGTCTTCCAAAAGCATTTTCCAGCATGTTCCCCGGCCTTGCATTAAAACAGAAGTGCAGTGCTGCAGAGTTTGGGAGCCTCAGTAAGCATGCTACCGACGGAGAGGGAAGAAGCCTGGAGCCACCACTAGTAAGGAGGAATGGGGTTGCACTGGGGTTATGGGGGGGAGGCAGGGACTAGGGAGACAGATGGGGATGTTACTCAGCAGGTGGGCGGGAGAATCTGCTTAATATTGTTTTGTCATGGCTTTTGTCCATCAAAATAATTTCTGATATTTACTTGGAAAACTAATGAGTCATTTTTTTTCAACTGATTTTCTCTTGTTTTTGTTCTGGTTATAATAAACCCTGATAAATTCCCAGGAAAAATAAATCTAATCCCCACCCCAGTGTGCAAGTCCTGCACAGGTGAGGCCATAAAATAATTTATAACTCTTCGGGGCAGGGACCCTGGCTAGCTCTTCTGTCTCCCTTACTTCCCAAGGTGTACACTCTTTCGACTGGGGGAAGAAAGGCATCCTCTCAGGTGCCAGAGTAGGGTGACTGACTTCCTCTCCTGAATTCCCTGGGTGAGATGAATTCCTAGACACCATGTGCTGGGTGCCAAAGAAGATGCAGAGACCACTGGGTTAGTGTTCAAAAATAATACTTTACTGCAAACAGTTCTGAATTACTGGCACAATAATTATGAATCTCCAGCTCCACAGTTCTTTCCCTTTCTCTTGCTCAATTTTATAATTGTATGTTCTCTATTTGTGCAAGAGTCTCTTAACAAGGCTGGGAATGCAAACTCCCTCCTGGATTAGGTTGAGCAGATTGGTACAGGCCCCTTCAGTGGTAGGAAACCCTTCCCAGATGGCAAAAATCTCTCTCTGCACAGAGAGTGAATTTCTCTTTCCGTCTAAAGTTTTGTTGGGTGTCCTCTCTTATTAAAAATTATTTCTTACTCAAAGTTAGATATCCTGGATCTTGATGGGATTCCTGGTAGAAGGTATCCTTGATGGAATTGCAGGTTTCACAGGTCCACTGATGGGTAGGAAGAGTGGCAGAAAAACACTTCCTCCCAGTTCTTGAAAATAAACTTCTTCAGTTCCCCAAAAAGTAAATAACACCAAATCTCCCTTGCAGTGGGAGACAGGCAGGTCTTCCTTATCCCTGGGCATCTAGAGCACAGGGTTCCCCAGTCCCTGCATCCTGGAAGGGCCCAAGTGTTCAGCATAGTCTCCTTCCAAGCAAAAGTCCAAAAAGCCAAATTAGTTCCTGGATAACCACTCTGCACGTTGAGTGAATAGAACAGCCGAGGATCTCGGATGGCTTCCAAGGCTCCAGGTAGGCCCAAAATGTAACTCAAGAAAATCTCCAAACTTCCTCTCAAATCTTCAACTAAGATTGCCCCTAGAGCCCTTTGTGGAGCTCTGCTATAAAACCTTCTGCAGGGGATATCCATTATAGCACCCTCAATGGGAGGGGGTTGCCCATGAATGGATCCTCCTCCTAATTATCCCTTACTGCACTAATATGTATACTCTCAGGCTTATCTGTAACCCGGAAAAGTGCCCGGGTTACATAAAGAACAATAACTACAAATAAAGGTCCCTAGGAATATTGTATCCATTTGAAGGTACAGCTCTTTCTGGTAGATAACTTTCTAGTTGGAAATAAAATATTTTTGATCGCTCTAAGCGAAGGAAATGAGCATTTGCTGAGCGTTCAACAGGCAAAGCACTAGATTGAGGTGTGGAAGATCTGGATGTTAGAGCGTTCTTTTGGTTTGAGTCAATTATGTGGGCTCTGTCCCTAGATATATGGGAGCTCTGCAGGAAAAAAGGAGATGTAGTTGCACTGGAGAAGGTACAAAGAAGGGCGACCAAAATGATAAAGGGTATGGAACAGCTCCCCTATGAGGAAAGGCTAAAGAGGTAAGGGCTGTTCAGCTTGGAGAAGAGATGGCTGAGAGGGGATATGATAGAGGTCTTTAAATCATGAAAGTTCTAGAACAAGTAAATGTGAATCTGTTATTTACTCTTTCAGATAATAGAAGGATAGGAGGCACTCCATGATGTTAGCAAGTAACACATTTAAATCTAATCAGAGAAAATTCTTTTTCACTCAGTTTTGCTCTATTTGTAGCTACAAAGCCTAAGCGATACACTTTCTCAATTCTGATATGGTCCTGAATCTCAGTTAGGCCCAACTCCGATGGCAGCTATTGTTCCAAAATTTCGTGTAGCTTACCATCTGAGATATTGTCGAGGAATCCCACAAACTGTAAGTTAGAGTGTCTTGACCAATTCTCTAGATCATCTATTTTATCTGCTTGGGCTCCGACCAATTTCTCTAGTTTGTCGATCTTAGCAGTCAAAGCCAATGTGTCATCTTCATTTAGGCTCACTCGCCCCTCGAAAGTATCCAGTCATGTGTTAATGTCCAAAATAGAGCCTTTATTGTCCAGAATTTGCAGAAACAAATCAAATCTGGGCGAGAGATCAGCTACTTCTGCTGCTGTTAGTTTGGCCACAGCAGTTTCACTAAGCCCTACCGCCGTAGAAGAATCATGAAATGCAGCCATTTTCCTTTCCACAATAGCTGGTTTTTCCTTGTCCTTCTTTGTCAATTGGGTGGACATGCCCCCGGCTGAAATAGGTCAGGATCACCTCTGATGTAGTTTTGTAAATAAAACTAATATCCTGCGATCTGGATGGTAGAGGATTTAGAGGGAAGGCACCTAGAGCCACAAGAATTGCATCTTTCCCTGCTCACCGTGTCACGTCTTTAACTTTCTATTTATCAATTTCATCAATTTGAAGAAGGAATATACTCTGATTAGTTACACAAATAAAAAAAAACAAAACAAAGAAAATACAAAGTCACAAATAATTACATCCAATACAAAATCATCTCATAAAGAAACATGTTTGAAGAGGCAGAAAATATAGAAGATAAAAGAAAAAATATTAGACATTAGCTTAGCATGTACTTCAAGCACTGATACAGCTAGAGGATCAAAATGTAGACCTGTTAATTACCAGGAGATAAAGATAAAGCACTCCTGGAATTAATAACAGACTTAAGTTGTTCCAGAAGCAAAAACACAAAACAATCGTTATGATATCTAATTACGCACTTTCAGGAATATCTAAGAAAAAAAAAAGAATATCCTAAAAATACAGCCTGGGACCTTAGAACTAGGAAATCTTTCTGCCTCTCTTGTGTGGAGCAAGAAAAATATGAATCATCTGATCGTGAAATAAAGAGGAGATATTCCTAAAATATCTTTTCATCACCTCACTTACTTCCTGCTCTGAAATAAAGGAAACAAGAAGAGTGGAGCGTTCAATAATCAAGGCATTAAAGTCCTTAAGGAAATCAGTGAAATTTTTTAGAACATTAGGCACTTGAGCAAGCTGAGCTTAAGAAGTTCTCACTTTGTTATCAAAAGGAAGGAAAAACCACTTTATTAATAGAAGAAACTATCAGAATCAAAGTGAAAAATTTCAAGAAAATATTTCTTCAAGGTAAGGGAAAATTTCTCCCCCACCACTTTAAGGAAATTCAAAAACCGTAGATCCAAATGCCTGATATGATTCTCAAACTCCAGTCTTTGAGAGAAATTACTCTGATTCTTCACCACAGTCAGATATTCTCAATAACAACCTCTGTAGCAAAAATCTTGGATTTTAATTCACCATGGTGTAGACTTTGTTCAAAAGACGACACATTTTTGTGTTACAGCCTTTCAAAGGGTGACAAAAGCCTACCATCAGGTCCCAAATTGCTTCCAGAGTGACAACTGCCGGTTTAGGAGGAAAAGAGGAAGACTCATCAGGAAACCCATGACTCTCAGGGCCTGGAGCACCAGTCAACATCAAAGCTGCAAATTTCATCGACTCCTCTTGATTCTCAGTGGCAGAAGAAGAAGCCAAGCAATCTGCGAGGCTAACTCCTCCCGTGTCCTCAAACGACGAAGAAGGCAGTGGCCATTGATATACCGAACCTCCACTCACTGGCCCCACACATACACACACACACAAGCGCCAGCTACATGTCATCTCTCGGCACCAGTGGTTGCAGTAGGAAGACAAGTCTTGAAGCCGGCGCAAGCCAAGAATCTGGGGGATGCATGGTGACCTCCCCGGGCAATATGTGTGCTCCTTCACCTATAGTTGCAATGGAGCTAACTGTCCCCACATTCACTGCCAGTCCAGACACATGGGATGGCAAAAGCTGATGCCCAGGAAGAAGGTTGAGAGTCTGAGGGGGAAACATGCATTTTCCCTTTCCTTTTAGACAGCATAGTTCAGGAAAACAGCTCAAAGAAACAGAGAGCAGAGTCAGCTTCCAATCTCACGCCCATTATGATGGCAATTCTGAAAGCCATTTATCCTCCTCTATCCAGCGACAAGTATGTGCATGCTTCCACATTGTGCACACATTTAGCCAGTGTTTAGCCCGACTGAACTTTACCCTACTTGTTCTAATTATAATTATGGAATTTGGGATTGTTTCAGTTCTCCTTTATAGGAGAAAAAAGAGCCAATTTTAATCAGGCTAAACCTTCCTCCCCCCAAATGTCTCCTTTTCTCTCTTACCATATATATATATATATATATATATATATTTTAGGAAGAGAAAGACTTGTATTCAGATATATGTTTTATGTTTAAACGTTTTTTATTCATTTTAATAGCAGTGAACAGTACAACCTTGAGAAAGGTGGTTTCCTGAACCCTCCTCAGACCTCAACGCTTAGTAATACGAACAACATCAATAGAGTATGCCCATCCCCTCCCACCCACAAACCCCACAGGAGACAGGTAGGTGTATTACAAACCATTAAGGCAATAAATCCATCCAATAAATTCCGATCTATAATACCGAGTGATTAATCATTGAGTACAAGGCTACGTATGCGATGTGGGAGTGACTGAAGGTAGGACTGCCAGATAGTAAGAAAGCTCCATCTATAGCGTGGCAAGTGGTGAGAGGCCAGGCATTCCAGTGACATCACTGCATGTAGACAGTTTCTCCAAGCCCAAAAGGATGGGACCTCAGAGGATCGCCAAACTGACAGAATTATGTTTTTGCCCACAAGACAAGCTTTGCGCAGAAACATGCGCGAACCAGGATCTCGAATCCGAATAGGGATATACACCCAAACAGCAGCCATAACGGTGTCACGGGGAAAGTGACATCCAATAAGTCCGCCAGGTAGTCCGCCACATGGCGCCAAAAGCGCAATATGGGAGGGCAGGACCAAAATACAGGAGACAGGGTGCCCATCAGATGTCCACAATGGGTGAAACCCGCTGACTGGGCTATGGTTAAATGAAAGGCTACTTGAGGTGACACATACGCCTGGCTGAGAAATTAAATTGCAATTCTCTATAGTAAATATTGACTGAGATCCTGGTTATGCGCCAAAAACAGACCTTTCAAATATTCTGAGTTACAATAAAGTCGCCATCTCTATTCCAAAGGGAATCTAAGGTGGAGTATATGTCTCCTTCAGAGCATTTCCTTATATATTGGTAGTAAATCGACAGGGATGGGGCTTTAGACTTCTCAAAACGAAACATCTGATCTAAAGTTTGCTATACTGAAGGGGCTTTATAGGTGTCCAAGATGGCCTGGATATAATGTCCAATTTGTAGGTATGGGAAGGTGTGCGTGACCTCCAGTCAGCACACTGCCTGGAACTCTTTAAAAGAAATTATCATCCCATCTTGCGTGAGCAAGTGACACAAGCGGGTGATACCACAGGATGTCCAGACCTTAAAGCTAAAGGATTGTGTGCCCGGTGTAAACTCGGTATTCCCCGACACCAGGAGAAAGTAGGCACACAAGGCGGGTATCTGTAATAGTCTCATCACCTTCTTCCAAGTCTGACGAAGTGGCCTCACAAGGGCTGTACGCTTGAGAAAAGATGGGAGATGCACGGGCTCAGACTGCAGTACATACACGGAGGTCATCGGGGCCATTAAGGCCTCAGAGTATAACGGGGTATTCAGAAATATTTTTTATAATTCTTTTATTAGTAACAATATGAAAATTACTACAAGTTAGTTATAATCATTTCTTTTATACGTATAATTTGCATAATAATCATAATCTTGTGCTCAGCTATAAGTATTATTAAAAAGCACAAAAGCAATATCCCAAATCAGTTCTCTTATTCATTCAGCCTGGGAAGAAGGTAAGGCGTGCCACAAAATAACATAGACACATGCCTCAGCAAATATGCTAGCCTTCTCCCAAATTCTCAGGCTTTCTGTACCTCCTTATGTACCTGATTTTTACAATATCTTGTGTGTAATAAATCCTTGCTCCATGATGCCAGGACACATTTTTCCTATGTCTCATTATTCACTTACTCCCACCCTTACATCCCTCTTGATTATATTTTTATCATATATTTTCCAATTTCCCCTTGTGTAGGGATACAAAACTTCACAGTGAACTATAAATGCCATCAAGTGTTGGATGAATATATTTTATTTCCCCAATCCCTTACATCAACTACACCAGCATCTGCTTCCCCTTTTGGTATTCCCACTTCTGTCTTGTCAAAAATAAATCATCAGTCAGGGTCTGCACTAAAGTCCTCCGCATAGCTTTTTGCAATGCCAACCAAAGGGAACAATTAGTATTGCTTATAACGTCTGTTTTCCTTGCCACCCACAAGTTTCCCTTGCTCATACATCTCAAAATAGTATTCTGCAGAAACAGGCACCACAGTGAGAGTAGGGCAAGGGTAAAAAGTTAACACTTTCCAAGGTTCAGGCTCTCCAGATGTATCTAGATATTCACCTTCACACTGGATTGAGGGGAGGCATTCCGCAGGATGGGACAGAAATACAAAGCACAAATATAGGATTTCCAAATCTACAGCTCATGTGGTATTTTCCAGCAGACCTTTGCCCACAGAAAAAGCATCTGCAAAGACAGCAGGCACTTTGTACCTACTGCAGTTTCCAAAGCGAATGAGACCAAGAATGAAGAGATATGCAGGATGAAGAGATATTACAAATAATGGATTATGACAAAATTGAAGGGCTACTGTCCTCACTCAATACAATCAAACATACACAATATGTGAGGATTAATTATGTCAACATTTCATCTGTTTATTTTTCACCTTCAGAAATTGGTATCAGACTGTGTGCTCAATCGCTTAGGCTCTTGCCCTATATAGGGCTACAACCTCTTTCATGATGGCAATGGCACTAGAATAGTAACTTCATTTACGAATTTCACTAATGTACTCTTTTTATTATATATGCCAATTTTTAACTTTTTAATCGTTTAAAAATTTTTTTTTTAAATTTTTTTTACTTATCTTGCCAAATTCATGACAACCTCTCCGCACCGTTGTGTGAACTTGTCCCGTAAATATCCAAATCAACTGCCTGACAGGCAGTGCTATCAACCAATATGTGTGTGTGACTGCTAAAATTCTACCCTCCCGACATTGCAATGTTTCGGCAGCACAGCTCGCCTGCTTCAGGGGATTCCTCCTGATAAGAGAATATGAAATACCATTTTCATTAGTACACTATTCACATTTACTGGTATTTTTTGCAAACATTGTACTGTTAAACATAGAACACATATCTTTACTATCCATTGCCAGTTTTTTAGCGCAAAACTTACAGCACACATGCGGTCAATATATATTCACCACCACTCCCTTATTTTTAAACCTCCCCCTATCTTCAACAATTTTACTGTCTCCATTTCAATAAGATTCCTTTCAAACATTATTAGACATAAGATGCTCAACACAACGGTACTTACTCGTTTTACTGACCATTACCGGTTCCTTCCCCACAGCACAAAACTGTCAGCGCAAACGCTCAGTATATACTGACCATTACTTCCTGGTTTTTAAACCTCCCCCTGTCTTCAGTATCTCACCAATCAGAGAAAAACTTTCAAGTTCCAGCCAATCTCTTGTGTTCAGAGTGCATTAGCATTTTGAAGAGCTTTTCTAAAACATTCTTATGTTTAAAGTTACCTCCTACCCTTAATTCTAAAACATTTCAATGTTTGTAGTTCCCTCCTGCCCTTAATTCTCAAATAATCAAAAGAGCCTGCTACCAGTTCGTATGGGCACTCACTGCCTACATAAAGACTGACCAGTCTAACTCCTTATTTAAGCCCGATGGCTCCATAGTCCGCAACTTAAAAATCCACCTTTGTTCTTGTTGTAGTAATTTTAAATTGAAATCACCTCCCCGTATATCCTGCTTCAACACTTCTAGCACTGTACATCTCATGCTACTAAAAGAATGATTTTGTTCGATGCAATGTTACACCATTGGTGCTTCTAACCTCATAATTTTAAAGCACTCCTGTGCTCAATCAAACGTGTTTTGAGGCTTCTTACTGTTTTCCCTATATACACCAATGCGCAGGGACACCATATAGCGTAAACCACTCCTTGACTGATACAGGTCGACCTTGCCTGAGGTTTATAAAAACGTAGTTTCTCTATTGGAATGCTTATATTAGAACAAGCATTCTCACACACGGTGCATGCACCACATGGGAAATGACCCAATGTTATACTCTCCTGTACTTGAAATGTTTTAAACATAGAATGAACTACTCGGTCCTTAATGTTGTTGCCTCTTGTGAACGCCACCCACGGCCGTTCAGCAAATACCTGGTGGACCTGTAGGATGTACTAGTGCTTTTTGATGCTGGTAGTAGGCTCTGGTAGTAGGCTCTTTTGATTATTTGAGAATTAAGTGCAGGAGGGAACTACAAACATTGAAATGTTTTAGAATTAAGGGTAGGAGGTAACTTTAAACATAAGAATGTTTTAGAAAAGCTCTTCAAAATGCTAATGCACTCTGAACACAAGAGATTGGCTGGAACTTGAAAGTTTTTCTCTGATTGGTGAGATACTGAAGACAGGGGGAGGTTTAAAAACCAGGAAGTAATGGTCAGTATATACTGAGAGTTCGCGCTGAAAGTTTTGTGCTGTGGGGAAGGAACCGGTAATGGTCAGTAAAACGAGTAAGTACCGTTGTGTTGAGCATCTTATGTCTAATAATGTTTGAAAGGAATCTTATTGAAATGGAGACAGTAAAATTGTTGAAGATAGGGGGAGGTTTAAAAATAAGGGAGTGGTGGTGAATATATATTGACCGCATGTGTGCTGTAAGTTTTGCGCTAAAAAACTGGCAATGGATAGTAAAGAGATGTGTGTTCTATGTTTAACAGTACAATGTTTGCAAAAAATACCAGTAAATGTGAATAGTGTACTAATGAAAATGGTATTTCATATTCTCTTATCAGGAGGAATCCCCTGAAGCAGGCGAGCTGTGCTGCCGAAACATTGCAATGTCGGGAGGGTAGAATTTTAGCAGTCACACACACATATTGGTTGATAGCACTGCCTGTCAGGCAGTTGATTTGGATATTTACGGGACAAGTTCACACAACGGTGTGGAGAGGTTGTCATGAATTTGGCAAGATAAGTAAAAAAAAATTTTAAAAATTTTTTTAAACGATTAAAAAGTTAAAAATTGGCATGTATAATAAAAAGAATACATTAGTGAAATTGGTAAATGAAGTTATTATTCTAGTGCCATTGCCATCATGAAAGAGGTTGTAGCCCTGTATAGGGCAAGAGCCTAAGCGATTGAGCACGCAGTCTGATACCAATTTCTGAAGGTGAAAAATAAACAGATAAAATGTTAAGACATAATTAATCCTCACATATTGTGTATGTTTGAAAATAATGGATTATAACATTAAAATACATTGGTATGATCTAAAATCTATGATTCTCATTTATATTTTTACAAAGTCAATTCTAGACCATCTGTAATTTCCTGCAGGCTAGTAAATTTGTTACCTTGCTAACTTGATATGTAGGAAAAAAAAAAAAAAAGCAACTTAGTCCAAATGCAACTCCTCTTCTACAATTATTGTGATGCCTTGCATCAATTTAGAAATTTTCTGGATTTTTCATGGTTTATGATATGGAACTGAGGAAATGAACAGCCATGGGGAGCCACACTGCATTTGTTTAAAGTTCGAAGATTAGTACTGCTCAGCAGAACTGGCTGATCTTCTTGATTTAATCTGCATTTCTCTGCTGCTCTGCCCCACTAGAAGATGAAATTAAACAAATTTACAGAAGTTATTCCATTATACTACCTTGCATCAGACTAGGTTCAGATCTGCTATCCTTCAGGAAACTTGACTCTTTGAAGCAGCTTTTGGGTCATAGCTCTCTTGTACAGGGGCTTCCATGGTAACCCCCCCCCCAATATCCCTCTACGCATGCAGTACTATAGACATATTAATCAGCAGCATTAAACATATCATGGAAATTAATTCTGTACTTCACAGTATCTATACTGTTCCTCCAGAACAGACATCAACCGACTGCCAGTATGATCCCACACTATACACTGATACTAATGGTGTCTTTGCACTGTACATTTTTGTGTGCTGTATTCAATGCCATTTTGTAAATATAAGTTTGTTTGTATATACCTCCATTTTATATCAAAATGCAAAAATTATTTCTTATACACTGTGAGGTCGATTTTAAAAGCATTGCTCGCACAAATATGCCAACATACACGCATATGTGGGCCACACGTGAGCAATGCAGATTTTATACACCGCATTTTATGCACATATATACACATGCGTGTGTGTCAAAAATAAGGGGGGTGGAAAAGGGGCGGGCATGGGCATTCTGGGACATGGCCAAATTTTTAAAAACCGGAGGCTGCAGCGCATAGTGGCTTGTTAGCCACATAACTACTGCTGCTCTAGACAGGAGCAAGCTTGCAGATCTTGTGGTTTAGGGCTTACTGAAAAGAGTGAGGGGTTCGGGTGATCCGGGGGGCATGCAGGATAAAGAACCAGGATGGTCCGCAAACTGGGGGATTAATTGGAAAAACTGGAAATGTCCCTTGTGTGAGCATGTTTTAAAATCCACTTAGAGATGCATGTTGAAGCCGGAAAAGTCCAGTGGAAGATATGAAATGTAGGGTTGCTTGAATAACCTCTTAAAATTAGGAGCATTCTTGGGTACAATAGGCATATTTTAAATCATATGTGGGCAAATGCATGCATGATTTCAAATTCCAGTGTATCTCCACTTGTGCCAAAACATGCATGTACAGGTGTACATGCGCTCATTTTAAAATTAGCCTATGCATCCATTTTGTGGTGTAATACTAGTCATTTTGCCCTGTAAATATTGCTGTCATCTACTATAATTGACTGTCTACTGCAACAACTTTTAAACTCTCCTGTTGGAAAAATGTGATATAAATAAATGACGATGATGCTGAATACTTTGCAACACAAATTCAAATTCTGCTTGAATCTTCTATTTCATTTTTATCTCCCTTTTTGATACAGTGGCCAAGATATATCATCATCACTGTTTTAAGTTCTATATTAGGAGTTACCACCCAGGAAAAATATCTAGGAGTTATAGTGGATAGCACATTGAAATCATCGTCTCAAGTGTGCAGCAGCGGTCAAATAATCAAACAGAATGTTAAGAATTATTAGGAAGGAAATGGTGATTAAAAAGCAGAATGTCATAATGCCTCTGTATCGCTCCATGGTGAGACCGCACCTTGAATACCATGTGCAATTCTGGTTGCTGCATCTAAAAAAAGATATAGTTGCAATGGAGAAGGTACAGAGAAGGGCAACCAAAATGATAAAGGGCATGGAACAACTCCCCTATGAGGAAAGGCTGAAGAGGTTAGGGCTGTTCAGCTTGGAGAAGAGATGGCTGAGGGGAGATATGATAGAGGTGTTTAAAATGTATTTATTTTATTTAGGTTTTTTATCTACCAGCATTCATGAACAAGTCACATCATGCTGGTTTACATAGAAACAAGGGGTGCATAGAACAGTAGAACTAAACTTGTGCAAGGGGAAGCAGTTACAAAAAACAGGGGTAAGATAACTGGGAGAGAGAAAAAAGAGGAACGTGGGGCGTAAGATTTATAAAGAGATAATTACTTAACAATAATAATAACTTAATGAATATTTACAGTAACATTGTTACAGTAGCAGGTGATGGTTATGAGTTGTCCGGGAAGGCTTGTTTAAAAAGCCAGGTCTTTAATCTTTTGCGGAAAGTTGGTAGGCAGGGTTCTAGTTGCAGATCAGTGGGGATGGAGTTCCAAAGTGAGGGTCTGGCTGTTGAGAAAGCCCGGTCTCTTGCTGTTGTGTGTCGTGTGGATTTTGTGTTCGGTATCTGAAGGGATCCTCGATGTACTTCTCTGATTGGTCTTTGAGAGATATGAAGGCTGAGCGGTTATTGAAGGTCCAGGGAGGTGTAGTGATGGATTGACTTGTAGATGATGGTGATAGTTTTGTAGAGGATTCTGGCTTGGATAGGGAGCCAGTGAAGATTTTTTAAGATGGGTGAGATGTGGTCTCTTCTTCTGGAATTTGTAAGGATTCTGGCCGCTGTGTTTTGTACCATCTGCAGCGGTTTGGTGTATGAGGATGGAAGTCCCAGGAGTATGGCGTTGCAATAATCTAATTTTGCGAAGATTATTGCTTGAAGTATGGTTCTGAAATCTTGAAAGTGGAATAGAGGCTTAATTCTTTTTAATACCTGTAGTTTATAAAAGCACTCCTTGGTGGTGCGGTTTATAAAAGCTTTCAGGTTCAGATTGTTGTCAATAATGGCTCCTAGATCTCTGACTTGAGAAGATAGGGGGATGTTTGAAGTGTGAGAGTGATGATTAATGTTTTCAGGAGTAATGAGAATTAGTTCGGTTTTGGCGGAGTTTAGGATGAGATTTAAGCTGGTGAGGAGGTCATTGGTTTTTGATTGGCAAGATTCCCAGTATTCAAGTGTTTTGCCTAGTGATTCTTTAAGGGGAATCACTATCTGAACATCGTCTGCATAAATAAGGTGTTTGAGATTGAGGTCCGTTAGAAGGTGGCACAGTGGGCGTAAGTATATGTTGAACAAGGTAGGAGATAAGGAGGATCCCTGAGGTACTCCTATGGGGGCCTTGAAACAGGAGGATTCCTTATTGTGTATTTTCACTTTGTATTCTCTGTTAAGGAAAGTTTTGAACCATGCTAGGGCGGTACCTGCAATTCCAATGGATGAGAGTTGTTTTATGAGGCTGGAGTGGTTAACCGTGTCAAAGGCAGCTGAAAGGTCCAACAGGATCAGAAGGAATGACTGGCCTTTGTCCATACCCATGATCAGGTAGTCTGTTAGTGATACCAGGAGGGATTCAGTGCTGGATGCTTTGCGAAACCCATATTGTGAGGGATAGAGGAGTTTTTTGTCTTCTAGGTAATCTGAAATTTGCGAGTTGACTAGTTTTTCCATTATCTTAGCTAAGAATGGTAGGTTTGCGATCAGTCTGAAGTTGTTTAAGTCATTGGGGTCCGCATTTGGCTTCTTTAGGAGTGGTTTAATGGCTGCCATCTTAAGGTCATCTGGGTAAAAGCCTTGTGATAGGGAGCAGTTAATGATGTCTGCTAGTTTTTGTGATATGATTTCTGGGATGGATAGGAGGGATTTGGTGGGAATATAGTCCGCAGGGTGAGAAGAGGGTCTCATTTTGTTTAAGATAGATTGGATTTCTTTGGCTGATGTGGGTTCGAATTGATCAATAATGAGAGATCTAGAACGGGTAAATGTGAATCAGTTATTTTCTCTTTGAGATAATAGAAGGACTAGGGGCAGTCCATGAAGTTAGCAAGTATCACATTTAAAACAAATTGAAGAAAATTATTTTTCACTAAATGCACAATTAAGCTCTGGAATTCACTGCCAGAGGCTGTGGTAAGGACACTTAATATAGCTGGGTTTAAAAAAGGTTTAGAAAAGTTGCTGGAGGAGAAGTTTATAAACTGCTATTAATCGACTTAGGGAATAGCCACTGCTATTACTGGCATTAGTAGCATGGGATGTATTTAATGTTTGGGTACTTGACAACTACTTGTAACCTGGATTGGCCACTGTTGGAAACAGGATGATGGACTTGGACCCTGGGTCTGACCCAGTATGACAACTTCTTATGTTCTTATGATATGTTTTTTCCAGCCAGGGAGTTCAAAGCAAGTTATAAAGTAGGGTTATCCTATGTGGTACAACATAGTTGGTTATACAGGCTATTTATTTATATATTTACTAGCAACTGTACCCATTCTACGCCTGGGCGGCGAGCCTTTTTATTGGGACATCTGCTCTTGTTTTGAGCCGAATTTCCCTTCCACATACAGGCTCCCTCACTCTCTGGCATACACACACATCCTCTCATATAGGCTCCCTCTCTGAAACTCACAGTCAAGCATCCCGCGCACTCCCCCTCTTACCAACCAGCTGTGTCTCGCACTCCCCATCACCCCCTCTCCTCTCTCACACACACATTCTCTCTCACCGGCATCCCCCTCCCCTCATATAGAAACATAGAAATGACGGCAGAAGAAGACCAAACGGCCCATCAAGTCTGCCCAGCAAGTTACGCACTTTATCCATTTTTTTCCCTTTTTCTCTCTCCCACCTGTTACTATTGGCTTCCAGTACCCTCCAGCCCTAATTCCCCTCCACCCAATTTAGAGAGCAGCTCTGTATCTGCATCCAAGTGACATCCAGCTCAATTAGGGGTAGCAACCGCTGTAACAAGCAGGCCACCCCCTTGCCCCATACTCTTACCCACCCCTGTTTTTTTGTTTTGTTTTGTTTTATTTATTTATTTATTTTGGAAATAGCAGCCCTCCATCCTTCCGCTCCGTGAAGGTGGAACACCAACTACTGGCCACTGGCAGTAGTTGGTGTTCCACCTACTGCCAGTGCCAGTTTCAGAGAGAGGCTCCCTCTCTCTGAAACCCACACTCAAGTATCCCCCCACCCACCCTCTCTTACCTCCCATGCTCTCTCTCACACCCTCCCCATCCCCTCTCACCAACCATGCTCTGTCACCCCCCCTGTCTCACATACACATTCTCTCTCACTGGCATCTCTCCCCCATGCTCTCTCTCACACCCTCCCCACCCCCCTCTGACCAACCATGCTCTCTCTCACACCCTCCCCACCCCCTGCTCACCAACCATGCTATCTGTCACCCCCCCTCACACACACATTCTCTCTCACCGGCATCACCCCCCATGCTCTCTTTCACACCCTCCCCATCCCCCTCTGTCCGTGCTCTGTCACACCTCCTCTCTCACATACACACCTCCCCTCATATAGGCTCCCTGTCTCTGAAACCCACACTCAAGCATCCCCCCACCCACCTTCTCTTTCCTCCCATGCTCTCTCTCATACCCTCCCCACCTACCTCTCACCAACCATGCTCTCTGTCACCCCCCTCTCTCACATATACATTCCCTCTCACCGGCATCCCCCCCCATGCTCTCTCTCTCTCACCGGCATCCCCCTCTCCTCATATAGGCTCCCTCTCTCTCTGAAACCCACACTCAAGCATCCCTCCACCCATCCTCTCTTACCTCCCATGCTCTTTGTCACCCCCCTGTCTCACACACACATTCTCTCTCACCGGCATCCCCCCCCATGCTCTCTCACACCCTCCCTACCCCCCTCTCACCAACCATGCTCTCTGTCACCCCCTCTCTCTCACACACACATTGTCTCTCACTGGCATCCCCCATGCTCTGTTTCATACCCTCCTGCTCTCTCTCACCCTCCCCTCCCCGACATACATTATCTCTCACTGACAAAAAGCGGGACCCGCACTGTTCACGGCGAAGATGAAGGCCTGGCGCACCGTTCGCGGCGAAGATGAAGGCTCGGTGCACCGTTCGCGACACACGAGGACCTTCTATTTTTGGCGCAATCAGAAAATAGCAGTGGAGACCCTGGCATGCCGTGAACAGAGCGCATCCCGCAGCACACGCTCCGTTCGCAGCGAAGATGAAGGCCTGGGTGCGCCGATCATGGCACACAGAGGCCTTCCTTCTCGCCGCGAATGGAGTGTGTGCCGCAGGACGTGCTCCATTCGCTGCATGCCAGGGTCTCCTCTGCTATATTCTGCCCCTCCCGTGATGGCCGCTGTCCTTCCTACCTCTGCCGTGTTTGAGCCGCCTGAGCCATCTATCAGCGGCTGGGAAACTCAATGCCACTCGAAATTAGACTGCAGAGAAGCTTTAAACTTTTCAAAGTAAGTCTAAAAACCTGGCTTTTTAAACAGGCTTTTTATAAGGAGGACGAAGAAAACAAATGAGCGCATAAGTAAGCACCAAACAATCAGTTTTTAAAATTTTTCTTTCCTATCTCCTAATACATATTAGAGTGTTAAATTTATATAGGAACTGTAAAGAAGTTTTTTCAACCAACATATAAGCAAAATCAACACATAGCTTTTTATATTATAAAAAACATGTAACCGTTCACTAGTGGCACATCTATAATATGTAATCTATACCAATCAACTTTTAATTCTATTTGTGCCTTTTTGTAAACCGTTGTGATGGTGAATTCACTTAACCATAGTATAGAAAAGATTTTAAATAAATAAAAATAAATAAATATATTTTGTAGCGCCATCTATTGGCGGGCTGCGGAACATCCGCGATCACTGACGGACACACTCCAAGCCCGATATATTATGGATTTATTTAAAATTCCTATACCATGATCCTTAGTGGCTGTACTAGTTAGTAAGGGAAGCATAAAGAGTTACTTTAGTCCTATATGACAGAGAAAATACAGTTATATGTACATGGTCAGCACGAAGCTTGTTGGAAAGTACTGAATATTTTTGCCAGAAAAAAATAACACAGACACATAGTATTGCTTAAAGAAATTACAGACTTCTGAGCTATTACATAACCCCTTGCTCCCCTAGCACTTCCCCCTCCACTCACCCTTTGCTAGAATTAGTTTGGAACGCTTCACAGCCTATAGCCCCTCCCTTCGTTTAACTTGAAGTCTGCAAGCTTCAAGATCACAAGCAGATAGATAATGAGTACAAAATGGAGACAGAACTTAATTAAAGGTATAAGAAAACCACTTACTTAGAGAAAACCAGGAGAGAGAAAGTTAAAGGTTTTCTGGCGCACTTTAAAAGCCCTTTGCGTGCCAAAGCCAGGAGATAACACATGTGTCTCCGGCCGGCGCATGCTGCATGGATTTTAAGAAGCGCCCGTGTACGCGCGGATCTCCCAGTACGCGCACAAATAGAAAAGTTCAAAAATAGGGTGGGGCATGGGCGGGCCAAGTCTGTAACATGAAGTCTTGTATAAGTATTTACGTGCAAAAGGGCACGCTGGGGTCCCCTTCTACATAACTTAACTTCTGCTATGTACAGCGTGTAAGTAATAAAATAACAAAAACTAGGCTAGTCAGCGGGGATTCAAGGGTCAGGGCTAATAGGGTGAAAGGAAGGCAAGTCAGCTAGGTTTAGGAAGTCTTATCCTTTACTTGGGCGAACTGGTAATGAATTGGGGAAACCCCCCCACTAACAAGCTTGAGGCAGCATTTGCACGCACATATGCGCATCAATATAAAGTTTGTGCAAATGTACATGCATATAGACGATTTTATAACACGTGCATATATGCATGTATGTTATAAAACTGCAGCGTCCATCTGCACGAGCCGGCAAACGTGCACACGTGTGTATGTGCGCGGGTCTTAAAATTCACCTCTTTGTGTCCATTGCAAGCAGTTACTAGTGATGAGAGCTGAAACACCAGGCAAATGCCCAGGACTTTTATTATCCGAGACATTAGTTATACATGTGCTGATTTTTTATTAGATTCAGAGAAAAATGCAAGAGCACATGTGAGAGAAAATGTCTATACAAGATGGTGATTACAGGAAGTGTACAAACCATGAGAAATTCACCATTTTTAGAGTGGTCCTGAGACACACACAGTAGTTTTTCTTTATCAGTCATTTTGGCCAAACTTCAGGAGTTAGAACAAAGGAAACTGTTCTGAACATGCGCCAGCCAAGGACATAATACAGGATTTGAGGTGGGATAGGCAGGACTTATGACAAGAGCTGAACAGAGAGAAATGGCTCAGAGTCTCCGGTATTGTATTATAATCTGTTTGTTATTTGTTTCCCAGAAGTTCTTATAAGCATTTGGTTTATGCATATATTACACAGAAAAAAAACAGCTTTTCATACTTTCACATAAGTTGTAGTCAAGTGTAATTATTTTCTTAGTTGTGTTTGTATGATCCAGACTACAAGGCAAATACCTCATTCTTTGCTCATTACAGTGACTTATATCACACCATTCATAAATATATAAAGCAGATAAAATTAAAAACATGACTAAATTGTCATGCAACAAACATCAGTTTCCTTCATATCCAGTTAAACTAGATGAGATTAAACACCTCCCTAAATAAAAAAAATTTAAATCCTTCGGAAGGGCATCATGAAGCCTGTTCCAGAGCAATGGAACTGCCACTGAGAACAACCTGTCATAGATTCAACTAACCTGACCACACAGGACCAAAGGAATATTTAGCAGGCATTGCCCAGATGATCTTAACTTTCACTCTGGTTGGTATATTTTTAACAGAGAGCTAATACACTGCAGGGTATTGTTAATCAGCACCATATGAACCATCGATAAGATCTTATATTTCATTCACCAGTTAACAAAGTGATTATTATATTGAAGAAATATTGGGCAGGATTTTAAAAGGGTTACGAGCATAAGGTACGCGCGTAACCCTTTTAAATCGGCAGGCCCCGACACAGCGACCTGTGTCGGGGCCTGCCGTGCCGGTGCGCGTAAGTTAGTACTGCCCGGAGGCAGTAGTAACTTACTGCCCGGAGGCAGTAGTAACTTTTAAGATAAAGGTAGGGAGGGGGTTTAGATAGGGCTGGGGGGTGAATGGAAAGTTCCCTCCGAGGCCGCTCCGATTTCGGAGCAGCCTCGGAGGGAACGGGCAGTGCGCACAGGGCTCGGCGCGTGCAAGGTGCACAAATGTGCACCCCCTTGCGCGTGCCGACCCCGGATTTTATAGGCTACGCGCGTATCTTATAAAATCCCGCGTACTATTGTTCGCGCCTGGTATGCAAACAAAAGTACGCGCACGCGTAGATTTGTAAAATCTACCCCATTCTGTTAGGATATGTGCTGCTGAACTCTGAATAATCTTTAACACTCTCAAAGCAGACGAGGGGAGACCAAGATAGACAGAATTACAATAATCCAGCCTGTTATGACCAAAGATTGTAAAACTGTTTGAAAGTCATTAGTTACCAAATATGGTTTGAGTTTATGAAGCATCCTGAGATTGAAAAAGCAATCTTATACCACTACTCTCACTTGAGCTTTGAATGATAGCTTAGAGTCAAATATGACTCCCAGATTTCTAACCTTATTGACAATGGGAATCAAATATCTGTCAAACTGAAAGCTACAAGGAAATTCTGGAGAAGAAAATCTGCTTAAGATTGATTATCTCTGTCTTGACCAAATTCAATACTGATTTACTGTTTGTGAGTCAGCTCTTAATAGCTCAAATAAATGGCTACAAGACAAAGTGTATCAGATATAATAAGAAAACATTTGAATGTCATCTGCATACAGCAAACAATTTGCATATGGGGCTGAGATAAATATTAAACATCATAACAGACAGTTATGATGTCAGGGGTATTCCATTTGATAATGGATACCAAAATAAAGGCTGGGAATTATATCTGACTAGTTGCAAACGATCTGAAAGTAAATTCGTACCTGAGATTCCTAATTGAAATAAGTATGCTGTGTTCCAGAGTGTAAAAAGCTGCTGAGACACAAGTATGTATTCAATACCTTCATCAAAGCCAAGATGAATATTGTCTAGACAACACACACATTCTGTACTGTATTTTGGATGAAAGCCAAATTGAAAAAGATAGAAGATATCATATTGGTCTATAAATTCATGAAGCTGTTTTAGGACTGCTGACTCAATTACTTTTGCCACAAAAGAAATGGGTGAAATTGGACAGAATTTAGCAAGATTAATTGGTTCAGATTGCAGGGTTTTTGTTTTTTTTTAGCAATGGTCTGATACTTGCTTTAATAATGGAGGTAAATAATCCTTCATCAGGGAAGCATTAACTAAGTGGGTTAGCGAGACACTGATGTCATTGATTACAGCCTTTAACACCACTATACCACATGGGTGCAACAAACAATTTGCCAAACTTACAGATTTTACAATACTTGTAATTTCCTTTTATGAAATTATTTCAAATTATCTCTATCAATTCTCAGGATCTAATGACTTAACAGTGATATTATTTGTAACTGATGAAAATTGAATAATTAAGTCAGCTACCTGTTTGTAAAGCAAAGGTATCAGGATGCAATTGATTTGGACATTGAGGCTGATTAGTCAAGATATTATTTGTACAACTGGTAAGACGGGAAACTACACGGAATAATTCACGAGAGTTTATTACCTTTTGCTTGAAAAGTCTTGTAAATAAAAGCCTTCTTCTCTGTACCTGTTAAGGATATGTTTATATTGTACCAAGTCTAAGTCAGAGTGGGATTTATACCAGCTCCATCTTATTGTTTGCACATCTTACTGCATGGATGTATTTTTCATTATAATAAGAATAAACAATTTTGAACTACACCAGTGCCATTCTAAGTACAAGCGTCATATAGATGATCCAAGCTCCCATGAAAACCATGGGTCCTTGTTGCCTCTATTAGGCTGGTACTATAAGCTGCGAGCTACAGGTGAGGCTATTGAGTACAGTGTTATACAACAGTCCAGATAACTAGAACCTCAAAACAAGTAAAATTTCCGACCCATTCTGCTAAGCTATACGTGGATCTCTGTTTCAATTTGCATATCTTTGTTGCTGCATCACAGCATTAAATAAATGTCACCAAACCCATTTTATCAATCACAACTGTCTCTCTATAACCTAGTGAATCATATAGTCCCCAGCAGCTCATTTTGTTTTCCCCTGTGCTTACCGTTGAGGAGTTGAATAGTCATAAGTCATTAGGCTGAAGCTGTCCACAACTGCGGCCAACTGATCAAACTCCTTCTGCCCAAACATTCCCAACTGGTTAGTCCTTAGAAAAAGAAACAATGTTAAATTATTATTTTTCACAGTTCTGTGCTGTTAATTTAAACTAAAAATAGTTTTAGGTAGCAGTAGCATTAACACTCAGCAGGTATAATAGTAGTAGTAATGAAGTAGCATGAACAGTCTGGCTACTAGACCATATTGTGCCAAACAGAGAAAAAATGAGGTTGATATTCAGAGGAGCAGCGAGTACAAAAGTTATTCGGATAACTTTACCCAGATATTCAACAAACATAGCTGGATAAATCTGCTGTTAAAAATACTTGGATATCTTTACACATATAAAGTTATTTGGCTATATTTAGGATAGCATTTTCCTCCCCAGACTTACCTAGCTTAGAGATACATCTCCAGAATTCTATTTTTATCCAACTAAATTATACCTAGGTAATGATTTACACAGGTAAAATTCACTGCAGAGAGGAAGGGAATTTTAAGTTAAAAGTTAGCCAAATCCTTTTGAATATCAACCTCAATATTTAAAACAGATACGAAATTTTCAAAAGTCAGTAATTATTAAATCGGATATAAAAGCAATAAATATGACCATTAAAATGAATTTAAATTATAGTGAATTAAAATTTCAAATACTAGTCAATAGATTTTTAAATGATCAAAATATCCCAGCACCCAAGAGAAAGTCTAGGGTGATGGGCTGTCTGGAGACAGACAGTTTTGCATAAAGGTTTAATTTTCAACATTAAAGTTAAGCCTCTGGCAAAGTTATTAAGGAGGGAATGATTCTCCTGAGAGCAATCTCAGCTTCATTGGGTAAAGGTTATTTTCAACAGAGTATATGTCAGGCCTATGTTCCATGTTACTCTCAAATTTGGACAAGATTGATGAAATTTTGTGGAAGTTATTGTGCCTCATGAATGGACTTAACCAGTATCTAAGAGTTTATTTTATATGAGATGAAAAGTGCTAAAAAGAGAGGAAAATCCCCAAAATATAATGAAATCACTGTGATTAAAATGAAACCAAGAGCATGAAAGAAATTCAGAAGAATCAATGTGTGAAAGAAATGAAAATAAAAAGATTTAGGGCCAGATTTTCGAACCTACGCGCGGTCGTAGATTTGTGTGCGCAACCCGACTTGCACAAATCTACGCCTTATTTTATAACCAGCCGCGTGCATGTTATAAAATCCGGGGTCGGCGCGCACAAGGTGCACACTTGTGCACCTTGTGCGCGCTGAGCCCTAGGGGAGCCCCGATGGCTTTCCCCGTCCCCTCCGAAGCCACTTCGAAATTGGAGTGGCCTCGGAGGGACCTTTCCTTTCGCCCCCCACCTTCCCCTATCTAACCCACCCCCCAGCCCTACCTAAATCCCCCCCACCTTTATTATTTAAGTTGCGCCTGCCTCCAGACAGGCGTAGGTTGCATGATCCCCCGGCCTAGCGGGCCTTCGGAGGCCTCTGGCCATGCCCACGCCCCGCCCCTTTTTACGAGCCCCGGGACATATGCGCGTCCCGGGGCTTGCGCATGTCGCCGAGCCTATGCAAAATAGGCTCAGCGCGCGCAAGAGGGGTTTAAAAGGGTTATGAGAAATTATTACGCTCGTAACCCTTTTAAAATCTGCTCCTAAGAATCTCAATCTATGACATATGCCAAAGCTGCACAGGAAAGTTCCAAGCAGAGTTTCATCACATATAAGAACCTAAACCCAGTTACAGTCAACTTAGGATTAAACTAAAGTAGCATGGAATATCCAAACTTTAATGCTTGCTTCCATTGCTTAATTCTCTGCATTCTTGCTGAGACCTGCAGTACTATAGTATCCCTTCTGCGAAATCTACGAGAAGTAGAGAGATAGTGGATGCCCTTCAAGGGGCTCTGCTCAAACAAATAGTAATAGAACCCACGAGAGAGGGTGTGATACTTGATCTAGTGCTTACTAATGGTGATAATGTCTCTAATGTTCAGTAAGAGCTCATCTGAGCACCAGCGATCATCAGACGGTGTGGTTTGATTTTGCAAATAAGATATAGAGAAGACCCACCAAGACCTGAGTTTTGAATTTCAAAAATACAGACTTTGTTGAAATAGGGACATACCTAGAGGAAGAACTGGAAGGCTGGGAAAAAATGGGTGATTTGGAACAATAGTGGGCCAAGTTAAACGGAGCTATTACAAAGGCAACAACTCTATATGTTAGAAAAGTAAACAAGAGTAAGAGGAATGCGAAACTGATCTCTAAGGAAGTGGCTGAAAAGATAAAGGCAAAAAGAATAATGTTTAGGAAGTATAAAGGATCCCAAAAAAAGGAACACAGAAGAATATCTGTTAAGACTGAGGGAGATGAAGAAAGAATTATGGAAAGCAAAAGGTCAAGTGGAAAAAAGGATGGCCAAAGAGGTAAAGCGAGGAGAAAAAACATTTTTCAGATATATCAGTGAAAGAAGGGAGGTCAGACATGGTATAGTGAAACTGAAAGGTGGCAAGGAGCAATGTGTGGAGAGTAACGAAGAAATGGCAGAAATATTAAACAAATACTTCAGTTCGGTGTTCACTAAAGAAGACCCCGGAGAAGGCCTGTTGCTCATTAACAAGACTGTAGATTTTATTTATTTATTTGAAGGTTTTGTATACCGACATTCGTTAGGAAAACATCACATCGGTTTCCATAGAACAATAAATAGCCAACAGGGCTTTACAATGAACCTGATACAATAAACAGGGGAGGGGGTGAAGAAGGAGGGGGCGGGGAGGAGGGGGAGTGGGATTAGAGGGTGTGGGAAACCAGGGTTATAATGTACATATGGGTTAACATAAAAACATAGTTAAATACAATTATAATTAGCGTACATGAGAATTATAGTTAATATAAATATAGATAATGTACATTGAAAACTAGGAGGATAGAGTTAAGAATGGGGTATTCGGTGGGGGCCTAGGGGTGTGAGGGGAGGGGTAGGAAGTGGAGGCGGGGTAAAGGACGGTGTCACACTTGACCCACAATTCAACCTACAGAAATTTATCTCCACCATCAAAGACTGTTACTTCAAATTACACACTCTCAAAAAAACTCAAACCTATTCTGCACCTCAATGACTTCAGAACAGCCCTACAAGCCCTCATTTTATCTAAAATAGACTATGCAAACGCTCTGCTTTTAGGTCTCCCGAAGAACAGCCTTGCCCCCCTGCAACTACTTCAAAATGCTGCTGCAAGGATATTGAAAGGCACCCGCAGAAAAGAACACATCACACCTATCCTCAAACAACTTCACTGGCTCCCCATCACAGCCAGAAGGAAGGAATAGGGGGCTCATGAGTAGGCTCGGGCGAACAACCAGGTCTTGAGGTTCTGTCTGAATTTCTTAGAGCAGGTTTCAAGGCGAAGGTGGGTGGGCATAGAATTCCATAGGGAGGGTCCAGCTAGGGATAACGCATGTTGCTTGGTGGTTTTTAGATGGAAGAGTTTGGGAGAGGGTGTGTTAATGTTTGCGGTGTAGGGTGCTCTGGTGGGTCTGGAAGAGGAACATATGAGTAAATATTCTGAGAACCAGAGCATGTCTGGATTGTGGATGGCTTTGTGGATAAGTATGAGGGTTTTAAATTGAATTCTGGCTGTGATGGGGAGCCAGTGAAGTTGTTTGAGGATAGGTGTGATGTGTTCTTTTCTGCGGGTGCCTTTGAATATCCTTGCAGCAGCATTTTGAAGTAGTTGCAGGGGGGCAAGGCTGTTCTTCGGGAGACCTAAAAGCAGAGTGTTTGCATAGTCTATTTTAGATAAAATGAGGGCTTGCAGGGCTGTTCTGAAGTCATTGAGGTGCAGAATAGGTTTGAGTTTTTTGAGGGTGTGTAATTTGAAGTAACAGTCTTTGATGGTGGAGATAAATTTCTGTAGGTTGAATTGTGGGTCAAGTGTGACACCTAGGTTTCTTACAAGTTGCGAGAGGACTGGAGGAGAAGGGGGGAGTTGGCTGAGGGTATGGGTATGTGGGGGGAGTTGGCTGAGAGTATGGGTACGTGGATGATGGCTTGTGGTGAGATGATCATGAGTTCCGTCTTGTTAGGATTTAGGGCTAGATTGAGTTGAGTGAGTAGACTGTTAATGGAAGAGAGGGCACTGTCCCATCCTTTTAGGGCGTTGGGGATGGAGTCGGTGATAGGGATAAGCACTTGCACATCGTCGGCATAGACGAAATGCGGGAGGCCGAGATTTGAGAGTAGCTGGCATAGGGGGAGGAGGTATATGTTGAAGAGTGTGGATGATAAGGAGGAGCCCTGGGGTACGCCCCTTGTGATGTCGATTGGCTCGGATTCATGGTTTTCAATCTTTACCTTGTAGTGTCTGTCCTTTATATATGAATTAAACCAGCGAAGAGGGGTCCCAGAGATGCCAATGTCGGCTAGCCTGTCGAGTAATATAGAATGGTTGATAGTGTCGAAGGCTGCGGAAATGTCTAATAGGGCAAGGATGAATGTGTGACCTTTGTCAAAGCCTCTGATGATGAGGTCGGTGAGGGAGAGTAGTAAAGTTTCAGTACTGAAGCGCTTTCTGAAGCCGTGTTGTGATGGAAAGAGAATCTGGTGCTGGTCTAAGTAGTTTGACAGTTGGGTATTAACTGTTTTTTCAAGGACTTTGGCAACGAAGGGGAGATTGGAGATGGGTCAGTAGTTGGATAAATCGGAGGGGTCAAGTTTCGGTTTCTTAAGGATGGGTTTTACTATGGCTAATTTGAGCTGGGTAGGAACATCTCCGATGGACATGGAGGTGTTGATAATATCAGCTAGCGGTTGGGAGATGCTATCTGGGATGGTCAGCAGGATTTTGGAGGGGATCATGTCAGAGGGGTGTGTAGCGGGTCGCATTTTCTTGAGTATGGCAGATATTTCAGAGGAGGAGGTACTTTCGAATGCATCCATTTTGTGGTCTATTTCTTTGGGGGTGAATTTGTTAGGTGAGGGGGCAAGGGGAAAGCGGGAGGCAAGGGTAGAGATTGTGTTGTGGAAATATTGGGCAAGCTGGTTGCATTTGGTGCTAGGGTCTTCACATGTGGATGTCTTGGGAGCTGTTTTGGTGAGGTTAGAAATTATAGAGAGGATGGAGTAAACTAACTCCGTTCATAGAAGAGAATGTATGGGAGGAGCTAGGCAAACTGAAAGTGGACAAGGCCATGGGGCCAGATGAGATACACCCCAGGATACTGAGAGAGCTCAGAGATATGCTGGCAGGTCCACTGAAGAATCTGTTCAATAGATTCCTGGAATCAGGAATGGTGCCACAGGATTGGAAAAGAGTAGTGGTGGTCCCGTTTCACAAGAGTGGGAGCAGAGAAGAAGCTGGAAACTATAGATGTTAGCTTCACCTTGGTGGTGGGAAAATTAATGGAAACTCTGCTAAGGAAAGAATAGTGAACAACCTACAATCTGATGGGGTGCTGGACCCAAGGCAGCATGGATTCACCAGAGGAAGGTCCTGTCAGACAAATCTGATTGATTTTTTTGATTGGGTAACTAGAGAATTGGATCAAGGAAAAGTGCTAGATGCGATCTACTTGGATTTCAGCAAAGCTTTTGATATGGACCCGAATAGGAGGGCTTGTGAATAAAACGAGAAGTTTGGGAGTGAGCGCCAAGGTGGTGGCGTGGATTACAAACTGGTTGAATGATAGGACACAGAGTGTAATGGTAAATGAAACCTACTCTGAAGAGAGAACTGTTACATCTGTTGGTCGCAGATGGCTGCGACCGTGAGTGCTCATCTCCTACACTGCCTTCCTGCCCTCCCCGGGGCTGCTTGCTGCAAGGGCTTGTCTGCAACGCTGCATCCCGAGGGACTCTCCTCAGCGGCATGGACGCTGCTGCTCCCTGCTCTGACGCTGGGCCCTCCTAGGCGCGTGTGTGCATCACAGGCCCCGCCTATGAAGCCTCTTCGGCAGGAACCTCGGGGGCATCCTGCTGTGATGACGTCATTGGCCTTCCCTTTTTAAGCGCCGCCGTCACCCCAAGGAAATTGACTTGGCAACAAGTTCCATCCTTGGACTCAACTGCTGCGGATACTCCAGTCATCGTCTGTTGCCTTCTTTGGACCCTGTCTGGCACCCGTTCCTCGGGTGTCATTGGGGAAGCTTCTAGGAGGTGGGAGTAGGGGTGGTCTCAGCTCAGGATGTGCATGTGGGACACTGGGGGAGGGGGGGGGGCGAGCTCAGATCTGGATTTTGGCAATGTAATATAACAGATTTAGTATGTGATGATAACAAGGAAAGACTTAAACCATTAGTCTCAAGTATTACACTCAAACCTCAAGCTTACCCATTACCTCTATGCGGATCACATACAAATCCTTCTCCCGATTACAGAATATCTTCAAAAAACCACCACCCACTGGAATGACTGCCTTCAGCCAATTAAAGACTTACTCTCTAGCCTCAACTTAGTATTGAATGCCAATAAAACTGAAATGCTAATTATCTCCCATGACCCCCTCACCATCTCATCAAGTTCCTCTCAACCAAACTCAAATAGCATGTTCTCACCTGACGTCAGGGACCTTGGAGCCTGGCTAGACAACCATCTAAACCTAAAAATGTTTATAAACACTACCACAAAGGACTGCTTTTACAAACTGCAAGTCCTCAGAAAGCTAAAACCCCTCCTTTACTTCACTGACTTCCGGCTAGTACTCCAATCCATCATATTATCTAAGCTCGATTATTGCAACTCCCTTCTTCTCAGTCTCCCCACAAATACCATCAAGCCCTTACAGATGGTACAGAATGCCGCCGCTAGAATCCTCATAAACTCTAACAAAAGAGATCATATCACTCCAATCCTTCGTAACCTACACTGGCTTCCTATTAATCACAGGATCCGCTATAAAGTGCTCACAATCGTTCACAAAGCAACATACAAACTTGCTCCTATCATGTTAAGCACTCAACTTCAACCTCATACATCTTCCAGACCAATTAGAAGCGCATACAAAGGCACACTGCATGCCCCACAGGTAAAATCATCATTGAGTAAACGAGCACTATCTTCAGCAGGCCCCCACCAATGGAACACGCTCCCCCCAGATCTAAGACTAGAACCAAGTCATCAGGAGTTCAAAAAAAAGCTAAAAACCTGGCTTTTCCGCCAAGCCTTCCCAGACTCTTAATGCTGCCTATACGCGATGATAAACCCAAATTATGGGATACCTCACTGAGTTTTACTATTATGATTTTTTCAACTGTACTATGATTTTGAGTTCAAACGTTTCTTGTATTTATTCTGTATTTATACTGTATTTACACTATATTATAATATTACTATGTTCAATTGGTATTTTGTTCTATTGTTCCATGTAAAGCCCCTACCCCTTTTTTAGGCATTTCACTGTTTTATGTAAACCGGAGTGATTTGTATTTCTTACAAGAACATCGGTATATAAAAAATTATAAATAAATTATAGTAAAGGTGAAATTACAAATTATAACTTCCTCTGAGATATTTAAGATAAGATAAGATTTGCCATACTGGTTCAGACCAAAGATCCATCAAGCCCAGTATCCGGTTTCCAACAGTGGCAAATCCAGGTCACAAGTACCTGGCAGGATTTCAAAGAATAAATAGATTCGATGCTGCTTATTCCAGGGATAAGCAGTGAAATTCTGCAAATTCACCTTAATAATGGTTTATGTACTTTTCCTTCAGGAACTTGTCCAGACCTTTTTAAAACACAGCTACACTAATAGTTTTCACCACATCTTCTGACAACAAATTCCAGAGTTTAATTATGTGCTGAGTTAAAATTTTTGTCTCTTATTACTTTTAAATGTACAACTTATTAACTTCATTGTGTGTCCCCTAGTCTTTGTGTTTTTTGAAAGAGTAAACAATCAAATAACATTTACTCATTCCACTCTACTCAGTATTTTGTTGACCTCTATCATATCCCCCCCTCAGCCATCTCTTCTCCAAATTGAACAGCCCTAACTTCTTTAACCTTTCCTCATAGTTCTATCCCCTTTATCATTTTGATCAACCTTCTCTGTACCTTTTCTAATTCTGGTTTTGTTTTGTTTTTTAGATGTGATGACCAGAACTGCACCCGATACTCAAGATGAGGTTGCACCATGGAGGGATAAAGAGGCATTATGATATTCTCTGTTTTATTCTCCATTACTTTCCTAATAATTTCTAGCATTCTATTTATTTTCTTGACTGCTGCTGCACACTGAGCAGAAGATGTCAATGAGGATCAACATTGTTGCCTAGATCCTTTTCCTGAAAGGTGATTCCTAATGTGGAACCATGTATTGTGTAGCTATAATTTGGGTTATTCTTCTCTAAGGGGCGGATTTTAAGAGCCCTGCTCGCCTAAATCCGCCCGGTTTTGGGCGGATTTAGGCGAGCAGGGCCCTGCGCGCCGGGAAGCCTATTTTACATAGGCCTACCGGCGCGCGCAGAGCCCCGGGACTCGCGTAAGTCCTGGGGTTCTCCGAGGGGGGCGTGTCGGGGGGCGTGTCGGGGGGCGGGCCCGGTCGTTGCGGCATTTCGGGGGCGTGTCGGAAGCGTTTTGGGGGCGGGTACGGGGGCGTGGCTACGGCCCGGGGCGGTCCGGGGGCGTGGCCGCGCCCTCCGTACCCGCCCCCAGGTCGCGGCCCGGCGTGCAGGAGGCCCGCTGGCGCGCGGGGATTTACGCCTCCCTCCGGGAGGCGTAAATCCCCCAACAAAGGTAAGGGGGGGGTGTAGACAGGGCCGGGCGGGTGGGTTAGGTAGAGGAAGGGAGGGGAAGGTGAGGGGAGGCCGTTAGAGGATTCCCTCCGAGGCCGCTCCGATTTCGGAGCGGCCTTGGAGGGAATGGGGGTAGGCTGCGCGGCTTGGCGCGCGCCGGCTATAGAAAATCCATAGCCTTGCGCGCACCGATCCAGGTTTTTAGCAGATACGCGCGGCTCCGCGCGTATCTACTAAAATCCAGCATACTTTTGTTTGCGCCTGGAGCGCAAACAAAAGTAGGCTATTCGCGCTCGTTTTAAAATCCGCCCCTAAATGCATCACTTTGCACTTATGCACATTAAATTTCATTTGCCATTTGGAATCCCAGTCTCCCAGTTTTCCAAGGTCCTCTTGCAATTTCTCACAATCCTCTTGTGATTTAACAACCTTGAATAATTTTGTGACATCAGCAAATGTTAACACCTCACTCGTTCCCATTTCCAAGTCTTTTATAAATATGTTAAAAAGCAGTTGTCCGAGAACAGATTATTCCACTTTTCCCTATTGAGACAATTTACCATTTAGCCCTACTTTCTGTTTTCTATTTTTTAACCAATTCCCAATAGAACATTGACACCTATCTTATTTTTTTAGACTTCTGGCATTTTATATAGACATTTCAAAGTATGTTTTTTGTTTGTATTAACAACCTGCTTATCAGTTGACATGGGTAATTTGGGATTTTCTGCTCTGTCTGATCTTTACTTAAAGGCACCTGGGACATTTTAGTATTTATTGTAACCCCTCTCCTAGAATGTCCTTGTTTCCCTTTTCTGTTTGTATCCTTCAAAGATACATCATTTCAAACCATGCATTTCTGAGCAACTGTCAGTTTTCCCCTTTCATCTAGTTTGAAAAGCTGTGCTATCTCCTTTTTAAAGGTTAATCCCAGCAGCCAGGTCACACTCTGGTTAAGGTAGAGCCCATCCTTTCGGGGAAAACCCCCCTCTTTCCCAAAATGATGCCCAGTTGCTAACAAACCTAAAATCCTCTTTCCTACCCCATCGGCTCTTCCATGCATTGAGATTCTGGAGCTCTGCTTTAAAGAACAAAGCCACTTTATAACTAACTGTGAATGCTGCCAAAATGGAGTTTCTGGACTAACAAAATGGATGCTGGACCTGTTTTTCTCTACACTCGGTATGCAAACCTGAAGGAATCTCCTGACAAGCAACTGAACACATTGCATAGCTTTCTCTGCAAAGAAAGATTATTTGCAGAGCAAATAACAAACAAGGAATGAGTCTTCTTTGAACACAAGGACTGTATGTGTGGAAAACAGGCATAGTTAGGCGTCCCCTGAAACTAGCTTAGCTATATGAAACCTCCTATCAACAGCAACAAATTTATTTGAAAGACGTTTACTTCAAATCTTTGGTGAATGCCTCTCTGCCCAAGAGATGACCTCATAGTTTTAAGAAAAAAACATTGTGAAAAAGCAGCTCCATGTAGACTGATCATACCACTACTCGTGGACTTTGCATTGTCATGTTTGTATGCATCGATGAATAATGCAAATTTAAACCTTTATAATGTGGAGAAGAAGGAAGCAATGGAGCAGCACCAGAAGACCTGAAGCAGCAAGATACACTCCCAGCCATTCTTCAGCCTCTAGGGCCAAGTCTCTGTATCGGCTGAGTGCTGTTCCCATGAGGCAGAGATGAATGCCCTAGCAGCCAGCAGCAGAAACAGGTTCTGTATGAGCCATCCTGGTCAAGGCTCCCAGGGCCATCATAGACTATGCTGGTAAGACACTGGAGCATTTCTTTTAAAGCTCTTACTAGTGGGAGGCAAATCAAACCAAGTCACTTACTAAAGTGCAAGTTAAAGTTAATTTGATGCTAGTGCCTTGTTGATTTTATGACAGTTGTGTAAGAACAGAATTATTTACCTATTCTAAAGTTTTGGTAGTGTATAATTCTTCTTTTCTGACCATTTCTAAGTTGTGTACTAACCCTATTGGATAATCTAACTCTCCCCACAATAGAACTCAATTTATAAGACAAACAGAATTGTGAACTTTCTGATAAACTCTAACCAAAACTAATAGGGTAAAGTTGTGTATAATTTATATGCTAAGTACCCTATATGCCTGCCTCTGGTGGTCTGCACATGGAATGGGAAGCATATTTGAGAATGCTACTCTGAAGGTTCTGGATTTCAACTTTCTACCTAAATCCTAATTTTGGCTTCCAGAACTTCTCTCCTGCACTTTCCTAAGTCTTTGGCACCCAAATGTACCAAGACAGCTGGCTCCTCCCAGCACTATCTAAAATCCTATCTATGTGACGCATGATGTTGACATCTTCGCACCAGACAAGTTACCAAGGGATCCTCACGTCCACCAGCCACCTACATTCCTAATAATTGAATCACCCTCCTGGGCACGTGCCCCTGGAGACATATCCTCAGTGTGAGAGAATACTACATCACCTTGAGGGCAGGTCCTAGCTACAGGATTACTTCCTGCCTCATCAAGGTAATGCTCTCTCTCCAGGTAACCTTTCTCGCTCCAGGTGAACTTCCCCATGGAACATGCAGAGTATAAGAAAATTCTAAATAAATAAATAAGGCAGCACAGGGACAGCAGGACATGGTGTGGGAGATCTATGAGTAGGGTTACCTCTGCCCAATCCAATAATTAAATCTGAGCTGGCAAGCCTCCTTTAGTGGCTCCTATACCGCGAGTGGTCTGCCGGCCTTTTCTTTACTTTAGCTACCAGCAGGGTGGAGTGCGCCAGGCGGCCCTACAGCCTCCGTTCCATTTTGGCTGCGGGTTGCCCAGTCCGCTGCCTCCTTGGAGCCGCCACCCTGTGCAAGTGCACAGTTTGCACAGTGGCTTGCACCAACCCTCTCTCAGTGTAAAAGATTGGATAGCCTCCCTCTCGCTGCTGGACTACAATCTGCACTATAATTTTGTTGATTTATTAAGTTCAAATTTCTAAGGGAGTAGGAATGTAAAAATAATCTAAAGTACTTTTAGTCTATTGATTTATTTCATATTTGTCTGTCAGTGACCTTCAAAACACTGTGAAGACTGAAGCCTACATAGCTCAGAATGAACTCCAGAGTCTTCTCCCAAGGCTGCGGGGTAAAGTATACAAATAAGTCTAAGAGCAGAGGAAATCCTATGGCCTGAATTCAGAAGGGACTGACTGGGACCTGTAGCATGGTTCCAGTTACTCCCCTAAGCTGTATGGAAAGGGACATTCCTTTTGGCTGGACATCATAGCTTGTTGTTGCCTGCTTTTGGACCTGGGAGCAGCAGCAATCATCTCCAGGTGTATTAAGAGATTGCATAGAGCCATGCTACTCACTTCAGATGTCAGTAAACTACATTGCCACATACTAGTATGGATATTACAGTGACAGCTAGAGTGCACCCTTAACTTTGTTATCCTATTTCTCTTTATAGATTGAGGTTCTGAAGAAAAAGGCCCGGTGTCTAAACCACATGCAATAGAGGTAGCTGGACCAGCTGCGAGCAGAAAAAGATGGGGCCAGAGGAAAATAAATATTGCCGTCAGGGAGATGTGCACAAGGTTTGTCTATGTCCTGTTTTCATCACCGGCTCAGCATGACCCTTTCTCTGCCTTCTGCTTGCTTAAACACTCATTCGCATACGCTTTAGTCAAGGTCAGGGACACTCCAATTGGTCCCCAAGCCAGTAGGGTTTTCTGGATATCTCTAATGAATATGCAATAGATGTATTTGGTAGCTTTACCTCCTTTATATGCAAATACTTCTCATGCATATTCATTTGGGATATCCTGAAAATCCTACTGGCAGAAAGGCACCAGAGGACCGAAACGAGCACCCCTCCTCTAGTCATGTGTCTGGGTCATGGCCAGCACCTCTGGCCTAGCTGTAATACTAAGTGAAAACACACATTTTATCTTTTATCAGAATTTTATCTTTTATCTATCTTGTCTTTTGGACAATCTAGCATATAATATTGGTGTTTCACTAGCTGTAATACCTGCAGGGTTTTTTCCACCCACTCAAATAGCTGCCCACTGATTTATATGGCCTCTATCATATATAAAAATTGGTACAGCATCATGGCCTTAAACAAGCCAATGCTTTTAATCCTGACACCTAGTCTATCTCTGTCACAAGCAACGTACCATAAAGTTGCCTAACGCTGAAAGCAAGCCTCCGTATGTATAGAAATCATAGTATGGTCCTGCCCCTCAATATGAGAAGGGTATGCCATTGTTATTTTCTCATGCAGTTCTCTCTGAAAAGGAATGTTCGCTAAATGCCAGTATGATAGTGCCCAGCACACCCTGCAGTACATGAACACATCTAATGAAACACATTTTCTGTTCTCTTCACAGGTGACAGATTCTTATCATCTGAGCAGAAGCAGGAGGAGTAGGAGGCAGAAGAGGGGGGGGGGGGAGATGGCAGCTCCTGCCACTGACAAAATCTTGGCCCCACCTACCCCAGCAGCCAATTCTACCACTAGGGAGGAGCTGGATGTTCCTCCTTACCCCCATCTACCACCAAGGGAGCCAGCGGTGAAGGTCCAGCCCCTTCACCTCCAACCAGCAAGCCCCTGGCCTCTCCCATTCCCCATCCCAATAGGGCCAATTCCCTGTTTTACCCAGGGATATAGGGATGCAGGCAGGCCAGACCTTGCTGGCTGGCTGAGGGAGGCTTGGAACCCCCCCCCCCCCCCCACCCCCAACCATCCTTTCCTACCCAGCCTGGGGCTTCTGAGCCAGGCTAATTGTCTGATGTGCCTACCCAAGACAAAGAACCTTAAAATCACGGGACTTCTGGAGAGGGTCTGGAAAGGGTGGTACAGGAGGGTTAGAGGGATGAGGGCTGACCTCCAGGGTCTGCCTAATATGGTGGCTGCCAGGGTGAGGTGCTCTTGCGCCTCACTATGGCAGTACAGTTTATAGTTATGAGGCTAAATTATATGAACCAGATTCTTAAGTCTGCAGTGCCCTGCCTACCTAGATTGCCCTACCTTGTCCCCCCCTTTTTTTAAATGTTAACAGTTTTTTAAAAAGTTCTAAATGTTTAAGAGTAAATTTTTCTTACATTTTTAGGTGTTTATGTGTGTTCATCACTGATTACATACAAAGAGGTCAATTTTGAAAGCATTGCTTGTGCAAAAATTCCCACTTATACACGTATGTGGGCTGAGCGTGAGCAACGCAGAATTTTTTTCAAATTCTCTTTATTGAGCCACCAAGACAGTACAACCATTGTTTGAAGTTAGATTCAAGAATATACAAAAGAAAAGACAAAAAAAAGACATTAAAAAACAAAAAGATTCTGTATGAGCCACAACAAGAAACATAAGGGCAACTAGCCTCAGAGGTACAATGTTTTTTTTAACGTTACTTAATCCAAAAAGATCAATTCCCCACATACACCAATCCATTCATCCAAACCATTCACGGAATCATTGGACAAAATTATCTCACTTCATCATATAGGAGTCAAGAATTAGAAAATATCCAAAACTGGTGAGCACCCAAATGTTACTGATTAAATCCCAGTACAGATCTCAATATCTTAGCACTTAAAGAACCTCACTTAAACAACTCATCACCTTATCCCATAATCTAAAAAATATCCTTTGGGCCACCAACGATCTGGGATGGTGAATGGTCAGCTTACTTCTATGTTCCATCTAAGCATTTTGCAACATTAAAGATCTCCAGTTATTAAAAGCCAGAAGTTCATCAGTCTTCTAAGAAGTAAGAATTACCTTTTGGGCTACAGAAAAGCCATTGCACAAAAATCCCCCCCGCTCCAGATAAATTCAGAGTGTTATTATCAAAATGTAAGTAGACAAAAGATCTCTTCCATACCACTGGCTTCCCAAAAATCCGCTCATTAAATGCAAAAATTTCACTTCAAAAAGCTTTCAATTTGTGACAGTCTGTAAACATGTGATACAAACTACCTTTCTCAAAAATTACATTTCAAATAAATTTGAAGGCCAAAGTTAAATTTTATAGCCTAACAGTCTAGTAATGTATACTCTGTGAAGCAGTTTAAATTGTATGACCCTCAAAGCAGCCGATAAGAAATATTTATACAATTTAGTAAATCCAACACAGGAAGAGGTGATACTCTGCTCTCCAAATATTAACCACACATGAAAGTAGAAAGCAGAGAATATTAGACAGTCCAACACTTGTAAATTGCAAATCAAAAATTCTTTAATTTTTACTCTTTCCAAGCGGCAACTCCAAAAGCTCTAAAGCAATACAGTAGTTTTTAACCAGGTCCCCCGACACGGACCGTGTTTCGCTAAGAGCTGCGTCGGGAGGGACTGAGTACAGTGTATAGTTTCAACCACTACAAAAGAAATAAAATGTATACATTAGTAACCTGAAGACTGTACAGGGGCAAGGTTATGTGTCCCGGCATTTAGAGTTAACCTTGCCCCTGTACAGTCTTCAGGTTACTAATGTATACATTTTATTTCTTTTGTAGTGGTTGAAACTATACACTGTACTCAGTCCCTCCCGACGCAGCTCTTAGCAAAACACGGTCCGTGTCGGGGGACCTGGTTGAAAACTACTGTATTGCTTTAGAGCTTTTGGAGTTGCCGCTTGGAAAGAGTAAAAATTAAACAAAGAATTTTTGATTTACAATTTACAAGTGTTGGACTGTCTAATATTCTCTACAATTTAGTAAATGCCAGAATCATGAGGTTATCATTTATGTCCTCCTTTCCTGAATACACACTCCACTGCGCAGCTAATCTAGTTAAATGAAGAGATGGCAGCAATGACTTAACATGCATAGATCAAATGCCAATCTTATTATATTTTGGTACAGTATCCAAAAAGGACTCCTCTGAGTCATTCAATGGCAACAAGTCAAAATTTCCTTTTGTCAGGTGTAAACAATAATGTATGCAGAGAAAATGAGGCAAAGAAGAAGCTTTATAGACTGTCCTAAAAAAGAATGATGGGGTATCCGTTTTTATTGGCGTGGTTTACAGGCCTCCAAATCAAATAGAAGTACTAGACAGAGATCTGATTGAAGACATAAAAAAGATGAGTAAGAAGGGTGAAGTGGTGATTGTTGGAGATTTTAATCTACCGGATGTAAACTGGAGAATCCCTTCTGCTGAATCTAACAGTAGTGGATGCCCTGCAAGTGGCTCTGTTCAAACAAATGGTAATGTAGCCTACAAGGGAGGGAGCTACACTCGATTTAGTGCTCACTAATGGAGATAATGTCTCTAATGTCCGGGTGGGTGCCTACCTCAGCAACAGTGATCAACAAACGGTATGGTTTCATATCACTAATACATTACGGAGAAGTCGCACAAAGACCAGGGTTTTATGTTTCAAAAACACAGACTTTGTTGAAATGGAGAAGTACCTGAAGGAAGAACTAGAAGGATGGGAGAAAACGAGAGATGTGGAACAACAGTGGGCCAAACTTAAAGGAGCAATAACTGAAGCAACTAATATACATGTAAGAAAAGTAGAAAAAAAAAAGCAAGAAAAGAATGAAACCTATCTGGTTCACAAAGGAGGTGGCTGATAAAATAAAAAATAAAAGAACAGCATTTAAGAAATATAAAAGATCCCAAAGGGAGGATCACAAGGAAGAATATCTGATAAAACTCAGGGAGACGAAGAAATTAATCAAGAAAGCGAAAAGTCAAGCAGAAGAAAGGATTGCCAAAGAGGTAAAGCGAGGTGACAAAACGTTTTTAAGATACATCAGTGAAAGGAGAAAAGTCCAAAGTGGTATAGTGAAATTGAAAGGTGAAAAAGATGATTGGGTGGAGTCAGTTAAAGAAATGGCAGAAATATTAAATGAATACTTCAGTTCGGTGTTCACTAAAGAAGACCCCAGAGAAGGACCGTCGCTAGTTAACAAGAAAATGGAGGGAATGGAATGGATGAAATTCCATTTACAGAAGAGAATGTATAGGAAGAGCTAGGAAAACTGAAAATGGGCAAAGCCATGGGGCCTGATGAGGTTCATCCCAGGATACTGAGGGAATTCAGAGATGTGCTGGCGGCTCCGCTACGTGACCTGTTCAATAGATCCCTGGACATGGGAGAGGTGTCGAGTGATTGGAGAAGAGCGACGGTGGTCCCTCTTCACAAGAGTGGAAGCAGAGAGAAGGCTGGTAACTACAGGCCGGTTAGCCTCACCTCGGTGGTGGGAAAAGTATTAGAGTCGTTGCTGAAGGAAAGAATAGTGAACTATTTACAAGCAGCAGAATTGCTGGACCAGAGGCAGCATGGTTTCACCAAGGGAAGGTCTTGTCAGACGAATCTGATAGACTTTTTAGATTGGGTGACTAAAGAATTGGATCAAGGAAGAGCACTTGATGTCATCTACTTGGATTTTAGCAAAGCTTTTGATACAGTCCTGCACAGGAGGCTTGTGAATAAAACGAGAAGCTTGGGAGTGAGTGCCAAGGTGGTGGCATGGATAGCAAACTGGTTGAAGGACAGAAGACAATGTGTGATGGTAAATGGAACTTACTTGGAAGAGAGAGCGATGATGAATGGAGTGCCGCAAGGGTCTATGTTGGGACCGGTCCTGTTCAATATCTTCGTGAGCGACATTGCGGATGGGATAGAAGGTAAGGTTTGTCTATTTGCGGATGATTCTAAGATTTTCAACAGAGTGGACATGCCAGAAGGAGTGGAGAGAATGAGATGGGATATAAGGAAGCTGGAAGAGTGGTCGAAGATATGGCAGCTGAGATTCAATGCCAAGAAGTGCAGAATCATGCATATGGGGTATGGAAATCCAAAAGAAATGTATTCGATGGGGGGTGAAGGACTGATGTGCACAGAGCAGGAGAGAGACCTTGGGGTGATAGTGTCTAACGATCTGAAGTCGGCGAAACAATGCGACAAGGCGATAGCTAAAGCCAGAAGAATACTAGGCTACAGAGAGAGAGGAATAACGAGTAAGAAAAGGGAAGTGATTATCCCCTTGTACAAGTCCTTGGTGAGGCCTCACCTGGAGTACTGTGTTCAGTTCTGGAGACTGTATCTCAGAAGGGACAGAGACAATATGGAGGCGGTCCAGAGACAGGCGACCAAAAAGGTGGAGGGTCTTCATCGAATGACTTATGAGGATAGATTGAAGAATCTAAATATGTATACCTGGAGGAAAGGAGGAACCGAGGTGACATGATACAGTCTTTCAGATACTTGAAAGGTTTTAATGATCCAAAGACAACGACAAACATTTTCTGTTGGAAAAAAATCAGCAGAACCAGGGTCAAGATTTAAAACTCCAGAGAGGAAGACTCAGAACCAATGTCAGGAAGTATTTCTTCACGGAGAGGGTTGTGGATGCCTGGGACGCCCTTCCGGAAGAATTGGTGAGGACCAAAACTGTGAAGGATTTCAAAAGGGTGAGGGATAAACATTGTGGATCCATAAAGTCTAGAGAATGTAAAAGAAATGAAGAGAAGAAGCATGCGGGTGGCTTACGGGAATGATGGCTACTACCCTTATTCAATAAACATTCACATGGTTAATGCGACTCCAACATTGCTCTATGCTTTAACGGCAAGAGGAAATGTGGGAAAAAGGATCTGCATTCACAAATAAGCATGGGAGTAGCTTGCTTGTTATGGCAGATACTACCCCAAACCAAATTAGCCTGATACTTCACTTTCAATGCATATCCAAGCAGCTCTCTGCTTCAATGACAGGGGGGGATGAAGAAAAGAGGATTCATATTCAATCAACCAACAAGGACTAAATTGCACAGGCTGGAAAAACAAATAAGCATGGGAGTAGCTTGCTTGCTAAGGCGGTTACTACTCTGAACCAATCAAGCCTGTTACTTCACTTTGAATACATATACAGTGCAGCTCACTGCTTCAACGGCAGGGGGGAAATGAAGAAAAAAGGAATTATATTCAGACAACAACCAACAAGGACTAAATTGCACAGGCTGGGCAAACAAATAAGTGTGGGAGTAGCTTGCTTATTATGGCGGTTACTACCCCTAAACAATTAGGCTTGATACTTCACATTGATGCAGCTCCAGCACTGCTTTCTACATCAATGGCAGGGGTGGAAGGAAATTAGAACCAAAAAGTTACCAATAAGGGCCCTGACCTCAGCGGTCAGAGTAACAGATAAGTATGAGAAAAATAAGTATGAAAGCTTGTTGGGCAGACTGGATGGGCCATTTGGTCTTCTTCTGCTGTCATTTCTATGTTTCCTTGCAAAAATACATAAAACTGTGATCTAGGTATATCCCATTGTTCCCTCAGTTGTTCAAAAGAAAATAAAATGAAGGATTCCAGATCTACCCATTGATTCCTTTTTGGGGCCACTCATGGAAGATTCTAGTAGTAAGGATTGGAAGAAAATCAGCAATGCCTACCATCATTAAATAAGGGGAAATCTGTATCTCATCTCAATCTTTTCCTCCACCAAATACATGTATTCCTTATGGTAATAAACCAGGGGTTGGATTTCCTTGCCTCCCAAGCCATTCCACAGGTTTATGAGTAAATTATTAGGCTTATAAGGCTGGGACCAATCCTCTTATCAGTCCCTCCACATCAAATTTACTATGTCCAGAGATCCAGATATATTATAGAGCCTAAGCTCTGGAATATTCAACCCCCCTTTGAATTTATCTAATCTTAAAACAACGAATTTTACCTTCGCTCTTTTACTGTTCCAAACAAAAGAGCTGACTAGAGGCCGAAATAAATTGATGTCTTTACTTTTTATCCAAATGGGGAGCATTTATAAACAGTATAAAAAGTTAGGGAGGATAACCATTTTTACTAGGGCATATCTGTCCATCACTGATAGAGGAAGGGATTGCCACTATTTAACATAAGCCAAATTCTGTCCAATAACACAACAAAGTTATATCGATATAAATCCACAGTAGTACATGCTAGGTGTATTCCCAAATACCGTATGTGTTTTTGAGCCCATAAAAAGGGAAAGGTCCCCACCCACTGTGCCGGTAATGAGCTATCTAATGGAAATGCCTCTGGTTTAGAATGATAACTTTTTAACCCAGAGAATGTGCCAAACCTATGTATAATGGACATCCAGGCTTTCCATAGGGCTACCCACAAAAAGCATCATATCATCTGCAAAAAGGCTCATTTTTACAATGTCATTTCGAATGTGTGCACTTGCAAAAATAGTCAAAGATTGCAACTTAACTGCCAGAGGTTCCAGGGCGAGAACAAACAATAAAGAGGAGAGGGGGGCACCCTTGTTGTGTACCCCTCTCTAGGAAGAAAAGTGCTGAAAGAGACCCATTCATCAACAACTGCACCCCTGGTGTTTGATATAAGACCTATACCCAATCTATGAATAGTGCACCCACACCAAATTTTTCTAGAACTCATAAACGATAGGGCCGCTCAACCCTATCGGATGCCTTTTCGGCATTTAAACATATCAGTCTCCATCCTTATTGCCCCGATCTGTGGCCTGAAGCAGCAAAATCCAGTTTGGCCCACAGCAACTAAGGTCTGTACCACTCCATTCAATCTATGAGCTAGTACCACCCCCACAATTTTTATATCCTGATTCAACAGGGATATTGGGCGATATGAATTTGGGAATCTAGCATCCTTATCAGGTTTAGGAAGGAGTATCACCATTGCCAAATTATGCCCATTCTCAAAGCTTCCCCTCTCGAAAGCTGCACTAAGCATGTTATTCAGAGGGGTGAGAATTTGTCCCCCCCAACAACCTACAGAATTTGGGGCCAAATCTGTTTAGCCCAAGTGATTTTGCAAGCTTCAAGCCTCTTTCCCATCCCCCTATCCCCTCCCTCTCCCACCCCTCCGTATCCTCCTTCCCCACCCTCCTCCCTTGTTTTATTGCTCTATTGTTTTATTGTAATCTTCCTCCTTGAGTTCATTGTAAACCGGCATGATGTGCTTCACGAATGTCGGTAAATAAAAGTTAATAAATAAATAAATAATAACCTTAAAAATTTCACATTTACTAATGGGAGAGCTCAGTCTCGCCACCAATTACTGATCTAATTGTGGGAGAAGCAGATCCAAAACAACAGGAAGAATATTCTGAAAGAGCCCTATCCCCAGCTTGATATAATTTTTTATAATATGCTTGGAAAATGTTCAAAATTATGGGTGTAGCCACATGAGTTTGTGAATTTATTTATTTAGTTATTTTATATACGGTTTACAAAAGTAACATTCATCTTTGGGTCATTACATACATTGGTGTAACACAATTTGGTAAAACACATACATTGGTACTATACAATATAGTATTACATGTACTTTGACATGAAACACATTTGGTAAGATAAATACATTGCAGCACACAGTTCTTTTACTTCTCGACTGAGGAGGGGTACAAGGGTTAGTAGGATTGGTAGTATACATGGTCGTAAAGAGTAGTCAAAAGCTGCTTAGTTCTCTCATTACTTGGAAGTGTTTTTGTTGTTGATATTGTTGCTTCTTCATTCAGTTAGCATTTAAGTTAGATTATAAGCATTTTTAAACAGCCACTAAATTAAATTGTGTAACCAATTTCTTGGGATGAGGGGAACCCTTCACCATTCTCGCAAGCAACTTCCTAGTTTTGCAACCCTATTGATACAGTTTGAATTTATAATATATCCACACATTTTGTGTTTTGTGTGTTAAGAGCTCATCTAATACCCGCCATGCACCTTGCAAACATTCTCTTGTTGGGTCAGTCAACTCCTGTACCTGGATACACTTTAATGCAGCTATTCTTTTAGTTAATTCTAAAAATGTAGCATTCTCTTACACCTTTTTGGTAGCCCGATATGCTAAAGTAAGTCACCTTACATCGCCTTGGCAGCATTCCAATATATCGGTAATACTGGGTCCACTTCACAAGAATAATTAAAATCAACATAATCCTTCCAGCGGTCCCTAATACAGGATGCAAAAACTTTGTCTTGAAATAACCAGGATGCAAAAACTTTGTCTTGAAATATCCAGTGTCCTGCACCATATTCCCCTGTCTTTAACACTAATGTGATTACCACCAGTGAATGGTCAGAAAAAGAAACATAGGCAGTGTGACTGTGGGATAGCTTGTTGACGAGATCTTCAGCTATTAATATATAATCTATACATGTATATATATTACCAATATGTAAAAACAAAGTTAATTCTTTGTCTTTTATGTGTAATGTTCTCCAAGCATCAAACAGCCAAAGTTCCTGGCAAAAATATCCCATTCACAGTTCCTGTTGTTTTTTTTGGTTTTTTTTTTTGGTTTGTTTTTTTTTGGGGGGGGGAGGGGGTTTGAAGGTTTACAGTCCACTAAGGGATTATCCACGACATTAAAGATGCCATCAAGAATTATGGAATCATCTTCCTACTGCAATAATTTTACCAGGATGTTATTACAAAAAAAGTCTGTGAATACTGGTTAGGGTCATACATATTTGCCAATAAAATGTTCAACCCCTGCAACACTCCCACAACAATACTATACCTCCCATTCACATTCTCTAAAATCTTTTCACATTCAAATGTACATTTTTGTGGATCAGGGTTGCTACACCACACTGACTGGAAGTAAAGGATGAATAATAACTATGAACTACCCACTCATGTTTGAGCATCTCATGCTCCTTATATTCCAGGTGGGTTTCCTGTACAAATTCTACAGAAATTTTATGAATGCAGAGGATGGTGAGCAGTTTCTTATGTTTAAAAAAAGGAGTGTAAGCCTTTAATATTTATCATGCAGAAATTCAAATTACTCATAATGACAAAAATGGTATACCATATTAGCAATAGAAAAGCTACATCCAGCGTATGGAGCCCCTCAGTACAAACTCCACCCCTTGCGCCTCACTACCTCCCAATGATGAAGAGCACAGTGAATGACCAAAAATGCACACCCAATCATCCATACTACTGGCATACTCTCTTGGTTAATCCACATATTTCCCCCAATTAAAGCCCCAAGTCCCAGTATAGTCCCTTTGCGGTCAGGTCCCAATGAACTCTACTTCTGGTGACAAATTCCATTGATCTGTAATCCAAAGACCACTCTTAGGACCTCTGGAGTCCAGGAATTACCCTGTATCCCCAACTTCAGCAAGAACCATTGACAAAAGAAAAAATAATTTATAGTGGCCTCTCTTCTTTAGTATGAAACACTCGAGATTCTCCATGGTAGAATATGCATAATCACGCTGGGTAAACAAGGCTGAGCAATATGGAGCCATTTCCCTTGTGGCTGCCAAAACTTTTGCGGAGAAATCGTGAAAAATTAGAATCTTGTTATTTTCCATCAAAAGCTCTTTTTTTCTTCTGGTATCAAGAATTTTCTCTGTAAAATTCAAGTATTTAGCGATGACTTGCCTGGGTTTTTGTAAATCAGGCATTGTAGGTCCCAGATAATGAGCACGCTCCATTAAATCAGACGATCCATGCCCGCAACACCCACAGTATCCGGAAGTCATGTTTCACACCATCTAATGAGGGCCTCGCCCTGCAGCAATTCCAGCAACCTAAAATGCGGATATTATGTTGCCTGCTGCGATTTTCGAAGTCATTGATCTTATTCTCCAAATTGTGACTGCTTTTTTTTAAACAATTCAGTTTCCCCTCCATCAAGTCAAGGTTTTCCTCATGCTGGGAGATGGGCATTCAGCGAAGAGAAAGCTTGCTGTTATTCTCAAATTTTTCATGTAACTAGTCCAAGGATGATTGTAACTTCTGTAGCTGACCTTACAGTGCCGTCAACACAACCTGTGTTAGTTCCCGCACCAATGCCTATGATGCTGTGTCCACTGACATGGATGGCTCCCATGCCATTTTCTCTTCCTGGGTATCGATTTTCTCTAACACCACTCTTTTTTGCCTGCTGATTTCCACCGAATTTACCCCAGTCAGATTGTCCATGTAAGTACTCTGCTCTCCCAACAACTATTTTAAACGCTGATTCCCAAAAATAGGCACTGGATGGGTATGGATATGAGATGACCCCAGAGGAGCTCAGAGCTGTGACAGCTGCTCTGCAGAGCTTCATCCCTGGAAGTTCAAACGCAGATTTTAAAAGCCATGATCATCGCGCATATGTATTCATGCCATGCTAAAAACAAGAGGGCGGAAAAGAGGCATGAGCATTCTGGGGTGGGGCCAACACTTATGTGCATAACTCCATATTTTAAAACTGGAGGTCACAGAGCATATTGGCTTGATAGCTGCATAACTACTGTTGTTCCTAATGAGGAGCAAGTCTGTAGGTCTCAGATTTTAGGGCTAACAGGACAGGGTGAGGAGTCTGGATCAACTTGGGGGCATGCAGGATGAAGAACTAGAGGGGCCTAGAAGACTTTGATATTGACTGGGCATACTGATGGACTAATTTGGAAAACTGAAAATGTCCCTTGTCGAGCATATTTTAACATACACTTACATTATGCATGTTAAAGCTAGCAAAGTTCTATGGAAGATACACAAAGTAGGTTTGCTCAAGTAACCTCTTAAAATTTGGAACATACTTACACGCAGAAGGCATATTTAAATCATATGCACGCAAGTGCGCATGTGATGTAAAATTACAGCATATCTCTGCTTCAACACCATGTGTGTGTGTATAGGAACATGCAAGCTCATTTTAAAACTGGCCTGAAAGATTTTTTTCAAACAATTGTAGAGTCCCTTAAAGGTTATCCTAGAGCCATTGATCTCCAAAGCACACATTGCCCTGCATGTAGTTTGCCATGCTGTATTGTTTAAACACCTATCATCTCCCCTCACATCAGCATAGGTAGTTAACTGACTTGTGCTAAGTTTGCACCTCAAAAACTGGTACCAGTTAGGAAGCCCAACAATCAGATATATATCCACAGGTATCACTTACCTCCCTAAAAGGCATCTGATGTGAGTACTGGCAAACCCCAGGCAAGCTTTTAGTCTATACGTTTTCTAGTATGTTATATATCCCCTGAAATGAAACCACTTCATAGGGAAAGAAGAGTAACACAAGAGGTAGCCCTGACACAATCACTACACTTCAGAACAGAGATGAGGTGATACTTAACGATGCTGATAGGAACTGAATTGTCCAGAGGAAAGCTGAGACTGAAACGTTCATTGAGTGAGCTACATGCCCCCTACATTTCCACAGTAACAGAAAATATTTCTTAGTTTGCTTTAACTACTGAGATGGAAGGCATACTAGGCTTAATAAATGTGTCTCATTAATTGACTTGCATCTAGCCTACCCCTCTCCATAATTACACAGCCTATCCTTACAGTTAAGGCTCAGCTTGTTTGGTGAAGGGAATCTACCCTGCTCCCATCAGCACATACATTCAAAAGAATAACATTCATTTTTCTCTCCCAAAGACCTACTTTTCAAAGGCCAGCTGCCTAACAGTTTAGCTTCTGCTCTGTAAGACATCTGGAATGATGCACTTTTTAAGACTCTTAAATACTCATGTCTCAGCTAAGAGGAAGTCTGGTATCAGACACTTTTATAAAGTGTCTCAGTGTGAGAGGAAGCACAGATGGGTTTAAAAACCGGTTTGGACAGGTTCCTGGAGAACACTTATTAGCTAGGCAAGCATGGGCGTCACCACCTCCAATGTCTAGAAATGAACAAAGAATGGATGTTCCAAGTGACCTGGATTGGCCAGTGCCAGAAACAGGATGCTGGACTTGATGGACCATTAGTTTGACCCAAATGGCACTTCAAATGTAAAAATATCACTATAAATGGGCCAAGGTACAGAGTCTATGGAGGAGATGAGAAAGAAACAAAAAGGTCAAGAAGGAAAAGCATATTAGATATCACTCCATCCTTCTAGATGCATAGTAATCGAGTTCAGTGGACCACAGCATCAAGTTTGAAAACTTGGAAAACTCAGTTCAAATCATCTTTCCACCAGTCACTATGTGACCCCCGAGGATGTCACTGCACCACCTTCAATTCTATCAACTAATTTGGACATAAATAGTATTACCATATATAACATATTAAACAATAACTATCCATTCATTATTTAATAAAACATTTTCACAAAAGGTTTTTAAGAACAGACTGGTTGAACTAATGCTTTTAAATAACTGAAATACTATGTTGACATTGAATGTGTTATGATATCGAGATGTTTGGTGGATTCTTAGGAGCAACAGTGATAGCGACTCCTATGGGGAGGAGCCCTGTAGGGAACTGTAGCACCAGGCTAGACTCAGATGCACAAACACAGAGAATATATCTTTATTATGCAGCTTGTATGGTTCACCAGAGGTGGCAGTAGAGAGTGGATTAGATAACAACAGTCTGCGATCCTCGGCAGAAGGAGTCCTGTCCCACAATGGTGGTGTAGGGCCCGATGCAGATAGACAACGAGGAGCTGTAGATGAACAGACTGGGAGAAGTAGTACTCACTCTCTGTACCTGATAGGTAGTGTTCCAGCAGGTAGAAGAATTGGTAGCAGGCACCAGGAAAGACACACAGGCCCTCGAGGAGCGAGTACCTGGATACAGGATAGGCACCTGGAAATAAGCAAAGGGCCCCCGAGGAGGGTGTATCCCGGAGGGTGAGGATAGCTTCCAGCAGCAGCAGAGCAGCTTCAGACCGGAATGAATCCAATCCATTGCTAACTCAAGATTCTTCAAAATTCAGCAGCCAGAATTTTAACTGGAAAAAAAAAGAATGATCACATCACCCCAATTTAAATTCACTACACTGGCTTCCTATTAAATCCCGAATTGAATATAAGACTTTGACCATTATACACAAATTAACACAGTCCAATCACCATAAACAAACAAGCTTGAAAATCACTCCACAGAATAACAATAGGAATCTTCGATCAAATAACACCTCTCGTCTATTAATTCCTCCCATCAAAGATGCCCATCTATCAACAGGAAACAGAGCATTCTCCATTGCCTGTCCTAAAAAATGGAACTCGCTACCACCTTATTTAAGAATTCAAACTAATATAAAAACATTCAAGAAGGATCTTAAGACTTTCCTTTTCACAAAGTTTGCATTAATGATTTAATTCAACAATCTAACTTCAATCAATACTACCAACCAGACTCATGCAAGAGAGATACTGAATTAACATCTGGCATCAGCCATTGTAGCAGCAATATGAACTTATAATTAACAGCACTAGAAGTCCATTCCAAAGATGAATAAATACCAAGACTATTACCTTCCTCCTTTTCCCTTTATTTCCTTGTCCTCCCTTTTTCACCACCAACCTCTCCCCCTTCCCTTCATCTCTCCCACTGTTAATTTATGCAACTATGTTTTAATTGTATATTCTTTGTTTGATTTCTTTAAACCATTATGATGGCTGCACCGAATGATGGTATATAAAACTGAACACACAAATAAATAAATAAATAAAATAAACTCAAATACTAGCAAGGATAACAGGCTTAAATACCTGGACCCAGGGAATTTCCGCGGTGGAGCCTTTTAAAAAAGGGCTTGGCATCGCCGCGCGCATCTAGGCGACGTCAGGGGGTGTGACCTCGGCGGCGGCAGCGTTCCTGCCACGGAGAAAGGCATCTTGGCGTCTTCAGGGCCGCCGATCCGACTTGAAGGCGGGTAAGTTTGGTCGGCCACGGCCTGCATGGTCGATCGGTGAAACAGAATGGAAGGGAAAGTAACAGTTGCTACTAAAGTGACTTCTGCTAGCAAAAGAACAGCATCAAAGAGGAAATTCTTCCTTCCAGCTCTCGGATGAGCCGGAGAAAAGACTTAGCAATAATTGTCTGCTATGTTAATGCTTCTCAACCTGGATCATAGGACACATACAACCAGTCAGATTTTCAAGATATCCACAATGAAAATGCATGAAATAGATTTGCATACAATGAAGGCAGTGCATGCAAATCTGTATCATGCATATTCACTGTAGATATCCTGAAAACCAGACTGGATGTATTCCGAGGACAGACTGAGAATCGCTGTGCTAAGGCCAGGTGGCCATCTACAGTCTTCAAGAACTTCAAAACAGGCCTAGTTTTCAGAATATTTACAATGAATATGCATGAGATAGATCTGCATATGCTACTTCTACTGCATTTAGGTCTATTTCATGCATATTCATTGTGGATGTTCTGAAAACCAGGCCTGCTTGTGGCTTTTGAGAAATTGGCCACTTCTGTGCTAAGGGACTTGTAGGTCCTTGGTCTTTATAACTTTGGCCTGACTTTATGTCATTTATCAGAAAGCTAAATTGCAAACTGTTCTACAACAGCAAATAAAGTGACGGGTGCTGCTAGAACAATGGTATAGGGACTTGCATGCCTGCAGGCTGACATGCTCCCTACCCCTTGTAAAATACATTTGCTGTAAATTGATTTTGATTACTCATGAGGTGGAAAGCATAAAATGTAATTATAGAGAACATTAAGCTTTATAACAGGCTGTGCTACTTTAGAGATTAAAGAGGCAAATGTTTTAATGAAATCTGGCGTGCACATTTGTCTGGTTGTTTTTACTTAAATAAAATCTATACTGGTATGGCTCCTCTCTGTGCCTCTTTCACCCCATCTACCCCATCACATACCTCTCCCCTGTTGCTTGCCTCTTTGTCCTAAGTACCTGTTTCCCTTCTGTGCCTCTCTCCACTCTTACATCTATCTCCCTTGTGCCTTTTCCCTATAAATCTCCTACCCTCCCCCTATGCTGTTTACTCTCATGTATCTGCTTTCCTTCCTCTGCAGCATTCTGAGATACTATGAGGGCAATATCTAGAGCATGTGGGGAATATGTAAGCCCGCGGATACTGGCCTGCAAGCGGAGTTTCCCTATAAAATTCCATTGGCTGGCCAGTGCCATGGAGAAAATCTTACCCCACAGGTGCAAAGTATGTGGGGTAAAGAATGCCCTGGAATTTAAAAATGAAATCTCTACATATACTTCAGCTGGTCCACTCTGGCTTGCCCCTTTATCCCTCAGAGGAGAGAAGGCAATTTTTAAAGGGAGGTTCTCTATGGGTAAACACCCATTTACAGAAAGCCCTTTAAAAATTAGCAAAAAGGCTGTTTATCTGTGGTTTTTTGTTTTTTTGCAGGTAAACTCCCATTTATAGAAATCCCTTTTAAAACTGCCCCTTATACTTCTATACAGAGAAAATTGGTGGTGGTGGTGGTGCCCTTATAATACTGGAGTTCAGGCAAGGAGCCCCTTACCACATCAGGCTTTGGGAGTGGGGAAGGTTTTCATTAGGTGCCCATTTTCAGCCAAGACTGAGATTTCTAAATCTAGGCAGCCACATTTGGAAACTTAACCTCTAGCATATTCCGATGATACCTTGACTCAGTTAATACTGGGGTAATTGACAAGACTGAGCTGAGGGGGAGGGTGTGTGAGGGAGCATGTAAGGAACTCCCAGACTGGCTACAGCTATCTGTACCAGTGCTCCTTAACTCCCAACCCAGGAAGGGATTCTGGGATCGGTGAAGCACCGCAAGCGAGGATAAGAGACCAGAGCCAGAGGGAAGGAGAGAGAGACAGAAGCCTTGAGAATATGAACTGTAAGTTACAATTGTTTTGTTTTTTTAAATGCTCAAACTAGCTGTTATTTCTTAACAATAAAGATACTTATAAAGATTATTGCCAGAGTCCAACCTGGAGTCTCTTCTCTGGATAGTCCTGACCGTTTGGCATCACACTGCAATGGTTAACAGAGTCATGCTGTCCTGTATGACCTTGTAGAATTAGTCTCAATAATGCATGCTAGCGGCAGTTCTTTTTCAACATTGTGATATTTAAAAGTTAACACCTGGTCTGATACAAGAGTTACATTTTTGGCTTGAGTGAGTGCATGATATGCTGGCTTCCATACGTAACCCCCATCCTCGGGTGCAGTCCTAACATCAATGGGGGCATAAAAGTATTTTTTCTCCTTGGGGCTAGATTTCAAGAGCTAGCTCTTTACCATCTCTTTCCCCTGGGCCTGTTGGGTGCTGGGAATGGAATTCTCTTTCAAAGCCCAGAGTGACAAGGGTTCCTTTGCTTTTCTTTTTTCTGGGAAAAACGTGTTCTTTCCCCACTGAGGGTGCTGTAAGTGCAAATAAAACACCAAAATCTTGTACTTAGTGTTCAAAATGAAATCTTTACTGATGGGTAATAAATGGCACAATAAATACAATTCCATACACCACAGATAATCTTTCCTTTCTTTCAGTTTCGCTCTATCTGTGCATGTGTTTCACATTCCAGGCCATGGGAAATCATTCACCCTCCAGAGTTTGGCTAAGCGAGGTCCCCATGTGGTCAAGGTATCCTTTTATTAGGGTAGGGAAGCTTCTTCAAATGTGGTCAAAAATGGTAGTTTGCAGTCTATACACAGAGAGTCCAGACTCCTCTCTCCCCAGGGCTAGAGGACTCTGAATGAGGGTCCTCAAACAGGTTCCAGATGGTTCTTACTTACATTTAGATATCTCTTTCACTTTCTCAATATCTTTTCTCTTATATCAAACCTCAAGTTGGAAGGGACCCCCTCAGGAAACACTGGCCAAGTGGTTAGTGCAGAAGACTAAGAACTAGAGAAGCTAAGGTTCAAATCCTGCTACTTCCACTGTTGCTCCTTGTGACCTACAATGTCACTTCAACCTCCCTTACTTCAGATACAAATTTAGATTTAATCTTTTGGACCCTTGGCCTGACCCAGTATGGCATGTTCTTTTTGGGATAGACAGTTTTTGGGAACTTGCCAGGTTCTTATGGCCTGGATTGGCCACTGTTGGAGACAGGATGCTGGGCTTGATGGACCCTTGGTCTGACCCAGTATGGCATGTTTTTATGTTCTTAGGAACATGTAGCTCATGATGTTCCTGTACATGTGGGAGGCGCAGCATAAATCTTCCTCTTGGTTCTGCTAACAAAATCGTTTTCCCTGAACAGAGTCCCAAACACTGAAAGGTCCTTGAAGCAGGTCACCACCATGCCTCTGATCCCTGAAGAGGTTCCAGAGGGCCAGGTTTTCCCTACCCTGGGCACCCCAAGAACTGAGTTCCCCGTGCCTTGATCCCAGACAACACTTCCTACAACCAAAAAGGCAAAACAATTCAGAGGTAAGTCCAATCAGCCAGTGAATGGACTGGTAGGGCCGCCTCCTGATCTTACTCAGGAACTCCAGGCAGGGCTTGCCTTGATCCACCAAATAGGCCAAAAATCCAATAAACTTTTGGGTTGGTTTAGGAGGGTGTTGTTGCAGACACATTCAGAGGTATTCATTGCAAAATTGACATCATTAAAGAAATTTAGAGCTTATAAGTGATGAAAATTCTAACAAGAGGAGTTGATTTGTACAATGCAGTCTCTGCTAGCTGCATTGTACAAATCAACTCCTTTCCATCATTTTTAAAATCTACCCGTTAGGTTTTTTGCCCCGTTTAGTGTGTACACTATATTGAGCATGTGCTTAAAGGCCTTAGCATGAATGCTGAGTTTTATTGCATAAGCCCCAATATGTATAGCTCTTGGGTTTTCAATCATTCATGAAGTCTGATTGATTCCTCTATGCTTTATTAAAAATGCTAACCCATAAGAAAATGCATCACAAGATAGTTCACAAATACGTCAGGAAAGACCTTCTAAGATGAAACTCAGTTCTGTAGCAAGTGGCCAAGTGCTTGCTAGTCCTCGAAAATAATGAAGAAAACTATGCTACATGTATTAGTCAATTCTTCTATTAGGCAAGTACTTCAAACTATAATTGCATACCCTTTTTAATGAAGCCCTGTACTCTACTTAAAATTCAGCTCAGAGATATATTTGAAAAGGGTCCACTTGATTCTAAGAAGTAATCAATGGTTCACTGTAGTTAACTCAAGAACCTATGTAATATTCACTACCCTGAACTGAATGTCTGGATTCATTTTTATATCTCATCTAAGTGCCATTAACAGCCATTTTTTTCTAGAGTGTCATTGTGCAGATTTCTCTGTATCATTACAAGTTCAAAAAGCCACACTGTTGAAGAGGGCTACTACAGAAGCTAACATGTGGCATTATTCTCAAAGACCCACATTGGAATGAATGGAGCTTTGACAATGGGAGTATTGCAAAACGGACAATAATTGGTTTTGTGCAATTAATGTTATTCAGCAGTCTAAAAAATGGAAGGAAGCACCAAGTGCAACTGGCCCTACTGTTCTGCTCCTGGTACATACTAAGCACTCTGAAAGAACTCAGCTCAGTAGTATCACCTTGACTTCCTAATGGGAATGTCCTTAGAGACATAAGAAAGCCCACACTTGAACTTTTTTTCTAAGTCATTTTTTTCTGCTCCAGCAGTTTTTTTCAGCTGTTTTGCCCTTCCTTCTCATCCAAACCAGACTCTCTTTGAACTAAGGCCTTTAGCAATGACTGTAGAGCACTTATTCCACTTTTTTATTGTACTATTTTTATTCTGATCTCCATCCAACCACAAAAAAATTAGTGCATCATCATACAATAGCACAGAAATAAGAAAAGGAAAACACAATAAACCCAAATAGTTTTAAATTACAGGCTGCACATCTACTATCAGAATAACTTTATAAACATCTCTCAAACAAGCTTTCTGTTTTGATTAAATCTAGATCAAATGGGGAGCATTTATTATTATTAAGACATTCCCACAATAGAATTATAACCATTATAACCAACCACCACCCCAAATCAAAGAACTAACTCCTGAGCAAGAAAAATGTATATGAAAAACAAGACTAATCAGATTGTTACACTCCTGTTTGGAATGTGATCATTTCAGTCCTCCTGGCTGAAAGATACAGATGAAAAATAAATCAGGGGAGAAATATAAATCCATGAGACTAGGGTTCCTACTTGACATAGAAACACAGTCTGAATTGTATTTTTGAGTGACACTACAGGCTATAGTGATCGCAGTGGTTGACCGTGTGAGAAAGGCAGGGATAATGTTGGATAACACTTGAACATGGAAAAGCATATTCCATCTCTAAAGGGATCTTCTATTCTCTATAAGCTATCTGCCACATGCGCCATTAATTTATGTCAATCTAGCCTGCATATGTTTCTCAATTAGATTATTATATCAGTTTATATTTTGTCATTGAAAAGACCAATTGCTTCAAAATTCCCCAGCTAGGATTTTGACAGGATGCAAATAGAAAGTGTGAAAGGGTGTATAGACTAGAACCCTAGGACCGAGACAGCTATGTAGCCTAATCTAACTTAAGAAACGTGCAAACAGGGAATCCAGGCTACAAGATGTTTCCTGAACATTGGCGGGAGGGAGAAGAGGAGGTGTAAGCTCCAGGAACTATGCCAAAACCCTGTACATTTCAATGCCTGACTTTTTGATTTGGCACTGCTGAGGTAAGGAGGCTTTTGCTATTTTCTGTTTATAAATAATAAAGTGCTCTTTTGTTGAAAGCTGGAGGGCCAGGTGATTTTCTATCCTCCAACACCCTTCCCTGAAGCCCCATGCTTACAGAGAGCATATCAGCCTATTCTGAAGTCTTTTCATTGGTTACCAAATTCATAGAAACATGGCAGAAGAAAAAGACCATGTGGCTTATCTATTCTACAATCCCTACCATTCCCTCAAGGATCCCTTGTGCTTGTCTTATGTTTTCTTGAATTCAGACACTGTCTTTGTCTCCACTACCTTCACTGGAGGACTTCTACCACCCTTTGGGGCGGATTTTAAAACGAGCGCGAATAGCCTACTTTTGTTTGCGCTCCAGGCGCAAACAAAAGTACGCTGGATTTTAGTAGATACGCGCGGAGCCGCGCGTATCCGCTAAAATCCTGGATCGGCGCGCGCAAGGCTATCGATTTCGTATAGCCGGCGCGCGCCGAGCCGCGCAGCCTACCCCCGTTCCCTCCAAGGCCGCTCCAAAATCGGAGCGGCCTCGGAGGGAACTTTCCTTTGCCCTCCCCTCACCTTCCCCTCCCTTCCTAACCCACCCGCCCGGCCCTGTCTAAACCCCCCCCTTACCTTTGTCGGGGGATTTACGCCTCCCAGAGGGAGGCGTAAATCCCCGCGCGTCAGCGGGCCTCCTGCGCGCCGGGACGCGACCTGGGGGCGGGTCCGGAGGGCGCGGCCACACCCCCGGCCGTAGCCACGCCCCCGGGCCCGCCCCCGGAACGCTCCCGACACGCCCCGAAAACGCCGCGTGGTTCGGGCCTGCCCCCGACACGCCCCCCGACACGCCCCCTCCGAAAACCCCGGGACTTACGCGAGTCCCGGGGCTCTGCGCGCGCCGGTAGGCCTATGTAAAATAGGCTTCCCGGCGCGCAGGGCCCTGCTCGCGTAAATCCGCCCGGTTTTGGGCGGATTTACGCAAGCAGGGCTCTGAAAATCCGCCCCATAATGTACAGAAATATTTCCTTAGATGGACTTTTCAGTTGATTCTCTTTCACCTTCATCCTATGACCCTCATTCCATAGCCTTCTTTTTGTTGAAAGAGCTTCACCTCCTGTGTGTTGATACCTTAGAGGTACTGAAATGTTTCATATCTCCTGTATCCTACCTTTTCTCTACAGTTTACAACTTTAAATCTATCCCCATATGCTTTACAATGAAGACCACTCACCATTTTGGCAGTCACTCTCTGGACCAACTCCATCTGGTTTACATCATTTTGTAGCAGCAGTCTCCAGAATTGTACACAGTATTCCAAATGAGACCTCACCAGGGATTTATACAAGTGCAATATCATCTCCTTTCTTCTACTACCATTTCATCAGAAAAAAAGAATTTCACCCCATACTCCTTTGGGTTTTTGTGTACCAAATGCACGACTCTGCAGTTTTTAACATTAAATCTTAGCTGCCAGACCCTAGACCATGCCTTACGTTTTGCTAGATACCGCCTATGTTTTCCACACCTTTCTGGCTGTCTACCCTGCTGCAGATTTAGGTATCATCTGCAAAAAGAGAAACCTTTCCAGATAGTCCTTCTGCAAGATTGCTTATAAAAATGTTGAAAAGAACTGATGCAATGCCCAATCCCTGTGGCACACTACTAGTAATGCCTTTCTCCTCAATGTGAACTCTATTTACCACATTCCTTTGTTGCTGCATACTTAACCAATTTCTATCCCATACCAAGGGTGCTTAATTTATTTATTTTGAAATCTGTTTATTAAGAATACTGTACAGAAACAATGTAGGCTCAAAGCACATGGTGCATATTTTGTTCTGATTCATGCCAGATGTTCATACCATGATCCAAAAATGACAACAAAATTAGCAAGACTTACCCTACCCTTCCCCAAACAAACTCCCCCTCTACCCACCCCTTCTGCTGAGAAGACAAGAAATAGTAATATCCGACCACATTTTTATAATAAAGATCATTCAAAATTTGGCTCAGAGTTCTGTGTGGTAAGGACATTATGTAGGGCATCGAGGCATCTAGGATTCACTTTTTAATCCAAAAGGAAGGAGAAAGCTTGCACAAGAGCAATTCCATGGTCATCAGGGTATGAACACTGTTACGCCACTGGACTGCTTAATTTATTTATAATTCGCCTATGTGGAACCAAGTAAAAGGCCTTACTGAAATCCAAGTACACTTTGTCAATGCTCTCCCTGATCCAAATCTCTGGTGACCCAGTAAAAGAAATTGACAGATTCATCTGATAAGACCTACCTCTGGTAAAACCATGCTGCCTAAGTTCTTGTAATCCAGTGGATTCCAGAAACTGCACTATCCTCTCTTGTAGCAGTGATTATATTTATTCACTCACCATTGAAGTCAGACTAACTGGCCTGTAGTTTCCAGCCTTCTCCTTATTTAAACTTTTGTAATAAGGAACCACATCCACCTGTTTCCAATCCTCCAGAACTACTCCCAACTCAAGCCAACAGTAATGTCAGATCTTCTTTCCTTTATTACCCTTGGATATATCTCATCCAGTCCCATTGATTTATCTACTTTTAGTTTAGCTAACTCCTTACGAACACACTTTCTGAAAATCGTTCTGAGGTTTACCTCACTTCTAATCCTATTTGTGTTGTTCTCTGTGGTCTTATTCCTGGCCATTACTCACTGATCATCAAAAAGAATATTTGTAAGGCAATTCTACTTTTTCCTTGTCAGCCTTCACATATTCCTCCCCTTTAAAGTCTCATATTCCAAAATGTTAACCATTAATTTTAAAGCCTTAAGTAAAATAGGGCCAAGATTCTTGGCTAATATAATGCCAGTTTTTAAAAAGGGATTCAGGGGTGATCCAGGAAACTACAGACCAGTGAGTCTGACATCTGTTCCAGGCAAAATGATAGATACTATCATAAAGAACAAAATTGATGAACATAAAGATAGGCATAATGGGATAAAGCTAAAATTGATTTAATCAAGGGAAGTCTTGCCTCACTAATCTTCTATATTTTTTGAGGGCATAAATAAACATGTGGATAAAGGTGAGCCAGTTGATATAGTGTATCTGGATTTCCAGAAAGTATTTGACAAAGTTCTCATGAGCGACTTCTTAAGAAATCAAATAGTCGTGGGATAGGGACTAGAAAACAGAGTAGGGCTAGATGGCAAATTTTCTCAGTGGAGAAAGGTGGAGTGCTCCAGGGATCCATTCTGGGACTACTGCTTTTTAATATATTTATAAACAACCTAGAAATGGGAACAACAAGTGAGGTAATCAAATTTGTCAATGACACAAAGTTATTCAAAGTTGTTAAATCACAAGAGGACAGTGAGAAATTGCAGGAGGACCTTGCAAAACTGGGAGACTGGGTATGCAAATGGCAAGTGAATTTTAATATGACCAAATGCAAAGTGATGCATTTAGGGAAGAATGACCCAAATTATAGCTATACAATGCAAGTTTCAACATCAGGAGTCACCCTTCAGGAAAAGGATCTAGGTGTCATTATTGATAATTTGTTGACATTTTCTGCCCAGTGTGCAATAACAGCCAAAAAAGCAAATAGACTGCTAGGAATTATTAGAAAAGAATGGAGACTGAAAGAGAATATCATATCTCTGTAGCAACTCCATGGTGCAACCTCATCTTGAGTATTATATGCAGTTCTGGTCACCATATCTTAAAAATGATATAGCAGAATTAGAAAAAGTTGAATTTTAACAGCCCAATGCACACCAAAACTGGGAGACACGCAAATTATGTTGGGCCAGCGCACGTGAGCGGACTTTAAAAGCCACCCGAGTACATGCATATCTCCCACTGTGCGCTCAAATGAAAAGTTCCAAAAAAGGGGCGGGGAGTAGTGTGGTCTGGGAGGGGCATGGGCATTCCAGGATTTCAGCATCGAATTAGAGCATAAATACTCATGCACACAGGCACGCACTGGGGATCCCCTGTCGCGTAACTTTATTTCGGCTATGGAGGATGTGTAAGTAATAAAATAAAGATAAACAGATCAGCAGGGATTTAAGGGTCAGGACTAACAGGGAGAAGTGAGGCTATTAAACTAAGGGGGTTTGGAAGTCCTATCCTTTATCTGGGTGAACTAGGAATGAACTGGAAAAACTGGTAATGGCATTGGCACGCATGTCTATTAAAATTCCCCCACTTACACAGTAGAAGCATTTGTGCGCGTCCACTTAAAATTGCACGCACATGTGTGCGCATTCAGGCTATTTTAAAACAGGTGTGCATATACGTGCATATGTTATAAAATGGCCACGTCCCTGGGCGTGGCCAACGAATGCACGCCCATGTGCGCCTGTTTAAAATGTACTATCTTAATATCGCTCACATTATGTAAAACTACTGGTAATGAATTCCAGAGATCAAGTACAAGAAAAAAACGTAAATGAATTGCTTGCAACCTACTATCTTTGACTGAGGGTTTACATTACATATTTTTTCCCGAGTAACGTAACTTCTGCAGATCCTACTTTTGTAACTTCAATACTAAAAAAACACGGATTTTGCCTATACAGCAACTATATGCAGTTGACGGGTACATCCTGTACCCATCAACACACAAGCAGCAGCATGCTGGATCATTTGTAGGATTCTGACATATTTTGCAAGGAGACTTACATATAAATGATTACAATAGTCCAAATGAGCACTAGATAAAGCCTGAAGCACTTCTCTATGAACATCAATGCACATTTTCTTTACTCACACACTAAACATAACAGAAAAAGATCATACAACCTATTTATTTATTTATTTATTTATTTATTTGAGGTTCTTTATATACCGTCATTCGTTTAGTAACATCATGTCGGTTCACATTCAACGATATTTTAGCAGCAGCGCTAGAACAGATAGAGATTAGCGGCAGTGCTTTACAATTAATATTCAACTTAAGGAAAGAACATTAGGTGATTATAACAATGCTAAGTTAGAGCAAAGGAAGAAATGATACATGGCAATGCAAACAGGGAAGGGGTGAGGGGGGAGAATATGAGGTAGTAGAAAAGAGATAATTACATTAAATTAATACAGGGGTTAAATGAAGTACAATAGATTACTAGGCGACAAAAAGGTATTAAAAAGGCGAAAATTTGGTAATTCAGAAGAAAAAAAGCATATTTACATAATTACATAAGATTAGTCACAGGGAAATGCATGAAGGGAATAGATGGATAAGATGTTGGGTACGTTATGTGAAGGCTTTTTTTTTTTTTTTAATCGTCTGCCCTTTCATACTAACTGCTGAGCTCTACAACCCCTACCACCCCCACTGTTTCTTGAATTGTGATACAGTCTTTGTATCTGCCACTTCCACTGGAGGGTTGCTCCATGCATTCCCCTTTCACCTTCATCCCATGACCCTTCATTCCAGATCCTCCTTTCCACTGAAAGAGGCCTTCCTCCTGTGCATTGATACCTTGCAGGTATTTAAACGTCTCCATCATATCTGCCCTGTCCCGCCTTTCCTCTAGGGTATACATGTTTAGATTTTTAAGTCTGTCTCCAAACACTTTATAACAAACATTACTCATCACTTTTGTAGCCTCCTCTGGACAACTCCATCTGGTTTATATCCTTATGAAGATGTAGTCTTTGGACTTTTACAAGGTATTCCAAATGAGGTTTCACCAGGAATTTATACAGGGGGCAATATCACCTTATTTATGACCAAGCATCTTTCTGGCTTTTGAAATCAACTTCTCCACCTGTTCAACCATCTGAATATCATCTGATTGAAATGGAGATCACAGGAAACATACATATAACTCAGAAAATGAAGCAGAACTACAGAAATTTCTGTGCTCAGTGGTTTCAAGAAAGGGCACGATAAAAACTAAATAACTGTAAAATTGGTTTGCCTTTAATGCACTAGCTTGATGTACCTTCATAACATGTGATGTTTCTCGATTGTATGTCTCTGGGAGCTCTGAGATTCTGATTGCTGGCATATTGATATATACTTATGTTTGTGTCTGCTTTATGTTTAAATAAAAAGTAAAAAAAACCCCAAAAAACTAAACATGAATTTATTGAACAAACCAAAAAAGAAAAAAAGAAAATGTTCTGGGTGGAGATTAAAGGGAGTTAAGATGTTTTGCATTCCAAGTTAGAATTCTTCAAAAAGGTTAATGCTACTCTTTTGTCTCATTACATTTAATGAACTGTCTGTTGCTGCTTCGTTAAGCAAAACATAAACAAAAATGAATGACACTGCTAACAATTTACATATGCAGAACAATAAATTAGATCATGATTAGAGAGTGAGATGTCACAGAATTTGTAGCCAATTTCACGGTTAAGTTCAGATAAAATTATAAACATCACAATTATGGATGGTCATAGCTCTCCCTGTTGGGTACAGCACGCATCCTTACTAGTGATACAAGTTACTATATTCAAGAATGGCCTGTTTCTTCTTTTATATATAGTAATGGCTCTCAGATTACCACAACATAAGTATGAAAAGGAGGAAGGCACAGGGCAAAGGAAGAGGACAGGGAATAGCAATGACAGAGGGCATAGGAGAAAAAGCAAAGATTCAGGAGACTGTGAGCTAAGTGCTGGCAAACGGTTAGCCTGACTTCAGTGCCAGGAAAAATAGTGGAAAGTAGGGATGTGAATCGTTTTCCATATCGTCTTAACGATAGAAATCGTGTGGCAGGGCAAGAAAATCGTCTTAGGCACGATTATTTCATTGAAATAATCGTTAAAAATCGTTTTTTCCGATTAGTGCGCACTAAATCGAGTTAGTGCGCACTAACTCCCCGTTAGTGCGCACTAACTCGATTTAGTGCGCACTAACTCAAAATGATACAAATAGACACTTTCCAGGTCACTGAAGGTCAGTTAGGAATGAATATGTGTTACTATTGGCTGGCAGCCCTCTTATCTATTGATGTTACCACTGAGGTGATGGTTGGGGGGATGGGAAATGGAACTGGAAACTCACGAACAGCAACAGAAAATGAAACAAAGTGTTCACACTTCCCAGGTCAGTAAAGGTCACTTAGCAATGAATATATGTATTCCTATTGGCTGGCTGTGCTCTTATCTATTGATGTTACCAAGGTTCCACTGAGGTAATGGCATTGGTTGGGGGGATGTGAAATGGAAACAGTTGGAAGCTTGACAAAAAAAGTAATGTGATGATCAGCACTTCTTTGTTTATTATTTTTGTTAGCAGGCACCTGAAATGCTAGTGCATGTTGAATTTGCCAATCACTGTGCATTTTAGAAAGGTGGTCCTGGCTGGAACTGTACACAGTTCAAATATATGTAATTGATTGTTGGTAAGTGTATTTTTTAAGTAGCCACACTGGCACCAGTATGTTTACTTATCCTCTTACTTAACTCACTAGCTCAGCTTTGTAAGAAGGGCTTCTCTGCTTGTGTGTTGCTTTTCTTTGCTGTGAGGAGAGCAGAAACATCAGATCTGTATTCAATCTACTACAGTCATCTCTTATATTAACCTACTCAATTTTTTTTAAATGATTTGTTATATCACTGAATTAATAATTCATTATTATTAGGTGGTGGTGAATGTCTGGACCCCCGCTGGGCTTTTGGCAAGTCTTGTGGGGGTCAGGAGGCCCCCCCAAGGTGGCCAAAAGTCCCTGGGGGTCCAGCAGGGGTCTGGGAGCGATCTCCTGTCGCAAATCGTTTTTTCGTAAGGAAAATGGCGCCGGCCATAGCAGGGTGGGTTTTAGGGTTGCTTTAGCGTGCCGGTTTCCCCGCCCTCCCCCCCACTGGACCCCAGGTAATATAAGGCACTTTGGGGGGGTTCGGGAGGGTGGGGGATTTATTTTCAAGGGTCAGGGTGTTGTGATCTTCCTGCACACAGTGCCCTAACCCTGGCAGGAGGGTGGGGGATTTATTTTCAAGGGTCGGGGTGTTGTGATCTTCCTGCACACAGTTCCCTAACCCTGGCAGGAGGGTGGGGGATTTATTTTAAAGGGTCGGGGTGTGTTTTAGGTTTGCTTTAGCGTGCCAGTTTCCCCGCCCTGCCCCCCACTGGACCCCAGGTAATATAAGGCACTTTGGGGGGGTTCGGGAGGGTGGGGGATTTATTTTCAAGGGTCAGGGTGTTGTGATCTTCCTGCACACAGTGCCCTAACCCTGGCAGGAGGGTGGGGGATTTATTTTCAAGGGTCAGGGTGTTGTGATCTTCCTGCACACAGTGCCCTAACCCTGGCAGGAGGGTGGGGGATTTATTTTTAAGGGTCGGGGTGTGTTTTAGGTTTGCTTTAGCGTGCCGGTTTCCCCGCCCTGCCCCCCACTGGACCCCAGGTAATATAAGGCACTTTGGGGGGGTTCGGGAGGGTGGGGGATTTATTTTCAAGGGTCAGGGTGTTGTGATCTTCCTGCACACAGTGCCCTAACCCTGGCACCAGGGGTGTTGTGATCTTCCTGCACCCAGTGCCCTAACCCTGGCACCAGGGGTGTTGTGATCTTCCTGCACACACAGTGCCCTAACCCTGGCACCAGGGGTGTTGTGATCTTCCTGCACACAGTGCCTGACCCTGACTCCTCCCCTCCCCCATGTCCCAGCCAGTGAATAGTGTGTGGGTGAGTGGTGGGGGGGGGGGGGGGGGGAGGGATGGGAAGGGAGAGACAGCCCCTGCATTCAGGGGCTGTCTCTCCCTTCCTATCCCTCCCAGGGAGTGGGGCTGGCTCTCCCTTCCCATCCCTCACAGGGAGTGGGGCTGCTTGCCCCTTCACCTCCCCCCACCCCCTCCCCTTCCCCTTCTCTCTCCCATATACCAGCAGTGGGGGATGTGAAGGGTGGGATACTTCAGCCCTTTCCAGTCTGAGCTTCTGAACTTACTTTTTTTCATCTTCTTTTTTATTTTCTCATTGTAGATGGATCATGATAGGGAGTCAGCCCAACCGTCCTCCTCAAAGGCCGATCGTGATGCTAGGTCCCGGAAGCCACGGTTCACACAGGCAGATGTGGACCTCCTAGCCCGGCTACTCCTCCTGGATGAGGAGCATCTCTACACCCCCTCAGGCAGCAGGCCTAACCTTCAAAGGGAGTCTGCAGCCTGGGTGGCTCTCCAGGAGGAGTTCTGCCGGAGAGCCTCTTACCCGCGTGAGATCGAAGATCTCAAGAAGAAAGGTGAGAGATAATGTTAGTGGTGTATTATATTTATTTATATTTATTTATCATTTTGAAATGATGTGATTTGTATTTGGGAATTTTGAATGCCACATTAAAAGATAGCTAATTTTTTTTTTATTACTAAATGTTATATATTGCATAAAAAAATAACCTAGCAGGGCATGTTGTGTTTGTAAGTAATTTATTAATCAATTAATGTTATTCTATTTCCTTTCTACCTCTAATTCTCAGGTCGGCATCTGAGACTTCACGAGGGTGATTGGCTTGAGGAGGTCCGCCTGACTTTAGCGCGTCCTTCGCCTGGTAGGCTGTTTGAGAATACTCCACAAGTACACAAATATTATTCAATTAATTGTAATGGAATTTGTGTTTAATATTGTTTGTGTCAGTTCCAATTCCTTTTTTTTAAATTTTAACTGTTGTTCTGTGAAATTTGATCTGTGTCTTCGTACAGAACCACACACCAGCAGGGACGAGGCAGGGCTTCCTGGGCCCAGTAGCTGTCAGCAGAGGAGGACGGAGCAAACCGTCACTGGTGGGCCAGGTATTATATTATTAGATAATTGAGCCCTGACCATTGACCAACATGCTGCAAATGTGAATGGGGGATAAATGTGAGACTGAGGGAAGGGGGTATTAGTCACTGTGAGAGGGGAGGGAGGCAGTGGGAGAAAGAGGATGAGTGAGGAAGAAGAACTGTAGAAGAGTGCCATGTTAAAAAATGAACTGAAAAACATTTTTTTTTTATGTAGCACGTGTGTACGGGCTTAATGGCTTGTATTTTGGCCCACAGGGCCAGTATGTATGTTGTAGTACTAGTAGTAGTAGTTTGTCTAGTATCTGTCTGAGGCAGAAAATCAAAATTATTGTTTGTGATCAGTCAGTTATATAGGGTGGGATAGATGTATGTTATGTTATATATTTATATAATATTATCTCTAATTATCTAGAATGATATCCCTCCACTCTCCCTCTCCGAGGTTGTAGACTATAAACTCATTTTTCCAAAACCCTACAATTTAGTAAACTAAGGGGTTGAATGTATTTTAATATTGTAAACTTGCTGGTGCGTACAATACTGGTTTGTGGCCCTCGAGGACCATAACTGCCCACCCCTGTTCTATATCTTATGTAGAATTTTTTACATTTCTTTACAGGGCAAGAAGAGGCAGCCACAGCCACCAGTGCCACTGCCAGTGCCCAAAGGATGGAGGCAGCCACAGCCGGGCCCAGCAGCACCAGCACCAGCACTGCTGCTTTACTCCTTGCAGGATTTCCTCCAAGCTGCGTATGTACTGCACATGCGCAGTTTGGCATGCTGAAGGAGCTCCTGCAGGGAGTAAACAGCATCAGGGCAGATGTCAAGGATGTGCAGAGGAGGCTGTCAGCCATGGAGGAGGCCTTTCAGGAGCTGAGGGCACAGGTATCTCCTCCTCATGAGATGCCTCGTGAGGAGGAGATGCCACTGCCCTCTGCTCCAGAGCAGGATCCTCCTCTCGGGTTGCCATTCTCCTCTCCACATCCTTGAGTACTGGGTGCTAAAACACAATTTTTTTTTGGTATGTTGTCATTGTAAAGTTATATTTTTATAACAGTGTTATTTAATTTCGTTATAGTTTTGTAGTTAATAAAATGTTTTAAATTTGAGAAATATTAGTGGACTCAATTATTAAAATTATTATAAATTGGGATTTATAGTCAACAGATTTTCTAACATGCACACAGCAATAAAATTACCAGTGTTATCAATTAGTCTTTCAGTTTCCAATCCAGTCCATCTGCAACTCATCAAGATCAGCCTCAGCTTCCCCCATTTCTCCCAGACCACGACCTAGTCATGATTTGACTGTTAAGACTTCTTATACTATCACTTACTCCAGATAAAGAGTGAGAGTAAATATAAAGCTGCCAAATCTACACATACAGTAAATCTCTTATAAAATAGCGACTAACATACATAAATGTTGGCCTCCACTTGGGAACACCTAGACCATCCCTTTTTTCACACGTGTAGATTTACTCATGTTGTACTATATAAAGAAGTATATGCTATTTATGTAAACACGTAAATGCTGTTTTTATTAATGCAACTTGAAAATTCAACTTAACATGTATCTGCTCCGCAGGGAGAAATAATTAAATCTCGGCCAGAGAAACCTTTTACTGACCACAGGGAGGTTAGGTAACTCATGACACAACTGGAGATGGTTTTGATTTAGGCACTAACTTACGTGGTCAGGCTTTATTTAGAGAGTGAGACAAATTGGTCCCTACAAACCAGGGTTTTCCAAATAAATAACCACTCACTCAGCAGGATTTTATGCATGATGTAAATTTGCATATACTGAGTCCCCATGATATGCAAATGTATTTCATGCATAATTCTTTGTGGATATTCTAAAAATCCAACTGGCTGTGGAATCCCCAGGACCGGTTTGGTAAGCTGAGCTATAAACTGTCTCAGCCTGAAAAATAAACCATGCCCCTATCACAGTATGATATACATTAACTGCTTAGAGAGACTATGGTCAAAACTCAAAAGTACTTTAACTGCCTGTTTTCTAACAGCTGCTAAATAAGCGCACACAGTTGATAGACACAAACTTAGGTTTCTTTCTTGCACATACAAAGTCCTTATTCATCAAGCTGACAAGATAGATGATAACAGCACAGCAGACACCTGAGGTGAAGAGGCAGGGGCAGTTCTATCATGAGGCACTGGCAGTGCTTCTGCTGAATGCTCCATCCTGCTGTGTTCCCAAATGACCTTGCATCCCCATCCTAGACAAGAGACTCACTCCTCCTCCCAGTCACAGCGAATTTTCACATTATGAAGCAGCGGAAGGTTGATTTTGATGAAAACCAATTCCTCTACTAAGTCTGGATTCAAACGTGCACGGAGTGGACTCACAATATTCCCTGTCAATGAAAATACTCGTTCACTTTGCACACTGGTGGGTGGGCAGGAAAGAAAGTGTTGTGCTACTCTGGTAAGATAAGGCCACATTGAAGCTTTTTCTGCCCAATATCTCAGGGGATCTGACTCCATGCTCTCAACTGGCTCAGAGAGAAAATTATTCACATGAATTTCTGCAACCTTCTCTTGCAGGTGCTGCTGGTTAGCAGCCCCACCACTCTGAAATGTGACAAATTTTGCTCTTGCTATTGAAATAGGACCAGTTTCATGAAATTTGGGAGGAGAATGGGTTGTCATCATGGGAGGGAAGCAGCTGGTGGAACTGGAAGCAGCTGAGCAGGATGGAGTGGGAGGAGTTGAAATCTTTTTAACCATTTCAATCAACTTATTTGTCCAGGATGCAAGAGTATTGCACTTGAGAGCAACATTGCCTTTCACACGTGGGTCACACATAGTAGCTAAGATATAGCTATCCTTCTCCATTAGAGGTTTCAACCTTTTCTGTACTTGCTCTTTTAAGCATCTCACAAGCTGCAACACTTCCTTCGACAAATCTGTCTGATGCAGATATTCCTGTAATACCTGCTCCAGATCATATATTACAGGAATGATATCACCTAACGTGGCTGTAGCTGCACTCAGTGCATCAGTATATACTTTGAAAGGCTTGAGGACATGCACCATCTGTGCAATGTTTGTCCAGTCCTGACATCCAAGTGGATTTTCCAATCCAATTTCAGATTCCATTGCCAAATCATGCAGAGGTGTCTGTTGTTCAGACAACCTCTCCAACATAAGATAGGTGGAATTCCATCTGGTAGGCACATCCTGTACGAGGTTATGCAATGGTGCCCTAACTGCTTTTTGTTTTTCTCTGAGTTCCTTCCCACTTTTCACACTGCGATTGAAATGCCCAGTTATTTTGCGGCACTTTTCAATCAACCGCTTCAGGGCTTGACGACTAGTACCTTGCACTTCCTTGGCACCTAGCCCCAACGCATCCCTCACTACCAGGTGCAGTGTATGTGCAAAGCATCAGATGCCTTTGAATCCACCATCCTCCAGAGCCTTAATCATATTGGCAGCATTGTCAGTAATGATATATCCATTTAAACATTCCATATCACTGCTTCTAAGTAGCCCTTTCCATCCTTCCATCATCCCCTGAATTGTCTGTAAGATATTTGCAGAAGTATGTCTCTGGTCTAGCACTTGAGCATGCAGTAAAGCCCACCGGTATCCTGGAGAAAGCTTTTTGGAGCTGCTGGTGCTACTGCCACTGCTTGTGCTTGTGCTGTCAGTTAATGCCTCATCCAGCTGCCACCAATGTGCTGTTAGAGACAAATATGCATGTGTTGCATTCTTACTAGTCCAAAGATCAGTGGTGAGATGTATGCTCCTTCCCTTTGCCCTTGCCATCACAATCTGCATTTCAGCACGACATTGTGAGTACAGGGAAGGAATCACCTGACGGGTAAATGTAGTTCTTGAAGGAATTTTGTAGTCAGGGGCTAAAAGATGGATCAGCTTCTTAAATCCACTATTCTCTACAATCTGCAGTGGCTGATCATCCTCAGCAATCATTACAGCAATTTGTCGTGTCACCACTTTGGATACTACTTGCTTCCTAGTCTGTGAAATTGAAGAAGGACACCACCCCATCTGCTCAACAGTAGCTTGCCGCTGCTGCCGGGGAAGAGGAGAAGAAGAAGAAGACTGCTTCTGCTTCACATACACACAATCTTCTGAAGTAATTTCCTTCTGTGGCTTCCCTGCAGCTTCTTCTGCAAGCAACAGTGCTTTATGTTCTCTTTCAAGGTGATATTTCATGTTGGTGGTAGTAAGATGTCCAATAGTTCTTCCACGGCTCACCATCCTTTTACAATGGATACATTGAGCACATCTCCAATCATCCGTAACATTAAAATGATTCCAAACCTTAGATGTTTTTCTACTGTCCCTTACTCTAGGCTGGACATTTCTTGTCAGTGTTGTCATCAGAGTAGGAGTAGTAGTACTAGGAGTAGAAGTAGCAGAAGTTGTTCTTGTAGTAACCTGCAAAAGTTCAACTGGTTTAGGACTAGAGAGGATACTACTGGCGCTGACAGTGGTTTTTTTGACAATCGGACTACCATCATCTGATTCATCATCACTACTATCACTGTCATTGGCGGTGTTTTTCTCCTCATCCTGATTATCATCATTGTCATCCTCCTCCTCAGACTCAGAGTCCTCTGATTCTCTATTCAGCACTTTCTGTAGCACTTCATCCATCAATAAACTTTGCTGCTGCCGCACAGATTTCACTTTCACCTTTCCAGATTTTGCTCCTTCCTTGTCCTGCAAGTTACCTTGCTCCTTTACATTCGCTGAAGTAGAAGGGGTATCATCAAATCGCAGTTTTTTCCTACTGACTGGAATTTTCTTTCCAGTAGCACTCTTCTTCTTACCAGCAAACATTTTAAAACGTTATGGCTGCAAGTCCAGTCCAGTACCAACAAGTAAGCTGGCACAGCAGTGTACTGAGCAGCACCTAATAGATAAGATATATAGAAGGGTTAAATACAGTTAGTGAGTGACTTCGTCAGTCAGTGACAGGTCACTGTGTGATTAGTAATCTGACTAGTGGCTCACTGGCGTGGCTAGTAGCCACTAGCCAGCCACTAGCCATTGACACTAGGCTACCCCATAATATTATATTTACTTATACTTGCACTACTAACACAAACAATTTATTTATAAATTTAAGGCTCACGTGCATTTGCAAGTCCAGGACCAACACAGGGGTAGTGGCTGGCTAGTGTAAGACAACACACTAGTTTACTAGTAAATTGGGGGAAGGGGGAGGGGAAAGGGAGGGCGAGAAAACCGGCAGACTAAAGCAACCCTAAAACCCACCCCGACCCTTTAAAATAAATCCCCCACCCTCCCGAACCCCCCCAAAGTGCCTTATATTACCAGGGGTCCAGTGGGGGGGAGGGCAGGGAAACCGGCACACTAAAGCAACCCTAAAACCCACCCCGACCCTTTAAAATAAATCCCCCACCCTCCCGAACCCCCCCAAAGTGCCTTATATTACCTGGGGTCCAGTGGGGGGGGGGGGGAGGGCAGGGAAACCGGCACACTAAAGCAACCCTAAAACCCACCCCGACCCTTTAAAATAAATGCCCCACCCTCCCGAACCCCCCCAAAGTGCCTTATATTACCTGGGGTCCAGTGGGGGGGAGGGCAGGGAAACCGGCACACTAAAGCAACCCTAAAACCCACCCCGACCCTTTAAAATAAATCCCCCACCCTCCCGAACCCCCCCCCAAAGTGCCTTATATTACCTGGGGTCCAGTGGGGGGGAGGGCAGGGAAACCGGCACACTAAAGCAACCCTAAAACCCACCCCGACCCTTTAAAATAAATCCCCCACCCTCCCGAACCCCCACAAAGTGCCTTATATTACCAGGGGTCCAGTGGGGGGGAGGGCAGGGAAACCGGCACACTAAAGCAACCCTAAAACCCACCCCGACCCTTTAAAATAAATCCCCCACCCTCCCGAACCCCCCCAAAGTGCCTTATATTACCTGGGGTCCAGTGGGGGGGGGGGAGGGCAGGGAAACCGGCACACTAAAGCAACCCTAAAACCCACCCGACCCTTTAAAATAAATCCCCCACCCTCCCGAACCCCCCCCCCCAAAGTGCCTTATATTACCTGGGGTCCAGTGGGGGGGAGGGCAGGGAAACCGGCACACTAAAGCAACCCTAAAACCCACCCCGACCCTTTAAAATAAATCCCCCACCCTCCCGAACCCCCCCAAAGTGCCTTATATTACCTGGGGTCCAGTGGGGGGGAGGGCAGGGAAACCGGCACACTAAGGCAACCCTAAAACCCACCCCGACCCTTTAAAATAAATCCCCCACCCTCCCGAACCCCCCCAAAGTGCCTTATATTACCTGGGGTCCAGTGGGGGGGAGGGCAGGGAAACCGGCAGACTAAAGCAACCCTAAAACCCACCCCGACCCTTTAAAATAAATCCCCCACCCTCCCAAACCCCCCCAAAGTGCCTTATATTACCAGGGGTCCAGTGGGGGGGAGGGCAGGGAAACCGGCAGACTAAAGCAACCCTAAAACCCACCCCGACCCTTTAAAATAAATCCCCCACCCTCCCGAACCCCCACAAAGTGCCTTATATTACCTGGGGTCCAGTGGGGGGGGGGGGGGGGAGGGCAGGGAAACCGGCACACTAAAGCAACCCTAAAACCCACCCCGACCCTTTAAAATAAATCCCCCACCCTCCCGAACCCCCCCCCAAAGTGCCTTATATTACCTGGGGTCCAGTGGGGGGGAGGGCAGGGAAACCGGCACACTAAAGCAACCCTAAAACCCACCCCGACCCTTTAAAATAAATCCCCCACCCTCCCGAACCCCCCCAAAGTGCCTTATATTACCTGGGGTCCAGTGGGGGGGAGGGCAGGGAAACCGGCACACTAAAGCAACCCTAAAACCCACCCCGACCCTTTAAAATAAATCCCCCACCCTCCCGAACCCCCCCAAAGTGCCTTATATTACCTGGGGTCCAGTGGGGGGGAGGGCAGGGAAACCGGCACACTAAAGCAACCCTAAAACCCACCCCGACCCTTTAAAATAAATCCCCCACCCTCCCGAACCCCCCCAAAGTGCCTTATATTACCTGGGGTCCAGTGGGGGGGAGGGCAGGGAAACCGGCAGACTAAAGCAACCCTAAAACCCACCCCGACCCTTTAAAATAAATCCCCCACCCTCCCGAACCCCCACAAAGTGCCTTATATTACCTGGGGTCCAGTGGGGGGGGAGGGCAGGGAAACCGGCACACTAAAGCAACCCTAAAACCCACCCCGACCCTTTAAAATAAATCCCCCACCCTCCCGAACCCCCCCAAAGTGCCTTATATTACCTGGGGTCCAGTGGGGGGGAGGGCAGGGAAACCAGCACACTAAAGCAACCCTAAAACCCACCATGACCCTTTAAAATAAATCCCCCACCCTCCTGATTTTTAAAATCATTTAAAAAAAATTGAGTAGGTTAATATAAGAGATGACTGTAGTAGATTGAATAAAGATCTGATGTTTCTGCTCTCCTCACACCAAACAAAAGCAACACACAAGCAGAGAAGCCCTTCTTACAAAGCTGAGCTAGTGAGTTAAGTAGGAGGAAAAGTAAACATACTGGTGCCAGTGTGGCTACTTAAAAAATACACTTACCAAGTTACCAACAATCAATTACATATATTTGAACTGTGTACAGTTCCAGCCAGGACCACCTTTCTAAAATGCACTGTGATTGGCAAATTTCACGTGCCTGCTAACAAAAATAATAAACAAACAAGTTCTAGTCACGTGACCTTGGTAACATCAATAGATAAGAGCACAGCCAGCCAATAGGAATACATATTCATTCCTAAGTGACCTTTACTGACCTGGGAAGTGTGAACACTTTGTTTCATTTTCTGTTGGTGTTCATGAGTTTCCAGTTCCATTTCCCATCCCCCCAACCATCACCTCAGTGGTAACATCAATAGATAAGAGGGCAGCCAGCCAATAGGAACACATATTCATTCCTAACTGACCTTCAGTGACCTGGAAAGTGTTTATTTGTATCATTTTCAGTTAGTGCGCACTAAATCGAGTTAGTGCGCACTAACGGGGAGTTAGTGCGCACTAACTCCCGTTAGTGCGCACTAACACGATTTAACGATTTTTAACGATAAATCGTTAGAATTTCTATTGTATTGTGTTCTATAACGATTTAAGACGATATTAACATTATCGGACGATAATTTTAATCGTTGAAAAACGATTCACATCCCTAGTGGAAAGTGTTCTAAAGATCAAAATCACAGAACATATAGAAAGACATGGTTTAATGGAACAAAGTCAGCATGGCTTTACCCAAGACAAGTCTTGCCTCACAAATCTACTTCGCTTTTTTGAAGGAGTTAATAAACATGTGGATAAAGGTGAACCGGTAGATATAGCACACTTGGATTTTCAGAAGGCGTTTGACAAAGTTCCTCATGAGAGGCTTCTAGGGAAAGTAAAAAGTCATGGGATAGGTGGCGATGTCCTTTCGTGGATTGCAAACTGGCTAAAAGACAGGAAACAGAGAGTAGGATTAAATGGACAATTTTCTCAGTGGAAGGGAGTGGACAGTGGAGTGCCTCAGGGATCTGTATTGGGACCCTTACTTTTCAATATATTTATAAATGATCTGGAAAGAAATACGACGAGTGAGATAATCAAATTTGCAGATGATACAAAATTGTTCAGAGTAGTTAAATCACAAGTAGATTGTGATAAATTGCAGGAAGACCTTGTGAGACTGGAAAATTGGGCATCAAAATGCAGATAAAATTTAATGTGGATAAGTGCAAGATGATGCATATAGGGAAAAATAACCCATGCTATAGTTACACAATGTTAGGTTCCATATTAGGTGCTATAACCCAAGAAAGATCTAGGCGTCATAGTGGATAACACATTGAAATCATCAGTTCAGTGTGCTGCGGCAGTCAAAAAAGCAAACAATGTTGGGAATTATTAGAAAGGGAATGGTGAATAAAACGGAAAATGTCATAATGCCTCTGTATCGCTCCATGGTGAGACCGCACCTTGAATACTGTGTACAATTCTGGTCGCTGCATCTCAAAAAAGATATAATTGCGATGGAGAAGGTACAGAGAAGGGCTACCAAAATGATAAGGGGAATGGAACAGCTCCCCTATGAGGAAAGACTATCGAGGTTAGGACTTTTCAGCTTGGAGAAGAGACAGCTGAGGGGGGATATGATAGAGGTGTTTAAAATCATGAGAGGTCTAGAATGGTTAGATGTGAATCGGTTATTTACTCTTTCGGAAAATAGAAAGACTAGGGGGCACTCCATGAAGTTAGCATGTGGCACATTTAAAACTAATCGGAGAAAGTTTTTTTTATTCAACGCACAATTAAACTCTGGAATTTGTTGCCAGAGGATGTGGTTAGGGCAGTTAGTATAGCTGTGTTTAAAAAAGGATTGGATAAGTTCTTGGAGGAGAAGTCCATTACCTTTATTAATTAAGTTGACTTAGAAAATAGCCACTGCCATTACTAGCAACGGGAACATGGAATAGACTTAGCTTTTGGGTACTTGCCAGGTTCTTATGGCCTGGATTGGCCACTGTTGGAAACAGGATGCTGGGCTTGATGGACCCTTGGTCTGACCCAGTATGGCATGTTCTTATGTTCTTATTTTCTTAAACACAATAACAGGCCTGGCAAGTGAGACAGGAACCGGCATGAAATCATCTTATTCTGGAGCTTGAGGTTGGGATCCCCTGGCAGGTGAGACAAGTACATTGAGCCTAGCTCCACTGAAGTGCTTACAATGGAAATAGACAGATGTTACTGCCAAGCTGGACACTATTCAGGCCATGATAAACTAAACATACAACATGTTACGTTTCGCGGCTCACAGAATAGTCCCTTAGATCTGCCACACTCACCCCCATAGCTGACCCACGCTGTTGAGGACTTCCTATAATGGTGGAATGCCACCTTCGTTGTACACTACTGACTGCCACTGACACAGCCAGCCACCCCCTTTTCATAGGTGCATACGTGTACATAATAAAGACCTCATGGTGGGAAATGTTGAGGGGCACCCTCTAACATCAGGCCAACTGGCCTTTTTAATCAAGGACCCTGCAGTACCACCTCACCTCTTCTGCTTTGCAGTGTGTGTTGCCTTGCATTCCTGTTCCTGTACCTTGCCTTGTCCAGCCTTGTTGTCCAACCTCGATTTCCCTGAACCTGCCCATCCTGTCCAGTCTTGCCTTCACCTATTCATCTTTTCCAGGGTCTCCAGTGTGTTTTCGTCCTCCCTTGGCCAGACTCTCAGATGTTGTCCTCTTGCTTGGACCTGTCTATGATTGCCTGCCGCCTGGATCAGACCCCTTGTCTAAGCCTGACTATGACTGCCTGCTGCCTGGATCTGGCCCCTTGCCTGGACCTGACCAGTCTTGCTAGTGACCTTGGCCTGACTCTGATTTTGCTGCCTGCCATGACCCCAGTGTGCTCTTGGACTTTCATTATCTTTACTGCCCTAGGGACCCGCCTAAGTCCTGCTAGCCATGAGAATCCAAGGGCTCAACCTGCAGGAGAGGTGGCTGGTAAAGGTGAAGCTCTAGACTGGCTCACATACACACTACCCTTCATAGATTGCTGAGGACATGAGCTCATCGAAATCACCTCTGCTATCACCAGCCTAGCAGACTAGTCCAGCAGCAGGATAAGGCTGGACCTTTTCAGGGCATTGTGGCCTGGCCTGCTCTAACTTCAGCTCCAGCACTTGTCTTGCAGCCTGCTACTCCCATGCTCTACCTGCCTCCACCTCAGAGATACAATGAAGACCCATTAAAATATAGAGGCTTTCTCAACCAATGTCAGGTGCAATTTGAATTACAGGCACCCTGGTTTCCAATGGACTGAGCCAAAGTGCCTTATATTCTCTTCTTGTTGGGCAGCGCCATGCTGGCTTGGGCTTCACCCCTTTGGGAAAGGGATGATCCTCTCTTGGGGAACCTGGCATGTTTCCTACAAGAATTCTGGCAAAAGGTTTGATGAGCCCAGTTGCATGGCTTCCAAGGATTCTGAACTCCTACAGATTAGGCAAGGCTCCTGGTTTGTGGGAGAGTACATTGTGCACTTCCGCACCATGGCCTCTGAACTTCATTGGGACTCTTGGAGTGCATTAAAGACAAGCTGACTGCCTGAAACCTACTGGACACCTTGGAAGGCCTGATTAACCTAGCCATATTTATTTATTTATTTATTTTTAATTTTTATATACCGAAGTTCTTGTAGGGACTACAAATCACTCCGGTTTACATAAAACGAAGAACTGCTCAACAGAGAGCTGAGCTTTACATGGAACAGTAGAACATATGGAACAGTATAACTGGTTGACAATTTAACATAGAGCTAAATAAAGAAATAATAGTTTAACTGGTAATAAATAGTAATAAGTAAAGAAATATAATATATTATATAAGCAGTATAACTATTTAACGTAGCAATAAATATAAATATAAGCAATGCCAAATATATATATGAAATAAAGTAAATTTTTTGATCTCAAAGATAATTGTCCAGTTGTAGATATTTTAGAATTAGTACTGGATACAGTGACCATAATTAGGGTAATTAGGATACTTAATAATTAGGGAGTCTGTCTGTCACTTAAGCGTCTGGGAAAGCTTGTTGGAAGAGAAAAGTCTTCAGTCTTTTTTTGAATTCTTGATGACTGGGTTCTAGTCTAAGATCTGGGGGAAGCGTGTTCCATAGGTGTGGGCCTGCTGAAGATAGCGCTCGTTTGCTCAATGATGATTTTATTTGTGGAGCAAGCAGTGTTCCTCTGTATGCGCTTCTGATTGGTCTGGAGGAAGTGTGTAGTTGTAGTTGCGAGCTTAATGTGATGGGAGCTAGTTTGTTTGTCGCTTGCATATGGCAAGACCTGAGGTTCCAGGAACAGGCTCAGGTCACCGCCCCGTTCACCTCACCCCAAATTTCCCTTTAACCTCCTGCTCACCTCCGAAGCTAGGACCTGCATCAGTGGAAGCCACTCAGGTGGATTGCTTCAAGATATCAATCAAAGAGAAGCAGAGATGCCATAACCTGAATCTGTGCTTATACTGTTCTGCATCTGGGTATTTCACAATTCGTTGCTCGAATAAGCTGGGAAACTCAAGGATCTACACCTGGTGGGAGAGGCCATCCTAGGTCATCCTTGCACCTCTTCACAACTGTTAGTACCAGTATGCCTAGTCCTTGGGGACATTCTTGCCAATGGTCTTGCCTTTCTGCTTACCGGTGCTAGGGGTAGCTTTATCCACGAAGCTCTTGTCTATCACTACCGTATACCGACAGTTTCTTTAGACACCCCACTCTGATCTCTTTTGTTTACAGAGAACCATAAGAGCCATACTGCAACTGATCTTGTAAACAGGGATCCTGCATGGGGAGCAGATCAGTCTCTATGTGTTGCCCAAGGCAGTCAACGCAATTATTTTGGGTCTGTCATGGTTCATGCTACATTAGCGTTTTGATAAATCTAATCACCAAATCCCAAAATCAACGTAATCTGAGCACCAACAAGTGATGCCACAATATACAATGTCGCTCAGTAATATCCTTATTAATCTATTTCACCACTAGTATCTTATATCGTTCTTCTTGTTATTAAATTTATTTTTATTTTTGAAGGACCTTCAAGTACTCAGAATGTACAAAACATCCTGCTACTCACGAGTCCAATTTTATTTTATTCACCATTCTCTTTTTTTCTCACTTAAAAATCCCCATTTTCAGAGGTTCACCATATAATCAAAAACTTTTGTACTATAATGAAGATCCCACATACAAGCAGTTTGCACCGTCTCCATCTGCTGGTAGAGGTACATAACCCACTGGTTATGGATTCATCTGTCGGGATGCTAAGAAATACAATTTTCTACATTTCCCATGTTTTGTTTGGCACTTCGTGTTCTGGTCTGTTAGTTCACTTCCAGTGATCTCTTATGCACCACTATCCTTTTCTGATTATATACTGCTATTATTCTAGTTTTCTCATCTTCAAGGAATCATTATTCTTCTGTTTTTTTTCTTGTGTTGCTGTAGAGGTTGTTGTCTTTGTTAAGTATTTTCTTACACTCTTTGTATCTCTGCTGTTTATAGAAGCAACCTTCCTTTTTCTCCTTCGGTTCCTGTATTCTAGCTTTTCCTGCATGTTGTCTTTGGAGTCATAGTCTTGAGACCCAATACACAGCTATCACCCAAGGAAAGTTTCAAAGGAAAAGTAGCCAAGTACTTTCTCCTTTGAACTTTGGTGCAAAGTTGACAGGTAAAAACAAGTGGGAAAAAATTTCAGCCCATAACAGAATATGAAATATGACTGTCTCTAATATGTGCACCATGACGAAGTCAATCACACAGACTTTCAATGCTAGTACGTTATGAATATCTACAAAACAGCCCCACAATTATTAGAGAATTCCAGTCCCCTTATCTTTATTGCCCCTCTCCAATACAAGTCTCAAAGCAAGAAGATGGAGAGTATGAGAGAGAGAAAAAAAGAAAAGGTCATGAAGGTAGGCAAGCTTGCTACAAATATAGAGGTATTCCACAGTGAGCATGAGAAAAGTAGAGAAGAAGGAGTAACATACTTTCCTATATTTTGTACTGTGATACTGAATGAATTCTTCTTCTCCAGTAGAATTTAATGAAATTTACCACTCTAATCCTCTAGATCCTTGATTCAAATTGCAACAGAATTTCATCTTTCCCCAATCTTGCTGGCAGTTACACAAAATTCTAAAGTCAACAATATAACAGCTGAAATGAAAGTTCACTTTTTATAACACTGGGTACTTCTCTAGGAAAGACTGTCTACCTGTGGCATACGAGAGCCAAAAATTTGCTTTTAAACATCTTTTACAGGTATATATGAGAATGTGATTTTTTGCCACACTTTTTGCTTACCTTATCTGTGAAGCAACCAGAGCAAAGTAAAAAAAAAAAAATAGATATAGCCAATAATATGAAATACTCAGATATAAACAATACAATATAATACATTATGGACTAATCTTTGCAACAAAACGCAAAAAATAAAAACAAAATCTTTACCTATAAATTGTCACTGTGAACCTGTTTCCTTCTGAATTCCTAATTTCCAAGAAAATCCAATAGCTGGTTTTCAAAATCACAGAAGAGTAGGCCCATGTATGCTTATCTGGAGGCCACAGGGGATAGGATCATAGTGCTCAGCTCAATCATAGTATTGAAAAAAACTCAAAATTAAGGGCCTGTTTCATTAAAGCTTTCTCCCTTTCTGTGTCTATGGGGAAAAGCTTTAGAGGACAATTTTAAAAGTCATTCATGTAGGTAAATAGCAATGTACACATCAGGACATGCTAGACAGGTAAAGTCTGTAGCTAAAATAAATGACTGCTTCATAGAGTAGCTGGTCCAGAAACCAATGAGAAGGGGAGCCATTTTAGATCTAATTCTTAATGGAATGCAGGGTTTGGTGCAAGAGGTAATGGTGGTAGGCCCTATCTGCAACCGTGATCATAGTGCCATCAAATTAACTTAATGACTGAAGGAAGGACATTAAGTAAATCTACATCACTAGCATTACATTTTCAAAAGATAAAATGAGGAAAATAGAAAAAACTTAAAGGTGCAGCTACAAAGGTTAAGCGTTAACATCAGGCATGGTCATTGTATAAAAATACCATCTTGGAAGTCTAGTCCAGATATATTCCACGCATTAAAAAAATGAGGAGGAAAGGCCAAATAACTGCTGGTATGGTTGAAAAGTGAGTTGAAAGTGGCTATTTTAGCCAAAAGAACTTCTTTCCAAAATTGGAGAAGGATCCATCTGAAGAAAATAGGAAAAAGAATAAGCATTGGCAAGTTAAATGTAAAACATTGATAAGACAAGCTAAGAGAATTTGAAAAGAAGCTGGCCATAGAGGCAAAAACTCACAATAAAACATTTTTAAAATCCATCCGAAGCAGGAAGCCTGTGTGAGAGTCGGTTGGACTGTTAGATGACCAAGGGGTTAAAAGGACACTTAGAGAAGATAAGGCCATTGCAGAAAGACTAAATGAATTCTTTGCTTCAGTGTTTACTGAAGAGGATGCCAGCAACTGTATTCAGTACTGATGAGTCAAAAGAACTGAAACAAATCACAGTGAAGCTGAAAGATAAAATCGTGCAGAATGGAAAACTAAAGCTTAGCAAATTGCCCAGACTAGATGGTATATACCACAGAGTTCTGAAAGAACTCAAAAATAAAATTGCAGATCTATTACTAGTAATTTGTAACCTACCATTAAAATCATCCATTGTACCCAAGATTGGAGGGTGGCCAATGTAATGCTGATCATAAAAAAGAGCTACATGGGTGATCTGGGAAACTGTAGATGCTGGGAAAATTGTGAAAACTATTCTAAAGACCAAAATCACGGAATATATAGAAAAACATGGGTTAATGGGACACATCCAGCATGGATTTACACAAGGAGAATCTTGCCTCACCAATTTGCTACATTTTTTTTAAGGGGTTAGTAAACACATGGATAATGGTAAACCAGTGGATGTAGTGTATTTGGATTTTCAGAAGGCATTTGACAAAGTGTACCATGAGAGACTCCTGAAAATATTAAAAAGTCACAGGCTAGGAGGCAATGTCCTATTGTGGATTGCAAATTGACTAAAAGATAGAACACACAGAGTAGGATTAAATGGTTAGTTCTTTCAATAAAGTAGGGTAAACAGTGGAGTGCCTCGAGGATCTGTACTGTGATCTGTGCTTTTTAATATATTTATAAATGATCTGGAAAAGGGAACAACAAGTGAGGTGATCAAATTTACAGAGACAAAATTATTCCTAGTTGTTAAATCCTAAGCGGATTGTGAAAAATTGCAGGAGGATCTTGAGAGACTGGAAGACTGGGCATCCAAATGGCAGATGAAATTTAATGTGAACAAAGTGTAAAGTGATGCACATGGGGAAAAGTAACCCACACTGTAGTCATGCGATGTTAGGTTCAATATTAGGAGGAGTTGCTATGAAAAGGTTATGGGCATCATAGAGGATAATACTTTGAAATCCTCAGCTTGGTGTGCAGCAGCCATAAAAAAGACAAATAGAACATTTGGAATTATTAAGAAAAGAATGGAGTATGAAATTGAGAATGTCATAATGCCTCTGTATCACTCCATGGTGAGGCTGCACTTGGTGTTGCCCCATCTCAAACAAGATATAGTTGCATTGGAAAAGATACAGAGAAGAGTGACCAAAATGATAAAGGAGATTGAACAGCTCATGTATGAAGAAAGGCTAAAAAGGCTATGGCTGTTCAGCTTGGAGAAGAGAAGGCTGAAGAAGGATATGATAGAGGACTATAAAATCACTCAATGGAAGGCATAAATGTAAATCGGTTATTTACTCTTTCAAAAATTACAAAGACTAGGGAATACTCCATGAAAGTAATAACTAGCACATTCAAAACAAATCAGAGAAAATTGTTTTTCACTCAACATATAATTACGTTCTGGAATTCATTACCAGAGGTCAAGGCAGTTAGCATAGCTGGGTTTAAAAAAGGTTTGGACAAGTTCCTGGAGAATTCCATAAACTGTTATTAATTAAGTAGACTTAAAGGTGAATTTCAAAAGAGTTGTGTGCATAAAAGTTTGCACATAAATGTGCAAGTAGCGCATATTCACATGCTATTTTATGAACTTCAAACATACACATGCAAGTAATGGTGTACAAATAAATTTGATTGTATAAAAAAAGGGGCGGGCCAAGGGCATTCCAAAGTAGAGCCATCATTTACATGTATAAGGTGCTATTTAAAACCCGTGAATGCAACACGTGTATGGATGTTACTTGCACTTATTTACACCTGCAAATTATCAGGTGTAAGTCAGAATATAATTCTTTATAGGCAATTACTGACTGGGTGAGGGGTTCTGGGTAAACTAGGGGACGTGCAGGTTGAAGAACCAGAAGGAGTCTTGATGACCTAGAGACAGACGGGGCAAACTGGTGGACTAATTGGTTTAACTAGTAATTTCCTTTAGACATGCACGTTATAAAATTTTATAATTTATACATGTAAAACCCAACATGTGCTAAGGAAAATATACAAATTATATTTTCTCATGTAAATGATTAAAATTAGGAGCACAAATATGTACGCATAGCAGATGTCCACCACTTATCTGGCTAATTTTTACTTATGCAGATAAGTCTTAAAAACTTATCCGGCTACATAGCTGGATAAGTAAGATAGCTGGATATGTCTTTAAACGCCAGTTATCCATTTCTCTTAATTATCCGCCTATGTAGCCCTTTTCTTTTACTCATCCAACTATCTTACTTAGCCAGATAAGTCTTAAACAGCTCTACTTAGCCGGATATTTTTCGCCACTTAGCCAGATAAGTCAAAACTTATGTGCTATATTTAAAATACATGCCACATATTTTATATGTGAACATGTTGGGTAGATTTACGCATCTTGGGCCTGATTTTAAAAAACTTTTACTCGAGCACATGCACTATACTGAAGTAAATGGCTTTTGAAAATTGTTACAATAGTAGTTACATTTACGTGTGCAAATCTTTTTGAAAATTACCCTGTTGGCCCCTGTTGGAAACAGGGGCCAACAGGGTAATTTGGAAACAGGGGCCAACAGGGTAATTTGGAAATTACCCTAGATTGGCCCCTGTTGGAAACAGGGGCCAATCTAGGCTTGACAGACCCTCATTATTACCCAGTACGGCAATTCTTATGTTCCTACCCATGGAAGCTGGTTGTCTGAAAACTGACCTCCCTCAATCCACCTGAAGTGTGTGAAGGGGGTCTACAACCTGTGAAGTTTCACTACATACTGGGGAGGAATTCCCAGGGGTACAGTTTGGCTGGAATTGGAAAATAATGTGCGCAGTTTACATTTTTTAACCTACGCATATTATTTTCCATAAAAAAAACTTCCTGTACAAAAAGCAGGTGCAAAAGTGCGTGGGTACTTTGTAGTTGTGGAAAGTTTCAAATGGAAAGGATGCACTTTCTTTCCCCTTGCAATCTGGTGCAAAGTCCTTGTGCAAAAAGTGCCCACAGATGTTGCAGCAAAGTGTTTAGTTTGAAAATTACTCTCTCGAAGAATCAGTTTCTTAGTATGAGAGACTTGTCATAGAAGGACAAGACTAGAAGAAAAGGGCCTCAAAGCATGCTTTAAAACCCCTCTCTGCCCAAAAATAGCATATGAATTAAATTTACATTCCTTTGTGAACCAAGCAAAGCTGCAGGATGCTATGGAGACAGTGCTCACAGTTCCTATGAGAGAGGCAGTCTCAGTCATTGTTTAATTCTTTTTTATCAGAATACTTTTTTATTAAGATCAGGTAGGCAACAGCAGAACATCCCCCATCAAATCATGAGCAATACAAACAATGGTAACAAACAGCTCAAATAACGTTTAGAACACCATGTCCTCTATTGCTGCTCCCACCTGATACTCCTTTTCTTTTGTAAACTTACAAACTCCCCCAAACCATCCCCCCAACCCCAAACACCTGACAGACATACCACACACATTCCACATTCGCACTCTACTGCTTACCCTCATCCCCCCCCCTTAACAGACCAATCAGATGTGTAACCATTGGATCTAAGTCCATCTTGCAGCTCCTTAGGAAAGGTCAAGACGCAAGCTTCCCAGCAGGCACAGTAAACCTTGTCCGGTTTCCGATGACCTACTAAAAAGTCCAAACGCTCCAGTTGCACCATTGAGGCCATGCGATGAACCCAGGCAGAGAAGGATGGGCTTGTTGCCGGCTCCAGCCACTCCGCCAGAATAGTGCGACACGCCAGCATGATAGCAACTCTCTCAAATTTGGCCTTAGAGCTGCTGCTGGGCAGAGAATTCGGGATGGAGCCATACAGAAGCACAGTCCCTGTGAAGCAGAGAGTGACTCCCGTGCAAGCACCAATCACCGCCGAGACATCCGCCCAAAATGTTTGAAGAGATTGGCAAGCAAACAGTCTATGGACTAAAGTCCCAGGCTGCATGCCACATTTGATGCACAATGGGGTAGGAGTCAGCCGCATCTGAAATCGACGAACACCATCACAATAAAGCCAATGCAAGATTTTAAACTGTACTTCACGAAGACCGATATCAGGAAGCAGTTTATGTAGTCGGGTGAAAGAAGCAAGCAGCTGAGCGCCAGAAACAGGGAGATCCAGTGCATTAGTCCAGCGGTTGGCCAAATGAGACGTCCGATCCATACAGCGAAGCTTCTGCCCCAGGTTTTTCCAACCAGTAATAGTATTGGTAAGGTAGGCAGTGTCAAAAAAGGCATTTGCAAACTTAAGTTCCGCCTCCAATTCAGCTGTGGTCCATGCAAAGGAGCGGACGTAGTGCCGGGCCTGAAGAAAAGCATAGAACTGCTTGGAAGGAATCTGGTAGGTACGCATTAATGTTTCAAAGTCCAACAAAAGACAGGATGCAGCATCATACAGGTGGTATACAAACAATATTCCCTTATCCGCCCAAGACTGAAAAATAGCTCCACTGTCCCGCCCCGGTAAGAATTCCACATTGTGTACAAAAGGGAGCAGTAGAGACCTGTCAACGCATTCAGCTTGCGCCACCACCTCCAAGCCCGAATACAGGGGTATAGTAACACAGTAGGGTAGGGTATGGCACAGTGCACAGCCGCGCAAGATTGGATTATACTCATAGGTGAATTAGGGGCCAACATACGAGCCAGCATTCCTGCTGCGCAGAACTGATAGAATCCCGTGAGCCATTCTCCCACGAACCGCAGCTGGCAAGCCGCGTTATATAAGCGGAAGTCTGGCATATTGAGCCCTCCCCGCTCCCTCGGCAATTCCAAAGCTGGATATGCGAGTCTCGCTCGTTTCCCCTTCTACAGGAAGTTTTGTATACTGGAACGCAGGCACCGAATATCAGCCCCCCGCAGCCAGCAAGGTATCATGTGTAGCAAGTACAAAAGCTTTGGCACCAAAACCATTTTAATCAGGGCACACCTGCCAAAAGAGGACAGTGGGAGGGGGGTCCACGTGTTCAACTGTGTCTGCAGCCTAGCAACACAAGTAGTAATATTTAGAGCACATAGTTTCTTTAAATCCCTGGGGACCCACACCCCCAAGTGGATCTTCGTCGGGGCCCATTGGAAAGGAAAAGGGCCCACCCAAGTGTCTGGTAAGTGTGCATTCAGGGCCAATGCCTCCAACTTAGTATAGTTAATGTGGAGACCCGCCACTAGGGTAAACTGATTAAATAACTGAACAATAACTGGGACGCTAGTACGTGGCCGACCTACAAACAACAAAATATCGTCTGCAAAAAGCGCTATCTTTAAAGGATGGCCTCCCACACTGATACCACAGAAAGTCTTGTCCCCCTGCAGTCGGATGGCCAAGGGCTCCAAAGCCAAAACGAACAACAGGGGGGAGAGAGGGCATCCCTGTCTAACCCCACAGTGTATAGGAAAAGCCGCTGTGGGCATCCCATTAAGTAAGATGGTGGCACTCGGATTACTCTAAAGAATGGATAGCCATTGTAAATAGGGACCAGAAAGGCCATATTTTCCTAAAGACCAAAACAAATACTCCCACGATATTGAGTCAAAGGCCTTCTCGGCATCCAAACTCAGAATCAGGGCCTCCGCTTGAGCTTGATAACTGAGTGCAGCAATGAGGCGACGGATGTTACCCACTCCCTGGCGGCCCTGCACAAACCCAGTTTGGTCATTGTTTAACTCTTATTTGTGTTTGGCTTCAGAGGCAGACACGCCTGTGCCTCTCAGTCAGAGGACTGTCTCTGCAATGGTTAGGCAAGACAGAATGGATGAAAGATAAAAAATAAGGAGAAGCCATGGGTAGCTAGAAAGGAAGGCCAACTGATCCTTCACTTAGTCTTACCTCCTCTGATCAAGCAAGTGCAACCATTCTAGTACCTACAGTACCGAAGCGCTGAAAAAGTGTGAAAAGCGGAATATAAATCTAAATAAATAAATAAATAAAATTCTCTAGGTATTTCAGATGGTGGGGAGGGAGACGAGCATAAAAATGAAAGAAAACTCCCAGCAGTAAAAGTGTGTGAAGTGTCTTCTTACGAACAGGGGAGGCAAATATCTTTCCAGGGCGCTCTGTAACAATACATACAATTACACAGGTACGTTAAGAGGGGCAATTTTCAAAGGGATTTCTGCAGGCAGACACGTTCACCACAGGGGGGGGGGGAAAGCCCTGAAAATTGCAACCCCCTCCCCTCCATATGTGAGGAAAAGTCCGCATGATGAGGCAATTGGGTTAGGGCAGGACAGGGAAAGTATGCACAGGAAATTCATTTTTAAATCCTTGCACATTCTTTATCCCAAGTACTTTGCATTGCAGGCGTAACTTTTGCAACAAAGGTAAGGGGGGTGGGTTAGGTAGGGTAAGGGAGGTGAAGGTATGGGGGGGGGGGGGGGGGGTGGAAGGAAAGTTCCCTCCGAGGCCACTTTGATTTCGGAGCAGCCTCGGAGGGAACGGAGGCAGCCTGCGCAGCTCGGCGCGCGCAGGCTGCCGATTTTGGGCAGCCTTGCGTGCGCCAACCCAGGATTTTAACAGATACGTGCAGCTACGCGTGTATCTATTGAAATCCGGCGTACTTTTGTTTGCGCCTGGTGTGCGAACAAAAGTACGTGCGCGTATAATTTTATAAAATGTACCCCTTAATGAACTAATCAAAACAAAAAATAATTTCTGCACACACCTCTACTTAAGAAGTTGTCTGAATATATGAATATCCAAGAGGTGAATTTTAATACCCACACGTGTACACCGGCACGTGCACATGGGTGTGCCGATTTTATAACATGCAAGCGTATATGCGTATAGCCAGTACGCTCGATGACGCATTAGGCCTTTTTCTCAGTTCCCTCCCAGTTCGCCCCAGTGAAGGAGCGGACTTCCTAAACCTCCTATTTACCTTTCCTCCTTTTTACCTTACTAGCCCTGACTCCTTCATGGCACTGTCCTGGTCTGCCAATGCCCTATGTAAATAACTCTCAATCCCCACACCTCTTGATGTAAACAATTACCTGCGCATTCCTAATAGACCTTCATAATAGGCGTCATTGTGTGGCAATCCATGCCTGTCAATCACTCTGCCTTATATTTAATCATAGGTCAGTCCATAGTACATTTTTTTTAAGGATTTTTATAGTGCTGTAGTGCTCCGTGTGTTTAAAATACTAAAATTATCCACTGTGCTGTTAACACCTCTAACCAAGCTTTATATCTTCTTAGTACTTAATACTCAGTTCTTTAGTACTTAGCTTTTAGTTGCGAAATCACAACTCCTGCCCAATTTTTCCAATCGGATAATCCAGCAATGCGACCGATACCACATTGCTAAGTCTGTGCCCAACGCTGTACAGGTTTCGGACGATGTCGTCCTTCCTCAAGGGCAAAAATTCGTTACTGCATCATAATGGCTCTCGGCGGTTTTTTTGTGTACTTCTCGCCAATGCCCTACCCAGACCCCCAACCCACGTCCCGCCCCTTTTGCTCAAAACCTTTGTAATGTGCGTACCAGGAGTTGTGAGGTAGATCTTAAAAACGTACACGCGCGTGAACAAAAGTACACCGGATTTTATAAGATATGCGCGTAGCTGCGCGTATCTTATAAAATCCGGGGTCGGTGCGCGCAAGGCTGCGCAAAATCGGCAGCCTGCGCGCGCCGAGCCACGCAGCCTGCCTCCGTTCCCTCCCCGTCCCCCCACCTTCCCCTCCCTTCCCCTATCTACCCCACCCCCCAGCCCTACCTAAATCCCCCCCTACCTTTTGTTGTGCAAGTTACGCCTGCTGGAAGCAGGCGTAACTTGCTTGCGCCGCCTCAGCATCCCCCAGCACAGGCCGCAGTGCCGGGGGACTCGGGACCACCCTCCCGGCCCGCCCCCGGACCCACCCCGGACCGCCCCTTGACCCCGGACACGCCCCTCCCGCCCCTTTTACAAAGCCCCGGGACTTATGTGCGTCCCGGGGCTTTGCGCGCGCCATCGGCCTATGCAAAATAGGTTCGCCGGCACGCGAGTGCCCTGTGCGTGTAAATCTGGCAGGATTTACGCGCGCAGGGCTTTTAAAATCTAGCCCAATGTGCGTGGCTGCTGGCCTTTTAAAATCCGCGCGGCCCACGCACTTCTGAGTCACACACATATCTCCCAGCTGAGGCTGCGCATAGGTTCATTTTCTACCAACCAGATAAAGGGAGTTTAATTCTTGAAAGTCAGGAAAAAATGTATTACACTAACTTTAAATCAAAAACATCTATATAAAGGCAGAGAGAAATATAAGAACAGTATACTGTTTACAACAATGCATTTTCTACACGATACGGGATTGCCACATAAACACAATCATTTTGACCATGTTAAACTCTTGCTTAGCGTGATCATGGAGATGTATTCATACCACTAAATCTGCAGCAGTACCAGAAGAAAATAGGTTGGGGGAGAGGAAGATATTTAAGAATTGAAAACCATATTGCCTTTCAGAGGAGAATAATAATTTGGATTTTATACTGCTTCTAATTAGACATAATCTTAGCTTTATGATCACTGTAGCCATCCTTGGGGGTCAATGGGTCTAATTTTCAAAAGCATTTACATGCTTAAAACTGGGATTTACATGTGTAAATGCACTTTACCCAAGTAAATGGGCTTTTGAAAATTGCTATAATATATGCCTTTGATTTGTGAATAGATTTTACTCACGTTAAATGCACTTAAGGCGGGTAAATGGCTTTTGAAAATTGTTATGAAAGTATGCTATATTTATTTACATGCATAACTCCTTTGAAAATTCACCTGAATGACATGGCTGCACATTTTTTGTGCCAGACATTCACGAAATTTTGAAAGCAAAGAGTGGAAAAGATAACTCCAGGCAATAATTTTACCTCCAATAAAACTAATATACCACTGAATATCCTTCCAAATTTAGCTGGGTAATTTTGCAATCCAACCAGTGACTGAATATGGATCTCTAATGTACCATCAACAACCCACCCATCCTTTCCTCCCTGCAATCTTCCCAATCATTCTCTCCCATTAGTTTTTTAAACCATGCTCAATTCCCACCCCTCTACACCCTTCCCTCTACTCCATAACCTCCCATTCCCATCCATTCAATCCCACACTACAAATCACTCTAATAGACAGCCATCACCAGCTGTTAACATGCATAAACATGGTGTCAATTATGTGTATTAAAAACCAGTGTTAATGAGATGCAAATGAAGCATGGATTAACACAGACACTAAAGTACACATTTAGATTTGGAAAGCATTGCAAAACCCTAACTATACCTTCTCAAAATGTAGTTAAGCTTCTTGCATTAATGTGTCTGAGAAACAATTTGCACACACTAATAGGTAATGAGCTATTTTGTATCTCATTACCTCACTGTGTGATAAGTTAAGGCTGATTAAGAATAATGGAGTTGATATTAATAGAGACCAAAGGGAATTTTATTTAGTTGATGATTTTTAGATATTATTTAGTTTAGGAATATTACAGGCGTTTAGAATTTATAAGTTTCACGCTGTGGAGGGCAGAAGGAAGGAATTTTATGGATATGTTTTTAATTTTATGGATATGTTTTTAATTTTAAGTTTTTGGGGGGAGATATCGGTATATTAAATATTGATAGTGTGCATTAAAAAACTTTTTATTGTAAATTGCCTTAAATTCTATAAAGAAAAGGAAATATATAAATATCAATAAAAATAAATAAATTAGCATAGATTTTACACCACCACTGTTGCGATCCCCCCTGCTGCTGCGCTACAGGAGGTCTCTTACCTTCCTCCAGAGGCCGCTCTGAAGCCAGGGCCTCGCCTGCGCATCATCCAGGACTTGCTCCAGGGCCTGAGAGGCCTAGCTGCTCCTGAGGCATGCCTGTGGCTTGCAAGCCTCAGCGTTTGGACTTCCTGCTTCCAGCCACGCCCGTTTCTCTAGGGGCTGGCCCGCAGCTCTCTACCCTAGTTATAGGACCAGCGGTGGGCGGTCCTGGCAAGCTCCTCCCAGGGAGTTGCCTTCTACCTCCAGTATTTAAGGACTTTCTGTTCACTGTGTCTTGGCCTTCGGATTGTGCATTACAGTTGTCTGTAACCTTGCCGGTCCAGGTCCTCCTTGTTTCCTGATGTCTGCCTTGACGTGTGCCTCGTTGTTTGTTCCTGTGCCTGCCAGCCGTAAGGACTTCGGATGTGAGTATCCCAGCATCGGAGTTCCTGTTCGCCTGGGTCTTCCCCGCACCCTCCTTCTCAGCGTGGTCCGCGACCAGCCTTCCTGGGCTGTGTAGGGCGCGTCTGGGACAGGGTGGTCCACGACTCAGTCCCACGGGTGGGCTGAGTAGGGCGCCCTGATGGACAGTGCAATGTTTCCGTCCAGCCTTGTCTACAGTGTCTGCTTCAGCCCTTGCCCGGATGTCTTCCTCTGCCAGCCGAGGGGGCTTCGGATGTGAGTATCCCAGCATCGGAGTTCCTGCTCGCCTGGACCTTTCCTGTGTCTCGCTTCAGCCCTTGTCCTGATGTCTCCGTCTTGCTTCAGCCTGCTTCTGCCCCGTCTGATGTCTTCTGTTTAAGGACTCTGTCTGCCCTCGCCTCTGTCCGGCCTGCTGCCCATTGCCGTTCCCTGCGGCAGGTCCGAAAGGGCCGGGAACAGTCGGAGGACCGTTCATTAGTCAACTTCCCCGTGTTGGCTACCATGGGCATGCAGGTCCGGCTGAGGGTCGGACTCCCTGCTTCTGTTCATGCCTGCTCAGCTCACCTCCCACGGTGGGGCCTTGGGCTCCTCCTGGGGTCCTGCCGTGGCCCAAGGGCTCACCACCCGCCCGAGACGACCGCGCCCGCGCGCGCTCGTAACAACCACTATCACAAGCTAGTTTGCATACGTTAACAAGGTTTTTAATGCATGAAAATTAGGATGTATGTGTTAACAGCTTGCAATAGCATTAATGCACTTTAGTACATTAGCACCTAACAGAGAAGTACAGCACCCAAAGTCTCTTTGGTTTTGCCACCTGATCCCTAACTGGCTACATGTGTATATGATATTGCTTAATTATATAGACATGAATTAGCTTCAGTCTATGACAGAACAAAGATGTTCTTCAACTATTAACAAGTGACTGACAACTTTAAATATACAAATCTCTGTAGTCTGCCTTGGTACCATCTACAATACACCAGAATCTGCTTGCTACAGTACTAGCAAATAACTACAAATATGCACACATCTTTATTTTATATTATACATGCACAGCTGCTTCAAGTAACTACAAATATAAAAGCTGTAAAATATTGCAGTATATCTTGTAATAATCTAGCACTGAATGCAGTTCTTGTATAAATGCATATGACAAACAAATGCACTGGAGGTGGTTCTCTTTCAATGGAGACTCTGGAATGAGGTGTCAATGGATGAGAGTGAAATGGGATAGACTAAGCAGTGATCTAAAGATGTAGACACTGTCCCCTCTAAGATGTGAGCACGACCAAAGCCTCTGGACCCGCGGACACAGCTGAACGTGTGTGCACAAGCTCCTCTCCTGTCAGGTTCCTGGATTTTTTTTCAGACGCGGGGTTGACAAATTGTTGGATTTAAATCTTCTGACCAGTACCACACTGCATTCTGCAGCTTCCTGATCCTCCTGCGCCACTTGTGACCAGCTCAGTCAGCTTTCTGCCACTGCGGCCAAAAGGAAGCAGGCAGCATGGCACCTAGCGGGAAAACAAAGCAAGAAGCGCAGGAAGGAAGGAACCCATTATCTCACTCGCTGTGAATGCCCTGGAAAGTCGAAGAGTGCCGCCCTTTGGAAGCACGCTGCAGAGAAGCGAGGAGACAGGCAGTCGGTGATCCAGGCAGGATTCCCAGCAGACACAGTGCTGGTGCACGCCACCCAAGAGGAGTCTGCATGGAGAAGGCATTTCAGTTCACGGCAGCAGAGCAGAGGTCACAGGAGCACGTGGGCAGACAGCTTGGCAGAACCTGGTCTAATGGGAGCAACCACAACGGGTGACCGAGTTGGGCACAGCAGGGCGCACTGGCCTGCACTACACCTTTCTTTATCTGCAGAGGAGAGAAAGCTTTTATTCAGAGCAGCAAGGTTGAACGCGGAAGAGAGTGAGGCACTTGGCAGCAGTCAAAAAGCAGAGGTATCAGGACTGGAGCCGGAATTGGAGGGGGAAGGGGAGTGGAAGGGAGGGTGAATGAATGTGAGAGGGCTGGAGATGGACAGAGGGCGAATCAGTGTGGGAGGGGTAGAGATGGACTTGGAGGAGGGAATGAGTGCAAGAGGGGGGGGGAGGGGGGGGGGAATGAGAGTGAGGGGGCTGGAGAGGGGGAATGAGTCCAAGGGGGCCAGAGCTGGGCTTGGAGTGGGAGGGGGGGGGGGGGATAAGTGTGAGGCTGTTTGGGAAAGGTGGGTTGTGTAGGGGATGAGGGTTTCATCCCGTATGCCCTCCCTGACCCCAGCAGTGTCTCAAATTTACCCTCATCCTCTCACTAGATTCTCTCTCTCTTTCTCATCTTGCTGAAGAGGGGCATTGATAGACCCCTAAGGACACTGGTTGCCAATGTAATATACAAAATGTTCAAAATAAAAGGAATATTTGTGAAGAAGCAAAAGATTTGTTGTGTTTTTAAAAATATTTTGCGAAACCCAATGAGGATTTTTCATTCCTAGTGAATGCAAGATGTAATAATTGCTATTTTCTTAAGAAAATGTTCGGCATGTGTGACTGAGGTGAGGTATTCTGCTCCCATTTAGGTTCTGTGTAGAAATATAGAGCAGTCTTAAGAGAATTGTTCGTCATTGAAAATTATTCTGCTGTGCAATAAAATAGGACACAGACAGCAATATTCTTGCTCGAGCACACTTGGGTTGTAGCGCACAAATTTTAGGTCAGCTTATAAAAAGTTGCACAAAAGAACATTTTTGCACACACAGCCTGTCAAAAACATTGGTGGAGGACACATGGAACAGCATCCTCATGAATAACAAGAACAGTATCTGAGCTCAAGAAAGAATAGGATAACTACAGGCTTCCTCTGGGCGAGTTGCTGGAATTGTAGAGCTGAGCAGTTGGGTGGATGAGCAGACTGGATAGACCGTATGGTATTTTTCTGCCCTCATGTTTCTCCATTGTTGACGAATATATAGCTCAGCATTTGGGATTCGATTCAATCCCTCTTATTTGTGGGTACCAAAAGGTTAATCTAGATATTCAGGTTCTGCCAAACAGGAACTATCATAAAAGGGCATAGTCAGGATACATTCAGGGTGGTTAGAAAGATACACATTCAAAGTGAAAGATATTCAGAGCAGATAGGAGATGGAGCCGGCACAAATTCTCTATTAACACACTCTACTTTACCAGTGGATCAAAAGCTTATTCACAAAAAAAAAAAAAATCATAGAAATCCATTACTTTGTTCTTGCAGCCCTAAGATCTGAATATAACGTTCCTGCTGGAGGCAGGAAAAACTGTGAATGGAGTCTGGGCTGTAAACTAATTCCATTGTTTCAGGACAGGCTGATCCATTCCTGTTTTTACCTCTTTTTTTGCTTGTGGTTCTGATTTCCCTAAGAAAAGCAGAGCTACAAGTCCATGTATGCAGTGGAGCAGATTAAAACATAAGGAATGCCATGCGGGGTCAGAACAAGCTCCATTGAGTCCAGCTTCCTGTCTCCAACAGTGGCCAATCCCATCAGATCCCATCAAGTAGATATGTGACTCACTCTCAGGCATTCTTCCTGGTTAACAATGTGCAATGGATTTTTCCTCCAGGAACTTGTCCAAACCTCTTTTAAACGCCCACTAAGCCAGTCACCCTTGACCATGTCTTCTGGCAACACAGCTTGATTGTGCACCAAGTGAAAATGTACTTTCCATGATTTGTTTTAAATATGCTGATTGTTAGTTACATGGAGCATCCCCTAGTTTTAGCATTATTTGAAAGGTTCTTTCTTTACCACGTCCTCCTCAATCATTATTTTATACATTTCTATCACGTACCCTCTCAGCTGTCTCTTTTCCAAGCTAAAGAGCCTTAGCATGCAAAGCATCTCATCAAAGAAGAGCCATTCCATTCCCTTTCTCCTTTTTGTCACCCTCCTCTGCACCTTTTCTACTTCTGCTATGTCTTCTTTCAGATGGGGTTTCCAAACCTGCACACAATACTCACGGTGCAGTCTGGCGAGATGCGGTGACATTCACCGGTATAATCATCTTCTCTTCCCTTCCCCCACCAACCCCGGGCTTAATCATTCCCTTCTTCCCCTCCCTCTCCTCCCCCCACCCCCACCTTCCTGGCATAATCACCTTCCCTTTCTTCTCTCCTCCCCTCCCCCCCCCCCACCCTGGCATATTCACTTTCCCTCCTGCTCCCACCTACCCTCACCTTCCTGGCAGAGTTTTGAATTTTTGTGACCCTAGGAGTACACAAGACATCTGAAACTCTTGAAAGGGGTACAGTAGTCATAAATGTTTGGGACTCACTGCCCTAGAACATGATACATCCTCATATAGATTGGAAAACAGAATAAGCTGGACTGACACAGACCCTGATACAGAAATTACACTCTGGTGGACTATCTCACCCGATCTCACATGCAAAGCACAGACAGCCAGATCCTCACCAAATAGAAATAACTGAACATAAATTAGAAAAAGAAACATGGAGACAAAAGCTGAACTGGAACTCCCCAAAAGCCAGACTCTGCCTGCAGTGAAATACTGGAAAAAGAAAAACATTTTTCCTGTACTGCATAAAATGCAAATATGCAGCGATGCATGACATTTCTCAAACATTTGTTAACCTTTATTTCTCTGCATTCAAGTGCACTAACAAAGCAGCCAAACTACTTTATCCTAGAGAAAATCAAATTCTTGCCATTTCTCATCTGAGAAACAGAAGAAACCGCAGCTACAGTTCATCCCCTGAGCCCCGCACTGTCCCCAGAGGTCTCTCCCATCTCCTGTCCCCATCAGTCTTGCCCCCTCAACCCCTTCTCCTCTTCCACCCCATCAGTCTTGCCCCTTCAATCCCTTCTCACCTTCCACTCCTGTCCACATCAGTCTTGCACCCAACCTTCCTCCCTTCCACTCCCATCAGTTTTGCCCCCACTCTCCCCTCCCACCCTCCCCTCCCAGTCTTGCCCCCTTAACTCCCTCTACTCACCCACCCCAATCCCCATCAGTCTTGCTCCCTAAACCCCTACTCCCCATAGGTCTTGCCCCCTCAATCCCTCCCCCCTCCTAGTCCCCATGAGTTTTGCCCCTTCAACCCCTCCCCCTCTCAATCTCCAGTCTCCATCAGTTTTGCTCCCTCAAGCCTCCCTTCCCCTTCTAGCCTCTGGTTTCCCAGAAGTCTCAGGGAAGAGGGGTTTTGAAAGTGAGACTCTGGTGGAGGGGGAGAAGGGGGGTTGAGAATCTCAGTCCTCTTTCCCTCCCCGAGTTCCATTCAGACTCACTCTGAACCTGGACCCCTTCCTCCCCTATAAAATCTTTCAAACAGTGACCTTCTGCTGGACTTGAGATGCTGGTGATCTAATGGATAATGCCCGACGCTGATCCTCCTATCACCATGCGGCACTGCCACCTCTTCTGATGTCTGTCTCCCTCACCTTCCAGCTCACCGGCCAGCTCTAAAGGTCCTACACTTCCAGCGCTTGCATCTTTTCGCACAGGTCAGCCAACAGCACCAGCATGGGGGCAGAAGACAGGAGCTTGCTTTGAAGTGAAGCAAGCGCCTGCCTTCTGCCCCTATGCTGTGTTGCTTGACGTGCATAATGGGCCTGAGCCCCTGACTGCTGATGCTGAGATGAAGCTTCCACCTACTCTGCTCCTTCCTATTGACTAGGCCCCCTGTGGTTGTAGTCAAGAGATGCACACTGCTGCTTCCATTGGCCCAGCAGGAAAAGCATAGCAGCTGGGAAAAAACACAAAACAAATGTTGATTAACGCAGGGGATTCACTAAATCCCTTGAAGGCCCAGACCACATGCTACTGGTGCAGTTATACCATGGATCGATACAGAGGCATTATGATATGGCAATAAGATATTTTTCATTTTATTCTCCATTCCTTTTCAGACCATTTTATCATGGTCATTTTTTAAAATTGTTTTATTATTCTAGGTAGTAAAGCTTATTATTTGATTTTTATGTATGTGCTTTTATTCCCTGCTTTGAACCTTGGATATATGCTGTTTATAAATACTTTAAATATATAAATCATCCCTAACATTCCAATTGCTTTTCTGACCACTGCCACCACACACTTGGCTAAGGATTTCAATGAATCGCCCACAGACTCCAAAATCCTTTTCTTGGTTGGTGATTCCCAGTACAGAACCTAGCATCCCAATAATCCTATAATTGGGATTTTTTTTCTTTGCACTTTTCTATATTTAATTTCCTCTGCCATTCAGATGCAGCTACACCGAAGAGCCAGTTCCTGCTCTATGGAGCTTACAATCAAGTTAAGGCACACAGACAAGACAAATGAGGCTTTAGGGAATTTATTATAGAAAATGTGGCTAGAATCAAGACGGCAAGGACTAAGAGCAGTCAGAGGTTCAAATTTAAAGCAGGATCAAATAGATTGGTTTTTGGTGTTATATGCCTTTCAGTTAGTTAGCTGTGAAAGAAATCTTTACCAATTAAACAAAAAATGAAGGCATAGATCAGGACTAACTAAATCACTGCAGTAAGAGACAACCATACTTACACATAACACAAAATCAGTCCAACCGTGAGCGGATAAATTCTTAGATTGCAGTAGTTAGGCTGGGGCTGGGAAATACTATGTGGAGAAAGCTGAATAATGGATTTATCTGTTACGAAATACTTAAGAGAAATGGGGTTTTTTTTAAACCGTACACACATACTAAAATAAATGAAAAGAAATAGAAAAGAGAGCATTTCTCGAGCTAATGGACAGTATGTGCTGTGTGCTAGTTGGTGTTATTACTGAGGATTCCAATTGGCTCAACCTGTATATTTGTCATGGAAAAATGTGTCTAAAGTATGAAGTGGCAGGTAATTTATATAGCCGAGTATAACTTTTTCTATTTCAGCCCATGGGTATAAATGCAATTTTCAGGTGTATGAAGCATATCTTCAACCACCTGCACCACATTACTTTCCTGTGAAATTCTCTTTGGCTTGAGACTTTCTGTCATTATAGTAAAAAAAAAAAAATACTTGGACAACTATTAGAGGAACTACCTATTAAAAACTTAAATGGTTTTTTTTTTTGTGCACGACAAAAATAGCAGGAAACCCTTTTAAATGAATTTCAAACAAAATAAACATTAAAAGAGTTTGTGGAAAATACAATATGTGGTTATCAACCGACTAAACCGGCCCTGTCCTACTCAGACTCTGAAACTCTATTTGTACTGCCTTACCCTGGGAAAGGCAGGGTTAAGTGCCTCTCTTTGGGGTACCTGTTTGTTGGCCACTGTGTAAGCCGGGAAACTGCGCGTTGCTCTCTCTATCCCAGCAAGGCCACTATGGAGAGGATACAGAAGGCACGAAGAACAGGCAAAAATCGTGGGAGTTATTTATCACGTGACAGCTTCATAATGAAAAGGATGGAATGAGGAGAGAGAGGCCTTGAAAAAGAGATAATGAAACTCTTTTAGAAAAGCAGTTCTTGAATCCACTGTACATCCAAGCATTGAATACAGCTGAAGTATAGCCCTTGGGGAGGAGATTTACTCAGATATTAGGGTTTGCAATCTCTATCTTGGTGCACAACAAATTACATACTGTACCAGATAATGAAATTTACTTTACAAATGGCTGAACAAATTGTAATTTCCCCAGGGACAAATGTAAAGATAGCAAGGAAACATCAGTGATTTGAAAAAAAAAATGTTTTTTTTTTCTCAACTAAATATTCTTCTGCTTTGAAAGTCTTTAACATTCCTATAGGCATCTTTCCAGTTCTCCCATATTCCGGCTTTTTCTGCATTTTCCACTGTCATGTATCATTTTTCCATTCTCATTGTCTTTTACAATACTTTTTTATAACATTCGACAAAAAGTGCCCTCATCTACAATACCAAGAAAAGTACTCCTTGTTCACGGGCCTGTTTTAAAAAGGTATTTCTACTCAGGGACCCTGGACTCCTGCGATTTTGCAGCAAATGCAATAAAATTCAGACCTTATATTGGAACTGGGAAGCCCTGGTGGAGTTGTGGGAGATCAGGGGGCAAGTCTGGTGGGCTGCAGCCTGGCATGGAAGGGCACATGAGGGTACATACTTTACACTCCCTTCCATCCCATGATCTAATTAGCTATTTATTTTATTCTTTTATTTTATTTAAAAGATTTTATATACCACTAATAAGATTAAAATAATCCATCTAGGTTTACAGTAGCACTGAGAGGAGAGGAGAGGATCACCTTGCTGGTGGCTGAAAGGAATCAGTAAGATTTTGCATGAGACATTGTCTTTTTTAAAAGTATTGGGGCAAAGTTAACTATTTGGGAATATTATTTAGAGTGTTTGTGTGTTTGTGCTTTTAATAGTCAGTAAGGCAGTGAATAAACAAATTAGACTGTCTGTATTTTTAAATAGTCAGTCATAGTCAGTCAATAAGGCAGCTAGTAAGCAGTAGGTAGTGTGTTTATTTTTAAAAGTCTGCATAACTGAGTGTTCTGCAGACTTTTAAGAACTGAGTGTTTCTATTTAATACAAACTAAGGGGCGGGATTTTAAAACCCCTGCGTGCCGGCGCACCTATTTTGCATGGGCCGCCGGCGCACGCAGAGCCCCGGGTCGCGCGTAAGTCCCGGGGCTTCCTGTCGGGGGCGTGGCAGGATGACGCGGCGTTTAGGGGGCGGGGGCGGCGACATGGGTGTGGTTTCGGCCCGGGGGCATTCCAGGGGCGTGGCCGCGTCCTCTGGAACAGCCCCCGGGACCGGACCACGGAGCGGGGCAGCCGGCCGACAGGCGTAACTGAGCCCAGCTGAGCCCAGCACGCGCTGGGCTCAGCGCGTGCAGGGCTCAGTTGTGCACCCCCTTGCACGTGCTGACCCCGGATTTTATAAGATACGCGCGTATCTTATAAAATCCAGCGTACTTTTGTTCGCGCCTGCTGCGCGAACAAAAGTACGTGCTCGCGCAAGTATTTAAAATCTGCCCCTAAGTGTATTTAAAAAAAAAACACACACAAAAAAAAAAATCCCCAAAAAGTAGCCAGAAGCTAGAAATAAGCTAGGAGCAGTGTATACCTAAGTAAAAAGGTTGAAAAGTTCAGCTCAGTTACTCACCTTGGAAAGGTGTTGAGGTAGTGTGATTTGGTTTGAATAGGTACCAACATTTGTTAATCAAGAGAGCAGTGAGTCACTCTGGCTGACTAACTAAAGTTAGACTGTTTGCATTTCCCAACCCTCCCCCCCCCTTGCCCACCCACCCCTAGCTCATCCTTTAATTTATAGGCAGGTGACAATTTCACATTAAAAAAAACAACCCAACAACAAAAACTTTATTGAGAGTTATATCAGACCCCGTAGGCCACTACCAGACATATAGTGAATTCACTAATATATTTAAAGGACATTAGACACATTCCTACTCCCATAGCAACCTAAACCTTAACTAGGAACTGATCAAAACTGAGATGAAGGCAGCAGTCCAGCAGCAAGAGGGGGGCTTCCCAGGCTTTTGCATCGAGTGTCACATGTATGATTTTTTACCCACTGGTGAGAAGTTGTACATGGGCATGCGATGCAAAGAGCTCCTGGCTCTCAGAGAACGAGTCCGATCTCTGGAGGCTAGAGTGGCAGACCTGGAGGTGCTGAGGCAGACAGAGAGGTATATAGATGAGACCTTCAGGGACATAGTAGCCAAGTCCCAACTTCAGACTGGCAGCCCTGGTGCTGCCTTGGAGGAAGAAGGTCTCATGATTGGAGAGCATCAACCAGGTGCAGCAGGAAAGGATCCTGTAGCAAGGACCTGCTCTCTAGGTGATGCATTGTCCTTTCGCACTGAGGATATCTCCTCAAGGCCTACTGCCCAGGAGGGAAGGGTTAGGTCAGCCGTCATAGTTGGTGATTTGATTATTAGGAATGTAGATAGCTGGGTGGCTGGTGGGCGTGAGGATCGCCTGGTAACATGCCTACCTGGTGCGAAGGTGGTGGACCTCACGCGTCACCTAGATAGGATTTTAGACAGTGCTGGGGAGGAGCCGGCTGTCATGGTACATGTGGGCACCAACGACATACGAAAATGTGGGAGGGAGATTCTGGAAGCCAAATTAATGCTCTTAGGTGGAAAGCTTAAATCCAGAACCTCCAGGGTAGCATTCTCTGAAATGCTCCCTGTTCCATGCGCAGGTCACCAGAGGCAGGCAGAGCTCGGGAGTCTCAATGCGTGGATGAGACGATGGTGCAAGGAAGAGGGATTCAGTTTTGTTAGGAACTGGGGAACCTTTTGGGGAAGGGGGAGTCTCTTGCGAAGGGACGGGCTCCACCCTTAACCAGGGTGGAACCAGACTGCTGGCACTAACCTTAAAAAGGAGTTGGAGCAGCTTTTAAACTAGAACAAAGGGGAAAGCAGACAGTCGCTCAGCAGCGCATGGTTCAGAGAGAGGTATCTTCAAAGGATACTAATGATGCATTAGAATTAGGGCATCCCGGCAGTGAGGTTCCAATAATTAGAAAAATAGTCCAAGTGCCTGTACATAAAAACTCACCTGAGCTAAAAATTCTAACTTATCCCTATCAATTAAAAAACAGAATGAAAATACAAACAAAAACAAACTTTGAAATGTTTGTATGCTAATGCAAGAAGTCTAAGAAGTAAGATGGGAGCATTAGAATTTATAGCAGTGAATGATGACATAGACTTAATTGGCATCTCAGAGACATGGTGGAAGGAGGATAACCAAAGGGACAGTGCTATAACCGGGGTACAAATTATATCGCAATGACAGAGAGGAGCACCCAGGAGGCGTGTGGCGCTTTATGTCCGGGATGGCATAGATCCAACAGGATAAACATCCTGCATGCGACCTCCTGCACTCGGGCCGTATTGCCGTATCGCAAAATGGCCCGAGTGCAGGAGGTCACTCCCGGACCCCCGCTGGACTTTTGGCAAGTCTTGTGGGGGTCAGGAGGCCCCCAAGCTGACCAAAAGTCCCTGGGGGGTCCAGCGGGGGTCCGGGAGCGATCTCCTGCGCTCGTGACGTCGGGGGACAGGAACCAAAATGGCGCTGGCGCTACCTTGCCCTGTCATATGACAGGGCAAAGGTAGCGCCGGTTGCCATTTCTATTAACGCAGCCATGGCCCGAGAGTGGAAGATCACACCGGGACCCCCCCACTGGACCCCAGGTAATTTAAAACGTTTGGGGGGGTTCGGGAGGGTGGGGATTTATTTTAAAGGGTCGGGGTGGGTTTTAGGGTTGTTTTAGTGTGCCGGTTTTCCCGCCCTCCCCCTTCCCCTCCCCCCTCCCCCGATTAACGATTTTTGACGATAAATCGGGGGAATTCCTATTGTATCGCGCCTCTAACGATTTTTGACGATTTAAAATATATCGGACGATATTTTAAATCATCAAAAAACGATTCACATCCCTATAAATTGGAATCTTTTAGCTCAGGTGAGTTTTTAATTACAGGCACATGGACTACTTTTCTTATTATTGGAACCTCACTGTCGGGATGCCCTAATTCTAATGCATCATTAGTATCCTTTCAAGATACCTCCCTCCGAATCATGTGCTGCTGAGTGACTGTCTGCTTTCCCCTTTGTTCTAGATTAAAAGCTACTCTATCTCCTTTTTGAAGGTTAGTGCCAGAAGCCTGGTTCCACCCTGGTGAAGGTTGAGCCCATCCCTTTGGAAAAGACTCCCCTTTCCCCAAAAGGTTCCCCAGTTCCTTACAAAACTGAATCCCTCTTCCTTGCACCATCGTCTCATCCACACATTGAGATTCCGGAGCTCTGCCTGCCTCTGGGGACCTGCACGTGGAATAGGAAGCATTTTAGAGAATGCTACCCTGGAAGTTTTGGATTTCAGCTTTTTACCTAAGTGTAAATTTGGCTTCAAGAATTTCCTTCCCACGTCGTTGGTGCCTCTGTCTGCCTCAGCTCCTCCAGGTCTGCCACTCTAGCCTCCAGAGATCGGACTCGTTCTCTGAAAGACATGAGCTCTTTGCATCGTATGCACATGTACAACTTCTCATCGGCGGCTAAAAAATCATACATGTGACACTCGATGTACAAGACTGGGAGGCCCCCTCTTGCTGCTGGACTGCTGCCTTCATCTCAAATTTGTTCAGTTCCTAGTTAAGTTTTAGGTTTCTATGGGAATAAGAATGTGTCTAATTAGGGTCCTTTAAATGTATTAGTGTATTCACTATGGGCAGGATTTTCAAAAGGCCCGGTGCTGCGTGTAAGTCCCGGGGCTTTACTAAAGGGGCGGTCCGGGGCCAGAGGCCTCTGACACAGCGGCCATTGCCGCTGTGTCAAAGGATCGAGTGCCAGCAAGCTGCCCAAAGGCAGGCGCAAATGGTAAGATAAAAGTTTTGGGGGGGGGGTTAGAGTAGGGTTGGGGGGGAAATGTTATGGAAAGGGGTGGGAAGGCAGCGCATCTCGGTGTGCTCAAGGTGCACAATTGTGCACCCCCTTGCATGCACCAATCCCTGATTTTATAACTTGCGCGCGCCTTCATTTTCTATGAAATGTTAAAAATCATGTTACCTTTTAAAAGATGGAAGTTAATTTTTTAATTTTTTACTACATGTATTACTATTGATAAAATAACATTGTCCTAAAAAAATATATTGTTCAAATATTATTACAGTATTTTCTCTAAATATTTAACAACCAAAATAAAATCAGGCATACCTCTAGAACAGGGGTCAGGAACCTTTTTGGCTGAGAGAGCCATAAACGCCACATATTTTAAAATGTAATTCCATGAGAGCCATACAATATGTTTAAAACTAAATACAAGTAAATGTGTGCATTTTATGTAAGATCACACTTTTAAAGTACAATAAGTCTCTGAAAATATTACACCAGGCCTAAAGACACCAATACATCTCCTATTAGGAAAACGGACCAAGTCAGGCTGCTATAGAGTCCTACACAGAAACTACACGCCAGCAGAAAACCTCACCTGAATCACGTGCTGTCCCTCACCTAACATAGAATAAAGAGACCAAAACGCATAACAAGAAGCATGCAGACAAAAACTGAATTGGAAACTGCAACAAGCCAGAGTCTCTGTATGCAGTGTAACAAAGGAAAAAAGAAACATCACACATCCTTATAAAACAAATCAAGAAATATAAAATCATCAGCAGTAAAACTGTACTAACAAAAAGAACATATTTCGAAACAGCTGATGAGTGGAATATCCAATAATTAAAAACTCATATAAAACATTTCCAGATACCAACAAAATATTTCAAAATAGCAGACACAAAGATCCAGTAATGAAAAATAATAAGGATACAAAAATTTTTTTGCTCTGCATACCTGGGAACGTTTGATATCCAGGTGTCCTGAAATTGTTCTGAATTAGCAGGAGGTGGGGTGGTTTGCTTGGAACTTTCTCCTCTCTCAGTCACATACCAGCGCTCTCTTCACACTGGCTCTCAATGACACACCTATACACACATGCTCTCAGTCACATATACAAATGTTTTTTCTCTCTCACTTATATAGGCTCTTAATTACACATTTACACACATGCTGTCTATCTTTTCACGCTTAAACACACACAGGCTTTCAATCACATAAATACATGCTGTCTTTTTCTCTCACACACAGACTCTCATTCACATGCTTACAAACATGTCCTCTCTTTCTCTCATTTACACACAGGCTCTCAATCACATACTCACATGCTCCCTCACCTAAATCAGCTCTCAATCACACACAGACACACATGGTCTCTCTCTCTCATTTAAACACAGGCTCTCAATCACATACTCACATGCTCCCTCACCTAAATCAGCTCTCAATCACACAGACACACATGGTCTCTCTCTCTCATTTAAACACAGGCTCTCAATCACATACTCACATGCTCCATCACCTAAACCAGCTGTCAATCAGACACAGACACACATGATCTCTCTCTTATACACACAGGCTCTTAATCATACATACACATGATCTCTTTCACACACAAAGGATCTCAATCATACACACATACTCTTTCAAACAAAAAGGTTTTCAATTACAAACTTACACATACAGGTTCCCAATGGTAAACTTACATTCATGCTCTCTCTCTCACAGGCAGGATCTCAATCACAGACATACTCTCTTTCACATATACAGGCTCTCAATCATTCACATACATGCAATCTCTCACTCACACACACAGGATCTCAAACACACATGCTTGCTCGCTCATTCACTCTCTCTCCCCCCCCCCCCCGGGAACTCGCGGCAGCAGCAGCCACCTCCCAACGCTAACCTCCTTCATTTTCAGCCCTCGCGGAGGCGAAGGCGGAGTCCCATCGGCCGCGGTTGAAGATTTTCATTTTCCTCCGAGCCGCGCTGCAGTCTTCTTCCCGTCGGACACTAGCGTGCCTGCGCGGGTCTTCCCGCGCAGGCACCCGATGCTCTCCACTTCCTCTTCCGGGCCGCGGGAAGAAGAGAGCGTGCTCTCTTCTTCCCGCGGCCCGGAAGAGGAAGTGGAGAGCATCGGGTGCCTGCGCGGGAAGACCCGCGCAGGCACCCGATGACTCCAGCGCTGGCACCCGGCTGACACCCGATGACTCCCAGGCACCCGGATGACTCCAGTCGGCGTGCTCTCTTCTCTTCCCCCCCGCGGCCCGGAAGAGGAAGTGGTGAGCATCGGGTGCCTGCGCGAAGAAGAGACCACGCTAGTGTGGTCTCTTCTTCCCGCGCAGGCACCCAATGCTCCCCACTTCCTCTTCCGGGCCGCAGGGGGGGGGGAGGAGAAGAGAGCACGCCGGTGCCGCTGACTCCAGCTGTCCTGCCGCGTTCCGCCCGGGCTGACAGCATTTTAAGCCACCGGGCGGCGGAGGACCGGGGAGCAGCTGGGTCAGCGGGGAACCGCGAAAGTATGGCGACACTTGTCTGCGAGCCAGATGCAGCCCTCAAAAGAGCCATATCTGGCTCGCGAGCCATGGGTTCCTGACCCCTGCTCTAGAAGAAATAACGAAATTCAATTTGTTCTTTTTTCTTCCAGAGGCATGCCTGATTTTATTTGTTTTTATTTTGTTTGTTAAATATTTAGAGAAAATACTGTAATAATATTTGAACAATATATTTTTGGAGGACAATGTTATTTTTATCAATAGTAATATATGTAGTAAAATATTAAAAAATGTACTTCCATCTTTTAAAAGTTAACATGATTTTTAACATATCATAGAAAAAAAGAACTCCATGTTTGTTTTCTATTCTCTTTATTTATTTCAACTCTAATAAAAATATACATAAATCACCAGAAGGAAAAACAAAATAATAGTGCCCTTGTAGGGGTCACTAACGAAACAATAACATTAAGAAACATGAAAAAAACTTGAGGGTCCTCTAGATACAATGCAATTCTCCTTTATACATAAATGCAAGGGGGTTTATTCAAAGGACAAAGGTTTATTTACAGTTACTGAATTTAGTCCAGTCATAGAAACATAGAAACATAGAAATGATGGCAGAAGAAGACCAAATGGCCCATCCAGTCTGCCCAGCAAGCTATGTACTTTTTTTTTTTCCACATACTTGTTACTCTTGGCTTTTGGTTACCTTTTAGTTCTATTTCCCCTCCACCCCACCATTAATGCAGAGAGCACTGCTGGAACTGCATCCAAGCGAATATCTAGCTAAATTAAGGGTAGCAACCGCCGCAATAAGCAAGCTACACCCATGCCTCCATCCACCCAGACTACGCAATTCGGACCCCGTTGGCTGTTGTCCATATACAGATCCTCCTTTCTACATTCCCCCTGCTGTTGTATCAGAGAGTTATGCGTTGAAAGAGAAGTGTTGGACTTTCTCCCCTGCCGTTGAAGCAGAGTGCTATGCTGGATATGCATTGAAAGCAAAGAATTGGCTTATCTGGTTTTGGGGAAGTAACCGCCGTAACAAGCAAGCTACATCTCGCTTCTTTGTGAATGCAAAACCTTTTTTTCTTCCACATTTCCTCTTGCTGTTGAAGCCCAGAGCAACGCTGGAGTCTCACCAACCGTGTGCATGTACATCGAACAAGGGCATTATCTCCAGGTAGTAGCCCTCATTCTCATGAGCCACATTAACAATCAACAAATATTGAACAAGCCTAATAATTGGCAATACCTATAGCCTATGTCCTAACTCGTAAATTTACATACTCTTACCCACCCCCTCTGTTTTTTTTTTTTGGAGATGGCAGCCCTCCTTCCTTCCGCTCCGTGAAGGTGGTATACCATTAGCATCCTGCTCCGTGAATGCCACTCCAGCCTTCAGCTCCGTGAAGGTGGAACACCGACCACTGGCATCCCGCTCCGTGAATGCCTCTGTGGCTACTGCCGCTCCATGCAGTGTTCTGCCGCCTCCTCCCACCCCTGGCTATGCAAAGTCCACTACTCACTGTGAATGTTTTGTCCAAGTCTGATCATGCTAGATTGTGCTTCACCAGCATTACAGTTCAGAATCCAGCTAGAGGATGTGAATGAAGAAAAGAGTGCATGGGGGTAACTTGCTGGTGTGGCAGTTACTACCCTTAACCATTAAGCCTTTATGCTGTTGATGCAACTCCATCATTGTTCTCTGCCTCAATGGCAAGAGGGTACTGGGAATTGGAATCAAACAGCAACCAACAAGGGCTCTGATTTGACAGTCTGGGAAAATGATAATTATAAAAGTGGCTTGTATGGCCAGTAGTTACTACCATAAGCTTGCTAGGCAGAATGGATGGACCATTAGGATCCATCATTTATGTTTCTATAAGTAGTGTTTAAAAAAAAACAACTTTATGTAAGGGCCTCATGGTCTGATCCTGCAAACCTGTCACCACCCCTCAGATTCCCTAAGTCCTCCACCCCAAAATATAAAGCTAAATAAAGTTGCAGGCCTCTAGGCCCAAAAAGCCATCCATCCCCAACCAAATTAAAAAATAAATACATTTTGTTAGTGCCATTGCTTTTTAAACATTTTCACCTCCTCTCCCACCTCTGCTAAAAGCTTTTGAGTAAATTTTCAAAGAACGTATGTGTAGAAAATGAGTATATACATGCATAGGTATCCTGTATTCATGTACATGCTATTTTACAAACATCAAAAGTACACATGTATTTTCTGTTTCGTTCACATATTTACCTGAGCAAACTAGGGGTGTTCTGGGGCACAGCCAAAAGGTAAGTGTGAAAGTTGCAATTTTATAAGAGATTTACATGAATTCATCATGCAACTTATTTGTGCAATTTTACACCTGATAATTAACTGCACAATAGATATCAGACTTGTCTATTGTCTGCTATATTTGGGTGGGAGGTCTGGGTGACCTGGGGGGAGACAGTGTGAAGTATTATGAGGGTCTTGGGGAATTGGAGACAGACTGGGTGAGCTGGTGGAAGTATCGGCAAACTGGTGATTTCAAGTACATGCACATTTTAAAATATACCTGCTGCCGCATATAAATCAGGGTTTTATGCGGACATGTTATATTTTTTCACACGTAAAATAGACATGCACAAATTTATAAAATAGGTAGAGAAAGTATGCACTTTCCTCACATTGGAAACCTTTGCACAGACTTTCACAACAGAATGATGTGGTATTTTATAAAACTGCACAGCTCCTCCTGCACAGTTAATAAAATACCAGGGTAAATCTCTGCAAGTCCGTTTATGCGCTTAAGAGCTCTACTGCAAAAAGTTTTGAAAGTTATCCTCTCCGCGCCCAAACCATGAGAACAGGCCATGAGCGTGGATTTTGTATGTGGCTCCCCGCATTAAGTTGATGGCCACTCCAGCCATGTAAGCTACCAGCATAGTGTCGCTTTGACAGCTTCGCTGGTCATGTGGCTGATGTGCTGAGAGCTGGATGCAGGATCCAAGCTTCCAGCCCACTTTCAAGGTTTGGGGGTGGAGAGAGGGAAAGAGGAGGTAGAAATGTTTAAAACGCAGCAGCACTAACAAAATTTCTTTTAATTGGGGGGGGGGGGGGGGGGGGATGAGGTAGTGGAAGGCTTATTGGGCCTAGAGACCCACCACTTTATTTAGCTTTTTTTTTTTGGGGGGGGGGGAATCTTTGGGATGAAGATGGAATCACTGGATCAGGTCCTCGCACAAGTGTTTGGGTTTTTTTAAACACTACTTAACTGGTGATTTTCTTTGAATATCTCCGGTTAAGTTAAATTTATCTGGGAATATGTTCCTGGATAACTTAAACCTCCTGTCATTCATGTCTGGATACAGCCGAATAACTTATTTGGCTAACCCCAAATGTCCCTGAAATGCCCCTACGTTATTGCTCTAAATTTATGTTTATGAAAGTTTTTATCCTGTCTGTTTAAATGTTACATCTCAGTATTGTATTGAACTCTTGTTTCTTTTAATACTGTGTCTATTTGTTGTAACCCACTGAAACCTGTGGATTGGCAGGCTAAAACTTTTATAAAGAAATAAGTTAAGTAAATAATGGCTTACCTGGCTAAAATTTAGATGGATAAGTGCTCCACTATTTTAAAGGTTGGTATTTAGCAAGATAATTTGTGAGTTATTGAGCTAAATGCCTTTGAATATTGGCCTCAAAGTATCTCTATAGAGCTATTGTCAGTTTATTAAAATGAGATGGTTTGTTTCTACAGAATCATTATTTCATTAAGATAGCTTTGTATTCTTCAGTCAGCAGACAACATATGCAATAGTACTAGACAGAGGAGTTTTCTTAAAATTTCAAAAGTGCTATTAATTTTGAGGTGAGCATCAGTGAGATCAATATTCAGGAAGCAGAGAAGTTATCTGGCTAAACTTATCTAGGTAACTGCAGTCTAATATTCGGCAGCACTTAGAGTAAAAGTGCTGTTGAATAATTATGAATAAAGTTACCTACGTAATTTTGCTGCTCGCTGGGGTTTTGAATATTAGAAAAAAAAAAAAGTATGGACCAGCAGCATCCCGAACCCCCTTTCCTACTGCTCCCAGAATTATTCAAAAAAAAATGTAGCTGGGTCGAGCCCCACCTCCCAACTTCTACCCACCCCTAAGATATTTCAGTAAAGGTTGTGCAGGCCAAACAGTACCAGTCCTCCCAATCTAAAACATGTCCCCACCACCAAACTAAAAAACATTCCAGAAGCCCAGAGGGAGGAGGAAAGGCTCCGCCTCCTCTCACAGGGCAGAATGCTAAGTTCCAGGGCAGCTGTCAGCTACATAAGCACTTAATATTCATTTATTCACTTCACTCAATGAATAAACCAATAATTGGTCCCTTCACTACCAGCTGTCAGTAGAGGGACCAATCCCTATTCAGAACTCAGTTCTACCTTTTTGTAAATTGGGGGGGGGGCAGGGGGAAGGGGGCCAATTTTTTATCATGAGGGCAGAAGGGAGAAGGGGTCAGTTACTCTCTGCCCATATGTGTTTTTGTTGTTTTGTTAAATTTATCTGGCTAACTTTAGGACAACTATTTTACTGTCTAGGAGAAGCCAAATAGCTTTATCTGGCTAGTGCCGGATATCAGCGCTAGATGAATACAGTTTAAGCATGCCCATGGAACATGTCCATCGCCGTCTATTTAGACAGTTACATTTTCTGCAGGTAATGAGTTACCCAGATAACATTTAGCCAGAGAGTTGAGGGAAATATTCAGCTCTCGGTTTTTGGCTGGGGAACTCCCAAAGCCTTTGACCATGAAGCTCTGCGTGTCTGTCCCAGGAGCTGTCCAGCTGTCCTGGAGCTGAGCCACAAGAAAACAAGCTTTAATAAACCCCTACAGCCACCGGCCATTCTTCCTTCTGTACTTCTCTCTAAAGGAGGGATTTCAGCATATGACCATGACGCTGGTACTAATATATTCACTCATGTGAAAAGAGTTCTGACATCTTTAATGTACGCAGAGTAGTCAGGGTCTTGTTTTGACATCTCATCTGTCACACAGGAGGTCATTTTCAAAGGTGATTTGATGGAGAAAACACTGCTGTACCTGCGGAGATAACTTGTTATAAAATTACCTGCCTAATATGTTAGTACAACCTATGTGCAAATGTCCTGTTTATGCGTGAGTTTACCCGGTTTGAACGGAGGCTTCCCAGGGCAGAGGTAGGAGGGGGTTTCCATTGACCCACATATTTTTGCACATACATTTTCTCAAAAAATGTCCACACACACACACAATAGCAGCTATGTCAGGCTGGGGCCTCTGCAGCGCACCCACATGGTTGTGTCTCAATACTGGAATATTAACAGTGACAAAACTGCATTTCCTGACTTATGCACGGCAGTTAACACAAATAGGTAACTTGCGGTTTGAGTAAAGCTTAAATCCAGTCCAGGTATTCAGTTTGGGTCAG